>NC_136057.1:1101764802-1102364802 GCF_964261635.1 Lissotriton helveticus | reverse complement strand
GCCTGTTTGCCCGATTCTAGCAATTATCAAAAGGTACCCAATATAGCACCACCTCATGTGCAAATAAGGTTGTTTCTTACTATAGTTTTGCAATCTCAGATTGTTGCATGCAATCTATAAAACAAAAACTTTTCTGTATCCGATGAGAATTGACCTGGACTTGCTTAATCCAGATTTTTTTCTGCAGATTGCACACACCTTTTTGCAAATATCACAACCTCTGTTTCAAACGTCATACCTCTGAAACCTAACAATACCTAAACTCCTGAAGTTCGTCTGCCACCCACTTGCAAAAATTCACATACCCTCCTCCTACCGAAGAGCATACTTAACTCCTATTAATTTAATCCACTACGTAGACCGGAGCAAATGCAAAATAATTGTTTCCATGAGAGCACAAGACTAATCCAATACCTAACTATAACCACTGAAAGAGCACTCGCTTGGGATCCGAAGCACCATGCTACTTGGCATAAAATAATTGAATTGCTATACTAGAGTAGAAGCGTTGTTGTACACGTGCAATTACATAATAATACAATATATTACCCTCATGGCCCAAACTCAAACCATAACAGCAGTCGGGAAGAGGTAGTGTATGTAGGCTTTAATACAATTCCCTAATGCTGCTAGACACACCTAAGAAAAGACCGCTACGGATCATGTCTTCTCCAAACCTAATCAAAACTCCCATGAGAAAATGTTCCATAATGGTTGCAATACAATATAAAAAAACAACACAAACATTCACCCCATGCCATGTGTTATAGATAATGAAAAAAGAAGAACTGACGCAGTTAAAGAGCGGCTAAAGGCACGAGTAGTGTTAATAAGCTACAAGTATGGCAGACCACTAGGCTACACAAGAAGGATGAAGCTTGGGGTTAAGAGTCACAAAGCGCGCTCCTAAGAGCAAGATTCATATCGGATGACTGATGGTAGAGCTGGGACAAGACACAAAGGGGTAGCAGTACTGACATTCTGTATTAACGGCATGCATAGTACGGTGACTAGCATCCACTACTTACACTGACAGTCCATGAAAGCACCCTCACGTCCATAGCCCGACTGCCTATGTATTTAACCCATATCATTTGTCCGTAATTTTACCACTTCCGGGTCGCATAACAACCAATCGCAAGCCTGAACACATTCTGGGCGTGGTCTGCGAGCGTGAGGTGCAGCCAAAGTGTTAGATTTCTTCAATGACGCAGTGGGCACCCCAACCAATCTTAGTGCGCCATACAGAATTCTGAAGTACGATTGGCTGTGGAGTCCGAACTCCCCATTGTCCGCTCCTTCTGACAGTCGACGGGTGCTCGATTAGCTTGGCGAGCGGCCGCTGCATTAGTTGAAGGAAGATAGACAGGGACCGGGTGATGACAACAGCCTGTCTCGAAAAGACTATGCCGGACAGGACTCTTACCGTTTTGAATGGGGGAAGGGCACTACAAACGGAATGTGTCCTTGTTTAATGTAACTACGCTCCAAAACCTTCGGGTCGAGTTGTTCGCGTTATATAAAACAGCAAAAAATAAAATAAAAGGTGAGGGGAGCAGCGTGCCGCAGTGTCCCAGGTGGTAAAAGGAAGTGATGGTTGGACCCTGATGTGCAGGGCTTTAGGTGGGATGAAAAAACGAGGGAGAGTCTCTAAGGGGCGGGGCCAATGTAACTAAAGGCGGGGCTTAAATCCGCTTAAACTACAAATCTGTGCTTAGCATTGTGTGCCGCCCGACTTTTAGTTAATGTTTGTCATTGCATACAGGTATATGATACAAGTAACATCATACCTACAAGTCAGAACTATTGGCTTTGTCATTAATTGTACGTTGCATAAGATAAATAAGCAGCAACTATGGCTTGTATATATAATATTGAAAAAACTTCTACTTAAAGCCCTGGTGACACCACAGCAATGTTGCTTGCTGTTCCTAAGTTTTAAAAAGAGAAGGGAAATCCAGAGAGAAAAGGACTCTCTTTAAAGGATTTCCCTTCCCCTACAGAGGTCTTCAAACATTTGGATGCCGAGACCCCCCTGTCAACATTTTCAGGTGTAAGGACCCTCTCATGACAAAGAATTCCAAACCTGTTGGCAGAATCTGCATATTTATCAAACTCCAGCTCTGGTCCAAGCAGCACAATAAGTTTTGGTCCCAGAGCAGGAGTGGGCAAAAAGCCTGGATTCATGACTCTGCCAGTGCCGCAGGTTAACAAACGGTTTCCTAAGCCTACATATTTAAGGGCAGATTTTTGTTACCTGGCAGCAGGGATGCACCAAGAAACGTGCGACACGCAATGCCATTGTTGCGCTACAACGGATGCGCCGCATTAACAATGCAGCATGCCGTGGCGCAAGGATAGGCAGATGCGTGTCGCATCTGGCGGCTTCAGGTTGGAGCAGTGCTGGAGTTGTGTCGTGGGCGCGACGGAACTCCAGCACTGTGCCAAACCGGCCTATCTTCCACATGGTGCGTCACACCTTACGCCTGCTTCAAGCAGGCGCAAGGTTTTGACGCAGCGGGGTCGAAAATGTGACTGAGTGAAATCTTGTAGATTTCACTCAGGCACTTTTCCGAGGCATTGCTGCGCTGGTACGCCCACATGAAACCTGTCGCAGGTTACATGTGGCGCAGGCCTTTACAACGTGACATAGCTCCCTAGATGTGTCATGTTGTAAATCCCCCGCAGCATGACGCTTGCTTTACGATGCCGCTTATGGCTACGCAAAAGTGGCGTAAGGTGCTTGTAAATCTGCCCCTCAGTGCTTTAATTTTTTTACATCTCCAGCACATCCACAGGACCAAATTCTCACGAGTTTGGGTGCTGAGATGCAATGGGACTTCTATATAATGTTTTTATAAGATAAATTATTCTTAAAATAGAAATTGGCAAAAGTGAAAAACATTTTGGGGCAGATTTACAAGCCCCTTGCGCCACTTTAAGTCACTTTTAACATGGGAAAAGTGACGCAAAAGTGGCGCAAGTGGCTTGTAAATCCGCCCCTTGGTGTACAGAAAAAAACATTTTAAGATGTATGAATGTTTTTTCTGTTCTCAGTTAATTTCATTTGTTGTTGAACTGTGACATTCTTCACTTCCTGGAGTTTTATTCAGAGCTGCGCTTGATAGAACTGTTTAAATGTAAGGAATAGGCAGAGTGGGGACCCAGGGGGTACTGGAACCAGAAAAAAACAGAAGTCTTGGTAACCTGTTTACAATGGCATGTAAATATGCAAATGTTCTTTAACGACCTGTCAAAAACCCGGGTGTGCCGGAGATAAGACTCCAGACACTGCCCAGCCGATCCCACAGCAGCTCGAGCTGCACTGCAGCAGCCCAGGCTGAGACACAGACGGGGAGGAGGGGGGCTGAAGCCCTTGGGCCTGGGCAGAGTGACTGAGAAAGCGCGACCCCCTTTCCATCGCTCCACGGCCCCGCTGGGGGTCGCGCCCCACAGTTTGAAGACCCCTGCCCTACAACGATCACCTAGCATCGTCATGCCGTAACTTCACTAGAGAGAAGTGAGCAGTGTGAGCACGCGTACATCGATGTGCCTGCTGTCACTGCAGTCTGGAAAACAACAGACCGCCTGTGCCAGGGCACAAAACAGAGCCCTATAGAGACCTGTTTTGAGGCCTCCTGTAAAAACGGACGGTGCTCAGCACCGGGGAGACCTGGCCCACTTAAAGCCCTGCTGATATGATCTGCTCACTATAATTGTCATTAGATCAGTGCTTTAAATGGAGAAAAAAAATAAGTGCAGGTACTCATCAAAAACAAGCATTTGCAATGCAATCGGTCTCACCTTTGGGACCTTGTAAGTGTTTAGCCAGAGCTATTGGCTGTGCCAATGTGTTTAAGTTATGTTATAAAAAACAATTTAAAAGTTATCAGCGGTCACCATGTCTACAGTCCTATTTGCTTGAGAGTTGCCTGTTACTCAACAGTCCTATTTGCGTGAGAGTTCTCCTGTTACTTGGCAGACTTCTACCGTTCTGAATTACAGGTAGATTTATTAGCAAAAGATGAGAGTTTGAGACTAGACAATGGCATGATCTAGCTGAATGCAGCTTCTCCACTAGAAATGGGGGCGGCGAGGCAAACCAGACTGACTTTTTGTGCACTTTGATGAAACATTATTGGAGTATTAAATGAATGTGTATTGAAAGCTGCCAACAGAGTAGCTCCAGAGTAGTGTGCTACTTGCGCTCCAAAACCGCATCAGGGGTAGCAAGCGCTATATAAATACAAACCTCTTTCCCTCTGCTATCCCTCCACCTACCCTTCTCTACCCCAATAACTGAATAACAATTCCACTACTCATATTTCTTCATATTTTACTAGGCTAATTTTCAACACTAATCCTTTATGGGTTCCGGAGTGGAGTGCTAATTGCCAGAAAAGCGCTTCAACACCCATCAGGGGTAACAAGCGCTATATAAATACAAACCTTTTTCCTACTCTATCCTTCTGCTATCATTCCAAATCCAAATAACTGACTAACGTATCCACCACTTAAAATGTACTTGCATGTTTCACTATACTAATTCAACACTAATCCTCCATGGGTCCCGGAGTAGCGTGCTACTTGCCGAAAAAGCGCTTTGACGCCTCGTCAGGGGTAGTAAGCACTATATAAATGCAATTACAATACAATACAATACAACAGGGACACCCAATGTAAATAGCAACTGAATTATACTTTAGTGAAAGCCCTTGGAATGATGAGATGTATTCTTACAGCGCCACAACATGCAATAGCGGGGCAGCAAGAGTCTGTTTTAACAATTGTGTTCACTGTCTTTTATATTACAAAAATGATAAATGAACGTGCCCGGAAAGCAAATGTTTAAAAAAATATAAACCCTGTTGCCTTTTCAGGTGACTGTAACAGCTACAGATTCCTCCCCGCCTGTTTGTGGACTTTTTGGAGCAATACTTACTTGTATTTGCGAAAGGAGATGGAGCCCGGTTTACCCATGTTTTGACATCCTTTAAAAGTGTAGATACCCTTCCATGATGTTATTTCTGTTGGAGATGCAGTGCTGTGCCCTGTTGAGCTGGTTTTGTTTGCCAGTGAGCGCTGGACATATGTTAACAGCCAGATGTGAAAAATTCAATTACTGGTGAAGAGCTGCAGCTACACTGTTAGTTTTAATGAATGTATGCGGTTGGGAAGTAGCATGTCAGAGAGCGATGCTTTCCAGGCTATCCCACAGGAGGGGGAGGATTGATACGATGGCAGGGTAGGTGCTAGAAACTAAAACAACGATGGGAGGATGGATTAAGAAATGTAAACAATGGGAGGGTGAGGAGAACTGAAAACAACGACTGGAGTGTGAAGATTGAAATCAGTCTGCTATAAGCTCACCTTAAGCAGTGGGTGAAAGGGAGGGACCATGTGCAAGTAACTGGTGATCAGGTTAAGTGGTCCAATACGTTTGGATCAAATCGGCACTATATAAAGCTGCAAAATAAATGGTAAAAGCACGGCCAATGTTGTTTTTCTAGCGAGTTGGGAGGACAGTAATAAACAATGGAAGGCTATTTGGGAACAGGACAGGCAGCAGAAGGGGGAGGGAAACAGTAAGTTTGGGGTAAGGTAAGGAACAGCAGGAGGAGGGTGATTGGGGGCGGGAGAAACACGAATACAAGTGGGGAGTATGATTACGCATGTGACATTCAAACAATTGAACTGCGTGAATATGCCAGGCCACAAGCACAAGTTAATAGCCTCCCATTTCCTCCCATCCGAGGTTGTGCTACAGTTAAGGTAGGGCGAGGGGAGCCAGGCAAAGACATTGTAATTAAATAAATCATGTGCCCCGTGTCCCAAAGGGCGCATTTAAAGAACATCAGGCAAATGAAAGATGGTGAAATGATCTGCTGTCCTCCTCGCCGACAAGGATAAACCAGGGCGAGGGGAGAAAAAATGGTGGAATGAAGGCACAAGCCCCTGCCATGGATGTTTTTGCTCAAAGAGAAGCCGGATCAAGTTAAAAATGATGCCTGTGCGGGTATCAAAATTGCGACCACAGCGCCATTAGTACTTTGTTATGACCAGACTGGGCTGTCCGATCAGGCACAATGAGCCCCGTGCATGTTTACACAGATGAATAAATATGCTGCTCAAATTGTTCAACTCTGATTGTGCCGTACCAGCCACGCTTCAAAAATGCATGGGGCCATTACAGTAATGGGGTTAACCAATTGGTCCTGGACCTAGGTATGATTTGGTACAGTAAACAATGGTCCTAAACCTTATTGAAAACAACCCAAATAGATCGGGATTCTAAGTACAATTAATCCATTAATTTTTTAGCATGCTGAGAGAACACAAGTCTGCTCAAGGTATTCAATACATCATTCATAAAAAGGGGGAGAAAAAGCAACAACCAGATTCTAATTCCAGAAGCAATTTATTTTCATTGCAAAATGTAAAGGAAAACACACTATTCAATAAAAGTACTCAGAAGCCCTACAAAGACATGGTCTGCCCCACTCTGCCCTGATGAAGACTTGCACGGCCAAGGTCTAACTTACCTACACGGCCACCTAGACGGGTCGAAACGTCGACGCCCTTTTAAACAAACAGCCTGGACCCTCCTCCTTTATACGTGCCACATGGGAATGTATTTCCTGATGTACAGAATTGTGAAAATATAATTTAAACTGCATTTGTGGCCAGGCCCATCAGGACGGTGATTTACAACCAGTTCACATGTTAGAATTGTATTATCTTATGTCACTACCCTAAATACCTTTCCCTCACCACCACACACCAGAGCACTTTCTCTTAGCACGTTCCTTCTTTGGGGCACCCATTTCATTCGTAATGACATTTATTGAATAGTGTGTTTTCCTTTACGTTTTGCAATGAAAATAAATTGCTTTTGGAATTAGAATCTGGCTGTTGCTCTTTCTCCCCCTTTTTATGAGTGATGTATTGAATACCTTGAGCAGACTTGTGTTCCCTCAGCATGCTGAAAAATTAATGGATTAATTGTACTTAGAACCCCGATCTATTTGGGTTGTTTTAAAAAATGCATGGAGGCATGAACAGTCAGCCCTAAAGGTATCGGCAGGAGGCGAGAGAAAATGCCCCAAAAAAGACCCTAGACTCACTGTATGAAATCCCTGACACTGCCTCCTGGCTCAAGAGCACGAGAGGGATGGTGCAACCAGAGATGTGGTCAAGGTGCATTACAAGAAGCAACGCCGTAGGGGGGTGGGCAAGCAGTGATGCAAGGGGAGCCTTGCAAGTAGAGACCTGGGAGGGGCGGTGCGGCGCGGCGGGCTAGTGGCAAAGATGTGCTTCAGTGGTTCTAGAGAATTCCAGCACAGCGAGTGTCACAGCACCCAGTACCTGAGATGGGAGCTGCCTCTCCTGCCATTGGCGAGCTGTGCACACATAGCTCGTGGTGCTGGAGGCGGGGCTCTCCTCCTCAAATGTAGGGCGGTTAGTTGTGGCAGTAGCCTCGCGCACGAGAACCGCGTTGAAAATAAAAATGCAAGTAGCACATTGCTGTTCCGCACACGGGTGCCGTGCATAATTAACAACAAGCGATTGCAATGCAATAGTACTCGCATTACGAGAGACCTATTGCACTACAAACGATAGTCATCACGGACAACAGGAGTGTGGGCGGGGGAGGGGGAGAAGGCACGCACAACTGGAGTGCGGGCGGGTGGAGGGGGAGAAGAGGGTGAGAAGGCACGGACAATGGGAGTGTGGGTGGGGGAGGGGGCAAGAATGCACGAACAACAGGAGTGCGGGTGTGGGGAGGGGATGAGAAGGCACAGACAACGGGAGGGGGAAGTAGAAAAGGCAGTAGGAGAACCTCATTAAAGAAAATAGTGCTTACAGTCTAAATAACACGTACCGTGTAACACTCGAATTAAAGGAGTCAGTAGCCATGGGAAGATACAAATGACGACATGGCCGTAATAAGAAGGGATTAAAAAGCCTATAAATAAATCCGAAGGCAGCATTTACGAAGGACAAAGACACTAGCCAATGAAAAATATGGGCGTGGGCAGGGCTTCCCTCAGGTACTGAACTACAGCAGATCTTCACCAGAGCAGCGTTTGCTCGCTGATTCTAGGCTCGATCGAATAAGCAGTGGATTGGGGGTAGAGTTTAGGGCAGGGCTATGTTTTTTTTACCTTTCTAAGCTTTGTATGCCAAAAAATAAGCACACATTGTAAGAATGTCTATCCATTTATGTAGTACTTACCAATAAGTCCGTAATAATTAGCAAAGTAAAACAATTTTAAGCAACCACAGAATAATAAAATACTGAGAAAAAAACAGCAATATTTCTAACGTTTGCCTTGTAGTTTGCATGCATATTCTTGATGCAGGATCATAAGTCACTAAGCTATATGACATAGATTTTAACTTGTGACCTGCCCATTGATCTCTGAAGCAAAAACAGTAACCAACTGAGCTCTCTACATAAAAAACACATCTGTGATCTGCATATTTCATGTTTGTGCATTGATCCTCTATGCAATTTTATATTCAGTTGAACCTTTGAGTAGAAAATCACATAACATGTGTATTTGTAAAGCGCACTTTCACCCGGAGGCATCTTGGCACTGAATAACAGATGTTCCTTGTTACCCGAGTAAATGGTACTCATTTTATTGGCCTCAGATGGATGAAAGGCTGAGTGGATTTGAACCTGTGACCATGAGGTCGAATACAGGCTCCTTCAGTGGATGTATTAGTCCACTGAGCCACCAGGCCCAGCTAGAAGATTAGAAGAATGCATTCAGATATTTGCAGCAAGTGCATTAACCACCAGAGTTATTAAAGTGCTGTTGTATTCGGGAATTTACTGGATAAACAAAGATCTCTGTACCAGGTAATATTTCGAAATAACAACATGTTGTGATGAGTTAGGCAAGGCAGAATAAAGTTATTATCATATTTGTCTTGTCAAATTCTTTGGAGCAGATTTTTAAAAAATAAACAAGTTCAGACTGCTTTTTGTGACTGTGCAAATTTCTGCTGCCAACCATTGGCCCTTGCTCTTTTAATAACACTAGTTTTGGCTTCATGAGTAGCCATTTTCAAAGTACTTTGCCTAGAGGTGGGTGAGCCACTTACTTGTCGAGCCAGGCTCGAGCCGGATGATGGGTTCTGGCTCTTCGAATCTCAAGTTCAAAATGACCAAAAATATGTGGCTCCTGCCTGCTCCACTCACTGTACCCTTATGAACAAAAGTTAAAAACAAAATGTTATAGTTTCACATAACCCAGAGGGACAAATAGATACCCATTTAGTGGCTGATAAGTACAAAGTGAAACAAAAAAAACTGGGATTTATTCCGGCTTCCCCACTTAACCAAACTCAGTGATCTTAGGCAAATATTTTGTTTTACATATCTCTCTTTTTCTCCATTATACCACAATAAACATATGAATGTGATATATTAATGTCAAAGCTACCTCATGGTAAAGAAATATGCTTTTGTTGGTTAATTTTGAAGAGACTTTATCCTATTTTACGTGATGTTTGTTGGATGATTTACATTGCAAACATTTCCAAGGCTCAGCTCATGCAAGGTGTCTTAGAGCTCAGCCAGATCCCTGGCTCGGCTCTCCCTGTAAATGTCACAAAATTATCTCTAGAAAAGATGGAGACGGACTGTTCACACACATTCCTTACGCGCTGAACAAGTTCTAAATACATTTACCCACTTTCACACACACACTTGCCCACTCACACACTTAAACATCCATTTTATGATCTTTGAATCACATTTTGTTTCACACAAACATACAGTATCACTTTTCATTCTCACAGTCTTACACACTCTTGCAAACCCACACACTGCTTTTACTTCCTAGCTCTCACACATTCTCTTTCACACATAGTGCCCAACAATGGAGGCTCTCAAAAACATTAACAGGTACAGCACAAAGTTGGGGGTCGCATTTTGTGCGATGTACATATTCGCATATCAAAATCTTTTCAGAGAATGACACAGGTGTGTCTCATTGTAGCAGAGATACTTAAGAGGTGATTTGGCTGCTGCAAATCACCTACGTTTATAGTTCAGTACAAATATTTCTCAATAAATGGCACGCTAAGAAATCAATACTAGTGCTGCCATTTAAAAAAGTCATGAATGCATTAATTTAAGTCTAGATTCCTGTGGAGGGCATGGCTTGGCCAGCTGCAAAATTGCTGCACTCTAAGTGGGCTCTGCCAGCCAAGCCGATAATCTGATAGAATCCTGCGGACTACCTAGGTGCTGCCCTTCGTCACCGGGTTATTCATTTTCATCTTACCTTGGGGCGTCTGTTGCTGCCTTCCTGGGCCCCCATCTCTGCCGGCACCCCGAGATCAGTTGTTGGGGACTGTCCTGCGTCTGGGCCTCCTTGCTTGCACAAGGAGAGTGCTTGGCCTACGTTGCAGCGGCGTCACTGACCCGCCGCACTGCCCAGGTTGCCTCCGGCAGACAGGTACGCCTCATCGGAGCTGCCCTGTCTTCCTGCTCCTCCAGACCCGGTGAGTCGCTTTGCTGGGGGCGCCTTGCGGGGGGATAGGGAGCGGTGCTTGCTCTGGGCCTCGCGACGTGGGCGGCGCGCCCTCCGCAACTCCCCGCTGCTCTGCTGCCCCGCTGGCGTGAGCTCCTGGCTGCTTCTTCAGGCTCCTGGCGGCCGCAGTTGGTGTCTGCATCTTCACCTTCTGCCGGCCCGCTGCTTTGAACCTGTGCCCTGTGTCTTCTGTGCTGCTTGCATGGCCCGGCGTGGCCTACTACCCCCTCTTACGCTTCGGCATAGATTCTGACGACTGCATCGACGATCCTGTTTTTCGCCATCCCCCCCAGGATTGGCCAACCCCCGCCGGGCTTGGCTCCATGGAGGATCACAGGGGCTGGTGCTCTGATCTTCAACTCTTCCTCTGCCTGGACTTTCTGTCCAGCACTCCTGTTTCCCGGGCCGTATGACTCTGCTAACCTGCAGTGAAGGGGGCCTCTTCTTGCCTGCTGTTCACCGCCTCCACCACCAAGGTGCCGCTTGTTCTCCGGGAACCTGGCGCAGAGCTTTCCGCCCGGGGCCCACTCACGAGCGCCTCTTATTCACCCAGGTCTCCCATCTCCACCTCGGCCTGATTGGTCTCCACAAAGCCTCAAGGAAACACGCTGTTGCTGCATCAGCCCCAGCCCTCTCTTTTGCTTTGGTCTGCCAGCTCCTTCCTAACTGGGCTCTCCTGCTTGTCTGGCGTGGTCATCCTCTTGGTCGGTTCGGCTGGCCGTGCTGTATCTCGCCCCCCACGGCCTGCCATGAGTGCCTGATTACAACCACCTTCATTGATGCCCTCTCTCCATCTCTGCCTCTCCTGTCAAACCCGGCCTCCTCAGATGCTGCTTCTCTGCTCCCTGGTCTGTGGGGCGCGCCAGTCCTGGATCATGGGGCGGACTGATCCCAAGCAGCCAAAGCTGCCATTTGACCAACACAAATCGTCTCAACAAGAGGGGGCAAACATGGATACTGGTGAACCCACTACTCAGTCCGTCACTGACACTACCCGTGAGGACGATCTCAAAGCCATTATGCTGGATGTGAAATCTACAGTCACCAGTATTGTCGCCCAGCTGAACCAGCTCTCCGCCCATCTGGACACCGTAAAGGCTTGTGTGGACTCCCATGATGCGCAACTTACTCAGGTTGAGACGAGGGTGTCAGACCCAGAGGATGCTGCCGCCCGGGATCACCACACACTCCTACAGATGGACAAAGTCTTGGAGCTCATCAAAAATAAGAACGAGGATTTGTTGGCACTTTCCCGCAGAAGCAATCTCCGCATCACGGGCCTCCCCGAATCATCCAACATAGCCAAAGTGGAAGATTTTGTTGAACAGTTGATTCGCAACTTATTCGGGGAGGTTCTTTCCCCAGCATTCATCGTCGAGAGTGCCCATCGCTCTCTGGGGCTGCAGCCTGCTCCTGGTCTTCCGGCTCGGCCTATCATCGACTTAATCTCCTTCTACCCTGATTATACAATGGCAGTTCAGACTGCCCGCCGCAAATTTCTCCCGGCCAAGCGTCTGCTGCAAAAACATGATGTTTCCTACTTGTTGGCATATCCGGCCAAGCTGCGCGTCAGACACGACTCGCAGGTCCACACTTTTCTGGAACCAAAGGCGGCTATGGCCTTTGCCAAAAAAATGGACAAATCACAGCGCTCCACCCCTTCCAGCTCTCAAGTGGCCGCGTCTGGTGATCTAAGTGACAATGACTGATGACCACCCTTGCTCCTGTACTCTGATCTTTTATGCTGCATGGCATGAGCGTGCCCGTTCTGGTCCTGGTTCCTGTTTATAATCCACTATTCTTACTCTGGCCCGCATCTGTCGCCCTCACGCTCCCAGTGCATGGGCCTGGCTGATCTTCTCTGCTGATGGGACTTTTACTGCACCGGTCCCCACAACCCCACATTTCCCTCTCCTTTTTATGCAGAATAGACACTTTTTTGCACTGTATTTGTTATATATTTGTATATGGTGGGTCCTGGGCTTTGAGGGGTCATTTCGGGTGTCCTGCCCCTTCTCCTACAGTCTGCCTTTACCCACGGCTTGGCCACCCTGTGCTTGTGGCAGGGGCGTGCGCTGCACTGAGCCACATCTCCGTGGGATGGTTCCCCTTTTTTCTCACTTGTTATTTTCCCTTCTCAGTTGGGGGTCTCCTGGGTGGGTGGGGTTGGTCTCTCGACCTGATTGGGGGGTTGGTGTGGGCGGATGGCATGAGATATTTTTGAAGAGGAGCCCAAATATCTTGTGGGCGAGAGGAGGGTGGCGTAAGTTCAGCATAGGTGTGTAGTTGTTCCTGGCAATATATAAGGTCGTTCAGCCAATCTCTGAATTTGGGGGTACGGCCTCTTCCCCATCTGCAGGCAATTCAACGCTTGGCCAAAAGGAGAGCCAGGGAGGCGTATCTCTGTATCTTGGCGGGGAGTTGTTCTGTGTAACCTACGAGAGCGGTGAGGGGGTCATCGAGCACGTGTATACCAGTCATTTTGTCTAGAGCGTGAAGGACTTCCCTCCAATATTCACGGACAGGCGGGCAGTCTCAGGCCAAGTGCCCTAAGTCAGCACCCACCGCTTCGCATCTATTGCAGCGATCAGTGTCTCGCAAGCGGTGTAGCCGAGCTGGCGTGTAATATAGTCGGTGAATATATTTGTAATGTATAAGGCTTAGTCTACTATTGGCGGAGATATCACCAGTCTGATGGCAGCAAAAGGACCACTGCTCGGTCTTTAGGGAATATCCCAGTTCTCCCTCCCATTTCCCCTTGGTTGGAGCAGGGTCTCCTTCCCATTCCCCTTGAGTTGTGCGATAGAGCCGTGACACTACATGCTCAGGGGAGGTCTTCTGTAAGAGAGTGTAAAGAGGAAGCATAACAGGAGGTTCTAGCGGGAAGCATTGAGTGAGGGAGCGCATATCTTGTCTGAGCCTCACATAATAGAATCACTCCAATGGAGTGGGGGATGTGGTGCCAAAGAATTCTCCACTGGTGCAGAACTGCCCGTCTGTGTACAGTTGGCCCCAAGTGAGACAGGACAGTTTGCGTAACATGCGGCGTCAACCCCCCTCCTGCGTGACTGGTAGATTGTGTTGCCCCTGTAACAGCGCTAGTGGCGAGTAGAGTACGGGGCATTGGAGTCTATGCACCAGATCTCGCCAGGCACTGGTGGTGCACTGGACAGTGGTAGAGGCTAGGTGTCTGGGGACTGAGGGAGTGCTTAGGTAAGCTGTGCAAGGTGTGGGGGCCATGTATCCATCTTCTATTGCTAGGTGAGGTATGTAAGGGGGGGTGCATCCAGTAGGCTGCGAAGTGAGCCTGGACATAGATGAAATAGAGTTCCATATCTGGGACTTCGAATCCTCCGGCGTCAAAGGGACGTGTGAGGACGTCCCATGCCAGTCTGGGTTGCTTTCCGCCCCACACCAAATGGATCAGCTGGGTTTTAATGCTTTTAAAAAAGTGTCAACTAGGAGCATGAGGGATATTGGTGAAGAGGTAGAGCAATTTGGGCAATATTACCATTTTGATCAGAGAAACTCTGGCCGCCATGGAGAGGGGCAGCGCAATCCATCTGGTGATCTTATCAGTCAATAGGTCTAGTGTGTGTCCATAATTGGAGCGCATCAGCTCATCGCGGCAGCAGGAGACATTGATACCAAGGTATGTGATTGTATTCGCACACCATGCAAGGGAGTAGTCAGGTTCAAACCGTATGGTGGAATCTGTAAGAGGGAATATCTGGGATTTCCCCCAGTTCACGTTGACCCCCGAGAGTCGGCCAAATAGGATGAGTAAACGGAGAATGGGGTTGAGGCTGATGGCGGGATCTCGCAGATACTACGTAAGGTCGTCTGTGTACAAAGAGATTAGAAAATGTCTCTCTGGATAGATCAATGCATATTCCCGAAAGTGTTGTCTGACTTTGGCCGCAAGGGGCTCGATGGCTATGTCAAAGAGGGGAGGTGATAGGGGGCACCCCTTATGGGTGCCCCGTGCTATCATGAAGGGAGATGACTGAACGCCATTAACTATTACTCTAGCTTGTAGTCCTGAATATAGCAGGTTCATTCAGGCCACGAAGGGGGAGGGGAATCCCATGCGTTGTAAGACAAAGGCGAGATAATCCCATTCCAGGGAATCGACCGCCTTAGTGGTGTCCAGAAACAAAACCGCAGTGTTTAGATCTGTGTCAATATCCTTGAGCAGCGCAAACTGTAGTGTAGTTCCTATCTTCCCAATAGGCTCTGCGCATTGGAATAATACCTACAGCAGTAAAGGCCTAGGCCAGACGTTAACTAGGTCTACTACTGTCGATACTAGACTTAAGTTTTGGGTTTGCCAGCGTAGCTCAGAGTTCGCTAGAAACTTTCTCGAATGTTCAGGAAAGAATTAACTCCCCTGATTAGACAAGAAGGGATTTAGTTTCTGACAACCATAGAACATGACAACTTTGCTCTCCCCTAATCAAGAGTGTATCTCCAGAGTCGTGTGAGCACAAGGCAATTATTTTACTCAGTCAGTACGTGCATTCTTAGTCTCATCAGATTGTAGAGAAAAGGAAGAGACGGGCGTGTTCAATAAAAAGGTGTTATTTATTGATCAGTCTCTTTTCTCGTACAAGAGAAATGGATCGATATTATTGCAATACTTATAGTTAAGTAAAGTGCATACATTAAAAGCAATAGTATAAAATAATACTGTAAAAACATTGATATGGTTTCTGAGCCATATGATGTTTAAAATGATTAAAATATATTTACATACACATATACATTTGACTAAACGTACTCAACTGGTGTTTCTAAATACGCCTACCCCGTGTACCTGACCTAAGTCTAATGCGTGGGCGGGAATAGAAAGTTACAGTTTAAGTTAAGTTTGTTTTTGCCAAGTGAATAACTAAAGAATTCTCTGTGAGGGGTTATTCAGTTCTGTACCTGGAAGTTAGGATGAATGAGGAATGGTATCTCTTTCTCTGGTCTCGATATTCCAGGCTGCCTGCGAGGGCTGCCCGAAAACGCCGGTGCTGGGTCTCTCGGTAGGAGATAGCAGCGCGTCTCTCAGCGCGTCAGGAAGGCGGGGCTGCTGCCAGCGGGGTCTGCTCTGCTTCTGGGCTTCGGCAAGTATGGCTGCTCCGTCTCGTCACCACGCGTGTGTTTGCATAGGGCAAGATCGGCAATATTTATACCTTAAAGGTGCCGGGATTGACGTAAGGATGGACATAGATACGTCAATAAAGATGTCATACGACTTGCTCGTTAGCACATTCTTTTACTGAAGTTCTCTGTGAAATCAAAACAATGGCCGCACGGATTTTCCAGGTTGTCATAGGTTTGATTTGTTATGAGAACGTCGTATGCCTTATCAGGGGCTGGAGGAATGTCGCTTGTCTAATTAGATCTCAAGCGTTATGACCTAATCAGATAACACGTTCCTGTGCCGTAGTGTGACTGCGTCAGATAACGGTATCTGCATCATGGGGGCTTTTCTTGCCTCATGGGCTGACTGTTAGTTAACTTGATAGTTAGTTTAACCAGAATAGGGTCAGGAATAGGGGGATCGATTCAGAACCTTTAGGAATACATGACACCCACTCCACGCTAACTATGGTCATATTTACTAATCTATGCATAGTATAACATAGTACAACATACTATAGAGTATAGTGTATACCTCACCACCCCAAAATACATAAATGCATTTTGAAATTTTCAAATATACTGAAAAATTGCAGTCATATATATTGTATGCACTTAAGCTATGAATTAAACGCTAAAGTAAACACGCATTTGTAGACATTATTGCTTAATTGGTATATGAGAAATACACATGAAATGGCTCTTAATATGGCTATACAGAAAGAAAGTTCGAGACCATTTCATCACATAATAAAATATTTGTGAACATACCAGCGGGCAACTAAAGTTTATAAAGTATCTAATAATAGAAATCTTAGTTCTCTAGGAATAGCTTCTTACTTTAAGCAGAAGATAAGTGTCCCGAAAATTTTTAAAAAAATAATTTGGGGCTGCTAAAAAATTGCTGTCCATGAACTGGTGGAAAAAATTGTTCATGTGACTTTATTTTTAAAGTTGAAGGCCGAATTCAGGGAACGCCGTGTGCGAGCTTGCTCAAAAGTCTCTATTTCTGTTCTGGAGAGAACATCATATCATTAAGGCTTTCGAAAAAACTGTCAACAGCTTCATGGGAAAGTTCCACTAAGTCGGAAATAGGTGTAACCATGCATTCGTGCGCATGATTGTCTCCATTGACATTCTGATTTGCATTGCTGACAGAAGGTCGTACCTGATTAATGCTGCTTTCATCTTGAACTTCACTACTCTTCAATCGTAGTGGTGAAGACTCCACGAATGCCGTCATCAGGATTGGCAGCCTTTGAGGGCAGCACAAAGCGTGAACCTTGGTAGGAACCAACAATGTATCTGCATCCACTGGCGCATCCGATTGTAGCGTCAGACAGGTGTCTAACACGCATTCTTCTCCGCATAGCAGACATCTCAATACAGGTAAAACACATCTTTGCCACATTGGTCGAAATGATAGAAACCAAGTCATGTTCAGGTCTCTAAGCCGGGATATTCCCAGGATTTTTGATATCCGGTCCCGGTATCCAATGGCTAGGATTGTATCTTCCATTGTCGCGAGATTTTGATCTGTGACATGGGTTGCCATAACGAAAAATAAGGACTAAGAATAGGATTCCTGCAATTAGTCCCAGGATCAGGGGAAGTCCGCCAAAAATCGAATGGACGAAATCTGGAAAAATACCCAGTATGGCTTTGAATGGTGTTAATGCCATCGAAAATACTGTCTTAAATACCTTTGAGACCCCAGTGGTATCAGAAATATTTAAGATTTCGCTCAGGATTTCCGCGAAATGTACGGGGGAATTAGTCGATAATAATGTATGCATCTCTGCAGTCGTCCTTGCGACTTGTAGATCATACGTTTCTTTTGATGACGTGAGCCTTGTAGGCGTCTGAAGAAGCACTGTTTTCATTCTGCTTAAAGTATCTATTCGAATAGAAGTAATTTTCAAACTGGGCCATGCCCTTGCCTCCCTGTCTGGAAAGGAGCTGGGGAACAAAGAACGTCCACAGCACTTGACCTTCGCAGTCGTAGTGACTAGATAAGGAGTCCCGGCATAAGACTACAACATTTGCGGTCTACAATAAGAATGTAACTCCCATTATAGAGTCTTTGAAAGAATGGTTCTATTTCGGTTGCAGGTGCGCCTTGCTGGTGACATGAAAGGTTGTATGAATTCCCTTCACAGGCTCCATGCAAACTAATTCCGTTACACAGAAGCGTGCCGCTTAGTGACATAGCACAATTGTTGCTACTAAGAAACACTTTCTGTCCTTTATTACTGACACATGCATGCGAATAGGGCAGGTTCCAAGTTGTTTTAAGGTACCCCTTTCCCAATTTCTCGTACATGCCAGCCTGTATATATTTTTGGCAGTATTGAAACCTGAAGGTTGAGATTGGAATATTTATGATTCCGTGGATTATCCATTCACTGACAGGTCGTTCTGACATTGTCATTGGTAATCTTTCTAGTTTTTCAATGCTCAAGATTGTATAATCAGCACCCTTTTGCGCCATACCGATTTGTCTATCAGTAAGGTTAAAGATTTGAAATAGTGACGTTGTGTTGATTAAACGCCAAGGCACATAGCCTGAACGCAGATTTTGTAACGTCCAGCCAAGCTGTACAATAGAACGCAATTGTGACTGACCATGTTGTAATAACAGTAAGTCTTGCGATAATATATCGATTGCTGACGACACAATGCTGTCCAATGAAAAAATTCTGGAGGACAGAGTCATTAACCCATTGTCCACTACAGAAAGTGATTTTTCCAAATTAATACGGTCAATTTCCCGTATTCTCTCCGCTGTTTCAATTTGATTAACCTTCCAGGCCTCATTGTATGCTGCATATACAGAGGCTGCTATGAAACGCTTTTGACGCTGTTTGCGTGGTCCCATTATGAAATCACGCAAGTCAGCACCATCAGTAAGTAAAGATAGGTGTTGCTTAATTTCAGGCAGTGTGGAAGTTTGTAGCCACTGAAGGCATAATTTGCCCACACTGTAGGTTGTTATTATCCCTGGGTGATGTCTTTGGGGATATCTAGGGTCTGGCCTGGTCATTTTGAACCCCTGTGTTTTATTCAGGAATCTGTCTTGACAGTTATTTGTATCTGTGGGCCAGATAAACCATTGTTTCCAATTAGGATGTGTTCTGTTTTGGTTTAATATATGGTTTACGTCTATCTCTTCATCTGTATCAGAGTTATTGCTAAACATTGTTGGCTTTGGAATAGACGGTTTATTTAAATCTTTGATTTTGGCTAGGCCAAGACAGGTGGTTTGTTGAAGTGTCATTTAAAAATATCATTTGTTCTGGGATCATGCAAGCTCTAAACAAAGCTTCTAAACCCTGTACTTGCCATTCTTTTGTACCCCAAACACTTTTCAAATCAACATTTTTGTCCCAATAATTAAATCCTAAAGTATTCTTTTCTTCGAAGAATGAATCTGAATATATCAACTTTGTGTTGGTTATCACGGTTTTCATCCCTGTCTTGTTTGACAATTTATAATAAAATGTTTCAGCATTACTTGTGTTAAAACCTGAAAAATATGAATATTTGTCGTAAACGGTTCTTGAGCTCCCTTTTGGAGGTGTTGCACAATGTTCCCATTGATTATAATTTAACACATTTCTAGGTTGTGCAGATCTATGTAAAAAGTGATTACCATAGCGGTTATAGCAATACATACTGTCATAATTTGTAGAACCCTGCAAATAATCATGTTTGGTAAATTTAGCAGACATTGCTAAATCAGACATCATGTTATTAATGCTTTCGAAGTCCCAATCATCAGCAAATGAGTTTGGTTTTGCAAAGTCACTCAAGGAGATCTTGATTTGGTGTGGGTATTTCAGGATCTCGACCGCACCATAAATTTCATAGTCAGTGTTGTCCCAGGCTACCCCACCAGGTATAGGATTGGCTGTGAAGTTGGCTGAAGAAAGTTCTCTTTTCTCGACGTGTGAAGATGTGTGTGGTTTGAGGACCAAGTTGATGTTCTGACTTGCTGTGTCCATTTTAGCATATTTTCCCTCAATGAAGCGTCCCAAAGTTAATACCATGATGAGCCAAAGTATGAGGATAAATGCACCAAAACCCACCCAAAATTCAATCCATGGAGAAATCAGATATGTTTCTTTCAGTTGGTTCAAAAGTTCCTTAGCTTTGTCTTTAAAGGATTTTGATGATGGCTGTGTCTTGGATTCACTGAGGCTTTCAGAGGAATCATCGAAGTTGATGAAGTAGCCGGATGCAGTTCTGTCAATTGTTCCAATTGCTTCAGGATTTTTGTTTCTTGCATTTTCACTTGGTACTTCATTATAGATTGGTGTGTCTCTGCTAAATGTTTTTATTTGGGTTTTCAGAGGTCTGAGTTCTATTGCATCGTTGCATAGTCCTTGTTGTTCTTCTGTAGGCGTTTCGAATGTGATGAGCCTCTTTGTTAGGACCTCTGTACTGGTAGCAAACCTTGGTGTTCTGCTACTTATTGGGAGTCCACTTGGCCTACTGTTTGTTATCGGCCACATGTTGTGGTTTTACCAGGTCGATGGATACAACTCGGTTCTCCTTTTTACCAGCAAGTGGCGGTAGTACAACTGATCTTGTCCCGTTGACAGACAAGACAGGAACTGCTTTTCTGTAAGAAGGCCCAAATTCCTTCTTTACCGCGATCTTCTCCCTGACTAGATCCCCGACTTTTGGAATCCAGACAGGTCTTGCTGGGACAGGTGGTGATTCTTCAGTGGTTGTTGGCTATTGTTTCAACTGTATGTTGCTCAGGTCTTTTCTTGTTTTGTTTAAGTCCTGCAAAATAGCCAAACGGTCTTTGACATCAAAGCTTTTTTCTTTAACCACTGAAGTCTGACTGTCGAGGTCAGAGATAATCATTCTAGTTCCAAATAATAATTCGTACGGACTGAATCCCTTCAGAGAATTTCTTGGCAAGTTATTTAGACTACGTTGGACACTTATTAGATGTTTGACCCACCCAGCTCCCGAACCTAATACCTTTGCCGTTATAGATTGCTTTATGTCACGGTTTTTTCTTTCAACAATTCCGTTCCCCTCAGGGTGAAATGGACAAGAGTACCGCAATTGCACGCCCATGCTGACCATGGCCTCCTTATAAGCCCGAGAGCTAAAAGCAGGACCATTGTCCGAATGCAGCATGCCAATTGCGTATGTGCCGATAAAGACTCGCAAATCTTTTATAACAGTTCTGGCGTCAGCCGTTCGCTGGGGCCACATCCATATAAATCTCGAGCATAAGTCCACTGCGACCAAGATATATTTATAGTTACCATCCCTTTGTAAGGGACCGCAGTGGTCTAGATAAACACAGGCTAATGGTTTATCCGAGATTAGAAGGGGCGTCTGCGTTGGACGTCTCACCGTTGATACTTTCATTTTTTGACATATTTCACATGCTAGAACATAGTTCCTTGTTTGTCTTCTCATTTGTGGCCACCAGTATCTCTGTTTTAATAATGATACTGTGGCTGAGACGCCAGCATGTATAGAAGCAAGCCCTTCGTGTGCCGCTATTATTAGTCCTAACCTATGTTCCATGTTTGGAATTGCCCTATCCCCCACTCCAGGGATTCGAGCAAAAGGAACATTGTTTGCATCAGTTATGTATGAGTATTTTACTGGAAAGCCTTTAGGGAGTGGTTCTATCGAATCCTTTTCTGAAGCGCTGACAGCTTGTAATATTTCGCTGTCTATTTTTGTTTTTGACCGGGTGACGGCAGCTACGGAAGCCGTTTGCGCAGCTGCCTTCGCGGCCTCATCAGCCAATGAATTCCCTGCAACGTGAACGCCATCACGTTGATGACTCAGTGTATGTATCACGTGAGTCTTTGGTAGTTCTTTTTGTAAAAGAGCTACTTGTTCCCAGAGCATTTTATGCTTGATTGTGCCACCTTTCGCATCCTTGAAACCGTTCTGAAGCCAGATCTGCAAGTATTCATCATAAGACTGAACGCAATAATACGAATCGCACACTATGAGTGTGGGGAATTCTCGATCGGTATTTTCAAGCGCCATCTTGAATGCTAGTAGTTCAGCTCGCTGAGCTGTACAATCTCCTAGGGATTGTGTTTTAGTGAGGGTTGGTTTAAATTTCCCTTCGTGCCAACGACCTTTAACAATCGCGCACGCAGCACTGTAAGCTTGTTTACCCCCTACTGCGGGTTGTGCTGATCCGTCTGTATATATTATACAGCCGTAGTGATCTAGAGGCAGAATTTCGGTTGGCGGAGGACATTCAAATTCATATTGGAGAAATTCTTGTGTTTTTAAGTAAGGATCAAATTCGTACACCACGTCTGTTGCAGCAAGAGAGTTAGCCCATTGTATCCATCTTGGATGGAGTGCTTTAGCATTTGGAATGCTTGCCTTTGTTACCGCCTCTAAGGCTGGTATTGGTGTCACGATTACTATTTGTTTACCTTGTGCCAGGGCTCGTTCTTTTGCTATAGCTGTCTGTGTTGCTGTAAGAATTTTTTCCGTTGGGCTAAATTTCATTTCAGCCTTAGTGTACAAGTGTGATTTGAATGCAATTGGTACCTTTTCTCCCTCATTAGAGGTTAGGTATGTGAATCCGCATCTCCCTGGGATGACTCGAATCACAAGATTGCGTGTGTTATCACGTGTTTCTAATTTTGTTTTAATTAGCATGTCTGTTTGTAAGGATCTCAAAATTTCTGTGTGTGTTTGAGTCCAATTGGATCTTTTAAAGTCTGGTTTAATTAGATCATAAAGGGGTTTGACCCTTTCTGCGTAATTTGCAATGTATGTTCTTCCGAAATTTAGGAAGCCTAGAATTGACTGTAGATTTTTTAGTGTTTTAGGAGCTTGGATTACGGCACATTTCTCTAGGAAATTGTCAGCCAGGCTTTTACCTTCACTTGATAACTCATATCCTAAGAACAGGACTGTCAGATGGGCAATTCTGGACTTTTTAAAGTTGAATTTGTAACCCTCTGCTGCGAACCCAAGTATTATGGTGTTCACTCTTTTCAAGTGAGTCTCCAAGTCATCATCTGTTAAGTAAATGTCATCGACATAAGATAATGCTTCATCATCATATAGTTGTAGTAATTCTGTTACTCTCGCTGAGAATACCCCCGGGCTGTTCTTGTACCCCTGGGCTAACCGACAGAATTGCTTTTGAGTGCCATTTACTGAGAATGCAGTTAAATATCTGCTCTCTGGTGCTATGTTTTGACAAAAGAATCCATTGGAGATGTCCAAGGTTGTTTTGTATTTTTTGCGCACTATGTTATTCATTAGTGCAGCACTGTGTGAGTTTTGCACTGCAAAGGTTTTGCAACATGTGTTAAGGTGTCGGTAATCCAAAACTAGACGATATGAATTGTCTGGTTTGGAGACCGGAAACAAAGGATTGTTCATTTGTGAGGTGCAAGTTTCAATCACCCCCTGGTATTCTAGCTGATCTAGTATTTCATTTATCTGTTTTTTAGCTTCTTGTTTAATTGGGTACTGCCTTTGTGCAGTAGGTTGTGTTTTTAACTGGATTTTGTGAGGAGGAGAATCCTCATCCCATCCTACATGATTTTTATATAAAGCAGGTGCTAAGGCCACTGCCCACTTTCTAGCAAGTGTGTATTTTTTATGAATCGGAATTTGATTTGAGAAGGCAGGCATAATTACTTCTTCGCCATGAGGGCACTCCCTGACAAACTCTGGTGGCCAGTCTTTTTCAGCTAGAAGGATGTCATAACCCTTGGAGAGGTTATCCCAAAATAGTCCCCTTATTTTCCTAGTCTTATCTCCCTCTATACGTAATGTTATCTCGTATATCTTGTGGGGTTTGCTAACTCTGGTGTCTGCAGTTTCCACTTGAAGATATTCATTCGTGTCCACTGTCTCCAGATGATTCATAAGGACTTTGCGAGCTATGCTCACTTCTGCTGCGCTGTCTAGCATTGTCTGAGCCCATTCTCCGTTTTTCAGTTGTGTCCTCAGTATTCTCGGCATTGTTAACTACCTTGATACTGGCTACCTTCTTTTTTGGAAATTGTAATTTCTTTTTTTGTTGAGCAGGTTCCTTGTCTTTGGACTTGGCGTGCTCTTCTCTTTGTTCTGATCGTCCTCTTCTTTCCGATTTCTGCGAGGAAGTCTGAAAAGATTGAGAGGGACGTGTATCAATGTCTTGATATCTATCAGGTTTTTTAATATTATCCCTATTTCTAAGGTTATATCTTTTCCCAGAGGGGTCACTCTGGGGTGACCTGTGTCTCTGGTTCGGAGATTTCTCCCTTCGCCTAGGAGACCTTCCTCGGGACTGGAATTTCTTTTCTTTTGGATTGGATTGTTTGTTTCCATCCCAGTTCTTTTTTGGTGAATTATTAAAAAATATTTTTTCTGGACTTTCAGTCAGTTGCGGTTTTACTGGTATTCCACCTAAACTATCTCTACCTAGTTCTTCATAAGATTTTTCTATGATTCTGGCAATTTCAGTTGGTTGGTCTGCTATATCTGTCTCTTTTAACCTCTGGCGGATCGCCACGTTTGCTGCTTCACCTTTTATATTGGCTAATATTATAGCCGAGACCTGCTTGAAGTCTTTCAGTAATTTCATACCAAGAGTTAAAGCTGGTTCTGGACCGTATTCATCTTGAATTTGTTTTAGCACATCTGGTATTACCGAAATGGATGGAACACCGTGCGTTTTTGTGTAGATTGAAGCAAAGACTGTACCCCAAGTGTCACAGTCCTCTATGTGTGGTGCGATTCCCATTGGGAGACATATAGTCAGAATCCTGTGTTTTTCTAATGGGGTGGTGTCAGGAAACACCGCCTCTATTTGGGTGATTTTCTGTGCCAACCAGAATGGTATCTGTTCCCGTTTAGCCGGAACTTTACCTAGGCAGGATTGGATGTTCTGTGGTGTGATTTTATTTGTGTTCCCCTGGTGAGGGGTCAGCTGTGGAAGTTTAATCGCTGGCTGAATTGTTGAAGTCCGCATTACATACTGGACTAATTGTCTATGAATTTTTAGTAATTGTTTTAGCTGTATTAACAGCTCTCCAGTAGACATTCCTTCGATGTTTGGGTGTGGTGTGTATCCGGCTAAGACCGGCCACGTTGCTCCTGGTCTACCTAAAGGACCGAGCCTTGTAATGTGATTGTTATGTATTAGGGCGCCATCAAATAAGAGCAAATGCTCTTGGAATTTGAGTGGTACTTCCACCTCCTCGAAAGGAGTGTAAATGTCGGGTGGAACCTCTATTTTGTAATAGTGGAAGTACTTTGTTACAGCATTTGCTGCTGGAAAATGTATCCATGTATAGTATACCTCTGTCTGCCGATATTCGTGTGCCTCAATTACGAATATGACTGTGCCACCTCTAGGTGTCAGTCCATTTTCTATAAGTTTTAAGGTTATAGATTTCCTTTTGCTGACCGGAATGAGTATTATATCCGCGTCTGCATCCTTTAGTGCAGTATCTGCTGCTGCTATTTCAGCTGCTAATCTAACTGCCTCTCTTTCATCATCACTGTCTGACATTTTACCGACAGGATGTTATTATGTTTGTTTGCAGATCAGGTTTCTTTATGGAACAAAGATTAGATGCACAATATTTTGGAACAGTGTATCCTTCAACGTTGACTAAACCAAGAACCTTACATAGGAGTTCCCTCCTGCGAGGTTTTGGAGGATATTACCTTTCACCCACTCCAGACGTCTTTGGAGTATTTGGGAAAAGGGGTCTGAGTGAGAAAGCACGACTGAGTTACTCTAAATGTCTTACGTTAGTTTTATCGCCCTTTCCAAACACGTTGGGCGCCATGTAGTGTAGTTCCTATCTTCCCAATAGGCTCTGCGCATTGGAATAATACCTACAGCAGTAAAGGCCTAGGCCAGACGTTAACTAGGTCTACTACTGTCGATACTAGACTTAAGTTTTGGGTTTGCCAGCGTAGCTCAGAGTTCGCTAGAAACTTTCTCGAATGTTCAGGAAAGAATTAACTCCCCTGATTAGACAAGAAGGGATTTAGTTTCTGACAACCATAGAACATGACAACTTTGCTCTCCCCTAATCAAGAGTGTATCTCCAGAGTCGTGTGAGCACAAGGCAATTATTTTACTCAGTCAGTACGTGCATTCTTAGTCTCATCAGATTGTAGAGAAAAGGAAGAGACGGACGTGTTCAATAAAAAGGTGTTATTTATTGATCAGTCTCTTTTCTCGTACAAGAGAAATGGATCGATATTATTGCAATACTTATAGTTAAGTAAAGTGCATACATTAAAAGCAATAGTATAAAATAATACTGTAAAAACATTGATATGGTTTCTGAGCCATATGATGTTTAAAATGATTAAAATATATTTACATACACATATACATTTGACTAAACGTACTCAACTGGTGTTTCTAAATACGCCTACCCCGTGTACCTGACCTAAGTCTAATGCGTGGGCGGGAATAGAAAGTTACAGTTTAAGTTAAGTTTGTTTTTGCCAAGTGAATAACTAAAGAATTCTCTGTGAGGGGTTATTCAGTTCTGTACCTGGAAGTTAGGATGAATGAGGAATGGTATCTCTTTCTCTGGTCTCGATATTCCAGGCTGCCTGCGAGGGCTGCCCGAAAACGCCGGTGCTGGGTCTCTCGGTAGGAGATAGCAGCGCGTCTCTCAGCGCGTCAGGAAGGCGGGGCTGCTGCCAGCGGGGTCTGCTCTGCTTCTGGGCTTCGGCAAGTATGGCTGCTCCGTCTCGTCACCACGCGTGTGTTTGCATAGGGCAAGATCGGCAATATTTATACCTTAAAGGTGCTGGGATTGACGTAAGGATGGACATAGATACGTCAATAAAGATGTCATACGACTTGCTCGTTAGCACATTCTTTTACTGAAGTTCTCTGTGAAATCAAAACAATGGCCGCACGGATTTTCCAGGTTGTCATAGGTTTGATTTGTTATGAGAACGTCGTATGCCTTATCAGGGGCTGGAGGAATGTCGCTTGTCTAATTAGATCTCAAGCGTTATGACCTAATCAGATAACACGTTCCTGTGCCGTAGTGTGACTGCGTCAGATAACGGTATCTGCATCATGGGGGCTTTTCTTGCCTCATGGGCTGACTGTTAGTTAACTTGATAGTTAGTTTAACCAGAATAGGGTCAGGAATAGGGGGATCGATTCAGAACCTTTAGGAATACATGACAAAACAACGTGCGCAGATTATAAGAGGTGCATCTGGTGGGTACGAAGCCTGATTGGTTGGGGAGCACTAGGGCAGTCATGAGGGGACTAATGCGGTTGGCGATTAATTTAGCCAACATTTTTGCGTCAACATATATATAATAGAGGGGCCTATACGAATCGCAGTATGTGGGCGATTTACCCGGTATAGGTAGGGAGATGATACGCGCATCCCGCATAGAGGGGGGAAGTATGCCATCCTCACAAGCTTCTTCATAGACGTGCCTCAGCACCGGCGATGAATAAGTGTTGGAATGTTTTATAAAATTCGGCTGGGAGGCCATCGGGCCCGGCGCTTTTCCAGATTGCAATTGCATTATGGCTGATATAATTTCTTCATCCTCGTGATGTTCCAGAAGAAATTTCCTCTGTCCATCGCCCAACCAAGCAATCGCTGTGTCATCAAAGAAGGAGGTGAAGCCGCTGAATGAGTTCTATGAGTCTTATAGAGACATTTGTAGAACCTGCAGAAAGTCTCTACACTATCAGACGTGTTTCTATGCAATTGGCCGTCCTCGTCTTCAATTTCGAGGACTATGTTTGAGAATTGTAGAGGACGAATTAGGGACGCAAGTACTTTTCCGGGCCTGTCCCCCTCTCCATATTGACGTGCTCTATAATACTTCCCTTTGAATCTACACTCGCTCTCAGCAGTCTCCTGATATTCACTGAGTACACTGCGCAGCCGAGCTTGTAACTCAGGTCTAGGGGTAGTTTGCAACTCAGCCTCAATGTCTTTGAGGTCTGTCTCCAAACGACGCAGAGTGGAACGGATGTCTCTCAAGATCCCCCACTCTTTGCAATGCACAGTCCACGAATGGTAACTTTGAATTCCTCCCACACCGTGGAGTATTGCGGCACCGAATCCTTGTTCTGAGGAAAAAATCGGTGATCTACTGCTCAAGTTCCTGTTTGAATACTGGGTCGAGCAAGGATAGCGGGTTGAGGCGCCAGGTCAAGACAGGAGAATCCTCAGCGTTGGACTGAGAGTGATGCGTATTGGGGAGTGATCGGAGTACTTATGGGGAAGATGGGAAGCGTGTGATAATCAGGGGATGAAGCCCTTGGTGATGAGCCAGGCATCAATCCTGGACCAGGAAGAGCGGGCCGTGGTGTAACAGGTACCCTCTCGCCTCGATGGGTGCAGATGACACCAGGCGTCTATCAGCTCATGATCAGTAACCATCATTTTCAGGGTAGATTGTGAGTGGGAATAGTGGTGTGGTTGTGGGTGTGAACGGTCTAGTGCGGGGTTAACTGTAACATTAAAATCACCTCCCCAAAGCAAGTGTGTAGATCTGATTTCTACGATCTTGCCCCAGAGTACCCGGAAAAATTCAGGATCATCAGTGTTGGGCCCATAGCAGGATACGAATGTAAAGGATTAAGCAGCTAGCCTGCCCCAGAGGACATTGCAGCGGCCCTGTTTGTCTGCAATGGAGCCTATGAGGGTGTATGGAAAGGATTTCCTTACCAAGATACATGTGCCCAGGGCATATGATGAATAGGAGGAAAAGCATGTGTGACTGGCCCAACGAGAAGCGAACGTGGAGGAGGTGGTAGGGTTGAAATGCGTCTCCTGCAGCATTGCGCAATGGACGTCATGGCGGTCTAAGTAAGCTAATATGTGTCGGCATTTGTGGGGTTCTCCTAGGCCACGTACATTCCAAGTGGGGAAGTGGTATGTGGTGGTTCTAGAACAGTCCATCATGGTGGTGACTTAGGTTGCGCATTCTTAAGCATGGATATGAGTCGAGTTGGCGTCGATATCTAGGCATATAAGTGGTTAACAAATCAGTGGCGTGTGGCGTGTCATGAGGCCTTATGCCTCTCAAGCGGATATACAAGAAACCCCCTCCCACATCAGCAGCTCAATCCTGCTTTGATCTTCGTCCCTCCCCCCTCCCAACCTCCCCTTAATGCCATGTTTCCAACAGGGGAAATTGGCCTAAATTGTAACATAACTGTCAATAGAACAACCATAATGGTAAGGGTTCACCTGAGAGGTGGAGTCCAGAGGGCGGCCAGGGTCTTCCTCGCCGTAGCGAGGGCATGTTGGGTGGTCATATATTGGTTCGTCTCGTTCCCGCTTCTGGTGCAGTCGTCAGGTCCGATAGAATTTGCCAGCGAGACGGTGAAGAAATAGGATGTAACAGTTAGCATTGTTCAGGCCAAGGTTGAGGGATGTGGACAGATTGCAGTTTATGCGTGTCAAGGCCCCTGGATCGCAGTGGATGAATTCAGAAGAGTTCTGCGGGGGGGCCCGCTGCGATTGCGCACAGTGGGGGGGGGGGTACTCCTCCTCATCTCAGCCACGCACACTCCGCTGTGGAAACCAATAAGCTTCCGATGTGCGTAATGCCTGGTTCATTTGCGTAGGGCATAGTCCATTCGAAAATTCGTAGCAGCATCTGTTCATTCAATATCTGAAGTATCCCCTCCACCGTCTGGGCGGTGGGGTGGGGTGGAACGACTAGCGACTGGCTTCCGCAAAGTCTTGATGAAATCCGCGCAAGTTGCTGGGTGTTGAAGAAGTGGAGTTTTCCTTGATGCGTCACTTTGAGGCGGGTGGGGAATAACATTGCGTAGCGAATGTTGAGCTTTTTCAGTTTCTTCTTCACGGGGAGAAATTTCCGTCTCTGTTCTTCAACCGCCATAGTGAAGTCGGGATATATTGAAATGTTCATCCCCTCATAGTGGAGTTGCCTGTGCTCCCTTTTGCCTTGCGGTAGTCCAGTCAGCTGGTGATGAGGGCATCAGTTACTGTTTTCCTGGTGGTGCTGTGGAGCCGCTTGAAGATTTTGTAGAGCATGTTGAAGCATGTTGAGGAGACGACGTTGACCTGACGTTTCATGGTGAGTGTGCTGTCTAGGATGATGCACAGGTTGTGGGCGTGGTCTTTCGGTGTGGAGGTGGGCCTGAGTTTCAGTGGCTACCAAAAGTCGTTCCAAAGGGCAGTGTGTTTGTCTAAGAGGAGAACGTCCATCTTGTTCGTGTTGAGCTTTTAGGCGGTTGCCCTTCATCCATGCTAAAACGTTCTTCATGCAGTTGTGGAGTTAAACTTCGTTGGTGGGGTCAGCAGATAGTGATAGGACGAGCTGTGTGTTGTCCACGTAGGAGGTTATGTTGCTGTTGTGCGATCTGACGATGTCCGCGAGTGGTGTCATGTAGATGTTGAAGAGTGTTGAGCTGAAGGATGAGCCTTGGAGAACATTGCAAATGTTGTGCTTGCTTGTGATGTGAATGGAGAGAGGCGACTTTCTGGGTGTATCCTGTGAGAAAGGATGCCATCCATCTGAGCTTGGTGTCTGTTATACTAATCTGGCGCAGGTAATCGATGAATGTGGGGTGGGAGACCGCATCAAAGGTGGCGGAGAGGTCAAGCAAGATCAGGCCACAGGTTCTCTTCCTTAACTGGATTACTGAATTTACCAACATCGTTTTTCTTTCCAGGATATTTAATCCTAACTTGGTCACCAACTTGGACGGATGAGTCCTTGACTCTGTTCCTGCTTTCATAGATGCCCTTCATTTTGTACTGAATTTCTGCCATCACCTTGTGCAATTAGAGTTTTTTTGTAAATGGTTTTATTGGCATTTTGTATAACCAGTGGCCAGTAAAATATGGATCTACAATCAAACAATCCACATATGGTGGATTCGGCGGTATCGTTCATAATAGTGAGGTGGAGGGTATGATTCTTCAGAGTGTGATGGCTCCATGTGTCAAACTTTAAAAATAGTACAAGGAAATGTAAAAACCAAGAAGGAAGGAGCTGGAGAGTAATGCGGTAAGGGGGGGTTAGTCTCAACTCTATTGCACTAGAGGGCTAATGAACAGTGGGATACATGATAAGCTGCCAGTCGAAGTGGTATGTGGTGTAGTGAACAGGAGATGGGTAGCTGTTCTTGTAAGGAAGAGGTAATGCAGCCTCAGAGAGGAGGAAAGGTGTTGAGGATGAGGAACCACCACATTTGAATGGTGTCTTTAATGAGACGTTTGGCTCTTTCTACCTGTACATTTCTTTGTGGATGATACTAAGATGATTTAATATGTTCAATTCCATTAGCCTTGAGGAAATTTAACATTTCTTGCAAAGTGAATTGTACCCTATTGTCACTGACTAAATGGTGGGGAAATCCCTCACAACAAAAAACCTTCTTACGGATTTTTAGAATTTTGATTTTGTTTGGTTAGGCCAGTAAATTAATGTCTATCCATTTACTGAAATAATTTACAATTATAACAGCATAATGTATTTCTAGTAGAAGGCCACCGATGGTTCGAATAAAGTCAATACAAACATCGATCCACGGGTCTTCTGGTAGTTCTACAGATGTTATGGGCCTTTTTTGTAATTTAACCATTTCGTTAGCATTTCTACACATAGCGCAGAGATTCACATATATTTCTACATCCGTGTCATAAGATGACCTCCAGTAGGCCCTTCAAAACTTTTTGTGTGCCCATCATTTCCTCATGTCCCTCGTGGGATAACTAATACGTGTACTCCTTAATTTTCCAGAATGGTGCATATTCATGCTAAGGATATTTTCACTTTTTAAGTACCTCATCACATTCAGACACTTGTATCCTTTCTTTTTTGGTAATCATCTCAACAGTCTCAATGTTATCAGTTAACCATCATATCATCATCCTCATCCAAATAATTCTCACATTTTTCATCTTCACATGGGGCACGCAACTGATAATCTGCAGACATACTAAGTCCACCAGAAATATGTACCACCTTGCTTTGATATTCTTGTAATTTGCAGGCAAGATAAGCATTTCTAGGAGAAACACTTTGCAATACAAATATTCTCTTCCACATAGGAATTTATTAATTTTGTTAACTGCCTACTCACAAGCTAATAACTTGCGTCCTATGGTTGAATATCTTGTTTTTAGTCCTGAGTTTGTGTAAAGCAAAAGTAATGGAATTGCTACCTTCTTTCAACCCTTGACTAAGCACTGCATCTAAGCCTGTTTAACTAGTAACATTAGTGACTACATACTGAAGCTTCTTATTGAAAGATGTGACGGGACAGGCTCACTGGGCACGAGAACAGAGCCCGAGGTTGACTGGTGGTCTGCAGTACCTCTATCTCCCCCTCTTGTCCCCTCTCAGCAGGAAGACTGGAAGCCACAATCCGCAACTTTATTGGAACCAGCGGAGGACGAACACGAAGCCAGCTCCTTTAATTGGGGTTTCCTATGGGACGAGACTCTGCCCCCAAATGACGTCAGGACGCTCCAGCCGTTAAGGACGGAGTAATCCAGGAAGTCGGTGTGCGTCAACACCGGAGCGGAGGAAGAGGCGGGAGGGAGAGCGTTCGTGCAAAGTAGAAGGTTGGAAAAAGAAGGCGGAACAGAACAAGGACCGGGTCCAGCTGCAGTCCCGACAGAGCCAGGAGGCCAACGTCCCCACGTGTCGCTGGGCCACGCTCCAGGAGGAGCGTGGCTGGAACAGCTACGAGACAAGTTCTCGGGGTGGGTGGGGAGGAGAAACGCACAACTACCTAAGTGCAAAGCCTCAGAACCCCGCTAAACTACCAATTGTAACTTTCCCCACACACGAGCACTAGTTCACAAATCCCGCCTTAGTTGTGTGTCACAACGTGCACAAGAGTGTGATGTCTCCTTCACTCCCTGGTCCCTTAAGCCTTGGTTACCAACCGGACAAGAGTGAGCTAAAGAACGAGGATCGATTCAACCCAGATCTGTGACTGGGGGTGAGCGTCTGAAAAGTTTCAGCACTCCGTCCATCATCTGGGTATGCCCTGACGTGGGTCCCTTGCTCACTTTGCCACTGGATTCAAGCTAGCCTGGATGATGAGGGGTGTTACTCCGAAACCGTTCCCAGGATGCTTGTTTCCAGTTCAGGGAAGACCTGGCTTGGCAGTTTGGGCTGGACTGTACCGTTGAGGCACAGGGTCAAGACTGATTTGCATATAGCTGGGTATGAACTGAGGTGGCAAAGTGAGCTAAAGAACGATGATGGGTTCAACCCAGATCTGTGACTGGGGGTGAGCGTCTGAAAAGTTTCAGTGCTCCGTCCATCATCTACTTGTGTTTGCTTTGTTCGCCCTAAGTTGGCAGGGTATGCCCAGACGTGGGTCCCTTGCTCACTTTGCCACTGGATTCAAGCTAGCCTGGCTGATGAGGGGTGTTACCCCAAAACTGGTCCTAGGATGCTTTTTTCCAGTTCAGGGAAGGCCTGGCATGGCAGTTCGGGCTGCACTGTTCCCATGAGGCACAGGGTCAAGGCTGATTTGCATATAGCTGGGTCTGAACTGAGGTGGCAAAGTGAGCAAAAGAACAATGATGGACTCAACCCAGATCTGTGACTGGGGGTGAGCACCTGAAAAATGTCAGCGCTCTGTCCATCATCTCTTTGTGTCTGCTTTGTTCACCCTAAATTGGCAGGGTATGCCCAGACGTGGGTCCCTTGCTCACTTTGCCACTGGATTCATGCTAGCCTGGCTGATGACGGCTGATTAGCCAGAAACCTGTCCCAGGATGCTTGTTTCCGGTCCAGGGAAGACATGGCTTGGCAGTTCGGACTGGACTGTTCCCATGAGGCACAGGGTCATACTGATTTGCTTATGGCCATGTCTGAACTGGAGTGGTGGAGTGAGCTAAAGAATGATGATGGATTAAACCCAGCTCAGTTGACTGGGGGTGAGTGCTTGCATTGTTCAACACTCCGCCCATCATCCCCTTTGGTTTTACTTTCTTCGACCTAAGTTGGCAAGGTATGCCCAGACGTGGGTCCCTTGCTCACTTTGCCACTGGATTCAAGCTAGCCTGGATGATGACGGCTGATTAGCCAGAAACCTGTTCCAGGATGCTTGTTTCCTGTCCAGGGAAGACATGGCTTGGCAGTTCGGGCTGGACTGTTCCCATGAGGCACAGGGTCAGACTGATTTGCATATGGCCATGTCAGAACTGGGGTGGTGGAGTGAGCTAAAGAACGATGATGGATTAAACCCAGATCAGTTGACTAGGGGTGACTGCTTGCATTGTTCAACACTCCATCCATCATCCCCTTTGGTTATGGCCTTCATCTCCACTACAGTAAGGTTTCTCCGAGGTAGATAGATCGACCTTAAAGTTCCCAGAAAAAATCAAGGTGTAAAAGTTTGTTGAAAAAATAAACAAATATGTAGATCAAAAATGAGCCAAAAATACTCATTGTCAATTAAAAATCCAAAACAAAGTTTTGCCTCTAAATGTGGAGTGGGATTTTTAATTCCTTAACTTTAAAATGAATAGAAACTGCTGCACTAAAGTCCTATCCCAACCGCTGAACACCAATGTCAGAAATGGGGTTATTAATTTAGGGTAGGGGGCATCCCTACCAACTCAAACTCAATAACCCATTCTGTTTAGGTCAAAACACAATTCTAAGAGTCTCTCAACCCCTGTAGCTATGGCACAAGGAGAAAGCAATCCACAGAGTACTGTGTGCTAAGTTCAAAATTATAAAATATGTAAGAGTAAACAACACAACACAATAAAATTCCCAAACCACGTCAACAAAAAAAATTATTTAGTTCCAAGATAAGGCCTGTGGCTCCTGAAACTTTGCTGGATCTCCAGATTGGATATAGAAACATAGAGCTCAGTAGAATCAAGAGACTGGTGATTTACAGCTTTCAGGAAAATAAAACTTACCTTAAAATAAAATAAAAACTTTGATCAGGCTTGAGGTACATCCAAGCAGGCAGCAGGATCAGTTTGGCAGAATGTGGCAGAGAGCAGATCACAGAATATACTCAGAGCGGGCAACAAAGTATCCCCGTTACAACGTACCAAACCGATTTCCTGCCCTGCTTCAATTACAGAACTACTACAAGAACTTAGACTGACACATGAAATAGTTTCCCCCATGATGGCTAAGACAGCTGTATCCAGAAGCCAAAAGAAATGCCTACCCCAAAGACAACCTGAAAGGCTATATGTGTGCAAAACATGCTGCAACTCAGGTAACCAAAAATGAGCAACACACCTGCTCCTGAACACCTGTGCCGGAGTCAAGGAACATGCCCACTTCCAGTGGTGGCCAGCACAGATCTTGGGCGGTAAGGCGGGAGGGCTAGGGAGTAAGGAGGTATTGTAAAAAAAACTTTTTTTAATTAACTTACCTCCTTGCAGCTCTGTCCCACGTCGTCTCTCTTCCACCAAACAGAAAGCAACCAGGCTCCCCTGAGCCAATCACAATGCTACACTATGATTGGTTTGAGCACCGTGGTTCAGCACTCAGACGAGAGCTGGGGGCTTGGGCATGTTCTCCATGCAGGCTGTAATGCAACCTGCATGGAAAATATGCTGAAGTGAGAATGACTGTTTCGCTGTCCCGAGAGGGTCGGTCAAGCATCATGCACACTTTAGAGTGCCCACCTCTTCTCCCCTGCTCTGTGAGCAGAGCAGCCCGCCCTCCTGCTGCTGCAACAGGAAGGAATAAAATGATAATAACATCAAGTTATTAGCGTTTTACTTTTCCTTTCTTTTCCCTCTGCACAGCAGCAGTGGGGCAACATTCCTCCGTTTTAGTGGAGGAGCGACCGCTGCCCACTTCCAAATACCCGCGGTGCATGCGGGCAACTCACTTGGTTCAAGTGCAAACCCCTTAAGCCAGCAGTATGACACCCACTTTATCCCCTTTTAGTCCCACTCTTCTGGACCTCACCTCTTCCATCTCCGTCTGACTCCCCAGACAGGGCCGGTCCTAGGACTTTTGGGGCCCCGGGTAGAAAGGAAATGTGCGAGGCCCCCCTAATTTGCATACACCGTGAAATCACAGAAAATGACATCATAGGAAGTGCCATCAATTGTCTATTTTTGAGCGACTTTGCAAGAAGCAACTTTCTTGGTGCGGATATCAGTAAAACAATAACATAAATATTAACACTATTAGAATAAGCACATATATTTTAAATTTCAATTAGCTGGAAATACATTATATTGGTCACACTGGATGGAAAGGTTTGGCCTAGGTCTCTTCAAAACGTATACGTTCAATCAGATGTTAACAGTTTGTTTCCAGATTAGTGAATTAGATACGTATATATGCATGCAGTATTTATATAGGATAGGGAATTGACACCTCAAGTCATGTAGCGTAGCGCTTGACCATATCTCCGAGGCCCACTGAATGGACGGCCTATCCCTGAGCCTTTCCCACCATGGTCCAGCAATGCATAGAACATGGGAGCGCTCTCCCTCCCCTAGAATGTGCCTCGGGTCATGGCTGTGATCTCTTGATGAAAAGAATAAATATCTAACTTCAAAACATAAAGAACATGCTCCACCAACCCTATCCCTAGGCTTCCACCCGGGACTGAAGTCAACTTTCTATCATTACTTTGCAGGACACTTAGCATGATTGTGGTGTCACCAAGATGGTGTATGTATGGAGGTTACCAAAAATCACGGAGTTAATTTTGAGGTTTTCATTCCATTACGCCCTGTCCTAATCAGGCTCCTATTCTCTTAAACATATAAAGCATACTCGGAAACTTATGTGCCTTCAAACAAGCAATCTTGGTTCTCCTACTTGACCAAATTGTTTGATTATGGGCAAATCATGTTCTTCCTGTACCTTTAACTCCTTATATGCCATTATCTCATTGGCTGACTCACCATTATCATAAAGGGGTGAGTGCTGCTCGTTCTGGGGTGATTCATTCACATTGTTTACATTGCTAAATTTTAGCAACTTTAATTGTGAAAATGTTTAATAAAGTGGCCTTTGTATGGCACTTCCTTTGTTACAAGTCCTCCATCCCAGTTACCATGTTAGTAAATGATGCCCCCCGTACAGGAGAGTCTGTGTTAAGATATGCCACTGGGCTTGGCTGCTCGAGGCTCTCCAGCTAAACTGTAAGTTTTATAACACATATTGATTAGACGGCTTGTCTGAATCAGTTCCTTGGCAAGCAAAAAGGGTTAGACGTTTGATATCCTGCAGGAGCTCACTACAGTATGCTGTTCAAACATCTAAAAGATAGAGCAGAGCAATCCAGCACACTGCCATCCTACTTTAGTGGGCCTCCCGAGACTGGACCATGGCTGTGATGTCCTGGGGAGTGAAGGCCTCACCTGACTCGCAGCACTGGATCATGGCCGTGAGGCATAGATGAGCGGGCCAGCGGTGTAACAATAGTGCCATGGGTCATGGTTAAGGAAAGGTAAATGGACTAATCTCTCACCCGCCCAATCCCTCAGATGGATGTACAATTCATCCATAATTTTGGTAATTATGGTCCAAAACACCTTGGGCGCCAGTGCCATTGTACCTTCTGCACTAATGATACCTAAGACCCTGCTAGGGGCCACATTCCATGAGCCTCGCAGCCATAGCCCTGTAAAAGACAGCCATAATTTAGGGCATTGAGGATCTAACACCCCAGAGTTCCACTTTCACTGCAACTGCTGCACCATAATTAGCTACGCCCCTACAAGGGGCCTCACGGTGATGGTCTTGTGATGCGAGGCATTGCAGCGTAGGAACATGGCTGAGGGGGAAGGGAAACACTGTGCTGTATCGGTGGTGCATTGAGCCCTGGGCAAACAAGGTAAATTGTTCCTTCGGCCATCGAATGGGCAGTAAAATATAGCCATAATTTAAGTGCATTGACCCCAAAACCCCACAACGCAACAGTGACACTGCACTTGCTATGCTACCTATAGCTCTGACCCTCAGTACCATGGTTTAGTGCTGGGAGGCCTAGGATTGAAGGCTCCCTTTCTTGGGTCTCTGAGCACTGGACCAAGCCTTTAAAGCCTAGGAGAGGACAGGCTTTTCCTGGTACTTGCAGCTCTGGGAACTATGATATTTGACATTTAATCTCAGCTTTACAATTTCAACTACATAGGATGTAAATAAATATTATTATAGAATGACATTTCTCTGAGAACGGCACCCCCTCTGCCTTGCCTTAGGAATCACTGACACTCGAGTTGTGCTCCAATGGATTAGCTGTAGATGTTGAAAGGGGAGCCACTTTTTTGTATGCTCTTGGGCAATCACTTTTCTGAGCTTATTGCTGTGCTCCTTTTTTTGACAAGATTGGGAGTATTTTGATTCCATTTAAAAACTGCTAGAAAGGGTATGATTACAATATGGACTAATGTGCCTGATTACGACTGCGGCAGTCCATTGGACCGCCGTAGTCACCGTGGCAATCCACCCGTCGTATTACGACTTTGGCGGTTGGACCCCCACAGGACAGCTGCAACCAGTCAGAGGCTGCAGTATGCTGGCAGTGCCGCTGCGGAACCGCCGAGCATATTACGAGTTGCCCCACCACCATCCTTTACATGGCGGTGAGACTGCCATGAAAAGGGTGGTGGTGAGGCAAATGGCCCCCTTGTGCCTCTGTGCGTGGGTGTGCATGCAGGGGGGCATATGTTGTGCCTCCCTGTATCTTTGCACCCCCAGTTTCTGCATGGGAAGGAATGCATGGCATGGTACATTCCTTCCTATACAGGAACATACTGCAGCAGTCCCATGGGGGTGCCTTTCTAAGGCTCTCCTAGAGAGGTACTGCCACAGCACATCCGCCCGCCAAGGATTACAGTCATAATCCGGCGGGCGGTGTGGCGGAGGCTTTGGCTGTCCTCCTGTGGAGCACTGGTGTGGCGCTCCACAGGAGGACCGCCGTGCATATTACGAGTTGCCTTACTGTAATCCTTTTCTGGGCGGTAAGACTGCTACGAAAAGGATGGTGTTAAGGCAACAAAGGCGGCCCTAACAGGGCTCCCTTGTGCCTCTGTGCGTTGGGGTGCGTGCAGGGGGGGCACATGTTGTGCCCACCTGTAGTTTTGCACTCCTAGTTTCTGCTCAGAAAGGAATGCATGACATCGTGCATTCCTTGCCGTGCAGGAAAGTACTGCGGCTTTGCCATGGTGGTGCCTTTCTAAGGCTCTCCTATGAGCCTTAGAAAGGCACCGCCGCAGCACATCCGCACACCGCCGCAGCACATCTGCCCGCCAAGGATTACAGTTGTAATCCGGCAGGTGGTGTGGAGACTGCTTTGGCGGTCCTCCCGTGGAGCACTGGTGTGGCGCTCCACCGGAGGATCGCCAAAGCCGCAATAAGGCCCTAAATATTACCTGGGAGAGGAGAAGTGCTCAGTCACATGGTATGTTCACAAAAATGCAATATAGTGGTAAATGTATAACCAGGGCCACTGAAACTATGCAATTATTCACCATGACGAATTTGCCGCGTTTGCCACATCATCTGCTACATAATCTACAGATTTTAACCCAAAAAATGTTTCTTGCTCAAACGGTTCAAAAGTTACTCAAAACTCAGCAACATGTGTTGCCATGGAATGGAAGGCCCATTTCAAAGGTTCACGGTCACCTATTGGTTGCTTATTACTATGTTTGGGTGTTAAACTGATACTAATGAGGGGCAGTTTATCCACCAACAGTGTTAAGTGCAAAATGAGAGAATAATGAAGTAATACTATGACAAAACGTACTGCATTACACAACATATATATTTTTTTTAACCACATAATTTAGCGAACGCTGCCACACAAATTTGGCTGTCCTCTGCTGCATAATTACAGTGGCCCTGTGCATATCCTTTGCACCAAGAAGAAGTATGTCACGGTCCTGGCTCTACTAATTTAATCAACTGTTTGTTCCTGTGCAAATAATAATCTCCCTGTACCTCTTTTAGTGATTTAACATTGTGACAGCACTTTGAAATAACCTTACAGGGCACGCTCTCAGTCCAGGTCCTTGGAATAGGTGTCATGCATTCATTTAATGCTGTTTGCATCCCGCTAGCTGAAGGCTCTACTGACGCTGCTTTGCTCAGGACCCTCCTGTGCTGCACAGTGGCCCTGTCTGCTGTACACAAGCACCTCTTTCACAGCTCATCAAGGGCTGAAAGAGAGTTGCTTGGCATTTGAAGGATTAAAAGTGCGGGACACCGGGTTTCCTGCCCTGCATTTGTGTGGGCTGCACCAGATTGGATTCCCATTCACAGGACGTGATTAGCCTGGGAGAGGCCCTTTGTTCCCTGAGCATCGCACTTGCGGTGAACAGCGGCGAGGCCCAGGGGATGAGGCGCCCCTTCCCTGTCCTTCAGAGTCATGGCAGTGTGGGGAAGCCCAGCGAAGTGGCCACTTAGTGTATTACTGCCAGATTTACACATGATTGCGAGGGATGGGGCCTCGCAGCGCTACACCAGAGTTGTGAGCGAGGCCCCATGTTTGTCGTCTGGGCAGAGGGCCCTGGCCAGCTGCCCACACTGCCCATGCCTAACGCCGGCCCTGTCCCCAGAACACCGTATGGACCACCACCTCTTCATACCTGGTCACACCTGATAACTTGATTCCAGTTCACATCTCACCTGCTCTCTTTCAGCTCCTCAAGTTGTTGTTCTCGGCTTTATTCCTTTCTACACTCAAACTCGCTTCTGAAAGGCACAAACAGCCCTACCTGGAATAACAAACCTCAACAACCATAGCATTCCCCATCATCTTTTTTGGAGCCCACTTTGTCCTCAATAGTCTCTCTCTTCTAACATAGCGTGTACTTGTAAAGTTCACATTCACTCAGAAGGGCATTTTGGTGCTGAATAACAGATGTTTATTGTTACCCAACTCAATGGTACTCATTTTATCGACCCCAGAAGGATGAAAGGCTGAGTGAACCCACCGGGGTTTGAAGCTATGGAAATGAGGTCAAACGCAGGCCCCTACAGTGGACGCATTAGTCCACTACGCCACCAGACCCTTCTCATACGCCATTTCTTCCGTGTCACTGTACGGTTCAGTTCATTGTAAGTCAGGCTCCACATGCCTTCCGTCTGCTTGCAAACAGCAGCCCCTTATCACCCACCACATTCACACCCCGTCCCCCCCTGAGGTCTCCTCCTCTTCGTACCAGGGCCCAGGAGCCACTCTGCCCTCTGGCAGTGTCTGGAAGCGCTTGAAGGCCAGTACTGCATTTCACCAGCTCTCCTGGCAACCCAAACCAGTAAGGAGAGGACCCATGGAGCTCCCGCTGGTCTGTTCGCCCCAGATCACTCCAACACTTTCATTTCTGATCCCACCTCTATGCAAACCTACTTCCCTTTAATCCCATTGTTCCCCTTTCCTCGCCTAGCTCTGATCTGCTCCTCTTCACCACTCTAAGCCCTGTTCTGAAATCAGAAATGTAATCTTGCGCCCTCTGCCCCTCAAAATCCACATTCAAGTCTCTGTCTTTTATCCGCAGCTCTCTATCGCAGCCCCCTTGTCCACTCATTCCTTTTCGTGTCTCTCCCCTACCAGGCAAACCTTCTCGTTTTTTGCCCCCGCCCCTCCCACATCCTACATCATCCCCGGGTGTTCCACAACTTCCTCGATTATTAGTTGTGGCGCACTTGCCTGTGTTGACTATTTTTCTTGAATTAATGGGCTTCAAACCCGGAGACCTGTTATTACCTACATGCCACACCTGTACATGGTCTGTGATCAGTGGAACTTTTCAGTGCAGAATGAAGGACAGGAAATGAGGCGGGTTCTCCTAGAAGCTGGTCCTGGCCAGCTCCAATAAAACATGCTGACTTGTACTGACGCGTCATTTGGCAGCACATTCGGGGCGCCTGCACCTTGCCTGCCTTGCAATCACAGCAGCTGCCTCCAGGGGGCGGACTGTTGGCCACACAAGCTGGAGCAGGACAGCGGGCCTCGAATAGGAGGCGGGCAGAGGAGGTTGCCAGAAGGCGCAGCTGTCAGTAGATAACCAGACCTATCATTAGCCCCGACCACCTGATCCCAATGAGACTTGACAGTGGCATTGATAGAACTGTGCATTATTGATCTTAGACAGACTCCGGAGACCGAAGTCCCTGTCACGTTTGCACAGCAGTTACAGCAACGCACTGTAGTATTAGTGACAGAGGGGTGGGGTGAGGTGAGGTGTGGACGCAGCTTGACCTTATAATGTGGCTAATTAAATATTAATTAGCTGTCGAGGGAAACGTGTCCTTAGATGCACAACCTATAATTTCTTATAAAACAATAACATTTGATAGAGAAAAAAAGCGCGCAGAGGGTGAGGGACGATTCTTGCATTCGCTCTGAGCCAGGCCCGCCATAAATGCTTCCCTCACAGGGCCTTCAGCGCTCCTGTTCTTCCAGGTTGGAGCTAGATGGAGCCCAACGCCATGGAGGCATAGCAAAGAGACTCAGCTTGTTGTCACTTCCTTAAGTGTCAAACTGTGATTGGAGGCAGGGATTTTTACGTTTTCAACCTCTGTATGGAAGAGATATCCATACATACAATGTAGGAATGAATGTCAGATGTGTCTGTGTGAGTAATAGCCATTTATATAGCACTTACTCATTTTCCTTTCTTTATTTCTTTTATAGCAACATTCATCCTAATGTAGGAAGCGCCCCCGTTGTCATCTCTTAGCTGCAAATTTCAAACACATGGCCTGGGACTGTCCAGCCTGCAGCCGTTCTGGGGGGTCAGTCCTGCTGAAATTGAACAGGGCGCTTGGCCATGCCACTGAGGTGGGCCTGCTGGGGACGCCTCTGAGACCAGTGGCCAAGAAAGTTGGGCATAGGTTTCTTGACCTCGCCTTAATCCTGGTGAATGGCGGATTGCCATGGCGTGGAAGCCGCTGTGGGGCTTAATACAGGGACGTGGGTCGGGGAGGCCACTCTGTGGGCCTGGGCAGAAAAGGGAGCACTTCAATGGAGGAGGCCGGGGGTGTTCGCAAGAGACTAAAAGCTGGCCTCTGGTCTGAGGTGATGGATGAATGGGAACACCCTTCGGGCTCCCTGTCAGGCAGTAGGGACTGATGAGGTAAAAAAAGGAGGGAATTCGGCCTGCAGTGCCGTGGGCAGTTCGGACTGTGCCTCACCCTCCGCTCCCCTCCATGTTGACAGTCCCTTGTTCTAACTCCAACCCCCCCTTCCTCTTGAATCTGCCCCCCACTGAGGTGCAGGCGGGCTCCCTTTGCATCAGACAGATAGCATACTGAGGCAATGGCCATATAAGTGTGTATGTAAATAGACAGGAAATGTTACGTAGGACAATGAGGGTTACAAGGTGTAGGAGTAAAATACCAGCCATACCAGTAAACATGACATGCTAATCACCCTTGTTCTGCAGAAACACAATGTCAGGATTACACATGTGTGAGGGGTCTACAGAGCACAGTGGTTGGGGCTGTCTGTACACAACTTTTTATCACTAGCCAAAACAATGCTCTTTAGCAACCTTTGAATGACGAAAGATTAACAGGAAGTAAGGGTCTTGCAGTTTTCATGCAGTTCCTTGATATGGGTTGATGGAGCAAGGATTTGCACGCAAAGTGACTTGCTTGTATTCAGCCCTCTCGAAATAATATTAATGTACTAACTAACATGTTTCTTCTTATTAATAATGCAAAACACAACATATCTAGTAAGCTGGGGAAGCTTGTCTATGTACTTTTACTAACTGTAATCCGCTTGCATTAAAATGGCTGCTGCTACGCGGGATTTTCTACTGCACATGCGTCTGTCACACTCACGTGACATGACGTATTACTTTGCTTGGTGGGAAACTTTTGCTTCTGCGCACTAGAACTAAGATGGCTGTTCTGTGTCCTAACGTGCAAGAAGCTTGCATCGCTGCTTTTGTTAAGCTGTTCGTTCTACCTAAAACTTAATGCAATAGTTAAAATAAAATAATGGGAATAGTATAGAGATAAGTGGTATACAGTGCATTCATTTATTTCTGTGTTCTAAAACTGTTTCTTTTCTATTTTCGCATGTATCACATTTGGGCCTGAAATGTACTACTGAACTCCATCTTTGGGGGAACTGTGCCTGCGCAAAGAAACTCAAGCTATTGAAGCCATGGCATTGAACCAGTGCCAGCATTAGATATGAACTGTGAAAACTATGAGAAACATGAACTCCTAACCCTGCCAGAGGAAGCTGAATTGTATAATTTGTTAAAGCATTGTATGTTTGACACATTCACTGCCGGGTGTAATAAAAGTACATGGGAAGATAAAGTTATGGGAGGGACTGAATGACAGTTACCTCATATTAATATGGTGTGATGACCTCTCCTCGTCTTTTGACCAATAAAATTGTGGGATTCACACATTTGCAGCATTGGAGGGTGGTACACTGACCTGGAAAATAGTATAACTAGGGTAGGCTTAGCTAGTTAGATTGTCCGACTTGTCCGAATAGCTGACCTGTCACTGACCCAACGCACTCAATAGGTGATCGGGAGCAGAGGTGCTGGTGAAGCACTCTGTCAGAAGATTCAATAACCCAATTGGGGTCCTGGAAAGGAGTTCGATAACCCAATCAGGGTTTGACTGTTAGCTGCAGAGAGGGTTTACAACGCTAGCGTTTGAACTTTAACTGTGGGTGCGGGTCTTAACCTGCGGTGGTCCTGTCCTGATCCAATTTAGTCCGTAACCTGTTCTGATTCTGGTCTGCACCTGTTCTTACCTGCTAACACCTGCACTTTTGGGGTTCTTTTCCTTTATCCCAGCCCGTGGCCAGGGATGGTCTTCACACCATTCTAGGTAACTATAAAGTGTGGGTTGGTCATTGTACTGTTTTCCTTTTTTCCTTCCCACCCTATGTTTAAATGCTTAACGATATTTCTTTCCAAATTATTGCATATTTTGTTTCAAACACATCTTTCTAACTGAATGAAAAATTATTGATTTGATTTGGTTTCAACATTTACAAATTTACAGTAGATAAAGAGTTAAAACTTTTCCTCAGTCTGTGTTTATTCAATGAGTGCAAACTTTATTTATTGCCTATTATGCTAACACACTTGATCCCTTAGGACTTTAGGTACCGGTGACTAGGATTGGTAAGTCAAATGGTATAGGTCCCGAATGGTTTAACAAAATTTGATTGAGTGTAGGTTTACCTGTTCAACGTGTATATAGTTTTATGGGCCCAGGTGAGTATGGTAAAATGTGCAGGTGAGCCCGCGCTCTATCAGGGTCTATAAATCACTCAAAGATTATAGCCTATGACTCGCAGATAATACACGGATCTCTGCAACAAAAGCAGTAACACACTGAGCTATCTGCATAAAATGGAAATCAGCGACCTGCATATTGCACGTTGTACGTAGCAGGCACATTAACCCTCCAAGCTATTATGATATCTCAAACCTGGGACCAGATTGCACGCAGATCTCTACAGAAATAAGATTCACCACAAGAAATATCTTACTGTTATTAGACTCTGGTAAAGCTGGTAACACAGACCACTGCATCAAGTGACCTAACCATGCAAGATATTTAAACAGACCCTCCAGGATATCGCGATTTCGCGATTTCGCGATTTGCTGCGAAATCGGCAATTTTGAAAAAATGCCGCGATTTTTACAAAAGTGCCAGCGAAATCGGCATTTTTCTAGAAATCGCGGCATTTTTACAAAAGCCGCTATATCTTGGTATCCTGGGGGGTCTGCTTTAAGTGGCTATCGCCTGTGGATTGGGTAATTTACCGTACCTGGCGTGTTTGTGGCTGTCTGGCTGCCTCTCCAGCCAACCTACAAGCCGTCACCACTGCCTGCTGGTTTGCACATTGGTCAAAGCTAAGGCCGCCTGCTGTTTCTGCACGGATGGCTCGAGCTAAGGGCGCCTGCTCTTATCCCCCGGGACTGACGGCCAGGTGCTGGCTCTTTCGACAGGCCTTCCTTCCTTTCTTCGTGATGTTCACGAAGGGGAGAGGTGCTGATCTCCGAGGCACATATAATACCCGCTAACTCCCTGATGGTTTTATGAGAAATATATACAGGGCTGTTATGTTTCTCGTTACAAGCTTTCAGAGAGATTAATCAAACGGCATTCTTATCACAAGGTTATAAATCAGTGGAGGGGGAGATCTCGAGGGGGCGGGGGCGTTGTGTAAACTACTCAATAAACAAACCCTTTTAGCGCCTCTTGAGCCTTGAGTAGTGATGTACTGTTATGTCACAGTGCCTCTCTTTGCAGGTGCCCAATTAAAAGCCTCTCTGGTAAACAATTAATTGTGCGGTGCATTTAATGTTAAAACCAAGCATTGATTGGTAAAGAATAACGATCTCATCTTTACGCTTTTGTTGAGGAGCAGCAATTTCTTTTTGGATTCACTTGTTTTTGTTGAATTTTCTCAAACAAAAATATTTAAAACTTTCGAGTGGTTTTCCACCGTTCCCTTCGTGACAACACTCTGCGATCTGCTGCACCACCAACAAGCAGTGTCCTCTGGAACAGAAAGTACGCGTTGGCGCCAAAATAATAGTGGCCTCTATTTGCAAATAAAACAGCATAACTGTCAAGGCTTCAGATTGCTATGTGTGACATTTTCATACTTTCAGTGTGAATATGAGTTACATTTCAACGATTATGAATGACACTTTCTCACAAGCAAATCAAGCAATGAAGACGAGGGAAACATAAATATCAGAAATTACACCCATTTAAGCAATGTGAAACTTATGGGCCGATTCCCAAAGGTAATCTTAGACAAAGGTCTAACTTTATGACTTTTAGTATATACAGAGATCGTTTGCGAGTCGTATCTTTACATCCGCAGTTGGGCCGGAATCTGCGCACATGGGCCGTACTATCCACACCCTGGCCGTACTCTCCGGCGTCACGTTGTAAATACCCCGCACCATGGTACATCTTTTGCGCCGCCGCTGCGTCACAAAAGTGACACAACGGCGGCGTAAAAGCCACGCAAGGGGCTTGTAAATCTGCCCCAAAGTGTCTACATTGTAAAGAAACCAAATATACATAGCTTCATGTTGTTAAATAACTAAAAAAACGAAGATATCTGTGTTTGTTGTAGGAAAAAGGGCCACATAAAATGCCGCAAAATTGCTGCTAAATTTCCATATTTGTGCCGCTAAATTTCCATTTTTGTGCCGCTAAATTTGCTAATCCATGCCGCTATATCCTGGGGGGTCTGAATTTAAAGAAGCAGCCTTGTGACTGAGTAAGTCAGCCAGGGCAGATTTACTGTCACATTGTTCCTTGTTGCCACTATCTTTGGAGTTTTCGGACTTGCTCCTCAAGAGTCCGCCCCTTGTGAATGAATCCACTTTCTGCTCTGTAGCTTGCCCCTTCAATTTATGGTATCTTGGATCGAATTATTTCCATTTCCAGCCCAGGGTGAATCTGTTCTGCATGGAAGTGAAGCTTGCACTGCAACTATCTTCTGGGTGAGAGCAGGCAAGCTTTGCTGCTGCCATGCTGTATCCATAACTATTCTGTGAAGGGGGAAGCTTGCAGTGCTGCTGCCCAAATTGTACCTTTTCCGAGCTGCTGCTAGGATGTACCTGTTTTATAAGGGCGCCTTCGTCTACACCTGTCCTGTGATGAAGAGAAGCCCACACCGTTGAGAATCCACCTGTAACTACTCTGAGGGGAAGTTTGCATTGCTTCTACCCGTGTTATATGTGTTCTGGTTATGTAGGAGGCAGTACCTTATGCCGCTCTTCCTGTTACTTCCACTTGTCCTTTACATAATCTATATGCCACCTAAGGTGAAACGGATGCTGCCCAAGTGGCACCTGTGTTGTGAGAAACTGGGGATCAATCTTTTCACAGTTTGAAAGCTAGAATCACAGCTATTGCCAGTGCCTATATGATTTGAATGAATGACGAAATCCTCACAAAATATCTAAGCATTCCTTATTGTTTTGCCTTTGAAACAAGCACAGATTTTGAAATGGATTTAAGGACTTCGTAAAAAAGTTAAACTACAACTGCCATTTGACCCTGTGCCCTGTATGACTTCTTAACCCATTTGTGGCTTTCTAGGCAACGTTGCTTTGCATTTTGGGATTTTGTGCCCACAATCACAGTATTAAAAGCAAAACTAAAAGCCCAGAGTGCAACATGCTGTTGCATGAAAAATAAATCTGGCTGATGTCATGGAGTCACATGGTAGCCTTGAGAAAAGCAAAACAAAATACAATTCATCTGTGATTTTCTGCCTTTAGCTGTTGTAGCAAATCAAGTGTTAGACAGTTCAGTGGGGGATAGGGTGGAAAGGGAAGCATTCCACTTCTAATGGGCTAACATTAACATTAATCTAAAACAAACAGGCATGCTACAAATACCTTTTGCATGGACCAATGAGAGCCTAAATGGAGTTTGAATACTAGGGCATAGCTACACCATCAACTTCCAAGTTGTCCACAAAAAGTTTGTGAAAAAAGAGTTATGAAGGGTTAAGTGTTAAGTATTCCAAACATCAAAAAAGCGGCTCAGCACAAGGGTAGGAAAAGCTTCAGCAGTTAAGTGAAACAAGAAAATAAAACAAGCACTGGCAATGCCAATATGTCTAGCTTATGAATGAAAGCGCTTTATGTGTCATAGGTTTAGGCACTCAATAAATGCACTCTGTCACTCATCTTTCAATTGACTCATTCTTGCCTGCACCCTCTAACACAACCTTAATAAAACACACTCAAACTCAACAACCTATGCAACATCAAATATTAGCATTCAGGTAGAAACAAGAAAACATGATGCTTCTAAATGTGGCAGGCATATGCTTGCAATACTGAAACTAAACATAGCAGCCAGTGTCTGTCTTGCAGAGGTATTAAAAGTATTCTGTCATTGTTTAAAAGTTCCAACATGGCCGTCAAGTTTTTAACCAACATTTTGACCATCTTGGAATGGTAAAACAATGGTACACTATGCACAACAGCATTCCATAATTGTCTCCTGGTTTGGAGGAAGTGGCCACGCAGGATGCAGTGCACTGCAGATAAAATGCGCAGCAAGCAAGTGACTCTTTAGCACTGCCTTGATAGCGTTATTATCCTCTTAAGAAACATTAAAATAAAAAGAGAAGAATCAAAGAAATAAAAGAGGAACTATAAAATGTGAAAATTCAAAACGAAAGGACTGGGCAGCCAGCCCTGACGCGCATCATTTTTAGGTAAATGTACACATATGATCAGAAGATGCCATCATCATTCACAGGGCAAGAGAGCCAATGGCTGATGTGGATCTAACAATTAACTCATGATGTACACTATCATGGATGAAAGCAGAGTGTAAATGACGCTCAGACAGATCTGTGGCAAAATAGAGGTGACCCAAAGGCTATATATATACACGCTCCATTACCACTTGTACAAGCGGAGCAGTCATAGGTGGGTGCCGGTTGCGGTAGTGGTTAAACCGCCAAATATTCAAGCTCAAATCTTCCCAATGTTTGAAGAAATTACCGCACTCTCGGGGGGCGCTTCAAAACTTTGTTCAGCAGCCAGGAAAAATATATATATATCTTTTCACTGCAAATACCAAAGGCTACAGGAACATAATAGTCAGGCTGACATTTCACTCTTACAAAACCAGAGACATTCAGCAGTTATAGTTAGCCGAGTTAACTATAACTCGCGTCCCCGCAATGCACTGCTTGTCACCTCACATATTACATCACTCATGCCCTGGTCAGTGACATTCCTGATGACATCTTAAATGACATCACTGATGACACCACTGACGACTGTGAGTGTTTTTAAAATGTTAATGAGTGTTAAATATATATAACAGTGTATTGATGAATCAGTGGGTGTAAAAGTACCTGTATCGATGATTCAGTAGGTGCATGACTGACTGCATAAGTGAGTGATTAGGTGTCTCAGTGAATGTATGGGTCACTGACTAGTTTGTCCGAATGTCTGTATTAGTCTGTCAGATGGTGTCTAAGTGGCTGTATGAGTTGGTGAATGGGTACATGAGTGGGTGTATCAATCAATCAATCAAGCAACTTGTAAAGCGCACTACTTACCCGTGAGGGTCTCAAGGCGCTGGGGGGGGTGCTGCTACTGCTCGAAGAGCCAGGTCTTGAGGAGCCTTCTAAAGGTGAGCAGGTCTTGGGTCTGCCTCAGATGGGTGGGGAGGGTGTTCCATGTTTTGGTGGCGAGGAAGGAGAAGGATCGTCCGCCGGAGGTTGTTCATTGAATGCGTGGGATGGCAGCAAGGGCGAGGCTGGTGGAGCGGGGCTGGCGGGCGGGGGTGTAGAAGTTGAGTCTGTTGTTCAGGTAAGCTGGTCTGGTGTTGTGGAGTGCTTTGCATGCATGGGTGAGGAGCTTGAAGGTGATCCTCTTGTTGACGGGGAGCCAGTGCAGGTCTCTTAGGTGGGGGGTGATGTGGCTGCGTCGGGGGGCATTGAGGATCAGTCGGGCGGAGGCGTTTTGGATGCGTTGTAGTCGTCGCAGGTGTTTGGCTGGGATTCCTGTGTAGAGTGCGTTGCCGTAGTCCAGCCTGCTGCTGACGAGGGCTTGGGTCACCGTTCTTCTGGTTTCGGTCGGGATCCACTTGTAGATCCTGCGAAGCATGCGGAGGGTGTTTTAGCAGGAGGAGGAGATGGAAAAATAACAGTTGATGGACGGAATGCAGAACAATGTCATACATTCACCCCAGTACAGAGATCTGGGCCTAAATCCATCGTTTTTTTGCACTCCACACCACCCCAGTTCAGACATGGCCATATGCAAATCAGCCTTGACCCTGTGCCCCATGGGAACAGTCCAGCCCGAACTGCCAAGCCATGTCCTTCCTGGACCGGAATCAAGCACCCTAGGACCGGTTTCTGGCTATCAGCCGTCTTCAGCCAGGATAGCTTGACTCCAGTGGTGTGGAGAGCATGGGACTCACGTCTGAGCATACCCATCCCACTCGGGGTGATGAATGCAAAAATAACAGTTGATGGACAGAATGCAGAACAATGTCATACATTCACCCCAGTACAAAGATCTGGGCCTAAATCCATCTTTTTTTGCACTACACACCACCCCAGTTCAGACATGGCCATATGCAAATCAGCCTTGACCCTGTGCCTCATGGGAACAGTCCAGCCCAAACTGCCAAGCCATGTCTTTCCTGGACCGGAATCAAGCATCCTAGGACTGGTTTCTGGCTATCAGCTGTCTTCAGCCAGGATAGCTTGACTCCAGTGGTGTGGAGAGCATGGGACTCACGTCTGAGCATACCCATCCCACTCGGGGTGATAAATGCAAAAATAACCGATGGCGTTGACCTGCTTTGACATGGAGAGGGAGGAGTCGAGGATGAATCCTAAGTTGCGTGCGTGGTCCGTGGGTGTTGGAGCTGTCTCCAGTGTGGTCGTCCACCAGGAGTCGTCCCATGCTGAGGGGGTGGGGCCGAGGATGAGGACTTCCGTCTTGTCCGAGTTCAGCTTCAGGCAGCTTTCCCTCATCCACTCGGCGACAGCCTTCATTCCCTCGTGGAGGTTGGTTTTGGCGGTGTGCGGGTCCTTGGTGAGGGAGAGGATGAGCTGAGTGTCGTCGGCATAGGAGATGATGTTCAGGTCGTGCTGGCGGGCCACTTGTGCGAGGGGGGCCATGTAGATGTTGAACAGGGTCGGCTGAGGGATGAGCCCTGGGGTACGCCGCAGATGATGTCAGTGGCTTCGGATCGGAACAGTGGGAGGCGGACTCGTTGGGTTCTGCCAGAGAGGAAGGACGTGGTTCAGTCCAGGGCCTTCTTCTGGATTCCTGTTTCATGGAGGCGTGTTCTTAGTGTACGGTGGCAGACCATGTCAAAGGCGGCTGAAAGGACCAGGAGGATGAGGGCTGAAGTTTCGCCGTTGTCTAGTTGGCGCCTGATGTCGTCTGTGGCGGCAATGAGGGTGGTCTCGGTGCTGTGGTTTCGTCTGAATCCGGACTGGGATGGGTCTAGGATGTTGTTGTCCTCGAGGTAGCGGGTCAGCTGCATGTTGGCGATTTTCTCGATGACCTTCGCCGGGAAAAGGAGCAGGGAGATGGGCCGTTAGTTTTTGAGGTCCTTGGTGTCCGCCTTGGGCTTCTTGAGGAGGGCATTGATTTTGGCGTGCTTCCAGCTTTCCGGGAATGTTGCTGTGTTGAAGGAGTTGTTGATGACCTTCCGTAGTTGGGTTGCGATGGTTGTGTCAGCTTTGTTAAAAATGTGGTGTGAGCAGGGGTCTGACGGAGATCCTGAGTGGATGGAGTTCATAACCTTGCGTGTCTCGTCGTCGATGACTTTGGACCAGGCGGTCAGCTGGTTGGTGCAGGAGGCTTTCGGGGTGGGGTCTGTCACGGTCGGGGTGGGTGAAGTGATGAAGCTGTCGTGGATGTCGGCGATCTTGCGATGGAAGAAGGTGGCCAGTGAGTCGCACAGATCTTGCGAGCGCAGGATGTCGTTGGTGTTGGCGCTGGGGGTGGAGAGTTCCTTCACTATATGGAAAAGTTCTTTGCTGTCGTGTGCGTTGTTGTCCAGGCGGGCTTTGAAGGAGGATTTTTTTGCTGTACTGATGAGGTGGTGATGTCTGCGGATGGCGTCCTTGTGGGCTGCGCGGCTGTCTGGTGTGTGGTCGTGGAGCCATTTCTTCTCCAGCTTCCGGCAAGTGCGTTTGGAAGTTTGGAGTTCTTCAGTGAACCAGGCGGCTTTCTTGCTGGAGTGGTTGATGGAGGGTTTCTTGAGCGGGGCGAGGGTGTTGGCGCAGTCGTCGATCCACTGTCTGAAGTTTCGGACGGCGGCGTCTGTGTCTGAGGGGTCAGTGGGCGGGTTCTGGGTGAGGGTGGAGGTCAGCTGGTCTTTGGTGACTTTGCTCCAGCAGCGGCGAGGCAGCTGTTGGGTGCGGTGGTGCGTGGTTGGTTTCTCGAAGGTGAAGTGGATGCAGCGGTGGTCGGTTCAGTGGAGTTCGTGGTGTGGTTGAAGGTGAGGTGGGTGCTTGTGGAGAAGATGGGGTTGAGCGTGTGGCCGGTGGCGTGGGTAGGTTCGGTAATGAGTTGTTGGAGGCCGCGGTTGGCGAGGTTGTTGATCAGGTTGGTGGAGTTGGCGTCGTTGTTGTTCTCGAGGTGGAAGTTCAGGTCCCCGAGGAGGATGTAGTCTGTGGAAGCGAGTGCGTGGGTGCTGGCGAGGTCCGGAGGGTCTGTAGATGAGTGTTCCCCTGAGGGTGGTCTTTGGGTTGGTGTGGATCCGGAAGTGATGGTGTTTGGAGGAATTGAAGGAGTCGTCTGCGAGTGTGTGGACCTGGAGGGTGGACTTGTGGATGATGGCTATTCCTCCTCCCATTCCATTGGTGCGGTCTCTGCGGGAGATCTTGTAGGTGTCCGGGTAGTTATGGCGATGTCAGGTGCTGAAGAGTCGTTCCACCAGGTCTCGGTCAGGAAGGCAACGTCTGGGGCGGAGGTGTCGAGCAGATCCCAGAGCTCGACGGCGTGTTTACGTGCGGAGCGGGTGTTGAGGAGTATGCAGCGGAGGTTGTTGGGTCCGGTCCTTGGAGGTTTGGTGGTTCTGTCGCATGTTAAGTTGCAGGTGTGGCAGGAGAAGGGTCCGTGGGTGCGTTTCGGGGCGGCCTGGAAGCAGCGGTGGTCTCGTCTGGCGTTGAGTGCGAGGAGAGTGCTGGCTTCATATCGGATTCTGGCGTCGTGGCGGGTGTGAGGTCCAGGGGTACTGGCGCTGGGCGCGGTCCAGGCGAGCGCCCCTGCTGCGCCCGTCTGGGCAGCGGCCGCCATTCAAGGCGGGGAGAGAGGGAGGAGCAGCTGGGAGGCGGGAGCGGGGCGGCGAGGGGGCGTCGCTGCAGGGGTCAGCGGCAGGAAAACGGCAACACCGAAGGCAAAATGGGGGGGTGAGAGAACTGGGCTACAGCAACAAAAATACAGTGCAAGTGAACACAAAAGAAACAATAATCAAGCAGGAGAAAACACAAGTATAAATGCTAACCAGAACACAGCGGTGATCAGGGGGACACCGGGGGCGAAGACACGATAGGAGTGGCAGTAGCGGAGCGAGCAGACACAGGTGGTGCTGTTCGGCAGTAGGGAGGCGACCTGACCTACAAGCAGGGTCAGGGTGTATGGGTAATTGATTGGTTGTCTGAGGTAATTCTATGGGTGTATGAGTGTCTGTGTGAGTGGGTGAGAGAATGTGTGAGTGCCTGCATGGATGAGTCAGTGGGTGTATGGGTTAGTGAGTGTGTAAGAGGAAGGCTGTATAAGTAACTGAGTGCGTGTATGGCTGTGTCGGTGAGTGAATGGAGGTGTCAGTGGCATATGGTTGAGTACGTGGATTTGTGTTCAGTAAGATTTTATTACGTTTTAAGACAAAATGAAAACGAATAAATACAATACAAAAAATAGGAAGGAATTTACAGTGCAAACGATCAAAAATCAACATGAAATGCATTAAACTAAAATACACAATATTAACATATATTAATAAACGAGAATCGCAATTAAAGAGAAAGGGCAAGGAGGAAAGGGAGGGAGAGGGGAAGGGAAAAACATGTCATAGGATCATAAATTCATAAACTACAGAGTTACAATTGAAATGTAATGTAAAAATAGAACAGAAGAGAATATATAACAATATCATTGCAAAACATATGAATCAATAGGAGACCAAAACGACTGAAATGATTGTGGATTATGAGTAACGCCTTTAAGAGATAGCTACGCACCTCTTCTCGTAAAGGTGATCCATGACCACCAAGCATGGACTGAAAGAGAAGAAGCATCTTTCCAACAGAAAGTAATGGATTTTAAAGCAGCTGTGATTAGAAAATTAAACAATTTTGCCTCTGACTCAGAAAGGGGAAGAGTGAGGACAATCGATTTGCAAATCAATAAATTAAAGGAAATATCATCTTGTAAAGGTAAAATTTTCAAAATTACATTCCATACTTCCAACCAAAATTTCTTAATAACTGGACACTCAAATAACATATGGCGAAGTGAACCAGGGCTAGCATTGCAGTGCCAACAAACATCAGAAAGTAACAGCTTTGCACGAAATAGGCGAGATGGAGTCCATAAAGTGTTAAATAAAATATACGCATTGGTTTGATAAAGGGACACCGGGAGCCAGCCAGAGATACTGTCAAGCCATATAGAGGACCATGAGTCATCTGAGAGGGAGATGGAAAGCTCATTGTTCCAAAACGACGAAATAATCTGAACATTGGAGCCGTGCGAGGTGGAAAGTTTTTTATAAAAAACAGAGACAGCTTTAGGGGACGATGTTACAGCTGTGAGGTAAATTAATAGGTCATTTGTAGTGGAAGAGGGAATACCATTGGGGAAGGAATCCAAAATAGAGTTACACAAAAATTGATATTTTAAAAGGTCAGTAGCCGGGATACCAAACTTTAACTGTAACTGTTCAAAAGGAATAAAAGCATGACCATTAAAGACGTCTTTAAGATATAAAATTCCTTTTGAAATCCAAGAGGACCATAAGGTAATGTTTCTGTTCAATTTAAGTAGTGCACTGTGCCATAAAGACAAGTGGACTGTGGAGAGTAGGGGTAATTCAAAATTAGAATCTAAATCATTAATTATCAATCTGGAGGATTTAATAATAGAGGAAAGATGAACAACCTTCGCTGTGGAGGACATTGACAGCAAGGAAGGTAAAGAAAAGGGCCGCACAATGGATGTTTCAATATCTAACCAATTTGGAGGTTTTATCATATGTGAAGTATTAAACCAAAGGGCACTCTGCTTTAAGATAAAAGCTTTATGGTAAAGGTGAAAGTCTGGCAGGGCAAAACCAGCCTGGAACTTAGGCTTTTTTAACTTTTTGTAAGCAATACGAGGGACTTTGTTAGACCAAAGGAATTTAGATAAAAGTGTGTCAACAGTTTTATAAAAACTGAGAGGAAATTGGGTGGGGATCATAGCTAAAGAGTAAAAAACCTTAGGCGCTATATTCATTTTTATAGACTCCATTCTCCCCCACCAAGTGAGATGAAGGGCAGACCACTTGGACGTTTTGTTTTTAATGTAGTCAATTATGAAATCAGAGTTAAGTTTTAACGTAGCTGGCAGCGATGAAGCAAATAGAATACCCAAATATTTAACTTTGGTAGGTTGCCAAAGAATATCAGTGTTCGGGAGCATCTCTGAGGTACAAAACATGTTTAAAGGAAAAAATTCAGTCTTATTGATATTCAATTTGTAACCTGAAACCTTAGAGTATTGAGTAATAATGTCTAATAGGGAAGGAACAGAAGAAAGAGGGTTATTAAGAAACAATAAAACATCATCTGCATAGGCTAAAGTTTTAACAGTTACATCATTGATCGTAATACCCTGAATGTCATCACAAAGGCGAATATAATTAAGAAAAGGTTCAATGCCTATAAGAAATAACAGTGGAGAAAGGGGACAACCTTGCCTAGTTCCTCTAAAAAGAGGAAATTGACTAGAAATTTGACCATTAATGAACAAACGAGCAGTAGGGGCAAAATATAAAGCAGAAATCATATGAATAAAAGGGGCACCAAAATCAAAGGACAACAAAGTTTTAAATAAAAATTGCCAGTGAATCTTATCAAATGCTTTTTCAGCGTCTAAGGCCATCACTCCCGCAGGAGAGGTCAGGTGAGAACTTTGTTCAATAATGTGTAATAGAGTTCTAGTATTATTAGCAGAATATCTATTTTTCATGAAACCAGATTGATCTGGGTGAATAATGGAGTGGAGTACAGGAGCTAATCTAGTAGCAAGGATTTTCGCATAAAGCTTACAGTCCTGGTTGATTAGGGAAATGGGGCGATAATTAGAGACCAAGGTAGGATCTTTATCAGGCTTGGGCAAAACAATAATTAAGGCGTCCGTAAAAGAGCCTGAGATAGTACCAGAGGAGCCAAAATGAGAGAAAAGGGTATTCAAATAAGGGAGGAGATGAGATTGAAATTCTTTGTAGAATTCTGCTGGGATACCATCCGGACCTGGGGATTTATTCTTAGGAAGTGACTTGATGGCAAGCAAAATTTCTTCAGATGTAATTGGTGAATCTAGACCTGTTCTATCTGATAAGGAAATATGGGGTAAATTACACTTACTTAAAAAAGAATCGATTAAAGATTCAGGGCAAGAGTCAGGTTTACTATAAAGGGTAGAATAAAAACGTAAAAATTCTTGCTCAATATCATTATGAGAAATGGCCACTTTGCCTTGGGATCCTCGTATTGAGGTAATCTGAGTCTTATCTCTTTTAATTCGTAAGTAATTAGCAAGGAGTTTTCCCGATCTTTTGATATTAAAACGAAATTTAGCATTAGACTTTGAAAGTTGAACTCCTGCTCTTTGACTAAGGATGGCATTAAATTCATAGCGGAGTTTTTGAAGTGTAAGTTTGTACTGGGGGTCATTAGAAGAGATAAACAAACGCTCAAATTTAGCAATTTGCTTTTCCAAATGTTTAATGTTAGCGTTAAATTGTTTGTTCTCGTGAGCCATAATAGAAATAGTGATACCTCTGATGTAAGCCTTAAATGCATCCCATCTGGTGATAATTGATGTAGAATCCTCAGGATTGAACAAAAAATAGTCCTGTATAGCTTGTAATAGTTTAGGTTTATGCTTATCAGTAAGGACAATACTTGAGTTCATACGCCACCTATTTTGTTTAGTAAAAGTAGAGGAGATATTTAAGACAAATGAAATTAAAGCATGGTCTGAAATGTCTATAGTGCTTATAACAGGATTCTTAGCTGACTGAAGTAGGGAAGGTGAAATCAAAAAATAATCAATCCGTGAATGAGAATTATGGGGATTAGAGAAAAAAGAAAACCATTTTTCAGTGGGAAAGTGTAGTCTCCATACATCAGCCAGTTTGGTTGTACTAAGGAAAGCTTTAAAAGCATGAAAAACTTTAGGAGGTCTAAACTTGGTAGTAGAAAGTCTATCAAGTAGCGGATCAATGATCACATTAAAATCCCCTCCAACAATCAAAGGAACTTGTCCCAACTTTAGAACTTCTGTAGATAAGTTAGACCAAAACGATGGGTCATCGGCCGTGGGGCCATATATATTAAGCAAAAAGAAGGTGGAGTCATGAATTTTAACTTTAACAACAATAAATCTACCTTCTGTATCTGTAAATTTACTAATAATCTGACAGTGTAATCTCTTAGCAAAGAAAATCGCAACCCCATTTTTCTTACCAAGAGCAGGCGACGAGACAATATTGTCCACCCACTTTTTCTTCATATATTGTAAAATGGTATCATCAACATGTGTTTCTTGAAGAAAACATATGTCAGCTTTAGAAGCACCCAAGTAGTCTAAAATTTTTGTTCTTTTAACTGGATGTCGTAGACCTTTAACATTAAGAGAAACAATTTTAACAGCATGTATATCAGCCATAAAGAAGTAAAAAGAGGATGAAGAGAGGAAGTAAAGGAAGAGAAGAGAGTGAACAGCCATGGAAGAAAAGTAACTCTACGTAGAAAGCTAGAAAAGGCAAGGAAGGACACAAAAGGAAGAAACATAAAAGGAAGAAAAAGCTACAAACAGGGCACATAAATAAGGACACAGAGACGCACACCCGTTCCACAAGCATGGCCAGAGACCGTTGGAGCCCATGAAGAAAGAAGAATCACCAGGAATGCTCAAAATAAATGCGATCAGGTAATGGGAGCTTGTGTCTCCATTGATGACGAAGCTTGTTGGTCCAGAAAAAGTCTTAATTCTTCAGGACGATGAAAAGATTTTGAGAAGGTGTCCTTCCAAACTCGCATTGTAGACGGATCAAATAGACCATACTTAAAACCAAGGCTTTTCAATTGTGGACGCAAAGATGAAAATTCCTTGCGAATAGCAACCGTTTCCTTAGCAAAGTCTTGATGGATAAATATTTTGGAGCCATTTACCAGAAGCGAAGGAATGTCTCTGGCAGCTTTCCTTATGAGGACCAAGTGATGGTGACGCAGGACCTTGAAAATCATTTGCCTGGGTTTTGTATGGCGTGGATTCCTGTGTGAGGGAATTCTATGCGCTTTGTCTACTTCAAATTTTTCCGGAAATTTAATATTTAGAAGACCAGGCAGCAAAGATTCCAGGTACAGGCGACAGTCAGCGCCCTCAACTTCTTCCGGCAAATTGAAAATGCGGAGATTATATTGTCTATTACGGTTTTCCAATTCCAATAGTTGGTTATGCATTGGGACTATCTGAGCCATCAAAGGTGTAAAAGCGTCGAGTTTAGTTTTATTGTCCTGAATTTTAATAGAATTATCAGAAACTTGCATGGACATAGACGCCATATCTTTGCGAACATTTTTCACTTCGTTTGCAATAGCATCAGTATTCATGCGCAGCGCTTTAATTTCTTCCAGTATTAGAGTAAGTGAAGGTTCCGAAGTTTCAACAACCTTAGATTTATTTGGGGGAGGAGACACCTGCTGCTTCCTTTTGTTGGTAGCTGAATTTTTGTTATCCATCTTGAGGAGAAAAAATAACTTTTTGCGTCATAAAAATGTAAAAATCAAATCCACCTCAAAATTTTAGTAAATATGAGGGAAAAGGGTATTAAAAGCTCCAGAAGTAGTTGAGGAAATGGCAGTGGAAGAGTTAAGGCAAGCCGTGGGAGTGGCTAGGCCCAAGCCAGGCCCTTTCCTCAGAAATGCACCGCCCCCTGTGCTGAGGTAATCGGCAGAACCGGAGCAGAGGCTGGGGAGAGGAGCCAGGAAGCAGACAGAGGGACCCCCTTACGCTGAAAACGGCCAGAATTGACAGATAAGGTAGGGGGCCGGCATAGAAGGCAAGCGCTGCCAGAAATGAGCAAACCTTGAGGCAAAATCGTCGTTTTTCAGCTCATTAGGCTGACGAGGTTACGGAGCTCCGGTAGTGGCGGCCATCTTGTCGACGCGCTCGCGCGACTCCGAGTACGTGGATTTGTGAAAGCCAGTATAGGTGAGTGTTTGAGAATATGAGTGACTGTATGTATGTTGTGAGATATTGTGATAGTGGCTGTAAAGGTTAGTGAGTGCATGTGTGAGGGGCTGTATGGGTGAGTGAGTGTGTGTTAATATCTGTATAAATAAGTGACCAAGGGTATATATAACTGTATAGGTGAGTAATGGCTGTCTGATTGACTCTATAGGTGAGTGAGTAGGTGCGTGAATAGCTTTGAGTGACTGACAGTGTGTGAGCGGCTGTATGAGTGGATATATTAGTGATTGTATTTGTGAGTGAGTTTGTGTATGAGTGGCTGTATGGGTAACTAAGTTGATGTTTGTGTAGACCTATTAGGCAGTGAGTAGTTGTGTAAGTACTGGTATGGGTGTGTCAATGGTTTTGAGAATGTTATTGTGGAAGTTGGAGTGGGTGTATGAAAGGTTATATTGGGATGTGAGTGGGTGCATCAGAGATTCTGTGGATGATGTCATCAGCGATGTCATTAGTGATGTGACTGACCATGTCATGAGTGATTTAATATGTGAGGTGATAAGCAATGCATTGCGGGGGTGACAGTTATAGTTAGCTCAGGTAACTGTCACTGTTGAATTTCTCTGATTTTGTACAAATGAAATGTCAGCCTAAGTATAACGTCCCTGTAACCTTTTTTTTTTCTTCAGTGAATTTCTAAGTAAAAAAAAAATCTATTTCCTACCTTTAATGTACGTGTAACCTTTGTTTGTTTTTCTGTGAATTTCTAAGGTTTTTTTAAATGCTAAATCCTAACTATAAGGTCCCTGTAACCTTTGTTTTTTTCAGTGAATTTCTAAGGTTTTTTAATATTCTACTTCTTAATTGTAACAATAATTTTTTTTTAAAGTAAGCCTCTAAAAGTTTCGTATTTTCTTTCTATAATTGGATATTGTATATCATATTTATATTATATAAGACAATATTTTTGATTTGGTATGTGTTTATCAGAAAGTACATTAATAACTGCAACAACCCTGCCTTTTTTAGGGTGTGCAAAACACCTATATGCCCACATATTACAGTATTTTAGACACTATGGCCTTATTACTGCACTGTTTAAAGTCATATTTTGTAGGGAGTTTGCATAAAAACAACCATTTAAACCGATTTTCTGTTTTCGCAGTGAAGCAATGATATTGATTACCGCGGTTAACGCAAATACGTTGCGAAATGACAAAACAAATGCTGAAAATCAATAGAAACCACTACATTCCAAACTTATAACTGCAAAATGGATTATAACCAAGACACTAAACACATTACTATCTAAATTACTGTATAATAGCATGTACAATTCCCTTAATAGCTCTATAACACAGTGCATAACAGTTTCAGTAAATCTATGACTGCATGCATCACTAAGTCTCTCTTTCACTGTATAAGTATTTGAGTGGGATCTGTGAGACAGTGCATCAGTCTTTCAATAGTTCTGTAACAAAATGCATGACTGCCTCAGTACATCTATGAGTGGGTGCATCATTGCCACAATGGGTCTGTGATTGGTTGCATAAGTCTCTTACTCAATCAGTGAGTAGGTGCATGAATGCCTTTGTGCATTTGTAAGTAAATATATCACTGTCTGACTGGATCTGTGAGTGGATATATAAGTGTCTACGTGGGTGCATGATTGTCTGAGTGGGTCTGTGAGTAAGTGCATAAGTCTCTAATTGGGTCTATGACTGGCAGTGTGATTGTCTGAGTGGTTCTGTCACTGGGTGCGTGGGTCTCTGAGTACGACTGTGAGTGGATACATGAGTGTATAACTGACTGGATGCATACGTCCCTGAATGGGTCTACGAGTGGTTGTGTGAGTGACTGTATGGGTGTGTGAGTGTCTGAGTGGGTCCATGAGTGGACGTATGAGTATCTGAGTGGATCTGTGAGTGGGTGTATGAGTGTCTCTATGGGTCTGTGAATGAGAGCATAACTCTCTGAGTGTGTGAGTGAATGGGTACATGCATGAGTGTCTGAGTGGATCTTTGACTGGGAGGGCGAGTGTCTGGGTGGCTCTTTGAGTGGATGTATAAGCCTTGACTGGGTGAGGGAGTCAGTGTGTGTATATATGAGTGCGTTTGTAAGTGGTTGTGTGAGTTTCTGAGTGTATGAGTGAGTGAGTCCTAAGTCTCTGAGAGGGTCTGTGACTGAGTATGTGAGTGACTGTATGGGTGTGTGAATGGTTGTATGAGTGTCTGCTTATCTGTGAGTGAGTGAATAAGTATCTCAGTCGGTCTGTGAGGACATATGTAAGTGTGTGAGTGGGTGCATTTGTCTCTGAGTGGGTCTGTGCATGGGTACATGATTCTCTGATCAAGTCTGTAAGTGGGTGCATTAGTATCTGAGTGGGTGATTGAGTGCTCAGGTGGGTCTGTGAGTGGGTGTAGGAATCTAAGGAGGTATGAGACTGAGCGGGTTTGTGAGTGCATACATGAGTGTGTGACAGTGATCAGTGAGTGTGTATATTTTTGTAAGTATATTTTCACCAATATTCATGACATCCCCTTAATGGTAAACGGGGGTCGCACTGGTGATCGCTGGGTCATCGCAAATAGTGTGCGTGATTAAAAATATAAATTTTGGATATATAACGTGTGTCACTAACATACCCATTTCTGAAACATGGGTCAGAGTATCTCCATCCTGACCCCTTATGAGGACTTTCAAGCACATTTTTAGCCCCAGGAACCATTCCTGGATGATAAAATGTCAGCGTCAATTTTCAGTTCCAGTTGTGTCCACCCAATCAGAGCATTCCCGTTGGCGCGTGCATTCATCGCAAAATCGTCACAAAATATCAACGGCCAGAGAAATAGCTATAATTTTCAGCTTACATTTCTCAAAAACGACTGGATTTAAACTGCACCAGATAACAAAAAGCACTTCGGACTGCATTCCTATGGGAATTAACATTACATTACAAAGGCACCCTTTTTCGTGCCCCTATTTCTCGGTGCCCACTGTATGGATCACCACCAAACTTTCCATGACAACAAGAACCTACTTTGACACTTTTTTCTTAGAAAATGTCATGAAGATTGGTCAAACGATGCCAAAGTTATAGGCAAGTCAAAAAAGGCTTTTCCTATGGAAACTAGGTCCTAAATATACCTACCTACTGGTATATATGGATGTATGTATTGTTTAATGATTTGTTCATTACAAAATTCTGGCAGGCAGCTAAGAAGAGATTATATCAAGAATTATTACACTGCAAATCTTTGTCAAACGCTATAACCAACACCAAAATCCTTCCCTACAAAGGTAATCTGCGACATTTAATGCAACAAAATACCAATATTTATGCTTTAATAAAGAGAAATAACTATCCTCCCTTAAATGCAGATTCATTTTAACAAATTCTTTTCGCAATCAATATGTTGAGCCTACTGCCATTATCGTAACTTCATGCCTATAACCTTTTTTCCATTGGCTTGTCACCATAACCAACTCAAACCTACTATGTTGGTGGGTATAGGCTTTCTCACAAGGTAACCATCTCGCATACCATAATAAAATTGCAAATATATACAAAATACAGTTGCCATAACAATATATGACCCCGTAATAATAGACCCTAATAACCCCTACTAATAGAGCCTTATAATACCGTAGTGCAAATCGTCTACCCCAATGGTTTGCTCGGGTGGGTCACCGACACCAAAACTTTTGCTTACTATGGTAATTGGCGAGATTCCATGTAACAAAATATCTGGCTATAGGCTTCAGCAGAGTGCAATAACAATCCATCCTTAAAAGCCTATTGCTTTTAACACATGCTTTTCGCAATTAGTACGGAAAGCCTACCTGGTTATCATAAGTTTTTTATTATAAACAGAATACACCTAAGAAATCTGACATAACATTTCCCTGTGGTCCGATAAGGCTTCTAGCCTTTAACAATGGTTTGACACCACATACAGCACAGGCCTACTGAATCGCATATAATCTGGCAACAATCAGGTATATATTTATAAAATTGAAATATGTACAAAATTACAGCTGGCAAAGCAATACACAATCCCTCTCAAGTCTACTCCCAGGGTTTGTTAGAAAGGTGACCAACACCAAAACCCTTGCCTGCTATAGTACGCTGTGTGATCACATATAACCAGTTACCATTCTTTGGCCTGTAACTTAATGTGATAACAATCCACTATTAGAGGTCTGCTGGTTTCACCATATTGTTTTCACAATAAATAAGCTAGCCCTACTGCTTTTCTTATAACTTTTCATAGGAAACAGGCCAGACCTATGGCATCTGGCACACAATTTCCCTGCAATCAAGCCTAAAGCTGTTATCATTGGGTTGTCACCATAACCAACTCAGGCCTACAGTACTGAGTGTTGGCTTTCCCACAAGGCAAATATCAGTCATACAGTCATAAAAATACAAATATATACAAAATTATAGCTGGCAAACCAAAATGCTATCTCTCCTAACAGGGTTTATTTAACAAAAATGTTCACAGTGCACATCTTCTAACCCACGGTTTATCAGAGGGTCTAACTAGCTCCGAAACCCTTGCCTACTAACGCAATCTATATGAATCCTTGTAACAAAAAACAAAGATGTAGTCTTTATTACAGAGAAATAACAATGCACCCTTAAATGAATAGTGACTTTAATTTAATGTATGCTTTTCACAATCATTATGCCAGGCCTACTGGTGTTATTATAACATTTCATATTAACCAATCATGCTTTAAGCCCATATCATTGGCTTCACACCATAACCAACGCAAGCCTACTGTACTGAGCATAACCTTTAACAGTCATAAAAGTATAAATGTATACAAAATTAAAGTTTGTGAAGCACAATACTATCATATCGCTCCTAAGAAACCCTAATAAGAATAACTGTAGTGCATATTTTCTATCCCAATGGTTTGTTCAGGCGAATCACCAACACCAAAACCTTTGCCTACTATGGTTATCTGTGAAATTCCATGTAACAAAATTTCTAACAAAAGATTTGGCACATTGTAATAATAATCCATCCTTAAAAACCTATTGTCTTTAACATATATTTTTCACAATAAGTAGATGAGGCTGACTGGCCTTGTCATAACGCTTTGTGACAAATAGATCAAACCTATGAAATCTGGCGTGATTTTCCCCAACACACTGATGCAGCTGTTATTGTTTACCACTAGCTTTACACCTTACTTATCACCTGCCTAGTCCAATACATTAAAACTAACAAACATCATGCATACAGTTATGGAATTCAAATATTTGGAAAAATACAGCTGGCAAAACAATATACAATCTCTCTCTTAAAAGGGCCTAACTATAATAATCACAGTGAAAACCCCCGGGATTTTTCTGAATGGTTGGCCAATGCCAAACCCCATGCCTACTTTGGTAATCAGTGACAACAGTGTAACAAAATATTTCTGTATGGCCTCAAACACAATGGGATAGCAACTAACAATTAAACGCTTACACAAATGCTTTTCACAATTAATAAGCTAGACCTACTGCTTTTGTCATAAAGTGTCATAATAAGAAGCCCAGACATACAGGATTGGACATAATGTTTCTGAGTTCACCTGTTAGGCCTATAGCTTATCACCATTGTCACCTCAGGCCTAAAGTTTGGAGCAGAAGCTTTTCCACAAGGCAACCACCAGGCACACAATCATAAAATTAGAGAGGGATACAAAATTACAATTGACAAAGGAAATATTATCTCTTCTTAGAGGTCCAAACCAAGATTCTCACAGAACAAACCTTTTGTATCTACAGTTTGTAGCATGGGGGTAACCAATACTAAAACCATTGCCTACTATGGTAATCTGTATCAAAATAACTATCAGTAGGCTTTAACATAAAGTAACAATCATGCACACTTAACTGTCTATTGATGTTTACATATACTTTTTGCAATACATATTGTCAAGCCTAAAGTGTTTATCTTAACATTTCATATTAAACAGATCAGGCCTATAGCTACGATCATTGGCTCATCACCATAACCAATATGCCACAATCCAAAAAGTGCAATACTAGCAGTCTTCATACTGGAATAACAAAAATTCGTCCCATTCAAATCCTGTAATCAGGAGAACCCACATGTGGGTGGAGCCTAAGACCCTCTCCCAGTAGTACTCAGAAAGCTCTTCTTTATTGATCACATATGGTCAGGTGACAATTTTCTTTTGACAGTTTTATATAGTACAACCTCAACCCTAAAGGATTTGCGCACTTTGCATGTGCACCAGTAATTACACAAAAACACATTTATTTCTTTAGGCACGGGGAGATTAGGGGACTTGCTCAGAATCATAGGATGTTGAGGCATCTCTGAGACTCAAAGTTGGTTCCTCAGTTCCAAAGTCGGCAGCACTGGCCCCAGCATCACATCCTCTCCCTAAACATAGCGAAACCATTCTAAACAGACCACAAACCATCCAGAACACAGCAGCCTGGCTCATCCTTGACTTCCCGAGGTGAATCCATATAACCCCTCACCTTAGATCCCTCCACTGGCTCCCCATACACAAGAGATCTCAGTTCAAAATGCTCACCCATGCCCACAAAGCCCTTCACAGCGTGGGACCAGCCTTCCTCAACCCTAGACTGAACTTCCACCAACCGACCAGACAACTGTGATCCACCACTCATGCTTACACTTCTAAGTACCACTGCAGCTGGATAGGTGCCTGCTCCTTCTCCTACCTGGCCGCCAAAACCTTCACCTCAGGAACCCCCTACTCTGCACGAATTCATAAACGGCCTTAAGACCTGGCTGTTCAACTGACGATGCCCAGCAGCAGAATACCCCTAGTGCCTCCATACCCTCAAGTGTGATAAGCAGCGCTTAAAAATCCTGTTTGATTGATTGTTTTGAGTCTTGCAGACCACTCAACATTGTTAGAGAAAAGGATAAGATAAGTGTGCATGCAGAAGATCCAATGATGTCTCGACAGAATAATGCATTGCCGAGCGTCTGTGCCGAAATACGTATCTTTAAAAATATCACAAAATTAGGATTTCATTTCCCACTGTGATTACCAAAAACATGTCTAATACTTGTTACACGTGACGTTGCTATCATGCTGTTGGGTTTAAAACCGACATCTACTAACCTCTTCAGAGCGTTTTAGTATTAATAATATTAATAATCCTGTGCTAGTGTGTGTGTCGTTGTACACCTCTGCCCATAGCCGCGGTCCAAGTCCTAACATACATAGAATAGGTTCAGTATGTTGAGCAGCGGTGCAAGCGTCTCTTAGGTGCACAAAACAACTACACCACAGGCATTAGCAGCAATGCACGCCTAAGCACACACAGGATAGCAACAACTTGTACAGCAGGAGTACAAACTGAATGTCTGTGTGTGGTGTGTCAAAGTGTGATGTGAGTATTTAGTGGTATGTGTTGATGTGAGGCAGAGAGGAAGACAGAGAAGGTAAGGCGGACATAGCAAGTGAAGGTAGAGAATACATTGAGTGTTATTAAATCATACATGATTGCCACCTAATCTCCCCATGCAAACCATTGGTCCTTCCCCACCTTTCTTACATTCTCCAGAATAACCGCCTGTGGCCTGTAAAAAATAGTTGAGAGCATTTAATGCATTTCTGGGTGCAAATGATGGGTTTAAATTAAAACCAGAAAGAAAACGGCTTCTGGAACATTCACTGGGTAGGAAAGGCCAAGAAATACTTTTTCCTGGCCTTATCACCTGTGGAGGATGAGATGGTTGAATATGAATTGGCAGTAACGAAACTTGACAAACATTTTTGTAAACCTCCCAACTTAATTATGAGCAGATATACATTCTTCTCAAGAGAACATTCAGCTATACAATTGATTGATGTTTACATGGGCTTCGTTATGAGTCTTGGTGGCCAAATGTGAATTTGATACCTGCACCAACCAGCTCATCAGAGATCAACTGGTAACCAGGTGCTGCAATAAAAATATCCAGGAAAGACTACTAACATTCAGGAACCCATCACTCGATGAAATACTTCATATTACCAACAGTATGCAGGATTCTAAAAAAATCTGTCAAGGTACCTAATAAGGATGCAGAAGAAACCGTGGGGCAGATTTACAAGCCCCATGCGCCGCCGGTGCATCACATTCCGTGACGCACTGGTGGCGCAGCCTGCTAAGGGATATTTACAAGCACAGGTAAAGTCACCCTGCGTGACTTAACCTGTGCTTGTAAATATCGCCCCTGTTCACAGAGCACTTTGCGTGTTAGGGGCGGGACATGGGTGTTGCTGTGGGTGTTCCCACGCAACACCCATGTCCACTGATGCATTTCCAGATTTACGAGAAATCGTAAACCTGGAAATGCGTCAGTTTGCTGCACCACCATAGGGGTGGCGTAGCCAAACGAAATGAGGAGAAATGTTTTCATTTCTCCTCGTTTTTCCTCTTTCAATGCGTGCTGCATTCTACAGCACGCATTGAAAGAGGAAAATGCCTGCAGTGATTGCTTTTGTGCAGAAAGGGGCCCCTTCCTTCACAAAAGCAATCTCCCCATGGCACAGGCATCCTTTCACCATGGTTGGGGAGAGCACAGGGATGTGACATATCATTGTAGATATGTCGCATTCCAGTGCTCTGAAAGTGCCGCAGCGTGGCGCAGCCAAAGGGCTTGCGGTGCCGCGCTGCGGCACTTTCTTGTAGATCTGCCCCTGTGTTTCTAGTGAAACCTAACAAATCTGGGTTTAACAGGGTTGTTGACAGGAGGAAGACCAAAGTGGCGGTAGGAGGGGCACATGTTTTCATAGTGGATCTAAAATTCATATAGAATAATTTATGCAATATCCAGCATTGGGCAAAGAATGTCTCAAATGTGGTACACCTGGCAATTTCGCTAGAGTTTGTTGTTCTCAACCACGGAAGAACAGAGTAAATGTGGTGGATGAGGAAAATTAATTCGCTCATAGGATGGACAATATGGTTCTGTGTGTGAGGGTGCATGAGAATGATTTTCCAGAGACTAAAAACCCTGTAGATCATGGGTACTCAAACTTTTTCTCAGGCGAAAAGTACAGCTTGGTTGGTTATCAAGTGCTGCACCGATGGGCCTGCGGGTGTGGGTGTGCTCGGGGCTTTGTAGGTGGGGGATGGGCTACTAGAGTGAAATAAATCACCACCTTTTCCAAACATCCCTAGACAATGCTGTATTTCGAAATCAGATGCAACTTCAAAGCTACACAGAGGACATGTTGATAATAATTTTTTATTATCAGACAATAGCAATCTTAAGAGGCATTGCATGGTAATTCTCATTAACTGGATAATCAGTGCAGGCCAATAGAGCACAGGTTTAACTGAGCCCGAAAAATTGGTAAGTTAAAGACAGATATACAAGGAACTTATTTTACATTTCATGTTTCCTATAAGTGTCTTGTAATCTAGAACTATGTCTGAAATGGCAAGTCTCAAGAGCTGATTCAGTTGCAAGTCTGTAAGCTTATTTCCGAGTTTACTCTTCAACAGCCCCATTGTGGAAAATAAACTTTCACAAACATATAATGATGAGCCACACATACAAACTACTTCCTTAGTCAATGCAAAAAGAAGAAGACATTTGTCAGAAGGCACAATTTTCCAGTATTGTTCTGGAGGCTTCCCAAAAAAGATACTTTGAGAGCTTAATTGTGCTGCATGTCAATCAGCTTTATTTCATTTTGCACCCTTTTCATCCCTATAAGTTCAACAACGTCAAGATTTTGTGCACTCACTGTGAGAAGTTGGCCTGGTATATCATGTCCACTAATTAAACTGGGCACCTTGCACCAGTTCAAACAACCCTTATGATGTATGAGGACAAAGATAACCTTTAGAAAGCTATCCGAGTGGTAGCTGTGGAGAGCAGCCTTCAGGCTTAATCTTGAAGCAATGTAAAGCAGCTTGTTTTACCAGAATATCACCTCCTCAATTAATCAAATGAAAGGAGAACCGCATAGTAGTTATATAAAAATATGTTTTTATTAATATAACACTCTCTACTATCCACTACATGAGGACAGACCACAAAGCACACAATACGAGATCAATAGAACAGTTGTAAGTAGTCCAATACACAGTGGGCTCCAGGGGGAGACCAAACCATATACTAAAATAGTGGTATAACAACCACGACTCGCGTCAAGACAAGGTCTGGAACTCGTAGAATCGCTCGGACCCCAAGGAACCACCCAAGGTGAGTATATTGGGACCCCATGGAGGACCGGTGTAGTGTGCTAACACAAATGCGGGCTCCATACAATTCTAGGGGGAAGTCGCGGTTTCAAGGTTACAGTTTAAGGACCCTTCCAGGAGGCCTTCAACCAAACCCTTTGGAACTTAAGAGGTTAGAGAGCCACCCCACCCGTGGATACCGTAGTATCCAAGAGACCTATCCCAGAGGAGCCGGGTGCATAGGTCTGGAGTGGTGTTGGAAACAGCAGTCGTTCTCAATGGAAGGCCGTGAAGAAATACTGCTGCCATGAAGGTGAAAAGGATCCGGTGGAATCCTAGCCTGGATTATGGAAGGGAGTAACCTGAAAGCAAAGGGGACAGAGTCTGAGTCACTTCAGAGTGACCAGGGGCTCGGTAGACGAATGCCCCCCGATGTTGGGTGCTTCAGGTGCATAGAAGGGATGCTTGACTCTGCAGCCACGAGGACCTGGAGATGTCGACAACAACCAGGAGCCAGATGCGAGCTGTCCCACGAAGGATGTCAAGTGCTATGGGGTCGGTGTCTGGCTGGAGCACCAACAAGCCTTGGCAAATGCAACCCATGCAGGAAGACCAAGCAGGTTACGGTGTAAACCAGCAAGGTCCAGGGGACTCACCAAGCAATGGGGAGTTAGGGAACGTCTGGGGAAACTAGGAAAGTCCAATAGAAATCAAGATGACCCTCAGGAGGACCCACAGGCCGAATGACCAGGAGTCGCAAGGGGACCTCAAGCAAGATTGCAAGGTACAAGTCCACGGAGCACTTGGTGCAAGGAGGCTGGAGTTCTTTGGTGCAAATACTGCTCAGGGTGAGGACTAATCAGAGTCAAATTCACATGCTCTGGAATTGCCAACAAGCATATGCAACTGCAAATAGAGGTGGTGCACAGGGGTTCAGGTTATGTAGTCCCCACCAGGGATACTGGCCTCAAACTTGCTGAGAGGGCAGATCAACCTCAGAGACCTTCATAACCCACCTCCTGTGTTGCTGAAATCATCGGACACCGCAGGAGCTCAAGAGCAGCAGAACACTCTGTTGCGTTGAGGTGCCTGTAAATGTAGGGGAGTGACTCCTTCACCCCAAGGGAGATTCTTCAGTTGTCCTTAGTGCACCACAGGTCCTGCACAGAGCCTGTATGGAGCAAGGGCACAGACAAAGCTTTGGACAGAGAGGGAGACAAAGTCAGGCCCAGTCGAAGTCCAGCAGTCCAGAGTGTCCAGATGGTCTAAGGTCAGTGGTTTCTACTTGTAGAATCTTGTCCATGTCAAATCTAAAGTCTTACAGCCAGGTAAGCCCTTTTGTACCCACGGGAGAGGGTTGGACAGATTCACAGGACCATACTAGGGGAAGGGCAGGACAGAGGGGAGGTTACTCCCATATCCTTTATCCAGTGTCCCACCAGAGCAGAAGCCAATGGCTCCCAGAACTGGTTTGAGCTGGACTATGCACAGGGACACCAAATGTGCCCAAAGTGCAGACTTTCAGGCACTCTCAGAGTGCACCCACCCAGCCCCAATACACTAAATCCTGTCTGGGAGGTGGTTATACCTCCCTGTGTTAGGATGCCTGTTGTGCTGCCTTCCTCGGCTCGGTCTTGGCTCAGCAGCAGGAGGGCGGAAATGTGTCTCTGGTCGGCAGCATTCAGTTTGTGCTGTCCTGGTCAAGAAGGCTGGCACCATATAGACCAGTGACCACACGAAGCTCGCTTCAGAAGGATGGAATCATTCCTCCCACACCATTTACCGGTGTGGAGGTATGATTCCAAGGTGTTTGATACTAAACACAATAAGGTTCTATGCAGCCGTTTTCGAGATAGCATTTACCGCAAGGTTATAATGCACCTCTACATATATGTCCGGCTGAGTCACAGACAACCCGGGAGAATGGTCTCCGAAGGCTGCAGAGAGGCTCTCACCTAAAACCCAGCACCCTGCCTTCAGGATTGATAAGGCCAGCTATTGGGGTGACTTATACGTTTTAAGTGTAGTGACCAATAGATATTGTGAACCTATATCTAAAGTAAGTGGTGCAAGCACCAGCTTAAACAGGTTGCAGTAGCAGGCCTGTAGTTCCATTTTGCATGGCCTCTCATGGGTGGCATAATACATGCTTCAGCCCATGGGAGGCCTCTGGGGTACCTATGCCCTGTGTACATGGGTACCATATGCTAGGGACTTATAAGGGTACCCCAGTATCCAATCTGGAGTGTACCAAAGTACATGCATGACAATTGTAAAGGAGAAATCAGATAGACTTGGGTCCTGATTAGCAGGATCCTAGTCAGACTAGTCAAAAACAGTGCAACATCAAGCGAAAAGTGGGGGTAACCATAAGAAGCAGATCCTACTTTCCTACACTCACCATCCAGGGGTTTGTAACCAGCCTGAACAGAATGGTGAGGGCTTTGAATTAAAAAAAATCTCCTTTTGATCTCCCCAGAAATTTTCGCAAGACATGCATCTAGGTTTAGCATTGGCAGACTTTCTTGATCATTTGGAAACCTCTGAGTCACAGTCAAAAAATGTGTGAAGTGGGTGAAGTCAGCATCATCCAGTTGTTCTTTGAATAGCACACGCTTACTTTCAAATGAGTAAACACCATTCATCATGGAGCACAGCACACAAGCTGTTGTTTGCCTTGCAGCATCAAACTGAGAGCATTGAAGTGTGTGAATAGATCTGCAAAAAATGGAGAATCATAAGCCATTTCACATCCTTTCATTCTGGGAATGATTGACCTCTACTGTTTACAGAATGTACGGTTTTGGGAAACAAAGCAATACACTGCCCCAGAACTTTCCCTTTACATAGCGATCGCACTTCAGTGTGCATCAAAAGGTCTGTATGTTCAGCTTCGGAATCCTGCAGTATTGCTTCAAAAAGTCAATTGTTAAGGGCTTTGGCACTAATAAAATTAATAATTTTCACTGCAAGTTTCAGGACGTTATTTAGTTCTCCATGCTTTCATTTTGCACACAAAACTTTTTGCTGAATAATGCAGTGGTACTCTATCAGTCTGTCCGGTGAGCTTCTTTTTAAGCAGAGATACAAAACCTCTGTTATGGCCTACTAAGGCAGGAGCCCCATCTGGTGTGATGCTGACAAGAGCATTCAATGATATGTGATAGGTTTCACAGAATTTGCAGATGCAGCCCAGTATGTCTTCTCCTCTTGTGTGCCCTTGCAGTGGCAGAAGGCAGGGCTCTTATTTGGGATGAAGTGATTGGTCCAATTACCTCACCTAACCTAATATCTGGGCCACATTGGCGGTATTTGTGGATTCATCCATGGCAATGCTGAAGAATGGTGACTCTCTGACTGCTTTGAGCACCTGCTACTAGACGTTTTCACACATCGCTTCTGTTCTGCATGCACACATTGTATCTGATAGCTGTAATGCTCCAATTGCCTTCAAAATGCTGGTTTAATTAACATGGTGTTCAAATAAAACTTCAGCTGCTGAGAGGAAACATTTCTTCACCAGCTCTGTGTCCGTGAATGGTTTCCTATGTTTGGCAAGCAAGTAGCTTATTTTGAGCATTGCTTTTGTAACAGCCTCAGATTCCTTCATCAGGCCAAGGAAGAGCTTCTGCTGGGAAAGGAGCGATTGCTTTAACAATGCCACTTTTGCAGAACACAGTTTTGAGTTCAAAGGGAAGTTCTTAGTATATCCTGAGTGTCGAGGTTTGTAGTGCTGTTCAGGTTATATCTCTGAAGAACATTTATTTTCTCTTTACAAAGCACACAACTGGCTTTCTCTTTTGGGCATTGAACAAGCAAGTACTCTTCTTCCCATGGTCCCTGGAATGTTCTGTGCTCATTGGGCATGGATCTGGGTCGTTTGCAAGGCTTAGTGGCTAGCTTGTAGGCCATTGCGGAGCTCTCCAGCTGGTTTGTTACTGTGCAATAAGAAATAAGGACCAGGAATCCGATTTTCCGCCTCAGGACCGATGGACTGACACCGCCTCAGGACCGAAGGACCAACACTGCCTCAAGACCAATGGACTGACGCCGCCTCAAGAACGATGGACCAGCACCGCCTTACTACCAATAGACCAACATTAACTCACAACAAAAGGACTGACAACGCTTCTTGCTACAGGCCTCTATGAGCAACACCAAAATAATGATATTTCTTTTGGACGCCATCCGCAACCACCACCACCTCATCAGGACCACCAAGAAGGCCTCCATCAAAGACCGCCTCAACAGCAACACACACAACAGCAAGGAGCTCTTCAACATCGTGAAGGAACTCTCAAACCCTGGCTCCTGCACCAACGACATCCCGCCATCTCAAGCCCTCTGCGACGCCCTCGCTGCCTTCTTCCACCGCAAGATCACCGACATCCACGACAGCCTCAATCCCCGGATGCACCCCACCAAACCCACGCACCATTACCACCGGCACCCACCGACCACGACCACCTCACTGCATGGACCAGCGTGACCACCGAAGACACCATCAAAACCAAGAGCACCATCCACTCCAGCGCCCCATCCGACCCTCTTCCCCACCACATCATCAACAAAGCCGACAGCTCCATCGCATCCCACCTGTGTAACATCATCAACCTCTCATTCAAGACTGCGACCTTCCCTGAGTGCTGGAAGCACGCCGAAATTAACGCCCTGCTGAAGGAACCCAAGGCGGACCCGAGCGACCTCAAGAACTTCCGGCCCATCTCCCTGCTCCCGTTCCCGGCAAAGGTCATTGAAAAAATCATGAACACCCAGCTCACCCGCTACCTGGAAGATAACAACATTCTCGACCCCTCCCAGTCAGGTTTCCGCAAGAACCACAGGACCGGGACTGCCCTCATCGCCGCCACAGATGACATCAGGATCCTACTCAACAACGGCGAGACAGCAGCCCTCATCCTCCTGGACCTCTCCGCCGCCTTCGACACCGTCTGCCCTCCCAGTCAGGTTTCCGCAAGAACCACAGGACCGGGACTGCCCTCATCGCCGCCACAGATGACATCAGGATCCTACTCAACAACGGCGAGACAGCAGCCCTCATCCTCCAGGACCTCGCCACCTTCGACACCGTCTGCCATCACACACTACGCACACGCCTCTATGGCGCAGGGATCTACGACAAGGCCCTGGAATGGATCACCTCCTTCCTCTCCGACAGAACCCAAAGAGTCCGCCTTGCCCCGTTCCACTCAGGAGTCACCAAGACCATCTGCGGCGTCCCGCAAGGATCATCCCTCAGCCCGACGCTCTTCAACATCTACATGGCTCCACTCGCACGCATCGCCAGACTCCACGACCTCAACATAATTTCATATGCCGACGACACACAGCTGATCCTCTCCCTCACCAAGGACCCCCTCACCGCCAAAACCAACCTGCACCGTGGTATGAAGGCTGTCGCCAACTGGATGTAAGACAGTCGGCTCAAACTAAATACGGACAAGACAGAGATCCTCCTCCTCGGACCCAACCCCTCCGCCTGGGACGACTCCTGGTGGCCCACCTCCCTGGGCACCGCCCCAACTCCTACCAACCACACACGCAACCTGGGAGTCATCCTCGACTCGAAACTCACCATGGCCAACCAAATCAACGCAGTCTCTTCAACCTGCTTCTACACCCTCCGCATGCTCCGCAAGATCTACAGATGGATCCCTACAGACACACCGAAAACTGTCACCCACGCCCTCATCAGCAGCAGACTCGACTACGGCAACGCCCTCTACGCCGGAACCCCGTCCAAGCTCATCAGCAGACTGCAAAGAATCAGAACGACTCGGCACGCCTGGTCCTCGACGTCCCCCGCAGAGACCACATCACTCCCCACCCGAGAGACCTGCACTGGCTCCCCGTCGACAGAAGAATCACCTTCAAACTCCTGACCCACGCACACAAAGCACTCCACAACACCGGCCCAGAATACCTCAACAGCCGACTGTCATTCTACGTACCCAACAGAGAACTCCGCTCCGCCGACCTCTCACTGGCCACCGTCCCACGCATCCACAGAAACACCGCCGGGGGCAGGTCTTTCTCACACCTAGCCGCCAAGACATGGAACGCCCTCCCTCTACCCCTATGCCAGACAGAAGACCCACAGACCTTCAGGAGACTACTCAAGACCTGGCTCTTCGACCGCTAGCTGCAGCCACCCTCCCCCCCCCCCAGCGCCTTGAGACACTTGCGGGTGTGTAGTCCGCTTTATAAATACTCTGATTGATTGATTGATTTTGTTTAAACATACAAAATGATGAGTAAAAAGTGAGGCATGCACATTGCGATATTGTTAACACACATATTGGCCATGGTCCATTCCCAGAGAAGCAGGTTATAAAAAAGAATGTTTGCAATTATACTTGCAACTTGCCATATATCATAGTTTGATGGTTAAAAGGTACCCCATTTGGCCACATCTAGTTTTCACTGCCTACCCCAGAAGTTAAAGTAGCAAACAAAGCGCCAAATTGTAAGGCAGCAAATATCTGTGATAATTATGCAGATGAATGGTAAGTAATTGACGGGCTAAAGGCCCTTTTTTAAGAGATTCCAGTGCACTAGGTCACAAAGCAACATTAATCAACTGTGCAAGAAAATAATGCAAGAAAGCCAAACTAATACAGGACTGCAGCATATTTTGGGGCTGATAGATATGAAATACAGACAAGCATTTTCACTTTTTTTTTATTTGAAATGTTATGGACTTACACACAGAGACATACATATACATGTGTCTCTTGCCATACCAATATTTCAGCAGTTGTATTCCTCATCCACACACTTTCACATAAAAGACCACTTATTTGCCATCCCTGACCATTGTTCTCTATGCCTCTATAGAGACAGTGCAAGGATTGGATGAGCCTGTTTTCTGAACCCATTTATGACCCACTGATGCGTACTGTGAAATTGGCATGCAGGGGTGTATTACTATTGTTTTTTTCATACGACTATTGCAGAGGTCTGACAGGCAAGGTTGTATAAGAAGAACATAGATTGTAGGTTTAATAAGCTTCCAGCAATGAGCTGAATGTTTGGCTCAAGAATGCTCTCTGCTTCTGGACACCATCTTTTAGAAGTCTTGATTTACATCAGTTTGGATGTGCTCTTTGTAGCAACAGTACCCGCAAAGTTTCATTGAGAAAAATGATCATGATTATTTTTGCAGCAGCCACTGAAAATCAATGCAATTAATAGGAGTCTCAATAAGCCAAGAATTTTTTTCTCCCAAATGTGAGTAGAAACTATGCCTAAAACAGCCATTTAGAAAAGACATGTATTTTTGTTTCTCTTTGAGCAAATTTGGGCTTGTTTTAACTTTAAAAACAACACGAGAAGTTACACATTGCAATTTTAACCAGCCAGTGCTGATCTGCTTCTCTGAACTGATGCCTAATAATAGAATGTTTCAGGCTAGCTCGGGATGCTTTTCTCTCAGTGTGTGGCAATTTTTCTTGGAAGAAATCTGTTTCAGTTTAGACAGCAGGCATGCTGGATGGCCACATCATTCATTCAAATGTGAAGGTCTCATTCATAATTCCAAACTGCAAGGAAGTAATAGCCAACAGGCACAAAACCATTTCTTTGAAGCCTGTCTCCTGCGGGCACCCCTGCACTGATGTTAAAGACTTCCTAAAAGCCTTCTCTGGTTTTATGGGTCTTGCTAAATGTTTGTAATGCGATTTATGTATGTAATCTTACTAAGTACTGTCAATATTTTTTTTACTGAGATCTGTGTGTATCTGACCATAGTTTGCCATCTTTGCCTTGCTTTTACAATCACCCAGTTCCCCGATCTTAGGCCATCATTAGTTGCGCAGAGCAGATCTCCCACATGGTGATCAGCAATAAATCTCTTTTACATTACAAGTTTGCGCGATGTGATTTTTCTTTAGCTAATATTAGGGGTGTGCATAGCTGCCAAGTTTTCAGATTACCAATGTGTGACATTGTCATGTTACCATCTTGCTTGTGTGTGATATTTCCTGTATTATGTGTGACACTTTACTAGTGCACAGGGGATGATCAGAATCACTGGACCTGACAGAGAAAGAATATATGGCATAGCTCAAAATGAGCAAAGATAGAAGGACACAGCCCATAAAGAGAAAAAAACCACTGGTCAAGAACAGGATGGGGCAAGAGAGCAAAGGTAGTATATGGGATGAGGGCCTGCGGCACTAAGAAAGATGAGAAGGATGCAGACTTCAGGGGGCCACAATTATAGAGGTAGAGTACAAAGAGCAGGCATATTTCACTTTTTCTAGAGCTGGAGATGCCCCGTGTCATTGCTGCACTTCTTCACTGTGTCTCATTTCTCACTACTGACTGTGCAACTGCCACTGATGTGAGTGGTGGCATGCTGAGAGCCTCTTGGGGTCAGACTGGTGGCTTCAAGGCTCAATTCAGCGCTATTTACTGCATCTGCGGAGCAGTGCTGGTGATTGGCCTTAAAATAGAATTGCCACTTGGTTGATTTTTTACATGTGTGGTATTTCAATGTCTCAGAAAGTTGTCATTTTTCATCGTTGGCATGTACTTCAAACAGCGAATATAAATAATAAAACACTTTACACCTGCTCTACATCTACCTCTACATCTACCTGTAATGATCCATACCTTATAGTAAAATAAACAAAAAATTAAAGGTACAAATATATATGACTATGTGAAGTTCACCTTATGAATCAGGTCGAGGCCTTTGCATGCTCTTAAAACAAGAACAAATGTGAATAGTCTGTAGTTTTCTTTTAGAAAGGTGGCAATTCTACCTTGAATGGAGCACCAAGCTGGTCTGCGGGCTGAGAGGAGGGAAAAAGGCTGGGACGATCCATGGGTGGTCCCCTGCTGCAGTCCTCAATGGAGGCAGAGCAGGCTGCAGACAGAGTGAAAATAGCAGGCTGTGATCGGAGGTGTAGTCAGCAAAGGCAGCAGGAAGCTCTGCAAAAGGCCCTGTAAACAACAGCTATGAACGCGCAACAGCTGACTTTTAAAGGGCCTTTGCTTTCCACCAGTGCCAGACGTGTGACGCCACAGAGGCTCTCAGTAAGAACAGGAGAGGGCCACTGGAGCATGCTCAGTGCAGCTGCTATCGCGCATGTTCCAGTAGCCCTCTTTTGTGTTTACCTACTACACCACTACATTGACAACATGGTCCGTGGGTCACCAAGGAAGGTCTGCTGGGCAGCTGGTGGTTTACAGGCCATACTCCGAGTACCGCAGCAAAGAGGATTTTCTTATTTATGACAGAATTGCACCATTTTTAACCGATTCTCGTTAAAAATAAAATTATTTTCAAAGATACTTATTTCAGTAGAGATTTTAAGCATATGTTCAAATTACCAGACATTAATTATTTTGGTTACAATGGCAAAATAATTGATCTGGAATGGTTTTTGAATTCAGTGATATGGTTCAAAGGACTAGAAGTCCAAGACAGAGTATATGTTTCTCACCATGGTCCTGACATTTTGGGTTGGCATCACCAAGGGTGTTTAGGAAGAATTTTGAGACCCGACAGGTTAAGCCAAACTTTATCGGTGGAAGGGGATGATGCACCTATTACCAGAAGTGAATTGGATTTGGTTCTGTCAGAGAACAGGCAGATTGTTGAGGAAAAACTGTGCAAACTGGGTGGATTTGAGCATGTTATCAAAATAAAAGATGGTTGTCTACCAGTTAAGCATAAGCTCAAATGTGTTCTGTTGAGAATTAGAAACAATCTGGACAAGCTGATTTCTCAATTATGTCATGATGGTGTGATAGAACCAGTTGAGTCATCCTTATGATTATCTCCCATTATGGTGGCCTGCAAAAGGATGTTGAATTAAGGATGTGCATTAACTTTAGGAGTCTAAAAAAGGCCATATGAGTGAGTGGTTACCCCATATTGAAGAGATGAGCACTATCATGGCTGGAGCTAAATGTTTTTCATAGCTAGATATGAAGTCAGCCTATTACCAGGTGGTACTTGCAGAGGAGTCTAACATCTCCTACTTTTGTGACACCATCAGGAGTTTTTTAGTTTTGAAGAATGCCTTTTGGCCACACTTCAGCTGCGGCTGTGTTTCAGTCAGTCATTGGGGAGGTACTATAACATTTGGAAGGACTCTTTTTCTCAAGTCAACATTTTAGTGTATGTTGAAAACAATACTGAATATGTCTCAAGACTCTTTGTTGTTCTTTATGCGCTCAGGGCTAGGGGGTTGAAATTAAGATGGGATAAATGTGAGTTTGATGTAAGCAGAGTTGAATACTTTGTTCATCTAGAGTCAGTGGATAGCATTTCACCATGCCCTGGGTAGTTCATAGCAATTGAGTGAGTTCCAACGCTGGCTGATTGGGAGCAGCTTCAAAGGTTCCTTGGTATGTGCGAGTTTTATGGCAAATTTATCAGAAACTTTGCTACCAAAGCAGAACTTCTCATCAGTTTGCTAAAAAACAACTCAAAATGTACTTGAGGGATCCCATCCTTGTTTTCAGTGTTGTGAAAGAAGACACTGAGATCAGCTGTGTAACAAAACTTGAGGGGGCTTCCCCTGCAAAGTACATGTCGGGGCCCCTCTCTGGAGTCATTCAAGAACTCTTGAGCCAGCCCCGCACCGTAGGGGCTGCGGGGACCTATGGTACACCACTGACTGGGATAAGGCAACAGATAGGATTCTTTATTCAAGGACTCCGGTACAGCAGGCAACCACCAACTGCATAACTCGTCCTCTCTCTTGCGTCTCTTGCTCCTTCACCATTAAAGAATGCCAAGCCAAGATTCTCAATTCCAACACAGCTCAAAGGACATGGAAGCGAGAGCACAGATAAACAACCTGCTAATGTATCACTGGAAAGCTCTTTACTATGCTTTTTCCCTGTTTTTTATTCCATAAAATTAATAAAACATTTTGATTAGAAAAATAAACATACATGTATGCAGGTCTTTCATGTTAAGTAGATCAAACCATAGGGGCATAAGGACATATATCTACCTGGCTGATTAAATAAGTTTCCCAGGGCAATGACGTAGACTATTGTATCACAGATTGACACAGAACTATTCCCTGGACGTCTCATTTTGTGCTAGTCCACCACTTGTTAGCTTTTTGCAGTTATGCCCATGGTGGGGGGAGCATTATGCACATACTTGCCCCAGCTGGTTACACCCCTAATCCTACACCCTCACATCAGTTGAAGAGAGACCTGATTGTGACAGCCAACTTCATCTATGCTCCCTGCATTTGCACATTCATGTTGCCTTCCATGTAGACCCAGAACCCGGATCTGCCATTCAGTCTGCCCTGTACAGAAGAATGTATGACGTTACAATGCATACATTTACTATGCATGCCTTTACAACTCAGTTTTTACATCGCAACATCCTTTACAATGCATTCTTTTACATAGCATGCCATTTCATTGCATTTTCAGAAACTACTTTTACAACGCATTCCATTACAGCGCATTATACCTTTACAACGCATACCATTACATTGCACTTAAGATAAGTGTTGGATAGTAAAGGGGTATTTATTACTATTCTAACGCCAGTGAGTGCAACAGTAGGTTAAGTGTTGGATAGTGTAAGGGTACTATCCGTTGTAATGTTGTGCATTGTAAGGACTTGCGATGTATTGCCTGCGTTGTAGTGACATGCGTTGTAATGACATGCATTGTAGTGACATGCAATGTAATGGCTGCATTGTAATGACATGTGATGTAAAGGATGTTGCGATGTATTGACTGCTATGTAAAAGTAGTGCGATGTAAAAGGTTGTTTTCCTGAACAGAAACCACAGCTTTTCCCAAACCTCTCACTTTCATCCCTGTTGAAATTAGTTTTGCTGAGGCTGGTGGATCAGCGTCAAATGGGCACTTTCGAGGTTTGAGATGGGAGTGTAATAAAGTGGGATACACTGGAAATTCAGGTAAACAGGATAGACTTTATTATCAAATCAATCCATCAGGGAGTCCCGTCATTTGTCACCTCTAGAACCTTCATACCAACCTGCCTGCACGTCTCAACATGAAACCAAGCTACATCACACTTCTTCCCCTGTACATTTGATATATGTTTCAGTAAAAAGCCCACAATCTTTCTTCCCTTAAAACGCGAAACATCCCACAAATCATAAAATAACACTTGAGAAATCTACAAGACAAATCTTTAAAAAACAACATTTTTAAATTACTTTCTCACAAAATCCTTAAGAAATCCTGGGCTTCTGCAAACTTTCACACTTCTTCTGATAGGTTTCAAACAATCCAAATGAGATGGAACCCCAGCTGAAGATTCAGTTCCACACGCACTGCCATTCCTTGGCTTTACATGAACCACACGGCTATGAGTCCAGATCCGACCACCGTTGGTTTTATCAGTATTCTTGAACAATTTCACCACACTCTTCTCACCATTGAATTTAGACCAGTCTTAACAGCACTTAGGTGCTTTCATCTTGACTTTATCACCAACCTGAAATTCTGTCTTACCCGATTTACATGAGTCAAGATAGTTCTTCCTTTTCTGTTGCAAAGCCAACTCTTTTGCCCTCCACTGACTAATACCATTGTCCTTAAGTCCTCTGTCCAATATCATCCACCCAGGACACATTTTGGTATTATGAGATCTACCTTTGAATAACTCAAAAAGAGTCTTTCCCGTGGAGGAATGAGATGTAAATGTGTAAGCTGTAATCCTGTTTTGCAACTCAGTCCTCCAATTCAAACTGTTAACCCTCGCCAACTGTATTCCTTCCTTCAAAGTCTTGTTCAACCTCTCAATGACTCTATTAATCTTGAGATGATGGATTCCACACCGTTCCAAATATTCTTCCATCTCACGTAAACAAAACAGGTGGACAACAAATGAATTCTCAAAAATGTGCGTGGAACTTGTGCCAAATAAATGGCAAATACTACAAATCGCTGAACTAATAGTTCTAGTTGTTATTACAAATCATTATGTTCCATCAAACACAAAGCAGATGCGTTTCAAGGCCAGGACATTTGTCAGCGATTTGTAGTATTTGTAGTATTTGCCATTTATTTGGCACAAGTTCCACGCACATTTTTGAGAATTCATTTGTTGGTGTTTATATGTATTTGTTGTAACTTTTTGTATTTTCTGTAGCTTGCTTTGATGCTGTCTCAATTTATTCATAATTTTGTGTGATGTTTGTAAATAGTGAATATTGAATGTACAGTGTTTGTTTTTTGCTATTATAACTTAAAAATTGTTTAAAAAGTATGAAGTAAATGGCAATAAAATATTTGCCCGGTTTGGAATGAATATTTATTTTTCCATCCATTCAAGCTGATTTGAAGTAATTGGGGTTGGGACATTTTTGTTGTTCACATAAGTATAAGGTCTAGTCTCAATCCCTGATAAGGACCTAACTCCTTAGGGAAACTACTTCTCCCCAAGGGCACATGGGTAATTTCTTACAGACCATGGGGGATTGTGTTTGCTTGAGTATACTGTCACTCAAAGAACAAGGAATACAATCACGCACTACACGTTCCATCATGAGATCCAAACCCGGCCACCAAAAATCCTGTCTAATGCGTTCTTTTGTTTTAGAAATACCCATGTGCCCTTCGTGAGCCATTTGAATGATGTTGTTCCTCAGACTCGCCGGAGGAACTAACTTCGTCACTCTAGTTAGAACATCATTATTAATAGCCAACTCATCACACACCAACGACCAATGTTTCTCAAGCTTGTCTACTTTATCCTGTAGCATCAATACCATCACTCTCAACATTTCAGAATCTTTCCTTCACTCCTCCTTCCATTTTTCCTCTTTAATTACTCCTAACATGATTTCACACACCTTCACATCAAAATCGTCCACAACATCGACATCTTCATTCAAATCAACAGAGTCCACATTGTGAACCAAATGCTAGAGACAGCCAGCCGAAACATTAGTAGCACCTGGGATATATTCCAAAACAAAATCAAATTCCTGCAGAGAGATAACCCATCTCCTAATCCTAGAAGAGATACAGTCCAAACCTTTTTCTCAAAAATTTCTTTCAGGGGCTTGTGATCAGACCTGACAATGAAGGGAGTGCCCCACACAAATGTCTTGAGTGTGTTTAATGCCCAAAAAACTGGCAAGAGCCTCTTACTCGATGACCGAGTAATTTATCTTCGCACCTCTTAGACATCTTGAAGCACAGGCAACCAAATGTTTGTAACCTTCCCTCTGTTGGACCAGCAAAGCACCCAATCCTTCTTACTCGCATCAGTTATAATGTATGTCAAGTCACCTGGTTTAAAAGCCTGTAGACCAGGACCACCCTTAACCCGTTCGCTGCTGCCGTCGGCCATTGGACGTCGCGCGAGCTACCTCCCTGGTGCTGCGCACGTCTAACAGCCGACGCGGCCGCACCCGTTTCTTTGAACGTTCAGCACTGGCGCTGAACGTTCGAAGCAGCAAACGGGTTAAGATCCATCTTAACCCTTGCAAAAATGAGGCGAGCTCTTCCTTTGAGCATGGATCCTTTGAATTGGCTATGGTATCGACCAACTCTTTTTTCGGCATAACACCACTGCTTGATATGCGGTGACCAAGATAATCAACCTCAGTCACCCCAAATCTACATTAGTCACGACGTAGAGTCAAGCCAGCTTTTAGTAATCTCTCTAAAACATTCACCACTCTGCCATCATGCTTTTCAATAGTTTTACCATAAATCAATACATCATCCTGGTAACATCGGACACCTGAGATTCCCTTGACAACATCAATCATAATCCTCTGAAACACGGAAGCCACTGAAACCAATCTGAAAGGCATTCTTGAAAACTTATACACCCCCATTGGTGTTATGAATGCAGTCAACTCCTGTAAGCACTTCTCCAACGGCATTTGGTGATAGGCAGAAGCTAGGTCCAGAATGCTAAAATAGCAAGCACCACCCAGGGTCGACACTATCTCATCAATATTGGTAAGTGGAAATGTGTCCACCACAACTTCCCTATTGAGTGCACGAAGATCCACACACAAACAAATCTCATTCTTACTCTTCCTTGCCACCACTATTTGAGCCAACCACTCTGTGGCTTCCACAGGCTCAATCGCTCCAGAATCCACAAATCTGGCAATTTCTTCTTTTACTGCCTCCTGCACACTCAATGGAATCCTCCTCACCTTGGCTGTAATAGGCTTAGCACCCAGTTTCAATTTAATCTGGTGACTATAGCCTTTCAAACACTCCAACATATCTTTAAACAACTTTTCAAACATCTTCACAAACTTGTTATCAGCATTCTGTATTGCTTGTAGCTGCACTTGGGGATTACCATTAGGATTAAGAATAATGCCCGGTGTGCTTGATGTGTCCAACTCAGTAGATTATCGCTTTTGTCAGCCACATACATTTTTGTATCAGCAAATCTCCCATTGCGCTCCACACAACTTTGGAAATACCCTAGTATTCTTAAAGGAGTTCCACCATAACCTGTTGGTCTCACATCAGACTTCAATAATTTAACTTTTCCTCAAAAATTTCTCTCAAACATTTATTTAGAAATAAAAGTGAGGTGAGAGCAAGAATCAAATTTAATTTTTATCTTAAAATCACCTACTTTGACCCACTCTGAAGGGTGTTCCACACCACACTCATTCAGCTGATAAATGACTTACTTCACTTCACTTTTGCTGTCCCTTTTGTTACAATTACAACAGTTCCTTGAGAAATGACCTCTTTTCCCAAAACAGTTGCAAACCACTTTGAGAGCTGGGCAATAATTTGCATTTGCTGTATGTCCAAATTTGCCACAGCAATAACATGTTTATTGAATCCCCATCGCACCTTTTTAGGTCTCGCCTATGCAACACGCATGTGTTACATAGGAGAGAGAACTAAAGCCATCGATGGAGCCTTTTCAGGCCAAACCGTGCACGCGTTCCATTGCCTTCAATGGCAACGCGTGCACGTGTAGCTATTCCCTTGCGGGCTCATTGCAAACTTATGGTGTCAGCGCTCGTTCCTGTAAGGGAAGCAGGCGCAGGCCCCACTCCTCTCTCCCTCCCCCCTGCTGCCAGTGCGAGGGCAGCGCGCTTGTTATGTAGAGAGTTTAGGGCCTGATCGCCCCTCTTACGTCACGCACTGTCTGACAATATCTGGTGTTGTGTTGGTGCGTTCACTCTGGCACGGCCTGGTTCTTTCTTAGGGCGTGTGATAAGCATAAGCCCACCCCCGCCTGCCCCAGTGACTTGTGTCTTACCAGAGCTATAGAAACTGCGTAAAAATATCCGGATGAAATGTCAAATTGGTGACTCATGGGTCGCCGCGTCCTCCGTGAGCACTGGCTGGGCCAGGCCTCAGTGTGGCCCCAATGACACTCCTGCCATTTTAGGGATGACTGTCTCGAATTCGGGAGACCCCCCAGCAAATATGCAATATTTTTTGGAAATTTCATGTCTCTTGTCTCAGTGCAAGAATTACATAGTAGTGCACTTATTTGTCCTGTCGTTGTAATGCATTTAAAAAAGCCAGCCTTCTTAGATTAGAGCGGAATTTATCATTTCAAAGACCTGGTAAAACTAGTTTCTGTTCTTTTGTTGGGCCTGGGACAAACCCTTGACAACCTAGCGGCTGTGACACGCGACAGAGCCTCAAGCACAAACAAGAAATTAATTAACATACATTGATGATAATATCTGCCTTCATTTAAAAATCGTTCACCTTGTAGGTATTTTGGTTGTATTATTACTTAACAGTGTCCTCGCACAGCCTCCTTGCCTCCGCATTTGCTGCATACTGATTGACCCACAGAGCTAGATTTTGTTTGAGAGTCGCACCCTGGTGGCGCCGTCCCTACCGGGACTGTCTGTCACCCAACACTCACCGACATCTAATCTGCTCATGCCTGTGTCATTCTGCGATTGTCAGCAGGTGCTGCCTGCCTCTTGTCACTGGAGAGTCTTGGGGGTGCGGGGTTGTGATTGGTTGGTTGTAGCTGCCTACAGGCTGCTTGAGGCTGCATAGAGCGGTGCTATGTGATGTGGCTGTAGCATTTGTGAAACGCGTCTGGGTCTGGCCTACTTCCCTCCTCCACCTGCCCTACTTGCCTTTTCCTTCCATGGCTCTTACGGTTTAAATTGCCTGTCCCTCTGTCACCAACTTTGCATGCATCTTGTGTCAATTTCCTCAGGGTCTGCTGCAGTTTCCTAATCTCTGTGTAATCTCACACGCACGCGCTCACAGTACAAGGCAGACACGCGCTTGTATTGACTCCCTCCACCTAGAATGTATGTTTATACGCGCTGAGTTTTGCTGTCTCTTGTAACTGAAGTTTATTTGTATTATTTTTACAAACCTCCTTTCCTCTCTATTTTAAGGGGCCGGCGCATCGTGTTACATACACTGGAGTAGACACTACACGCGTCGAAAGAAGACCCCCTCTGCTGTTTGTCGGTGATTTGGGGTGGGAGGGTGTTTGGAACCTCCAGGAGGGGCGGTTTTGTAAACTCCAGTGCGGGGTGTCGATTTCGGTGGGTGTGGGTTTGCGAACCTCTAGTTTATATTGGTCAGAACACTAAATGGTTAAACAGAGGTTTAGCCTACAGCTAAATCTACTAATTATTAGAGAACACTTTTGAAGGGAAGTTCCAGACAGTGGAGTTTTGGGAATCATGTACTAAGGTTCTAGCATTGGCAAACCCTCTATTTTGGTAAAATTGAAGGTTTGCGAACGCTAAAACCCTTTGTGAAATGTACTAGGCTCATTTAATGATTTGGAAAAGGTTTTTCAAATTATTAAACGGGTTTAGGAAACCATTACAAATGGGTTTCTGAAGGAGCATGTTAAAGGCACCCCTTCCAAATACAGATTCCTTAGAGTATGCATGAATGTACCGAAATCTGGTTGCAAAACATTATTTTACCACCCTCTCAAAGAGGTGGTACCCCATTCGCAAATGAGAAGAGGTTGCCAAGGGACCTCTTTCCTTTTCAAAACGTTTTTAAAGAGTAGATAATGGTCCTTGAGACCTTGGACTACTCTTTAAAAAAATGTTTTTAAACTCAAATTGTTTTCCTTCAGGAAAATGAGGTGCATTAAAAAGAAATGCTTTATTTAAAAGTGATCACAGACTTGCTGGTCCGCTGGCTTCAGCAGGCCACCATCCCTGTGATTGTAGCCCATCGTAGTGGGTCACAACTTGCAAGCTACTTGAATAATATTAACAAAGAAGGTTGATTTGCGACCCAGTACAATTCTGGATTTTGTGAACTGATTTATTAGTCCATTGCAAGGTCGAACCCATGCAAAATACAATGCTATGAGTTAGTGCGCAAATTGCAACACATTTTACAGAATGCATTTATAGTGCAAGAGGCTTTTGGTCTAATGAGGCTGCTGAATGGACCACTATCACCCTGACATTACTTCACATGCAACACCTGCCTTAACATAAACCTTATCTTTGAATAAATGGTCAAACTACGAAGCTACGATCTCATGAGCTGCTCTGAAGACAATCCTTGCATTCAGAGTTGATGGTATGACATTCGGGTGCCAGGTGAAACTAAGATGGTTTCCCGAGTTCAGGAAGGGTTTTCTAACTGGTTGTGAATACTGCATTATGAGATTCTGACAGTGAATGATTCTGTCATTTGTTGTGACTAATGCATTAGTCCACGAGGTCTGTATAATCATCATGCACGCATGTAATAACGGATTACGTAATGAATCTGTAAAGTAATACGCTTCTCCCGGTGCTGTCAACACTCTCTAGGATGCTTGCTTGTACACCCTGGCTATAACTGATGCTCTACTATGGCGTCCTTGTGAGTGCTTCTCGTTGAGTTTTGGTTTGCCATCTATTTGTAGCTATTTCTAGAAATGCTTAGCGCATGGAACCCCTGTGATTAATTTGAAAGGGCTTGAAAGGGAATCCGTGGAAACGACCATTCTTGAACACCGAATGTTCTGTGTGAAGAATGTGGGATGTGCACTATTGTCTTCCACTTAGGGTGCGACAGCAGGTGGGGAGCCCTACAGTGTAGGCCAATATTTGGGAGTACTGTAGACAGTCTGCCAGGGAAGGACTCTGATGCATATGCTAACAAGCATTTGCAATGCAATAGGTCTCGCATTTCCGTGAGTTTGAGCTATTCGCATTGTTAATGACAATGTCTTTTATTTGTTTTGGTTTTTAAAACAAAAGGCATTGTCATTTGCAATGTTATTAGCTTAAACTCTCGCAAATGTGAGACCTATTGCATTGCAAATGCTTGTTTCTCTTCCTCCCCACTCTTATTGTTAACAGGGTTGGAATTTTGTATTACATGACACAGCACCTCTTCTACTTTCTCAGCAGAAGCAGTTTGTTTTCCCACCTTGCTCAATTCATTTACGCATTTCAACATGTGTTCAACACGTTTGGCAATAACCATCCCTTCATCTAAAGGTGGTTCATCTTTTAGCATAGCTCTTCCCTTATCTTATCACTGCAGCATTTTAACACAAATTGGTCACGTATTCTCTCTTCAACTAATTTGCCAAATTAGCAACTACACACTAATTTCATCAGAACAGTCACAAACTCCTCAACTGTTTCTTCTTTCCCTTGCTCTCTTAATCCAAAATAATATATTTCCATGATGGTGCTCACTTTAGGTAGATAATGCATATGAAACTGTTTGATACACACCTCATGTTCCTTTAACCCTCTTTGAACTGCAGGACTCAATTGAGGCAAGTTTTCTAACACCTCTTGACCCTTCCCACCTAAACAGTGGAGCAAAAGCGCCTGTTTTCTCTCAGCACTCAAATTCGTTCCATAAACCCTGGCATAGTTTTCAATTTTTTTCCCCATTCCTGCCACTTCACAGGGGGTTCCCCAGAACTTGTCATAAAAAGGGGGAGCAGTTACATTTTGCATTTTCTTTTTTTTTAAACTAATACCAAAAATTAAAATAAAATAAAGGTTACACCGCAACAATTTGTGACTCTTTTCTGAAATTCAACGTATCTTACAGTGTCTTTCAAATAAACACAAAAATGCACAAAACCATACTTAAATGACTAATAGTCACACAAACAGAAACATCGTACTTTGAAAACCAAGCAACAGCACAATGTACCCAAAGGTGTGCTTGTCACAGTGAAGACAAGCGAATAAATTCAAAAGGTTACCAATCCCTCAAAGTTTTCCCCATGAATTTCCAAATGCAAGGGTGGTGACAAAAAAACAAGCAAACTCCTTGCTCTTTATCCTCAAAATGGCTGCCAACGTAGATGCGTAAACACAGATTCCTATTTCCGCATAGATTGGGCTTGTTTTCCTTTGGACAATGAAATTTAGCCCTCAGCCTCTTTTCTATGGCTAATTAGGCTCACACACAGCCTCACGGTGATGCGCATCTCCTGGTGTGTTGCGCGTTGAACAGCAGACGAGCTCTGCATTCCAGCTTACAGACCCTTACCCCCGCTGATGCAGCAAACAACTTTCCATTCCTTCATGTCAAGTCAGAGTGCACCACGCAATGCTTGCTGCACCTTGACTTCCAGGTGAGCGTTTTTCTCTGCTCCGCAACATTCTTCTTCGCAACGTTCCTCTTCTTCGCTCCTCTTTGACGCTGCTCCAAAGGTCTTCTCAAAGCCTTAGTGATGTTAGGGTGGAATCAGCCTTCGGTCACACGCGATCATCACCAGTGTAATAAAGTGGGATACACTGGAAATTCAGGTAAGTAGGAAAGACTTTTTTATCAACCCCATCCATCAGGAAGTCCGGTCAACTGTCACCTCTAGAACCTTCATACTAAACCGCCTGCACATTCCAACATAGAACCAAGCTACATCCCAAACCTCTCACTTTCATCCCTGTTGACATTAGTTTTGCTGAGACTGGTGGATCAGTGTCAAATGGGCACTTTCTAAGTTTGAGATGGGAGTACACTGCATTATGCCGAGTTATTCATATCCTTCTTCACATCTGAAAGTGTCCATCAAAGAATAGACCACCAGGCTTGGCAAATCTAAAGCAAGAGCAGATTAAAGTTTGAGTTTTAGGATTGACCCACAGGCTGAACACTGGCTACAGTTCCTAGTAGGTCCAGCTCAACAACACTGCATGCTGGGTAAGATTGCACCTCCAGCTGTCGTTATCGGCTAGAAGCAAGCATATAGTTAGGCCCTGGGATGTGAGGATCAATAAAAGCTAGGCCGCCTCTGACATTTTTAGAGTGGAGAGGCAATAAACACAAAGACTCATGTATTTAATTCACTTTCATATGCTGGTGCATTCAGGATTAATTTCACTCACTCAAGAAGTATTAACCACAAGGTTAGTTGTTACAGTCAGTGAATACACCGAAGCATCAAAGCTTGGAGACAGAGCATCACTGGCTCACTGATGTAAGTGACGGGTTACCCTTGTCTCTGCCAACCCCTTTTGATTCAGATATCATCACAAGACTTGACTGGCGACAATTTTCTGTCAAATACAGTTTGAACCAAGCTAGGTAGCACATACCTTGTTTATATTTCTAAGGCTATACATGCAAGCAAATATGGTGTAAAGTAACCTAGGAAACAATCGCAGGAATACACTTTTAAGTCTGTAGGCAGCAGTGGGGCGTCAGAAACCTCAGCCTATTCTCTAAATCCAGAGGCCTGGCAAGTATGTAATGGCTGCACTAGCTCAACAAACACACCAATATAAGATACGTGTGGCTTCAACTCCTTCACAAATTCTTCTTGTAATGGGTAGATTTTCATGTTAAAAGATGGACATGTCTAGTTTATGGCAATAGGTAACTGGATGCACTATTTTCAAATAAGTGATAGATCAAGCTACTTCTTGCAAAATGCCCATATCCTTTACATATAAATGCTAGTAGTTTTCCATAGTAGTAATTACATGCCAGGATGTCATGACATACATTGGTTTCATTTTGGGGTGTTTTGGCAAACCATGATTATGGCAGAAAAATATATAGAATTCCTTGGAAGCAATTGTCACTGGCAGCACCCATTTCCCTAAAGGATGCCTTATTTGTCAAGGTGGAGGGTTGATAGCAAAGGTTTATTTTTATGAGAAGTGAACAATTGCTTTTTTCAGTTATGACCCAGCATTGTGCTGTAGCAGAAGCACATACGTGTGCATGGAAACTGCTTTTCTGTGCTGTTGCGCAACCCTAAAGACGAGCATACATGCCAAGTGGTCAGGACCCTTGGAATACGTCAGAGTTATGGCAAGGACCCAGATACTAATCCTCCACACAGGGATCCACAGAAACCAGGAAATAGTGCTGTTGGTCTAAGCAATTCCCCCTGGGGAAAATGAATGAAAGGGAGCAAGACAAAACGCTGTGAGTGAGTTAGCTCAGCGCTCTTGTTCTTCCTTGTGACCTCAGGTGTTTCAGGAGCATGTCCTAAATTATTGTCTGGGGTATCAGATGGGCCTGGTTGAAGATACGGGCTCTTAGTCAGTGGCGGTAGGAGGTGTAGTTGCCAAGGACGTGACTTTTATACACAACAACAAAAGTGATTAGTGAGTAAGCAAGTGTGAAGAGGAGAAGGTTTTCAGAAAACTGAATTTTGCGATAAAGCACTCTCTGATACTCCACGGGGTTTGTATTTGATGAATCTCAAAATGTACAAAGAATTCCACCCTGGGACCAGCCACCTTCAGAGGCCACATACAGCTGCTCATCATCAAGGTATGGAAATGGGCACAGGAAAGTAGAGTTGACCAGTGGAGACTGCATTATAGAACTGCAAGTTAAATGGAATCCAAGGGAAGGGGAGAAAACATCAAAGTGAAAGAATTTCAAAGAGTGAGTGAATACTATTGGCAGCAGGGCCATACAACCAAATAAAGTTGCGAGGTGTCTGTCTCTACCCGCTGCCTCTACTTAAACTGTCCGGAAAGTTTTAACCTTTTTCTTGGTTGAATGTTCTTTATACAATCTCTGAGGATCATGTCTGTTTGTACCCTGAAAGCTCTCCCTCTGCCTATGACACCTCAGCTGCCATACACTGGTCCTCCATACCTTCCATCCTACTTGTCTCTGTCTCTTTTTTCTACTGGTTCTTCTATGAATCCAGACATCCTATCCAGTCTTGTGGGAAACCTTCAGTTTGTCCTAGCATTTTTAACCCATGGCACTTTGCATTGTGGTGATTGTACTTGAGCAGTCCCCATTGAAATTATGGATGTTCTTAGTATACAAAACGCTGTTAATTAAAAAGCTGCACTGGCTGAAAGTGTCACTCGTGATATAAGGCCACATAACAGCAACTAGTTGTGTATCTGCTTACAAAAAGAAGACCGGACAATGAGTAAAGGTGGCAGTCTGTAATATGTTCTGCTCTTCTGCGGACAGGAGACATGGTAACTTCTTCAAATCTTCTCAGTTTGTAGTTTGATATCCAGCACACTTAGGGAATGCAAATAGTTGTCTTCTGTACCACACATGGCCTTAAAACTCTGATAACTTTCTAGAGGGTATGTTTTAGCAAGACTCTCCCCTTTATCACAGAAAGGATTCTGGGTTTCAGTGTGATGATGAGTGTGCTTGATGCAGCATGGTCGTACCACTCTGCTGTTTGTGTATAACTGCCTCGTGACTGCTACAATCAACCGAAAGGGTGTGCACATTCATGAATTAACACTATGAAATAGAGAGACATGCCCAAAAGCTATGCACATGGAATAGTTTGACTTATGCACACATAGACTTAAACACATAGCCAGATGTAGGAGTAGCCGTAATGACTGTGAGATGTGCACATGCAAAAGCAGAATCCCAGGGCTCCTGATACACTTGTTGCCACAGGAAGCAATGAATCCCAAGTCAAACAAATGTAGGTAACTGCACTAATAAAAGAAGAATCATTTTAGACATCACTGTACATCACATAGATAATGTCATTGATTGGAGTCCTGAACTTCTTTCATCAATGAGACCTAGCTAATGGGCATTTTAGGCCCAATTGTCTTCTGAGCAATCCATGATGTCAGCAAGATCAACCTCCAGAACCGACTAACCAAAGTTGAACGTCGGGCTTACTATCATTGCCACCAGCTCTCATGTTAACTGCAATTTAGGCTCCTACGTCTGAATCCTTCCTTGTATGGGGTACTTCCCTCCTCAATCCTCTCTCTCACTTTCCTATAAATTGACCAACCTCCTCCCTCCAACTTGAATTTCCCCGACACATAGTGATTTCCTTGCATTGATGGCTTTCAATCACTCTCCCTTGGTCAAACGTAGTGACTTTAGTGGCTGTTCGAGTAACCAGATCAAGAAGACATGGAAAAGTCAACACAGACCTTTATCAATGTGTCAGTGGACCCGTTCATTCAACTAAGCATCCTCTGGATTCTTTAGTACCCCCCTCAAGCCTCTGAAATTCTTCAACTCTGCCCACTCACCTGGAATAACAGTAGTCCATCTCGTTCTTTGTTTGGATGCCGCCTAGAAAAACTGCACTGGCAAGACTTTAATCTGACCCTAGAACAAATTATGCTACTTCAGGCTGGAAGATCTTATGAAGTTCTTGAGCACCTCAAGCACTATCTTCATTGGAACACAGCCATAAGCCTCATGTGCCATTGATGTAGTCAAAGCTTTAGCAGCCATGCGGAACTTAACTCGGACCCCAGAAGTTATATCAAAGAATTCAGTATGATCAAAACAAAGAATTGCTGCAAGGAACACATGATAGCACGGCATTCATAGACAAGAAGCAGTACTATGCCACTCATGTAAAGCCATCTGCCCTTCTAATACTCTTCAAAATCATTTTCACGGCCCTCTGTTGATTATAGCTGAATCAGTTTCCTCTTAAAATGTACTTAAATTTTTTTTAATAATTTTACATTCAACATGGGTATCAAATCCAATATTCAGTTATTGAAAGGTTACAGTGTGATCTTAACTTTACAATTTATATACAGTAACGCACGTTCTATAATTGAAAAACTAACAGCCTTCTTGCTGGCTGCACCTGCCAACTCACCTGCTCTACCTCCTCTCTCTATATATACAACACTGAACTGTGGAGTCTGACATAAATTATCTTTAGCATTGGCACCCACATTTGGTATTATCTCATGTGTTGTATTTCTGTGTTCCTAGTAATCAAACAAGTGTAGTGCTTTCAATCTCAGAGGTCAAGTAAGATCTAAGTTTTCTGCTTACGTTTAACATTGCTCTGGGGGCCATTTCATCAGTGAGTTGTCCTTTTCCTTGCCTATGGATTTGTTTTACAATACGCTGGCTGACCAATTTGTCAAGGAAGCTGTAGATCTTGAATATCAACTTGACAAACAAACGAGCACTCTTGACAAAATGTAGTGCCATTCTATGACTCTGATGCGACATTTTCCAGCCTTTTAGTTCGCAGACCCCGATTTATTCAAGTGTGTTATTTCACACCTTAAATCAGGACCTCCAACTAACTCCAGCCCGCTGGCAGCATTCACGAAGCTCCTTACTTCCGCTCAGCCTCCTCAGCAGCCCAAAGCACAGTCAGCTCCTCCTTGAAATGGGTACTCTTCCTGGATACTTTACAAACCTCCTAAATCAAACCATATTTGATGAAGCCCACGATTGATCCCAGTAACCTAACCACAGAGCATTTGGAAACTGATCCTTCCTGAGTGAGCCGATTAAAAGTGCAGTGTAATCATTTCTTCTATGGGGCATTTATCTCCCATCAATACTCTCTTTCTCCTTCCTATAAATCTACCAGAAACCTAACAAGTACATTGAGGCCAAGGTCCTACCTGCAGACATCTAAGTTACCTTTGGCCGTCACCATGGTGTCAAAAGCAGAAAAATGGGACCCCCTCATGTACAATTCAATGGTCAGGGAAAAGAGGGGAAAATTTAAACACAACAGAATATGGTTTTCCCTCATTGACCGTTATACTTTACTAGACGACACTGTTAAGATTCTTCAAGTGTCAATTACTTCCAAACAGTGAAGACAAATATCATCTCATTGTGTTATTTATTTGTTCACTTTCTTTCATTGATCATTTTTATCAAAAATTATTTCTTTTATATCACAGTATTTCATCATATTGATATTAAAAACACATACATGAAGTAACAACCGTCAATGAGGGAAAACCATATTCTGTTGTGTTTAAATTTTCCCCTCACCATGGTGTCACCACCCTCCTGCATCTTGACCTCTTCGCGGCTTTTCATACGGCCATTACCTTGCCTTCCTGCTGCATCTTCCTGAGATAGGTGTTCAAGACAAGATCTTAAATGAGATCTCAGCCTTTGTCTGAAACCACACAACTCATCTCGCCTCTTCCTTTTACCATCTCCCTGAACTGTACCATAGAAATCCAGGAGTACTACTATTCTGTTTAACATGTAAATGATAGCAGTGCCTCACACAATGAGTTTGAATCAGCTGGGACCACAATCTGACATTGACTCATGTCTTGCTGCCGTACACACCTGGATGAGCAGAAACTAGAAGAAAAAAAATAAATCATGATTTGTGGATCATTGCCATATATATTTATTTGTAGATTTGTTTCGTGCTAAGTAGATCTCAGGAACAGAGGGGGTTAGAGTTCATTACAGAGGTAATAGAAGGAAGTACAATGGTGTAGAGGGCATTACCTGGTTCCGCATCTACAATACGTAGGTGGTGGCTACAAAGTAAGACAGAAACTATACCTGCATAATATGACGTGGAAGACAGTGAACAGCATATGTGGGGCACAGGGCTGAGGGCAACACTCCATTCTCACGGAGAATGAATGTAATGCTTTAACAAATAAGATATGTCTTTCTAACAAGATGCATTTAATTTCTTTTCTAAATAAGGCATGGGAAGTAGATACCTTGGGTTCTATTATGTATAGGGCGTACTTTCCCGGTTTGCACCAAGGCAAACTTCAAGTGAAATGTGGAGAGTCTGCTTAAAAGCCAATCTGTGTTGCACTGTGCAGGCAGCACCTGCCTGCACTTTAAATAGGGGAGAGAGAGCACCTTTGCAGGCGGATGCAGCGATTGACTGCACCTGCCTGTAAGGGGATGTCTGGGGGTCCACAGACCTCCTTAACTCCCTCCAGAGGGCTTCCATCAGGAGGTGCACTGACAGTGCGCCTCCTTACAGCTTCTTTCCCCCTGCACCTGTGTCCATAATAAGACACAAGTGCAGAGGTTAAGAGAATCCCTCATTTGCATGGGGCCATGCCCCCATGTAAATTAGGGAATGCCCTCTTGGGATAGCGCTGGTGCAATATGCACCAGTGCTTTCTGTATTACAGAAAGGGCCGCACAAGCATCGGCAGGCCTTTCTGTAATACCAAAGTGCCCGGGGCGTGTAAAGTGGGCAAATGCCCGTTGTGCCCCTAGAGCCCCTAGAGCACTTCTGAACTATGGGCTCTGGAGCTCAAAGATGAGAGAGCTCTACATTGTCATGTCAAAGCTTGAGAAAGTGTGTGCCAGGTTGCTGTGCCTCTTGCAACCCTGTGTCTCCAGGCAAATTGTCATAACACTTCTCAGTGATGAAAGACCGCTGTTTCTACCACATTGTGGGAGATATGTGTGCATGATACTATGGAAGCAGGTGTTTTTGTAAAGGCAGTTAGCATCAATAGGTAGCCATTGCACAGTAATGAGCAAGGGGTGATGTGGTCAAATGTGATGTATGATGGAACAACGCATGCCTTTACCACGCATGCCTATACAACGTGATTTTTACAGTGCATCTACCAATACAAATCACGTCTTTACCGCGCATGTCATTACCACAAACTTATATAGGGGTACATTATAGCTACCTTTACCAAGCATACCATTACAACACATACCTTTACCATGCATACCTTTACATCACATTATTAAAATATAGTAAAATAAATACTTTTGCATTGAAAATAATCCATTAAATACCAGAACAGTCTGTAAATTAAGGCAGCACAGTAACATTTTAACACAGATTTCACATATGATAATTATTGCAAAAATCATGGCGGTATATAATTTGCAACCTAATAAACAGTAGTCCTTTATTTTAACCCTGTCTGTGTAGCTTGTTCCCAAACAAGATGGTTGACGTCAAATGTGAGGAAGTTAAAAAAAAATAATCTTTTTTTTCACCAAATAAAATAAATATACATCACAGTCAGATTGTAAACCACAATAACAAATACATTCCAAAACAAACATTATTGTGAATTATCAATTATCACGTAAAACCATATAAATTCAGTCACCCAATAGTTTGTGCTCTGTGGTACACGGACTTTGATTATGATCACACACACCATTGAGAGCAAGAGAAAAAGAGACATTGCTGTTCACACACTGCCATCTGTCCACACAAGAAAACATATCTCAATTAAAAAAAAATTTAATTTACAGAATATCTACACACTATTTGTTAAGTGAATTTACTGGAGTCCAGCACTCTATATTACTATACAAAGCATTTTTGCCAATTTAAAAAATAAGAATATATCTGGAATTATTATAGAAAATTGTGTTTAAATAAATAATTTTAATAGACACAGATTGCAGTACATAACTTTCTACAGGGCAGGTGCTGGACAGTCAGTCATAGGGGGGCAACATTGCTATTCCAACAACTCACCTTAGGACAGGTGCTGGACAGGATCTGGGGGTCAAAACTAACATTTTAACTCCACTGGGTACTTACCGCACAGTGAGTCCTGTACAGTGATGGGGGGGGGGGGTGAATTACTATTCTAACTCTACCAGGTATTTACCTCAGATAAGGTGCTTACCTGAGGGCAGGTGCTAGACAGTGAAAAGGGGCAAAATTAGTATTCCAACTCCACTGGGCACTTACCTCAGGGAAATTGCTGGACAGTGGCTGGGAGGCAAAATTACTATTCGAAGTCTGCCGGGTATTTACCTCGGTGCAGATGCTAGACGATGACTGGGGGGCAAAATTCCTATTCCAACTCCACTGGGTTTTTACCTCAGGGTAGGTGCTGTACAGTGACAGGAGAGAAAAAATGACTATTTTAACTCCGCCAGGTTTTTACCTCCGATTAAAGTGCTGGACAGTAACAAGGGGGAAAAATGACTTTTCTGATTCCGTCAGGTTCATACCTCAGGGCAGGTGCTGGGCAGTAAGAGGGGGCAAAATTAGTATTCCAACTCCACTGGGTACTTACCTCAGGGCCGGTGCTTGACAGGGGGCAAAATTACTATCTAACTCTGCTGGGTACTTAACACAGGGCAGGTGCTGAACAGTGACTGGCGCAAAATTATTATTCTAACTCTGCCGGGTATTTACCTCAGGGCAGGGGCTGGACGGTGACTAGGGGGGCAAAATTCCTATTCTAACTCTGCCGGGTACTTACCTTAGGGCATGTGCTGGACAGTGACTGGGGGCAACATTACTTAAACATTCTTTTAAAAATCTATGCATAATCAAATTTAACAACTTTCTTTCTACTGGCAACAAAGATTTAGGGCCTTATTACGAGTTTGAGAGTCCATGAACCGCCATACTCGCGGGAGTGGTCCAACTGCCGAAAGCTGGGCGGTCCGACAGCCGTATTACGAGTTGAGCGGATTGCTATTACAAAGATGGCAGGTTGACCGCCGACACCGCCAGCACACCGCAGACCGCCAGGATCGCGGTCGGGGAGAAGCAGCTGCCATAGGGTGGTACAGAGGAGTTTAACTGCCATCCGTATTATGAGTTGGCTTTTCGATGAGCTGACTGCGGTGGTGGGACCACCAGCTTCATGTCAGCAGAAACTAAGGATTTGGGGTGCATACTCACCCCTTTCCTGTTCTTTCAGGCAGAGTTCGATGTGGATCCCTTTCTCCAGGTCCCCCTAAACAGCAGCAGCATCACCCCAAGGCATACAATCCTGTTTGCGGCAAACTACAAATACAAACGTAACTATTATCTATTGCCTGGACTGCCCACATATGGGCTGGACTCTGGCAATGGGTATGTGTTTTTTTTCCACATATTTCATGCATGTGTGGGCATTCTACACATATGCAGTCGAAATGCTCACACAGGAATTGATATATGTGGAAAAGTAATCACAACCACTGCAATATCTCCACAGCCACACTGCATGCACTGCAGTAAACTCATAAAATGGCAGTCTTCTAGAGACCGCAGCCATGGTGTTCGGCCGGTCAGACCGCCAAACTTGTAATAAGGCCCTAAGGCTTAGATGGCTCTCGTTTTTCACAGTAGTAATAGAAAACAATTTCACCATCAATGCAGTGTCTGAAATAACCATATAAAACCATTTTTCCTTAACAGATACATTGTTCACAATGAAATATCCCACAGTTGTAAACTATACCATTTACAACACTTCTCTTTTGTCAAATTATCTTATAGATCACAGTACAAATCAACTGATACAAACAATCCATCCGCCAGAAAATACAAAGGAAAATTAACCTGACTACCACAGACCGGATTACGAAAAGATAAAAACCATCTCGAATAAATGATCTGAAAAAGCAATATATATCGAGATAGTTAAACTTTCTTTCCACTGGCTACCAATATTAACATGCAATTCTCTTAACTTTTTAACAGGAGTAACAATATTTTTGTTTCTTCAAACACAACAGTGTCTCAAATAATCATGCAAAATGTATTCTCCTTTGCAGGTGCATTTTAAACAAACAAACACAAATCCATTCTTTAAACATTAGCATTTACAAGAATTTTCTTTTTTCTTGTTTTTTTACAGATAACTATGCAATGGCTTCAAGGAATCAAACAGCCTTTGTTCAGTTACGAAGGGGGAATAGGTTGCTCAAGTAAGGTGGCTATCTTTATTGCAAGGAGAGGTTAGTTGAGCCCAGTTGTCATTGGAGGTGTGTGCAGCATTATTCATCCCATTGCAAAGGCAGAGCGGTTACTCTGATTGACACTGTGGAAAGGACCACAGAGCATACCACCTCTCTGTCTCTGCAATGGAGTTTGAAGTGCGTGAAAATGTGCAGCACATTAAAATGCTGGCATCTACCTCCAATGAACCTTTTTGAAGGAAGTAGCCCAAAACATTCCCATGTATGTAGCTAGTAGTATGCCCACAATACCCAATTTGAAGAGAATAGTACAGAGGCAAAAACAGGCAAGTAACCCCCAATGAGTAACACCACTATGTATTCTGAAATTAACATCCCCTGAACTGACAGTTTCTTACACGAATGAACCTTTCCTTTTGCATAACAGCAAAAATCCTTTCAAAAGAAAACTAATATTTAGCACAACCCATAACTTGGTAACCCATGAGAAAAGTGAAATTTGGATGATGGCTAGGACTTTTAAGTCAGCACCCCATCGATTCACCCAAATTTATACTTTTCATTCTAACATAAATTACACAACTGTCCAATCAGTCCTAGAAAAATTATAACTGACTTTGAATTAACAATGATTAATACTATAACAAACATTTACTCTGACACCCAAATTCAAGGATGTTTCTTTCTCTTTTTCCAGGCATATTGGCACAAAATTAAAAAAACTTCCTCAGCTGGGGATTACATGTCAAAACAGTAAACTACACTATGAGTTTAAAAAGCTAACAGCTTTGTACCTCCTGAGTGTGTGGATGAATTCTACTCATCAATTACCCAAAACAAGAAAAAGTTGTCCCTACTACTAAATTACTTTGAGGACACATAGATTGGCCATCTAAGCAGGTCGGGTTACAGGAGGGAGCAAAGGTTTCCCATTGACTGGTGGAACTGTTACTCAACCTGCTTAGAGGGAGGTGCAAAGACAAACTATGACATAGAGGGGTGTCACAATTCCTTCAAAAAATCAAGTGGCAGACCGCACCCTAACCTTTAGCATTTTATGGAAAATTTGAAGAAGGAACAACGTTTCCAAGGAATGAGAATGGCACAATTATTGTCAGATAGCCTGAACCCTTGTGTTAAAAAAAGGTAAAGAAACGTCTGAGAGACTATTGGCTATAATCTATCAATTTTTATTGATGGGAGCTTCATACTTGTATACATCCTACACTTCTAATACACACTAACAATCTGTAAAATGACTTTCCTGTTTTGACAACACTTTCAAATTAAATTGGCATTTTTTTTCCAAACCATCTGTCACCAAAAGTCTTCAGTACTCCAATAATCCAAACAGGGAGACCAACATCGAAAGAAAACACCAAGGGCCTTATTACGGGTTAAACAGTCCGACCGCCGAAGGACCACATCTGCGACTGTTAGGAGACCGCTGCACCTTTGGCTTTCCGACCGCCATATTATGAGTTTCGTGAGAGGCCTGTGGCTGCGGCAGTCTTGCGGCAGTGGGCAATATATATCCATATTTATCGATGCCTGTGTGTACATTCCGACTGCATATGTGTTGAATGCACACAAATGCATGATGTATGTGGAAAACTACCACCTACCCATTGCCGGAGTCCGACCCATATGTAGGGAGTTCCAGTAATAGATACATAGTACCAAAGCACTTACCTGTATTTTGCCGAAAGACGGGGTCATATTCCTTGAAGTGAAAATGCTACTGTTTAGGGAAGGACCTGAAAAAAGGGATCTACGTCGAAATCTGCTGGGACAAACTAGAAAGCGGTGAGTATGCACCTCAAATCCTTAGTTTCCGCCGACCTTTAGGCGGCAGTCCGACCACCACGGTCAGCTTGTTGGGAAGTCAACTCGTAATACAGACAGCGGTGTTGTGCCTCTGTACTGCCCAATGGAGACGTCCTTCCTTCGACCACGACCCCGGTGGTCGGTGGTGTTTTGGTGCCAGCGGTCCAGTCCCGGATCTTTGCAAAGTCAATCTGCCCAACTCGTAATATGGTGGACGGCTCACCGCCGTCAGACCAGACCAGCTGGAATGGCGGTCCAGGGACCACCAAACTGGTAATAAGGCCCCAACTCCTTAAAATTTATAATGAAAACCATCTCCTACAGTAAAATATTTGGTAATCTAAATTTTTTTTTTGAAAAACAGCAATCCCAAAAACCAAAATCCTGAAACAAATCGCAAAAACAAAATCCATTCTCCAAAACGAAATTCTCAGGAAAATCTCCAGTAATAATCTATCCATGTTGTAAATCAGCAAACTCAAAAATCTAAATCCCGAAGAAAAGGTATGTTTTAAAAAAAATTCCCAAAAAGAAAAGTCGCCAAAGTGTTAAAAAATGATGACGCCAAATTTTTTAAATGTTGCTTTTATTTCAAATAGGTTTAAAATAGTATTAAGCATTTTTCTTGCAATTTTTTTCAATCAACTTTCAAAAACAACAACACCACAACCTGCATGAGGATGTTAATATGGTGAAAACCACAAACAGCAATTAAAAACAATTCTCTACTGAATATACCGTATAACATCTAACTATTCTCCCTCTACTTTCAATAAACATAGCCATCTATATGTCTAAAGAAGTAAAGTAAATTGTTCTTATCTGACCGCAGTGCTTCCTTACATCTTATCTTGATTGCAGCACTCCACCGACTGTAAAAACAGATGCACAACCGCGAACGTCAAGCCCGACAGTAAAACGGAAAAAAGGACAATTTCCTTCATTAAAGTCAATAGAAAAGCATGGAAAAATACTTTACAAATTATAAATAAATATGTTTGCATTGTTAATAAATATGTTATATTTTTGCAAAATATCTTATGTTTGTTACTATGTAATAATATGTTTTTCCTATTTTTAACCTTTTCCCCCCCTATGCTAAGCCTTTTTTTTTGCTATTTGGGGTAGTTCGCGCTTAGGCCCCTGTAACTTTTTGACCACATAAGGTATCCACGCCAAATTTGCATAATTTTTTCCAACATCATGGGGATTCTAAAGGTACCCAGGGTTTGTGGATTACCTGGAAGGGATCCAGAAATTAGCCAAAATACAGGCACATTTTGTTTTTTTGGGTAAAAATGATAAAAAAGGGCTACAAATGAAAGCATCTGTTTTTTCCCCTGGAAATGGTATCTAAGTAGGGGTTGTGGTGCTGAAATCACCATCTTCCCAGCTTTTAGGAACAAGCAGACTTTTGACAGAAAACCACCATTTTTTACACAGTTTTGGCATTTTTCGGGGACATAGCCTATTTTTGCTATTTTTTATGCTTTCAATCTCCTACCAGTTAATGGTAGAAATGGGTATGAAAGCAATACTGGATCCTGGGAAGCTATACATTTTAGAAAAGTAGACAACATTTTGAATTCAGCAAGGGTTTATTTGTGTAGATCTTCCAAGGTTTCTTTATAGAAACTAACCTTTTAACATAGGAAAAATTGAAAATGTGTTGAAAAAAACGTTTTCATCTGTAACTCCTTCTAATTATGACAGCTGTTTAAAAGCAATATACCGTTACATCCACTAGACCTTTCTGGTTGTGGGGATATATAGGACTTGTAGGTTCACCAAGAACCCGATGAAACCAGAGCCAATAACTTAGCAGCGTCTTGCAATCGTTTATTATTATGTACCGGGTATATAGCAATTATTTTGGGAACATATGTACATGGAAAAATCAGTATGAGAGACACCTATGTCTTTCTGAAATTTAACAAAATATAGAGTTTTGCACATTTCCAAAATTGTGAGTATCCATACTAGCATTAGAATAATAGGTCATTTTTCAAAATGAGCTCTTTTTTACACATTGTCTTTCATTTGGAAGGCAGAAATGCATCGAAATTCAATAGCTAATAACAGTTGCTCTACAATTCTGTGTTACCCTAAGTCTCCTGATAAAAATGATACTTCACATGTGTGGGTAGGCCTAGTGCCCGCGACAGTAAATGGCTCAACGCAATGTGGACACACTTTATTTTCACAGTGAAAACTGACCCTTTTTTTGCAAAGTGCCTAGTTGTAGATTTTGAACCCCAGCTCTGCCGGCAGCTAGGGAAACCTAGCAGACCTATACATTTTTGAAAACTAGACACCCAGGGAAATCCAGGATGGGGGGACTTGAGTGGCTCTCACCAGGTTCTATTACCCAGAATCCCTTGCAAACTTAAAGATTTGTCCAAAAAAACACACATTTTCCTCACATTTCTGTCATGGAAAGTTCTGGAATCTGCGCGGATCCACCAAATTCCACCCATCCTGCGTTCCTCAAAGTCTTCCAAGAAAAATGGTACCCCACTTGTGTGGGTAGGCCTAGTGTCCGCGACAGGAAACTGCCCAAAAAGCAACGTGGACACACCGCATTTTCACAGTGAAAACAGACCCTTTTTTTGCAAAGTGCCAAGCTGTAGATTTTGAACCCTAACTCTGCCAGAACCTAGATAAACCTAGCAAACCTATATATTTTTGAAAACTAGACTCCCAGAAGAATGTAGGATGGGGTGACTTGTCTGGCTCTCACCAGGTTATGTTACCCAGAATCCCTTGCAAACCTCCAAATTTCTCAAAAAAACACATTTTCCTCACATATCTGTGGTGGAAATTCTGGAATCTGTGTGGATCCACAAAATTCTACCCACCCGCATTCGCCAAAGTCTTCTGAGAAAAATGGTACCTCACTTGTGTGGGTGGGTCAAGGACACGCGACAGGCAAGGGCCCGAAACCTATTGAGGCGACATCAAAATTACCTAACACAAAATAACCTGGTATTGCAAGGGGGGTCCCATGAGTTTTTGGTCCCGGCCTACCAAACCCACACATTTCTGAAAAGTAGACACCTGGCGGGGGGGGGGGGGAAATCCAGCAAGGTATGGCTTGCATGAATCTGGACAACATTTCCCTACCCAGAATTTCCTGCAAACCTCAAATTTAGCTGAATAAAATCACTTTTTCCTCAAATGTTTGTGTGGGAAAGTTCTGGAATCTGCGTGGATCCACAAATTTCCTTCTACACAGCATTCCCCCAGGTCTCCTGATAAAAAGGGTACCTCATTTGTGTGGATGGGTCAAGTACCCGCGAGAGGCAAGGGCCCAAAACGTATTAAGGAGACATCAAAATGACGTATCACAAAACAACCTGGTTTTGCAAGGGGGGGACACCTGGGATTTTGGCCCTGGGCTCGGCAGCCATCTAGGGAAACCTACCAAACCCACACATTTCTGAAAACTAGACACCCGGGGGAGTCCAGCAAGGTATGGCTTGCTTGGGTCCCCCAACATTTCCGTACCCAGAGTCCCCTGCAAAAATCAATTTTTTTCACATTTCTGTATGGGAAAGTTGTAGGATCACTGGGCTGACACAAATTTCCTACCACCCAGGGTTCCCCCAGGACTTCCGATAAAAATGGTACTCCACATGTGTGGGTAGGCATAGTGGCTGCAACAGGAAAGGTCCCAAATCGTACTGTGGAGACTTCAAGATTACCTATAACAAAACTACCTGGTGTGGGGGGGGGGGGGCACCTGGGGTTTTGGCACCGGGCTCCAAGACATCTAGGGAAACCTACCAAACCCACACATTTCTGGAATCTACGTGGATTCACAAATTTCCTACCTCCCAGCATTCCCACAGGTCTCCTGATGAAAATGGTACCTTACTTGCGTGGGTGGGTCATGTTCCCGCGACAGGCAAAGGCCCAAAACGTATTGAGGAGACATCAAAATTGCCTATCACAAAACAACCTGGTTTTGCAAGGGGGGTCACCTGGGTTTTTGGCCCCGGGCTCGGCGGCCATCTTGAAAAACAACCAAACCCACATATTTTTGAAAAACTATACACCCGGGGAAGTCCAGTGAGGTATGGCTTGCGTGGATCCCTCCAGCATTTTCCTACCCAGAAGGCCCTTCAAACCTCAAATTTAGCTGAAAAAAATCACTTCTTTCTCAAATTTCTTTGTGGGAAAGTTCTGGAATCTACGTGGATCCACAAATTTCCAACAACCCAGCGTTTCCCCAGGTCGCCCGAAAAAAATGATACCTCACTCTCGTGGTCAAGTACCCGCCAAAGGCAAGGGCCCAAAACGTATTGAGTAGCCATAAAAATTACCTATCACAAAACAACCTGGTTTTGCAAGGGGGGGTGTGGTGCGGTGGAGAAGGAGACCGAGAGACTGGGATAGAGTTTTCAGAAACTGCTTTATTTTACGTGCCCACTTGGGGGGGCTCCCAATAACCACCCGTCAAAGTACCAGATAGGTACGTCTTCTTCACTCTCTTACTTCAGAGAGCAAGGAACCTCAGAGGCGTCCTGCTTTCCAGTGCAGGACAATTTGTGGAGCAACGACCCCCCTGGGACGTGGCCGCTTCCTGCGCGTTGCCGGAGAAGGTCCGGCTCCCTCTTTTCGTCTGCTTCGGTCGACGTCTCTCTTCGTCCGGCTTCCAGGTTCTTCTCTTCCGGGTCAACAGAGATCGTCAGTTTCCCGGGCCCACGGCTGATGAAGAAAGTCTTGACGTCCTGTCTCCTCCAGGCAGCTCCGGTGTCCTTGTCGATGATCCTCCAAATGAACACCCTGGATGTTCGATCTCTTCCGCTTTGTAGAGGACTAGGTCAGCTGACCACCCCACATGATCGGCCGAGGGAGCGGAAGATGGTAGAGTCTTAAAGGGACCGTACCAATCAGGTTCATGAGACGGGATCTGCAAATAGAGGAGCGGACAGGGAGAAAGGTAAGGAGGTAATCGGTCCTGTATGGAAGCGGATGAGGCCGGTCCACAACCCGGCTCCTTGTCACAGGGGGTCACCTCGATTTTTGGCCCCGGGCTCGGCTGCCATCTTGGGAAACTACCAAACCTACACATTTCTGAAAACAAGACACCCGGGGGATTCCAGTGAGGTATGGCTTGCGTGGATCTCCCAATGTTTTCTTACCCAGAATGCCCTGCAAACCTCTAATTTAGCTGGAAAAAAACACATTTTCCACATATTTTTGGGTGGAATCACCATGTCGGCACAAATGTCCTACCCTAAAGCATTCCCCCCAGTCTCCCGAGTAACCTAGTGGGATTTCTGGCCCTCCTGGGGAGATCAGGGGCCACTGGCTCCATCCGTATTTTTTTGGGGAGGTGTGAATTGAATTGAATTGAAATGGTATTTATATAGCGCATGGCTACCCGAAGGCATCCCAGTGCTTGTAGAGACCAGGGCAGATGAGTTTGCGGGATTTAGAGAAATAGCCACGTCTTGAGAGATCTGCGGAAGGAAAGATAATTGGATTCGGCCCGAAGAAGGTGTGGAAGAGAGTTCCACAGTTTTGCGGCATTTAGAGAGAATAGTCGGCCTCCGCTTCTGGCTTTTTTAATTTTAGGTATAGATGCCAGGATTAGTGATTTGGAACGTAGGGTTCTATTAGGCTCATACCGCTGTATGATGTTCTTGAGGATAGGAGGGCCTAGGTTATAGAAGGATTTGTGGGCAATGCATAGTGATTTAAAATTGGGATGCCCATTCTGGGCTGACCTCACCCCTGAATTAAAAAAATATACATTTCCTAAGGCCTAGTGGGCTATTGCCCCCCCGGGGGGGGGGGGCAGAAAGACTGAAATTTTACTGTGGATGGGGGCATTTTCATGCCCATTTTGGGCAGCCTCCACCCCAACATGGGGGTGGGGGCATTGGCATGCACACATTGGGTAGCTCCCACCCCTAATTATAATAAACAATACTAAATCCCTGGTATCTAGTGGGCTTTCTGCCCCCTGGGGGGAAGATTGGGGGCTACTGCCCCCATATGCCCTCCAGGGGGGCAGAAAGACTGTTGTATTGCTGCGTGAGGGGTGGGGTCATTGACAAGCTCATATTGGGCAGCCCCACCCCTATTACACAGTAAAAGAAAATCCCTGGTATCTTGTGGGCTTTCTGCACCCCGGTGGGGCAGATTGGGGGCTACTGCCCCCAATCAATATGTCCCAAAACAAATGAGGGGAGCAAAGGCCCTTGCCCAAGGGGCCGCTCCCCACTCCCTGGTGATCCCCAAGAAGGGATCCACTAGGGAAGGGTACCATTGGAAAGGGGAGATTCTCCCCTTTCCAACGATACCTCTCCTAAGTTTTTCGGTGCTCGGGGGGCTGAGATAGCCCCACGAGCACTGAAACACTAAAACTGAAACTTAGTTTCAGTTTCGTTTTCAATCCAATGACGACAGCGCGACATGTGCGCGATCGTCATTAGATTGAAAACCAGTGAAGGGCATCTGGAGGTTGGGGAAGCTCTTCCCCACCTCCTGAGCCCCCCCCCCCAAAAAAAAACAATAGAAATCCCCCTGCTGTTTGCAGCAGGGGGATTTCATGCCCCAGTCCTCATGACGGAATGGTTCCGCCATGAGCACAGGAGCACCGGTGCTCATGACGGAACCATTCCGTCATGAGCACCGAAGGGGTTAAACTATTTGTAAACAAATATGTTATCAATTTAACATGGTTTAATTCTTTTTATTTTAAAATGTAAAATGGAAAAAATGTTTTTTTATTCTCTAAAAAATATTGTAACATTGTTCTATGTTTTAAAAATATTTTTGGTATTTTTTCAGATTAACTCAACGTTTTATTTATCTATCGTAATCACTAATTAAATTGGCTTACTTAATTAATGCTCTAGCATTCACACACTTCCCCGCTCAATACCTCTATATACCTTGCTTCTTGTCCCTAAAGGGTGGTTTAACAGTCCCATAAATTTAAAATTAGTCATTATTAGTTTTAAATACCATATTTGTTAATGTTTAAACATTAATACTCAGGTATTAAAATGAATACATGGGTATACACTTCCCCACCCAATACACATACATGCCTTGCAACCTGTCCCTAAAGGTTTGTGTAACAGTCCTGAAATTATTTTAAATAATTTATATTGCATTTAAAAATCATATATTTTATTTTGTAAATATAAATACACAGGCAGTAAAAGTGATACCTGAGTATTTTAACATTGATCTATGTTTTAAAAATATTATAGGTATGTTTCAGATAAAATTTGTGAGTTGGAAAACAATACTAGGGTGATACTTACCTATAACAGTATTTCAAGACAAAACAAATCTCTAAAATTCTAGCTGACAAGTGGGATGTACTAACTAGCGATCCAATTATTGGTTCTACGATGCCCCGAAGACCCGAAATAACATATAGAAAGGGAAGGAGCATCAGAGATCTCATTGTACACAATGACATTACACCTAGAAGAGCTGACAGTGAACATCAGTTGAAAGGATTTTATCCCTGTGGGCACTGTAAAGCCTGTCATAACAGCAATATGGTCAAATGTGTTTCTATTCCCGGCCATGCTTCACCCAAAGTAATCAATCAATTTTTGACGTGTAGTTCTACCTATTGTGTATATGTACTATTGTGTCCATGCAAGATGAGGTAAGTTGGAAGTACCACATTAACAACTAAGAAAAGAGTGCTGGAGCATATGCGGGCCATAAACAACAAGGACCCTCGTTATCCCATTGCCAGGTCATAATTTTGACGAAGAATTAGACTCACATTTACGTGATTAATCGTTTTGTCTGACATGGGATTTATTGCAAACCTTAGATCTGTTTTTGCAACAAATGTATTCTGCTATTTTTTGTAACGAATGTATTCTGCTATGTCTTATGATATGACTGTCTATTTTATAGTACTAGTATAGCATATGATGGTTTTATATCCACGTAGGTGGTAATGGTTTATTATTATTATTTTTCTACACAGGAGGAAAGGAGGGGTTACTTGAGTTCCGGACTGTCTTTTCCGTTCCGGATAACCTATCCCTTTCTTCCAAGGGTCCTTTTCACAGATAAGATTTTTGTGCACTTGTACTCCTTTCTATTCTCTTATTTTCCCTTCTTTTTAGTACAGGAAGTGTGTTTAGGTTAAGAATATAACTGGGTCTATATATCATGTATTTTCTGGTTGTGACATTGTATTGGTATTATGGGCACTATGCCATACATAATTCTATGCATATGTACCACTATATAGGATCTTTAATTCTATTTTTCGTCTCTCAGATGCAAAAAATTTGACACTATGTCGAAACGATATGATAAACGATCAAATAATGCAAATTATAATATTTGCAACTGTATAAATGCAATTGTGTTTATATTTATAATGTATGTATTATATGCAATGTATACTATATTAAGAGGGACCTTAATGGTATTGGTTTAAATGTACATATGTAATTTCAATAACAATATGTGTCATATAACATTTGTACACCACTCTAAGATGGCCGCCAGGTTGATCTAGACACCATTTACCTAACAATCAGTCCTTTCTTGGTGTCTATAACCTATGTATAGACTTCCTGTAACTTTAGCAAATCGTTTGATCAAGACAGCTTTTGCTGTCGAATCGCGTAGCCTTTGCTAAATAAACTATGGCATACTCTGAGTGCGAGTACTTTCTTTGAAGAAAGCTGCTGTGTGTTGATAAAATTGCCGAGGGACCTGCTCGGCGTCCATCTCGCCATCTGTCTACGGGCCAGGGACTTCATGTAATCAGGTCGTTTGGAAAAGAAATGTTTCAGATTAAGTTCACTATGTTTTTATTTATATATCATATTCACTAATTAATTAAATTGTCTTACACAATTAATACTCAAGAATTAAAATTAATCCCCAGTACGTCTATATATCTTACTTCCCATCTTTACAGATTTGTGTAACAATCCTATAATTTTGTATTACTTAATATTAATTTAAAATATATTTTTGAATGTCTAAGCATTAATACCCGGGCACTAAAATTAAGACCGAAGTATTAATACACTTCCCCCACCCAATACCCCTTTGTCCCTTGCATCCCATCCTTAAAGGTTGGGGTAACAGTCCTGCAATTATTTCAAATAATTTATATTATGTTTACATATCATATTTTATTTATTACACTGTAATATTCAGGTATTAAAATGAATACCCAAGCATTAATATACTTTCCTACCCTTATATGCCTTGCATCCTGACCATAAAGGGTTATGTTACTTTAAAAAAATAATTTGTATTAATATTTTTTTAATTTCAAATGAAGTATAATAACATTAATAATAATGCATAAAATACATATTAAAATTCTATAAATTAATTTGCTTACACATATACTTACCTTCATTCTTACCTACATACTTAGACAATAATGCATGGTAAAGGCATGCATGGTAAGTGTATATACCTAAAATGCGTTGTAATGGCATGTGTGGTAATGACATGCATGGTAAAGACATATGCATGGTAGTGACATGTGTGATGAAGACTAATGCATCATGCATGGTATTGACTGCGTGGTAAAGGTATTGCGTGGGTACGACTGCGTTATAGTGTTTTTTTCTGGTCAAAATGATTGAATCTAATCTTGACAACAACAGGCCTATAGTGTTTTTTAACATGTATTTTTGCATCTATTCAATAAATGAAACCAATTATTGAAGATGTACTATCTTGGCATTAACAGACACCACAACCCCGTTGCTACTCAGTATATTCCTAAGAATTCCAACTATCAAATATCCAACAGAACTCACGAGGCACCCACCTGAGGAATTCAACAGTATCTAGAGCTTAAAGTGTTCGGTCCATCCATGTCTCAGACCTGGTATTAATTAAAAATAAACATCGGGCCCTATGTTCATGTCCTTAACTTTACAGGTAAAAACAGAAAGCGATTTCTGAACAATAAAGGTAAAAAATATTTTTAGTAATCCATGTTGTTCCTGTTTATATTTCGCATCATGGTTTTTCTTTTAGCATATCACTTGTGGATGGTGCATAGTTGGAACTGAGTTGCCTCATGTACTTATAACGGGCCACAATTGAGAGTTCTGGGGCAGAGCCTGAAGGCAGTGCGTGTTTCTCATCAGTGGGTCAAAAAGGTGCTCAGAATTCATGGTTGCACAGAGCAATGGTCACGTATTCTAGTTGCAATTGTGACTCTGCACATCTATGTAAAGGATAGCCAGAGTTGCCAAAATATTGACAAGGTGAAAGTAAAATAAAATACAGTGCTTATAGGTGAGTGAGTACTTTGTGGGTTGGGGGGTGAAGTGAAGGAGATGCGAAGAAGTACATTCAGGAGAGAATAAAAAGAGGTGATGTGTAAGATATGCAGATGGAGAAGATGTGGAGAGAAAAAGGGACACAACCGATCAAGCTAATGACCACTTATTTGCAATGGTGGATGTGGAAGCAAAAGGCTTATGCCAAGACATTAATGGCAAAACTTGAAGAATGAGTTAAAGAGAGCAAACTAATTCCATTCTATCAGACTGGATTCAGAGAAAAATCTTACACACAGGACCATATCGAAGCACTATCATATATGATCCATCACTCCACACTGCCTTCTAGACCACCTGTTTTTGCCCGCTTTGTGGATTACTCTGATGCCTTTGACTGGGTAATTGGAACATCGATTACCCATAGAAAAATATGGAGAAAAAAGTGTGTAATTTAACGTTCGCCCTTTGTAAACTAAAGTCACAGCTATATAGTCCATCGACCGAAGCATTGTCGAGTCTCCATCAAACATATGCTGGAAAGCCTGATTTAGACAAAGTTGGTAGCAGCACCTTCTAGAATCTTCTTGCTCGAAAACCTTTTAGCCCCTCATTGTACTTTTTCAAGAATAACGTGTCTACGGAGGTGCTCAATGTCTACTTTTTCACTTCTCAAAGATTGGAAGAACTGGTTTGCAAAACTGTCTTTAGACAAAATACAGAGATTAGCATGTGAACCCCCAAGTGTGCAGTCATGAGCTATGAAGCTTCAGCATTAGAAAAACATGTGAAAGCTGTGTTTATTCCAGCTTCTGCCTCTCCCATGGTAAATCTTATCTAAGGTATGCCAGATCATTATATGAATCCACATCTCACCCTTGCTTCAGTGCACACTTGTGTTACAGTTTCCTAATGACACATTTAACCTTACTGTGCTCGCAAAAAAGTTACATCACTCCTGTTCCTGGGAACTACCTAATCCTGTGCTACTGCTAGGCTATCCATACTTTCGTTGGTGCTATCACTACATCTAAGCACTATTTAAAGGCCTCATTACGATGTCGGTCGGAAAGGCTTCGAACGGCATTCAGATTTTCCTAACCCATTTAGGTGAGCACTGCACATATGAGCACAGAAATGTACAGATGCAGCAATTACTTTGACATTACAGTAGTCACACCAGCACCCCACAAGGAAACAACATAGAACATCCAAAAGAACACACTAGATGTAACACTGAGCAGACATTCAAAACTGTTCTGATAGTCTGTATATACAGAGCTCACAACTGTACCAACCATATTGATAATCAAACCCCCTTAATAGTATACTTTAATCAGAACAATGCACACTCAATCAACAATGCTCTGAGGGACATTATGTTGCATCTCACCAGGCTCAAAATATTACTCTATTCTTCATAAAATAATATATAGATAACATAACAATAGATAACATGATAAATCAACACTTGTTCAAAGCCACCACAGCCAGGCTTGTTTACAGGGCAACTGTGGACCCCAACAAGATGACATGTTCTGTAGTGACTCAGGCAAATACTTCAAGCAAAGCAATGCACACAGCAGTTCTCCAAGATGGCGCATACTAGGGGCACGGTTTACTAAAGTTTCACGAGCTGGCACGCAGCAAGGAAACTTGTTGCGTTGCATGATATGGAGAGAGCAGAAATACACCATACCTACTAAGATATGACACACTTCTGCTCCTTTCTTGCCGTAAAGCACTTCAACGCCTCGTCAGGGGTAGTAAGCGCTATCTAAATCAAATTACAATACAAAACAAGCTTGGTGCTGGCGCACTGTACGGTGCCAAGCACCAACTATGGCATCCTTGGACAATAGCACAAGGGAGCCTGCATTACAGGGAGGATTGTTTTTGTGAAGGAAGGTATATCTTAAGAGCAAATTTCCACTTTCTACGTGTGATGCAGAATGCATCATTCATAGAAAGAGGATGTAACCAGAAGAAATCAAATAGCTCTCCTTTTTACTCCATCCTCGAGAGGTGCACCTTTTTGGTGCAATCCCTGGTTTACTCTATTCCATAAATCTGGCATTGAGTCAAATTTGTTTGGTGGATGATGGGAACACCCATGCTCCCCTATGGAATGGCTACCAATGAAAGGCAGCGCAAGCTGCTGCGTTGCGTTACATTTCTTTACAAAGTCTTGCAAGCCGGCAGAAATCACCCCTTGCGTGGCTTAGTAAATATCACTTAAAAACTTGCGTTGCTTCGTGTGCCACTAGGTCAAATCAACTCCTTCGTAAATCTTAGCCTAAATTTCTAAAGATCCTTGGCCATACATTACAAACAGCACTAACCATTACAACAGATAAACAAGCAAACGTACAAAAAATAATTCTTTAGTGATGACCCAAACCAAGCAATCATCAAAGAAGGTTCCAGGAGGGCAGGGGGGGAGTGTTGTAGGTAACTCTGGCAGCAGTGAGAGGCATTTTTGATAGCAATACAGTGCTACTTAACATATCTAGGAACAAAAAAAATAATTGCAATTACATTCATACATCCATACCCGTTGGAAGCGATTTCCATATTTTTCTACGAGTGTTCTAAAATATATGAATTCAGGCGTGTAAGGTAATGGCATTATTAAATGATCTTTTAATCTTTTTATTTGGATCTAGGATGCAATACCACATTGGAGGTGTTATTTTAATAGGGTTGAATAAGAAATTTACCCTGAACGAAATGCGTTAGCTTAATTTGAGAACATGTATGAAAATGTATGAATTAGTAATTCGCAAGATTAGCTTTATCGGTAACATGATCCTGAATAAACTATTTTCATGACAGCGAAAATAGAAAAGATCAGCGCATGCTTCAAGCGTTATTTATTTTGAGCAACTCTCTAAAAATAACCTTTTAAAACTCTGGAAAATAGAAACGCCATACCATAATTTTCTGCATAGATTAAATAAACGTCTGAAGGCTTTTTCACTCAAATAATAATCTACCTGACGTATACAGAACACGACGGGTACAGTTGAGTGCCTCAGGTGTTTTTTAGTTGAAGAAGGTAGCCAAACTGATGGCAGTAACAGTGCGCCACCAAGTGGTTATTTGTGAGATCTCTACACTGCTTGAAGCAAAATGCTTTGATAGCCCTTCTGTCTTTACTAGTCTGGTGTTTTTATTTAATAATAAAAAAAAAGTTTAACTTTTCTTTTCAGCTTTCAACGTGTACAGGTGTAAGAGACATAACTGAAATAGGACAGCAGCATAACAATATATATTTGATAGCAGACATTGATTATAGAAATTTCTACAACACATTACATAACGCATATTATTAACGTTAAATTGACATCATACAACTTGGAAGTGTGTAGCAGGCAAAATAGAGGGAGACACTAGAACATCAAAGCTGGTGATAAAGGCTTGCGAGGTGAGGCCAGTGGTTTTATTTAAAACGGTAATAATACTGGAACAGTTTGGTGTTTGCAGATGCACTAAGAGCCTTATTATGAGTTTAGCGGTCCAACCACAGTAGGGTGGTGTCTGCACCTACCAGCAGCCCACAGCGCTGGCAGTCCAAAGGCTGTCGTATTAAGAGTTGGCCACAGGGCAGGCAGTATGGAAGCGAGGATCTTGCAGAGGTGGTGAGCACTTTTCACAAATATATTGGTGCCTGTGTGTGCGCATTTCGCCTGCAGATGTGTCGAATGCGCACATTTGCGTGATATATGTGGATAAATACTATATACCCATTACTGGTGTTCTGCCCATATGTGGGCAGTCCTGGCAATGGGTATATGTTCGAAAAGTGTTATGTTCCCCAACCTAGGCCTAAGTAGCAAAGCGACCTTTCACCTACATTTGTTCTAGCTTGCTCTGCATAACGGTTCTAGCACTGACCTTTTTAACCCAATTATGTGCTGAATAAATGTAATTTGGTTTCCTTGGAACTAGCCTAATTTATCATGCATGATGATTCTTAGTAAAATCCCCTGCACATGCCGTACATAACAGGATTAACATACTCTGTACGAAAGTCATGGATATCTTCATCCTAGGGTGCATAATTGCTGGGGCAGAATTGTGAAACTATAGCAAGATCAGTATAAGGACAGTATACGTTGGCCCACTGGGGCGTAATGCTACATCAAAATATTGAAAAATGTATTTTTGTTGAAAACCAAACAATGCGACTGGTTAAGATTTGGCAATACACCTTTTCATAATAAAATACACAAGAAAGGTTTTTGTTTATTATATACAAAGTAATCCTTGACAAATAGGTGAACATGTATGAAATGTCACCATTACAAAATGGATGCCAAGTCGGACTCTATATTAGAGCATTTGGGATGTGTAGTCCTACATTTATTTTTGTTGTTGTCAGTGCACTATATGTATTTCCTTGTTACAAACGGTCCTTTGACCCGTGACCAAGGTGCGGCTGCACAGAAACGTGTCAGGCGTTTGGCTTGCCACATTCTACAATAAATTACTTGAGTAAACAGAATTCGGCTCAAGCATCTTTTTTCGTCGATATGGAAAAAATTGGTAATATATATATATATTACCTACTGGCAGTCGCCAGTAGGTAGTTATAGTTAGGACCTAGTTTCCTTAGGAGTTCAGCACGCATACTGAAATCTGTTCAATTACGAGCGCGAGCTGCATGCTGTGAACTGTCTGTCAACACTTGAAACCAGGAAGTGTTGGCGGCCATCTTGTGCCTCGCTAGAACCGAGTCACAAGAAAACAATAAAAGAAAGCTCAGAAATAAGGGAAGGGGGTAGGGTAGAGAGAGACATTCTGACCCTCTAGGCTTGCTCAGGGGGTCGTACATGGATGTTTATGCTCTATTTATTATTTTATTTTTTTTAAAGAAAAATCGCGGCGTACGCGTATGGAAATAAGTACAATTACGAGCAGGAGCTGCATGCTGATTGGCTGTCAATACTCCAAACCAGGAAGCGTTGGCAGCCATGTTGTTTGTCGGGAGAGCAGAGTCACAAGAAAACAGTAAAACAAAGTTGAGAAAAAAGGAAACGGGGCAGGGTAGAAACATTCTGACCCTATAGTCTTGGTCAGGGGGTGGTATATGGATCTTTAGGCTCAATTTTTATTTAAAAAAAAATAAAAAACAGCAGGGTACTCGTGCAGTACTTGTACACGGTGGAAAAGGTGAAAAAAAAGTAGAAGTCCGTTTTATTCATTAGGTCCCGGGGGGGCAAATTCCGGGGACAATTTTTCTGCATAATGGGGGCTTGTAAGGTGCCCCGGCACTCCTCTGGCTTTATTTTGAAGTATCATATGTACATATATATGTTACAAGTGTATGCTTCAATTTGCGCTGCTGGTGAAAGTGCCTGCGTGAATTTGTATGTGTTAGGGGCGGATTTACAATCCCCTTGTGCCTCTTTTACACAGCCGTTGCGTCACTTTTGTGACAGCGGTGGTGCAAAAGATGTGCCATGGTGTGTGCTATTAACAATGTGATGCATCTGGAGGGTGTATTACATTGTAAAGCGCTGCGCTAGAAGAGGCTTTCTTGTGCATAAGGGGGTGCAGCAAGGCCTCGTAAAAGTGACTGAGTGAAATGTATAACATTTTATTCAGTGAGTTTTGAGCTTATGCTGCGTCAAAACCTTGCACGTGCTTGAAGCAAGTTTAAGGATTGATACAGCATTGTGAGCATAGGGCCCCAGGAGAATTGCTGGAGCTGTGTTATACTTGCAACCGATGTCAAGCAATAATTCATCCAAAAATTACTTTGCAATTTAGTTTTGTTATTATTTTATAATAAGAATATGAAATATAATCTAAAAAATCAAATAAATATAAATATATATATAAAAAATATAAGACATTAGTATAAAAAGAAAGACATAATAATTAATACATTTATAAATTATCATTTACAAAACATTTGAAATTCACTGAAAAAACCATAGGTTTCACACACATTATAGTTAGGAATTAGCATTTAAAAAACCTTGCAAATCCATTGAAAAAAACATAGGTTTCACACACGTTATAGTTAGGAATTAGCATTTAAAAAACCTTGCAAATTCATTGAAAAACCCATAGGTTTCACACGTTATAGTTAGCTGAACATTTCTCTCCTACAAAACCTTTGAAATTCCTCCGTTATAGTTAGCTCAGCTAACTATAACTTGCGCGTCCGCAATGCACTGCTGATGACGTCACATATTACATCACTCATGACATGGTCAGTGACATCACTCATGACATCACTGATGACATCTCAAATGACATACCTGATGACATCACTGATTACATCATCCTTGTGGCAGACCTCCTCTCACTGTAATATAACCTTTGATACACACGATCAAAAATAGAAACTAAAATTTTCAAAAAAATGGAGATACCAATTCCAGTTAGAACAACCTATTCAGTAATCCCAAAATCTACATACACATCCACTCATTCACCAACAGTTCTATATAGTCACTCATAGATATACTCACTCATCATATGTACTCATACACCTATATATCCTGTTATCCACCGACACTCATCTATAGAGTTACTCACACACATACTCACACATGCAAATAAACTATCAAATATCCATTTACTTGCATATACAGCTATACACCCACCACTACACTAACTTCTACAGAATCGTAGACATACTTACTCTCTTAAACAATCACATATAGAAACACATACTTATTTATACAGGAAGTCTTAGAATCTCTCGCTCTCAGATATACTCACTTATATACATCAATACTCACATATACTAGTTTAAAACATATGTAGTTACTCATAAAGATAGTATTGAGACAGTTATTCACTCACTAACACACCCATACACACACTCATCCACCCATACAGTCCTGCACACATACTGTCTTCAAAACACATACAAACAGTAAGTCAGTCATTCATGCATCTGTGTGCTAAGTAATACTCCCCATCGAACTGTACAAACACTCATTTTGGTACTCAAAAAACCAACTAATAACCCATATACACACTCATGTAGCTACTCACCAACCCATGCAGCCATTTATTTACAAAGTGAGACACTGATACAGATATTTAAATATTTAAAGATTACTCGCTAGTACACCTATTCACTAAGATATACTCAATAAGTCAGTTATACAATCAATTTTACAAAAAAACCATCCATTTAGACACTTATTTACCCATTTATTCTCCCATCGACCTTTAGATATACATATATAAAAAAAAAATTTTTTCAGAAAGACACACATTCACTGGATGATGTCCTCAGTGATGTCATCAGGGATGTCGTTTGAGATGTCATCAGTGATGTCATGAGTGATGTCACTGACCATGTCATGAGTGATGTAATATGTGACGTCATCAGCAGTGCATTGCGGGCGCGCAAGTTATAGTTAGCTGAGCTAACTATACCGGAGGAATTTCTAAGGTTTTGTATGAGAGAAATGTTCAGCTAACTATAACGTGTGAAACCTATGGTTTTTTCAATGAACTTGCATAGTTTTTTAAATGTTAATTCCTAACTATAACGTGTGTGAAACCTATGGTTTTTCAATGAATTTGCAAGGTTTTTTAAATGCTAATTCCTAACTATAACGTGTGTGACACCTATGGTTTTTTCAATGAATTTGCAAGGTTTTTTAAATGCTAATTCCTAACTATAACATGTGTGAAACTGGCAACAAGGTGAAACGTGGCAGTAAATCTGTTCTGCTTAACTGATTGCAAAGTCTGCATTTTTAAATATGTTATGAGGTTAAGTCACCTGCTGCATAGATCTTTGTGTTCCCAACAAATCTCAGGAAATAATAATGGTAAGATATCTCTGGAGGTTGATGGACTTACTAGAGAGATCTGTGTTTTGTTTAGAAACAGTTTTGAATCAAAGTAGCATAGAGGCAAAGCACATCATGTGACATGCAGATGACAGATTTTTACTTTATGACGATGGGTAAGTGGGTTACTGCTTTTAACACAGAGATCATTTTGTTACTTGCAGTTGTAATCCTTCTAATATAGCACTGTGGGCTATGAAGGACATGCGACTCCTAAACCTTGTAACCCTCAATGTCTTAGGTAACACATCCTGTACACTGATTTACACAAATATGATTTATTGTCAATGTATAATGTGTACATGTGATATAAGAAGCTCTGACAACCTGCGTTGGGATGAGAAACCTATAAAAGAAATAAAACAAAATAGTGGTATTTAAATTATTTGAGTGAATACTGGGACAGACCAGCACATTTGAAATTTCTGCAGTGCATGCATAGGTCTTATATAAAGGGACTGAACAAAGTTGAAAGCATGCCTCAAGTTCCTGTGAAGTAATAAACTGTGAGCCTTAATTTCCTCTCTATTGCATTAGCAGCCAGGTGTAAGGTTCCGGATAGCTCCCAGCCAAAATACTCAAACAAAAGGAGGCCTGATGACCCCTTAACTTTGGCTTTTGTTTTAGGCTCAGCTGGAATTTAAAAAAACAAAGCCATGTTGCTGCTTGGAAAGAAAGCAGACAATCTGCAGGCACTGCTGAATGTGTTCCGATGTCTAAACTTTACATGAGGTAGGTGCTCAGCATATTTCTGTGGGGCCCAACTTCTAGGCACGGTGTCCACCCTATAAAAGTAGTGGGTAGACACAGTCTATCTGCGTGCACTCTCTATCGATGCCTTGCTCCCACCTAAAATTGGCTATGCATCCGTGCATGTCGACAAGGCAAATACATTTAAAACAAATTCTCCATCACCTCTATTTCTGCAGCTTCAAAATGTTGACATGTATGTGTTAAATCTGCAGCACGTGGCGAACATGCATGTATAAATCATTTTCCCGGAGGGCACTAGGAGCAAAAACAAGTTGACTCGCTCAACCTAGAAAAAAACATTGACACAGTGTTACAGAGTTTTTTGCTGCATTAAGCTGGTACAACTTTGGCCCACAGATACTTACCTGGATTAAACTTTTGTCACGAACAGAACATGTAGCTATCAATAAAGTCAACGAAGGTGACTGATCATTGGCAACTGAACTTACCGTACACAACATTTTAATGAACACTGAATAAAGCAGGAAAAAGGCATTGGCTAATGGAAGACAAAACTATATTCAGTCAGCGCTCTCACCCGGGGATGGTACTGTAATCATATTTGATTTTACAACCTGCGGCATGCCTGACTATAACATACTCCATACACTTAAAAAGGAAACTGCTAGCAATACGCCTTGGGTCACTACCAACTAATGGCGATCAACCAACCTGGAATTATAATGGCCCCCTGTCTTGCACTCTATGCGGTGCACCGAAGCAGGAGTTTATTCATTTGATTTGCATATGTCCCGTTTTAAAATCGAATCAACTTTTATTGTTAAAAAATCTTTTTAACGTTAGGGGCATTCGCACCTGCAGATCCGCCATACTAAAGTGTCTTGACCCAAACGACTCGCAACTTAACTGTAATCTGGTAACATTTTTACTCTTATACAAGAAATTAATTTGAACTAGTATCCTAACTAGCCCTATCACACTATCAAAAAAGGAAAAACTGTTGAGAAACTGGTCTAAATATTGTCTTGTCTACCAGTAAATGTATTTTTGCTGATAATCAGTTTTTAACATGTATATTACATTGGTGAAATTTTTTTTCCTGACATGACTTTCTCAACCGTAAACATACAACCAGCAACCAATGAGTTTAACATGATATTATACTTTTTACAACTTGTTTGGTTTTATCGAAATATTGTTATCGTTTTAATTAACTTAAACAATAAAGATTCATTCACTTGTATTGACACAAACATCATAAAAGGAGTGAAGACATGGCACATTTCTACATAGCAGTGCTCAATTTGTATATAAAAAGGGCCAGGTTCCATGATGTTCCTCAGCAGACCTCTGCTGCGTGTACTCCCAATTGGATATGCTATTACTGCCATATCCCAGTATAAACACACACTACTAAGCATTTCACTGCCACAAATGTGTCTGGTTGGACAATTGCAGGCCACCCAAAGCTGCAAGAAATGACAGGATGTGTTAGTACAATTTTATAAATGTATAATTATTTTGTAAACTAATCTACTTTGTTCAAAAATATACAGACGTAGCAATTGCCATCCCCTGCATGCTAAGACAGGTGCAGAGATTCACAACAGTAGTGGGACTTACTACAAATTGGCAGATGCCTAAATTATTCCTGATGTGGACTCTGTTGAGAATGGATATTTCCATGTTCCTTTCTTAATGGAGGGGGGCCTTATATATTTATGTTTAATAATAGTACTCTTTGTATGTGAAGGCACCACCCTTGCACTCCTTACGGGCATCCTACCTGCCCCTTATGGGCGTTCTACATGCCGCTGTACGCCTCTTCCAGGGCCTGAAAAAATACAATCACCCTCGTCTTATTGGAACTCTATTGGCTCCCCTTGCCGGCCCGCACGATCTTCAAAACCAGACAAGCTCACTACCCCTAGTAGTTCTCGGCACACCCAGGACACCATCAGACTGCGGACTAAGAAGTGTAAAAAATAAAATAAATATGGCAACAAGCCTTTTACTTTTATTCACCTAAGATATAGAATGACATCCATGTATGCATCAAGACAAACCCCAACACTGCCCCAATTTAGGAGAGAGTTGAAGACTCACTTTTTTAAAGAACACTGCAGCAAAATGCATCAGCCGACCACAACCCAACTTCATCTCTTAATACATGTTAACTATGTTGATTTTTCAAAATGTACAGGGTTTTGCTGCCTTTTGGCTTGGTTTGTGCTATAGAAATACCATATACATACATTCGAATATACATATGTGAAACCTTACACCTTAATATTGGAAAGTTGATTGTTCCAATTGGACAATCAGCGATGTCGTGGCCATGTTCCTACTGTTATCAGTGGAACGCTCTTCACTCGTTACAATGGTGATGCTGCCAGGATGCTCATAATGTGCAGAATGCCAATGGACACATTCTGTCCTCTTGGAAGTATAACGTCATCCATTCTATGGCCAAGGAGGAGACTGAGGATTAAATGGCGACCTTGTAGAAATCCTATGAATAAGACGGGCTTGTACTTCCAAACTTATAATTGTACCATCTCATCTTACACCTTAAATATGCGGGAGACTTGGTGGGTTAGGAACCCATAGTTGAGAAGCAATTACTGGGAGACACACACAGGTAGGAAGACTTGGAACATTTATTTATGCTGGGAACTATGCTAACTGAACAGTTCCCACCTGATCCGACTGACATCTCACATACTGCAGAAGTAGAAGCAGAGAGCGGGAGGTGGTACTCTATACCATAAGAGGTATGATGTAGCCAGGGTGAGGCTGATGCAAGCGTTACATTTCAATATAATACACAGTGGCAATGAAAACGGATACAGGAAGATATAAAAAGGGTACATATGAAAATAAAGTGTCAGTGGTACTTTATTCTTCTTTACTAGAAACTTGGAACATAATATTGAATCAGTTTGAGGGCACTGTCCAAGGGGAGTTTCAGATAGGCTAGGAATCACTCAGTGTGCAATACTGATTGACAATGAATGAATATATGGAAGGTTACATCCTGGGAGTCTATGAGCACAGCCACCTATCTTTCTTCATTTTTAAGTAAATATGTGGTACTGCCACCATTTTACATAATTCTATCCCTAAACACTTCCATAGAAACCAGAGTTTTCTTGAACAATTTTATACTACCACAGGATCCCTAAAACTCAGTTTTACTAAGGATGGGTTATTCTTAATTATTTCTGTCCTCCCAAAGCAGTACAATATGTAAAACGATCATCTTGGTAAACTCAACAACAAGCTTTTTATCAACGTTCTAAACTTAATTTGAACTACAAATAACAGAGCCTTCTATGATCAAGCAGGTGCACCCGCTCCTCATGCTCAGAGGGACGAGAAAGAAGAAATGTAGGCATGCTGATTTTCAGTGATAACAAGAATTTAAGCTATCTACCAAAAGAATGAGGGCCTAAAGCATACAAATAGCTTCTTAGGCAAAAACAATATGAAAGTGGACTCCATGCAAAGCACGTGGGGTTTCACAACACTATGACCAAAGTTAAGACAGCGGAAGTACGGCCCAAATCAAATGTTTCACGTAAAAAAAAGTTTATGTGCTGAAATAGAGCTCAGATTTGAAAATTATACAAATAATTTAAAGCTCCATGGACTGAAAACAAAACCATTATGAGAACTGCATTCTGTAATCCATTCAAGATGCATTGGAAAGTAAACATTTTGAACAAGGTGCCATTGCTGCCAGGGAGTATTTCAAAGCACTGACTTTCACTTCCTTCATAGCCAAGGAAATTGCAAATTCTACTCCTCCAGAACCAGACACAGATCCCATGATACTTTAAATGCTCAATGCAGACCCCAAAAAGGGCTCAGACTCCATTCTAAGGGAGAAGTTGTCACGATGATAGAAAACCGCACGTGGGCCGAAGACGGCAGTTAGGCCTCAGGCGACGGTGACTCAGCTTCAGAAGTCAGTTGCTGAAGTAGTGGAGTCTACAGCAGACACCCAATGTCATGGCTGAAAGCAGCCAGCTATCCTCCCTAAAACCACAGTGCCCTTGGTGAAAAGCCCATGCAATGGATGCCAGTCCTAAATACCTTAAACCAACAGAAGGTTTGGCTTATCTGCAGTAAGGCCAAGCCTTAGAGTTAAGAAACAACAACCGAATGCCAGTACTGCAATTTACTTCTATCACAATTCCATCATGAAGAGCAGACTCAAACTAGTTCTTCAAAACAATTGTTCGTTTAAATCAATCCATTTATTTCAAATTACGAATCAAAAAAACACATTTCTTAAACATCAAATTCTTCTTCTTTAGCAAAAATCACATTGGATATACAGGAGAGAGAAAAGAAGGGAAAGAACCCTACCTAAAGGCGTTTGCATTTTCTTATATCACACGTTCTTGCACTCATTCGCTCATGTGTCCGCATTCATACTCATATATACAATTTTCCAAGCATCATAAAAAAGAAAACAAATTAAAGGGGGAAGGAAGGAAATCACAAAAAGTAAATAGCTTAATTCCAGAAACTAGTATTAGGCAAATAATATCATTAGGATCATATCACCAGGAGAAACATTTACAAATTTAAACAATAGGCCATCTAAACCACTAGGAAAGGTTCAAAAGTAGTTTGTTTTGAATTAAAATGATTGGCCTAACACAATGATGGTCGACGCGTTTCGAGTTCCTGGTGGGAGGAACTCTCTTCAGGACCTCTGATGGTTCTGGAAAATAATAATGAAAAACTTTGTCTTACTATGTTGTAAGGAGAATTAGTATTCAACACCCACTCCCGTGCGGGGGCATTGGCTCTCTTACCTCAACAGATTCTCATGTGTATGTTATCCTCAATAGTGACATTCATTCACTAGAAAATAATCTAAGAAAATCAAATAAACACCATAAGTATCTTATCTAAATGACCGTATTATCCATGAGTGTCAGTTACATATGTCAATGTCAGTTCTTAGTTTGGATTGGTCTTTGCTGTTTCGCAATGGAGGCTTCAGCTATTCCGTGGGCTAGTTCTGAGTGAAGCCTGTAAAATGAAGCACGTCCTATTTTTTGTTTCTGGTGCTATCATGGCAATAGAACATGTCTAGCTTCCACTTGCATACCTGGAAAGTCGCTCTTCTTCGAGCGCTTGACCAATTAAGTAGTCGATTTTGAGGTTGATCTGAAATATGAATAGAAAAGACGGGGGAGTCATATTTCCATCCGGTTTGGTTCGCATCCGCTATCGCTATATCTGTGGGCAGTTTCTGTTTCTGGGAGCTTTCTGTGTTTGGGGGCATATTGAACATTGTGGCGGAAGCTTGTTGTGTGAGCTATGCGGGCAACGGGACCTTTCATAAAAATGGAATTTGTAAGACCATATCTTAATTATTTCGCTCTTCTCGTGTCTGAACACTTCTTCAGTTACAGACATTCAGCTATTGAATTTAAGCAGTGTACCTTGAATGTCGCTTGAAGTTTCCGCTATTTGTCTTTCTCTCTGGCTAACCTGTCAGCAAACCGTCTGTGTCTCGGCCGCGCCTGATCTCGAGCTGTTGTACCGCGAAAGGATCTTTTGGGGTTTCTGGGAATTGTAGTTTAACAGTGTGGTTTTTTGGTCCAAGAAAACGCGCGTGTAGCGCGTTTTGCCAGCGTTGCCAGTAAAAGTTCCTCACGAGCCACTCTGTTTGTATATACGGAATGCAAAAAATTGATTGTTTGTTAATGGAGGCAGTATTTGTATAATTGCTGTCATCACTGTTCCGAAATAAAATTCACGCTTCTACTGACTGATAGCAAACTGACATTCATGATGATTTAATTATTCTGATGGGGGTTTATTTTCTTTTTCTACCAAGTGCTAGACGACTACTTCTAAATCTAATGTGGAGGTATCTTTGGGAATGCTTTTATGACACTATTGCACTGGTGGTTGGAACAATATATTGTTGTTGACAGTTCAGTTTGACACATTCTTAAACTTATATCTTGCAAGCTGGCCGTGCCTCCATATGTCTTTGGTTCTCATTCACATTAAAGTATCTGGATGTTATGAAGGCTTGTATGGGTGATGCAAGCACTTATTAGAGATTAAAAATTTCTGACAACTCATTCAGCCCATCTATAGCTGTATTGAATTTAATGATTAGCATTGCTTCTCGTTTCGATAGCTTAACCTCCAGGTCACCTCCTCTAGCATCTTGTTCTACTTCAGCGATTATAGTCCACTGTAATTGTTGTTCTGTGTGGGAATTTGTATGCCAATGGTTTACAAGGGGGCAGTTTGTATATTTCTCCTAATCCTGGATTTATGTTGGGATATCCGGTGTCTTATCTCTTGAGTCGTTTTTCCGATGTACATTTTTTCACAGGGGCAGCGAATTGCATAGATGACATATTTGGATTTGCAATTTGTAAAGCTTTTGTGTTTCCCAAAAATGTTTTACATTGTAAATGTTTCTCCTGGTGATATGATCCTAATGATATTATTTGCCTAGTACTAGGTTGTAGAATTAAGCTATTTACTTTTTGTGATTTCCTTCCTTCCCCCTTTTCTTTGGATTGATTTAAACGAACAATTGTTTTGAAGAACTAGTTAAGAGTCTGCTGTTCATGATGGAATTGTGATAGAGGTAAATTGCAGTACTGGCATTCGGTTGTTGTTTCTTTAGTCCTAAATACCTGGCAGTTCCTCAGTGTTGCCTAAAATAGTTACGACTTATCTGCCAACGAAAAGTATATCAATGCAGTATGGTTGGACATCTCCAGGAAAACCAGTGGAATGCATTCGGACACACTTATGGAGTACAACACAAGGCCCATGAATTAAGCGGTGGGATCTACTGCTTCAAGGGAAACGCATAAGGGATGTGTAGAGGTCTCTTTAGCACCATTAAGCATCTCCCCAAAAGAGCTTCCCATATTCTTAGATAACAGTGTGGTCATATTTGTCAAAAGGCATGTGAGAAGAGGTTAAGAAGATAACTGGTATACTAACAATACGTCATGGACCATAGACCTGAAGACATGCCCTTTGACATCGAATTCCTTTGAATGTAGAGGGGAAGAGAGTGGAATGCATTTGGCAGGGACTTGGCAAAAGATTCTTCATCCAGCAGCCTATCTACGGTCAGGGGAGTTCTCAAGGAAGCCCCTCAAGGGCGGGCAGTGTTCCAGAGCCGCTTACCAGTTCTTCAGAAAGGGACTACTTTGAAATAGGTGGAATAACCTTCGCATTTACGGAATTCCTGAAGGAGAGGAGGGGTCGGATATGCTTACCTTTCTGAAGATCCATATCCCCAAGATTGTTGGTCTTAAAGATGGTATCAACCTAAACTTGCAGCGTGCTCATCGCATTGGTCCACCATCTGGTGGTCCCTTATCATCTTCATCAAATAATCGGCCTCGTGGGATAATTGTGTTGTTTCTGAAATATACTTGATGGTCCTCTCCGCTGCCAAGCTGAGAAAACAGATGCTGTGGTCCGGTCAAAAAATCTTTTTCTCTCAGGATGTGGCTCGTGCGACTGCTGCTCGCCGCAAATAATTCCTATCTCTTCGCCCTGCACTTCGTTCTATGAATGCCAGATATGGTTTGGTGCACCCTTGCTTCTTCAAGGTCACATTTAAAGATCGCTCCTACTCCTTTGATTGCCCTGAAGACCTTCGCCACTTTATTTCTCGTCATAAGGGAGAGGAGATGGCTATTGGAGGATCCTGAATGTTGTTTCTTTCATGTATTATCTTGAATTTGTTCCGTTTTTTTCTTCCATTGTTTGTTTTTCGAAAGCAGTGTCACTCTTCTTTCTTGTTGCTGTTGATTGTACTTCATAGCTTCATTGTTTCATGTTATGTTTTGGGTCTTGCTTCTCCATGTAGATAGTCATCTCTCATTTTTCCTCGTGTATCCTCCACAGGTGTTTTTTCTTCATTAAAGAATCATTCCTTGATGTTTCCTCACTCTTACCCTTTAGTTTCCACCCTAACGTTTCTAATTGTCTCAGATGTTTGCTAAGTTTCCTACTCATTCGTTGTCCTTTTAATCTTCTTGGATTATCACTTATTTGTATTACCTTACAATCTCATTTATTCTGTATCAGTCCTTTCTCTTTGTTCTTTTAATGTGCTCCCTTTTCCCTCCTTTGTTAATTGGCTTATCTGTTCCCTTTGCCCTCCGGCTTCCATTGCTGGCTCTGTTGCCTGTCTTCCCCTTGCGGCCCCCACCCCCCACCTATCTTTCTATTCTTGGATGTGTATTCTGATTTTCTTGACTGCAGTTGTCTGTCCGCCTGTCAACTTTTCTTCCATTATCTGTTTCTTCAGTCTTCCTCTTTCATTTTTCCTTTCTTTTTTCTTTCCTTATATATCTCTTTCTTTTCTTCTCTTCTATTTCACTTCCAATTCTTCTTACATTTTGTTCTGATGTACTGTCTCATAACATTCTGGTCATCATACTGCATTTATTTGTTTTTTCATACTCAATTGTTCATATTTAAATGCTTTCATGGTTTTGTTCTTGGTTTCTCTGATAACATCTATATATTTTGGCTGAATTGTTTATTAATATTAATATTATTATCAATGTATATAAATGGTAATGGCTGATAATGTTCGGATTGTCTCATGGAACGTAAAGGGTTTGTGCAATCCTGTTAAAAAGCAATGGGTACTTACCCACCTATCTAGACTCCAATGTAAAATTGCTATGGTACAGGACACCCACCTTAACGAGAGTGACGTCAGTTCCCTTAAAATGCAATGGGTAGGTCAAGTCTATTGTTCCCCCTCTAAAGATAGAAAAAATGGTGTTGTAATACTTTTCCATAAATCTTTATCCATCAAGATAGAAAAAGAAGAAAAAGATGAAGAGTGTCGGTGGCTTCTCCTTCATACTACCATTAATGGTTCCCAAGTTTCCCTTCTCAACATTTATGGCCCCACAGGCATTGATTTGCAATTCTGGCAATCCATGTCCCTTACTTTACATGCATGCACTAGCCCTAACCTCATAGTGAGCGGTGACTGTAACCAAGTTATGGACCCCTGAACAGATAGGAAGTCTTCCTCTAAGTACTTCCCCAATAAAATGCAAAAAACCTTTGCTTGGACCATTTCTGCAAGGGGTCTGGTAGATGCATGGAGGATTCTTAATCCTGACAATTTAGAATACACATTTTATTCACCTACTCATAACTCCACTTCTAGAATTGACTATATATTTGTAAGTCCACTTCTCCTTTCACGCCTCATACATGCAGAAATTGGCCCTATGTTCATTTCAGACCATGCTCCCGTCTTAATTAGTTTAGATCTTCCCTCTTTATCTCGTCGTTGGTGTTTTAACAATTGCCTTTTTAAAGATCCCACCTTTCTCAGCGGCTTTAAAGATTTCGTCTCCGAATTCTTTCTTATTAATTTTACTCTGGATATGCCATTTCACACTGTTTGGGATTCCTTTAAAGCTACTGCTAGGGGATTCTTTATAGACTATGTAGCTACTAAAAGGAAGCTGTTTCACAAAGAATCAGCCTCCTTACTTTCCTCTATCAAAAAATTAGAACATCTATATTATTCATCTAAGAATGCTGACTCTCTTAAATCCTTGATTCAAGCTAAACTAGATTTTAATAGAAAATCCACAGAAGAGTCTTCAGGGACTTTGTTAAAAATTAATGCTAAATTCGATGGTGGTCGTAACCGAGCTGGTAAGTTGTTGGAGAATTATTTGAAGGTGACATCTCAAAGATCTAGAGTTGTTAAGACGATCAACGATCACGACATCCCTCATTTCAAAGACGAAGACATTTTAACTTGCTTTACAGATTTTTATAAGTACCTTTACACTCCAGAATCTTCTCCTTCGGTAGCCAATTTTGATTCCTTTTTTGACTCCTTACCCCCTACCTCTCCTCTTCCTGATTGTTCCTTGTTAGAAGGAGATATCTCTATTTCTGAGATCAAATCTGCCTTGTCCATGTTGCCTAAAGATAAGGCTCCTGGTCCCGATGGCCTTACCGCTGAGTTTTATTCCTGTTTTTCTTCTGTTCTTTTGCCCCATATCTTATCTCTCTTTCAAAACTTTGTCCAAAATGGAGAGGCTAGAGGTTTCTTTCTTGAAGCAATGATCTGTCTAATTCCTAATTATCATCCTATATCCTTGATTAATCTTGATTGTAAATTAGCCCTTCCTATTAACCAAGTTCTTCCGGACCTGATTGGATTTGAACAAACAGGGTTTGTTTAAAGGTAGGAATATTTCTGACAACTCTAGAACCTTCCTTAATATAATTCATCTTGCCTCTAAGAGTACCTCTCCTATTGCTGCAGTAACAGTAGATGCGGAAAAAGCATTTGAACGTGTTCACTGGCTTTTCATGATGCGAGCTCTTAAATGGCATGGCTTTGGCCCTTCTATTCTTTCTTACATTCATTTGCTTTATTCTTCTCCGACCACTTCGGTTTACGTCAATGGCTCCCAATCCTCTTATTTTCCTTTACAAAGAGGCACTCGTCATGGATGCCCTCTTTCTCCCTTACTTTTTATCCTTTCTCTTGAGCTTTTTCTTCATTCTTTAAGACACTCCCCCACTTTTCGAGGATTTATACACAAGTCTGTAGAAATAAAATGTACTGCTTATGCATATGATATTATGTTATATGTCTCTGATCCCTCTACATATTTACCTACATTTAATGATATTCTCTCTTCTTATGCTGCCCTCTCAGGTTATAAACTAAATTTTTCTAAATCGGAAGTGCTCCCCTTGAATAAATATTGTATAAAAAGTATGTTTGAAAGCCTTGATTTTAAATGGAATACTAACAGCATTACCTGTTTAGGGATTAAGTGTTCTTCCACTATTCTCAAAACAACTCAGGTTAATTTGGAAGAGGTTTTGTCTAAAGTTAAAACTATGGCTGATAGATGGTCTCCTCTCTATTTATCATGGTGGGGTAGATTAGACACCATTTAAATGATGATCATACCAGTCATCAATTTTTATCTATCTATGTTACCTATTAAAATACCTTTGACATTTTTCAAGACATTCAATAGTGTTCTGAACAGATTTCTTTGGAATGGTCGGAAAGCACGTATTTCTTTAGCCCTTCTCTCAGCTCCCAAAGATCGGGGCGGTGTTCAGTTTCCTAATTTTCGACAATAACATTCTTCCTTTTTATTACGTCAAATGCTACTATACTTATCTGCAGGAGAAGCTTCCACCACTTCAATTTGGCACAGACTAGAGGAATCTTTGATTTCTCCTTTCCCCTTTTCTCTTTTGGCGGGTTTCTCTCATCCTCCTCGATCTTTTAACTGCCCAACAGTCTCTCACTTCATTTCCATTTTTCACGCTGCTAATTGTAAATCCTAGACTCCTCTTCAGATATTTTTGGACTCACCTCTTTGGCATAACATAAGAATTAAATTGTCTAATCGTACTATTTTTTGGAAGGCATGGGTCGCCAAGGGGATTTTTCAGGTTAAACAAATAATACAGGATTCTAGATGCCTTTCCTTACAAGAAGTTCAATCTACCTTTATGATTTATCTGCGTCTTTTAATCATAATATGAATCCCTATGTCGGTCCTTGACGGAACAGCTGTCTTTATTTTCTGATACACCTGCTCTTTCTCAAAATCCCCTGATAGAACCTTTACCTACTTCTCCTTCCACTAAAGCCTCTCTAATCTACAAGTATTTACATTTCTCCCTCCCTAATCGTCCTAAGAGTAAAGTTGAGCTCTTATGGGAATCTGATTTAGAATGTACCCTTTCTATTCTTAATTGGAATTCCTTATGGGCTCGCATACATCACACGTCATGTAATTCCAGTACCACTCCGACCCTTTATTATTTTCATCATATACTATTTTTAACTCCTTTATCAATCTCCAAATATAGCCGCAATTTATCCCCAAAGTGTTGGGTATGCCTTTCCACTCCCGGTTCCTTTATGCATTCCTTTTTCCTTTGTCCTAATATTACTCAATTTTGGACCAAAGTATGTGCATCAATTTCCTCTATTTGCAATACTGATTTTCCTTTTGATATATTCTCTATTTTTTAAAGAAGTAACTCCGCAATTTGGTTTGGTTCATGTAAGCTAGGCATATTTGTGGACTTGTTGATAGCGATTGCTTTTCAGGTAATTACTTCTAATTGGAAAGATGCCTCCAAGATTTCCTTTTCTGCCTGATGGAATCTTCTATGTTACCATCACAGACTGGACCGTGCTCCTGCCAAAACTTCTCAACAGCTTATTCGGAAAGAATCCTTCTGGTCTCCACTTACAAATCATTTATCAGCGTCAGCATTGCGTAAACAAGACAGTTTCTTTGTTTTTCAACCACCATGAGTATCTTAATTTTAACACTTGTATAGTCTTCATTTCACATTGGAAACCATGCTTTATTTGATGACTTATGTTTGTTTATTGCAAGATATCACGATTACTATACCTCCAATCTCCTCTCTTTCTTTTCTTGCTCTTTCTTTTCTTTCCTTCTTTTTCTGCCTTTTTATTCTTCTCTTTCTTTCTATTGCTTCTTATTATTTCTTTTCCATTTCATCTTTTCATATGTATTCCTTTTTCTTCTTTAAAACCATAAATTGTAAAATGCTATTTGTTTTTCAGGTACATATTTTTTTTTGTGCTTTCCTTCCCTTTTTTGGCATTCTTTTCCTTTATCTTAGTTTTTATTGTTCTAGTTATTCAGCCAAATTATATATTCAGTTGCTTAATAATGCTTCTCGTTTTAATTGTATTGAATTTTATTGTACCTATGTCTTTAAACTCTTTAATAAAGCTCTTAAACTAAAAAAAAGAAAAGGACCACTCCCAAACCAACAAAATGTGCTCCAGAAGGCTTTCTGAAAGTGTATCAATGGCTCTGGCCACTCGGCTGCAAACCTCAGCGATCACATTAGATTCTATTTCAGCAGTGGGGAGAGGGATCACCAGGCCCTCGGACACCAGAGCGGTTACTGAGGCAAAAGAGGAGGAAAGTATTCAGCTTGTAGGCATTTTGCACAATAGGCAGACTCAAAATGGAGCCCATGGGGAAAATAATGATCACTTCCTTTGGAAGAAAAAGTTTAAGGTTGGTAATAACAGCCTTAAGTCTGATTCTGAAAAGGGTCCACTTGTGCATGAGAAAGGCCACGGGAGCAGCAACAGTGTGCTGTTCGGGGGCGCCGGAACCATTGAGCACCAGAGTGCCTAGAGCGCAGAGTAGCTTGTTTCCCCTCCTTCTCCTTAACTCTTCTACCTCTGAAGGGACCACAGAAAGCCCCCCTTTATTTCTTTCTGTTGATATAAAGCAGAGGGGCCACAGGCTCTGGTAGCATACTGCAGTGGCCGGTTGCAACCAAGGGGTGTAACTGCACATGTAGCAGAGGGGACAGATCTAGGTTCTGGAGCTAGGACGTGCTAGGGCGCCATAGGGTTGGAATGCTTATAGGACAAACTGCCTGACAAGGCACTCATCTCATAAAAAATCTTCATGTTTGCAAACAAGATCAATAAATGCATCATAATGATATGCATGCAGATTTGTTGGTTTTGATTAATGTTTTAAATGCCATGAATCTTCTTACCCAAACTTAGGAGACTAAAAAAGCAAATGTAGTGCGCGACAATCATCAGCACTAAGCAACAGAAGCATGTAGCAGTGTGCGAAGTTGATCAATCTGTTTCCACTTCGTTTTCTTTTCCATTTTAAGCTGTCAAACTCTGGGGAAAACTACTAGAAATTATGATTTTGCCGGAGACCGATAGTGGCAGAAATTTCCTACTAAAAGGTTTTGTGGCAGCATTCCACCAAAAAATACATTTTGCAGAAAAGTTCTCCCTCACAATTTTTCTTTAGATGAAAATTCACCTAAATCAAAGATGTGCAAAGTCCGTAAAGCTGCAAAGTTGAGAACTCGAAATAATTCACTTGTGGAACTCCCATTTTACACAAACATTTCCTGGACATGCTTTACACAACAAAATCCGGCTCAAATAATGATGTTTCTGTTCAGTGACCGTAGTTTTAGTTGTAGCATATTGACTTTATTGTCTTAACGACATGAGGCAGACATTAAATTAATATACCAATAATGTCATAAAAAAGAACACACCTTGTAAAATGTAACACAATGTCAATTGTCATTTTATTTCCAAGTTATGTTGGACAATGAGATTACATTATGGAATATCTCACTCAAATACATAGTATAAAATGCACGTTTAAAAATTGCTCTTTAATTATATAATTTTACAAGAATTAAGAAACAAGTTTACTACATTATGAGGTTTATTAATAGTGCAAATAAAATCCTTGCTATGCATACAATGGGGACATGCAGCAATGGCCACTATACTGATACGTCTGGTGATATGATCAAAGCTACAATGTAGTGACAAAAACAAACAAAGGACTATTGCGGAAGTGTGGCTGGTGCTGCATGTACCAAATGTATCCTCAATTAAAAACAAACCATTCCGTCTTAACGACGAAGGCTGTCAATTGTGCACGGTAAATACCTTAACTTATTAAATCCATTATTACCCAGAAAACCCTCCCGCCCCTCCCCGTCCCTCATTCACAGCAACATTTTGTAAAATCTCAGTTGCTAAAAGTAAATATTAAATTATCAAATTGCACAGAAAAATACAATCATAATGTAAAGCGGTAATACTGCTTGCTCTAGCAACCGGCGGAGTAGTAATTAAACTACTTCAACTAGATGAGACTTTTGTATTCACTGTTGCTATCACCATCTTTTAAAGAAAAGCAGTATTTTAGCATAGGCAGCATTTATCAGTCCTTCTTTTTCTTCCGAGCATCCACATTCAATGCTTGTTTTCAAGGGACATTCGCTTGATGTGATGTAGAAGGCTGTCTCTCTCCATCTGGAACTCCGCAAGAGCTAGTTTCGTCTTGGCCAGTTCTTGCTTCAGGCATTCATTTTCCTCCACGAGCTAAAATCATAAAAGCATAATACATTTGTTTATTTCATAATTAGGAAATGAAAGAAGAAATTCGATTAGCCAACATACTGCATTTTTTACCCCTGTGGTGCCTAGTTAATAATGATAAGGCTAATGGACAACCATAAGATTGGAAAAGCTGGATTGAGCAGGCACGGCGTGTTATCGCTCAAGAGTGATTAACCCTGCATTGAGCGTTAAACGTCTACACCAGAGTTTTTTTCAAGTTCACCTGGTGTGTATCGATCTATACATAATACAAACAGTGTATAGTGCAACTCCATGCTCCAAGGGAGAGGCCAGTGCGCCCATGCGGCAAGGAAAGGCTATTTACTGCCTTTGACCACCGCACTAGGTGGCTCCAAACTAAAATAAAAGCATAGGAAAATATCACTCTCCTTAGCTGAGGAGGAGACTCCACAGGCAAATGTTGTATGTGTCAGGAGGGCCCAAATTAATCGCAACATTACTGTTTTTGAAACATAAAAATTGAAAATACATCTAATTTACTGTAGAAAGTGTGACGTATCAGAGGTATTGAAGCCTTTCCCTCCTAAAATGTCAAGAACCCCTTGTGGTATGACATGATCAGCTGAAGGGACAGGGAATACAGCTCTTGAAATACAAGATGGACATCCTAAATGGATCTTCCCAACCACACCCTTCATACTGACAAACAGACCAGCTCCTCATGAACACTCCATCCTTCATGACCCTGGAATTCTAGCTGTATGTGTGGCAAGTGGGAAAAGGCAGCAATCGGGGTATAGCTGACATTTGCACTTCAGGTTATTCATTCTTACTTTACCTGCGCTTGCACTTTGGTGTTTCTAAGTTGGGCTAACAAGGGAAACTCGCCTTCTTTCTCCTCAAATGAACACAGCCGGCAGCCATTTTGGTCAGCGGTCTAGCTGTTGGAGCTGGATGTGCAATCAAGATGATGCCTATGTAAAGCTGCTTGCAGTATGTCCGCGCTGTGGGCACACCGAAGGCATGTCAAAGGCAAACTTGATCTCAAACAGCAGCCAGCCACACTGCCCGTTTAGATTTGGGTTGTCGCACTATTTAGGGGGAGGATATAGACTAGCATCTCACCTATATTCAAAAGCAGCTGCTGGACAGCATGGTGATAGGTTTGTCTGACAATGGGTTAATTCAGGTGGAAAGGATGGATTTATAAGAAGGGTTACCTCGGCTCTCTGAACATTAATGCCTGTGCTACTTCTAGAACAGAAGGTAACAGGAGTAAACATTTTAAATGTGCTTTATTAAATGCACGTTCTTTAGTCAAGCATGCCACTGCAAGCTGTGATACTATTGGCTCTGAATTGAAACATGGACTGCGTAGAAGTCAGCAGCAGATTTTCTTCGTTTGCAATTCAAGTTACAAAATTCATCATTAACTTCAAACTACTTTTTGTCTTGTCTGAGAATTTGGTGGCAATGGCTAGCTTTAAGGTATCGTCCAAGGGCTAGATTACTAAACAAGAAGTTCTCTATGCTTCTAGCACATCAAATACTGTTATCTGAGAACAACTCAATAGCACATGATTATGGTAATTTTATAAAGGAGATGACTTCCATGCTACAAGTGGTTCTTCTTCTGTCCTCTTCCTGTTTCCGACGTACTCATTCTTCTACCTCTCGCCAACTGCCCTCCCCTGGTATGATACCTTCTTGAAGGAGGCTAAGAGTGCTTGCAAAAAGCAAGAAAATCGTTGGAGGGAGGAGTATACCCCTAATAGTAAGTTGGAGCTAAATGTAGTTTTAAATAAATATAAATAGCAGGTACAATCAACCGAAGTCTATTTTTATTTTGCTAATAAGATTGTTGCGGCACAGAATACTTTGAAGGTGTTTTTTTCCATTGTTCGCTTTTTTGGGCTCATTTCTGTGTCTCCCAGGTAGTTGAAAATAAACGCCGTATTCAATTTTGTTGTGGACAAATTCGACAAAGTCTCACTCAACTAGCTGAAGTAGCGAAGATTTAGAATATAATACAGGGGGTCATCATCTCTGTAATTTTCAGACACATTATTTTTGGAATATTTTAGAGAGATTTCTAATTCCAGCTCATTGTGCTCTCCTTTGGATCATCTTTCCTCTGTGGTAGGAAAATGGCATCTTCTTGCTAGGCTTTATCTTTTCTGGGAATATGAAATAAACTCTATTTTGTCAGCTCAGGTACCTAAGGCATGGCAAAGGCAATTATTTCAAAAGTTAAAAAACTAATGCAGACCCAACCTAAATGTGTATGTTTTGCAATATCTCCCTTTTGGTATATATCCAATTAAGATTTTAGTTAACAATATCAATAGACAAAATTATATTTTCATGGAATAACGTTATAACATTACATCCTGGATGTGGCTCAGTCGTGATTTTCTCTCAGTCATAGGATTGAAATTGCCTTGGTGTCTATTCTGGATGACTGTCGAATGCTGCTAGACAAAGGTAACTCCGTCGCATTGGTGGTGTTAGATCAGTCTGCTGCATTTGACACAATTATCATGATTGCTCAGTAGACTTGCTGAGATTGCCATGAAGGGAACGGTATCACAGTGGTTCAAGTTTTATCTTGGTTCCAGGTATCTAGCTGTTCATAGTCCTCCTTTTTGTTCTGAGTTTAGGGCCTTCTTGCCAGGAGCATCTGAGGGCTCCTCACTCAGTTTGATGCATCTTAACCTATACTCGTATCCACCAGCATAGCTAATTTGCTTGTATGCTTTTATTTTAGGAATTATGCAAATGACACTATTTGAAAAATCTGACCAAGCCTCTGGGCTCCGTTCATAAATATCTTCATTAGAGGGAGGAAGGATGAAGGATTCAACAGCCAGATTTAAAGAGAAAGGCATCAGCCCGCATTGTGCCTCCTCCTATAATTCTATTACATGTCGCGCCAATTACTCGCACAGATACCTGAAGAAGTAGCATAAAGAAAGAGCAGCCCGTTAAATAGAAGATGGCTACTTAGAAATCTGACTATAGCAATCTGTGGAAGAGAATCTTCAGCAAAAGACAGTCAGTTTGTCAATTGCCAAACCTGCTCAGGGTGAATATTGTCCAGAGTTTTGTGAACGTTATACAACTTTTGTTTATTGTTGATGAACTAGGTTTGAGCTCCAACAACTCCTCTAAGGGTCAAGGCACATGATAAAGGTTAAATGCACTGGTGAGTATGGTAACATCAATATTTGTTAAGGATCTGTGGCACCAGGCAGAATCCTTTACTCAGTATGTATCATTAAAAGGAAAGCAAAGTGTGAGGAAATGATTTGCTGCTTCCTATCAAGGAAAACACTTGCACCACTCTGGATGGTAGGATGCACTTCTAGCACATAAGAAACAGTACTGAATATCAATCTTCATCCTGAACTTTAAAAGACGGGCTGGAAATGATTGTCTTGATCCCCAAGTGCTGATTCAATACCACATGTGAGAGCTGCTTACTATCATTACCTCAGCTGGGGCACAGAAGGAACGCCTACACAGATAAGCGTCTATTTTTGTTTTCTGAGCAGACGTCCATGAGTAGAGGGTGCCAAAGAGACCATGAACACTACGAATCCTATTGTGCGACAATTTGACCGTTGATATGTTTGCGGTAGGATTTCATGATACAGGATTATTTTGGTTCAAGGACTTTTTAACTGAACGCATTCAAACTATTACTCTGGGAGCTTAATAAATCACGTACCATGTAATTGGATAAAGGAGAGCCTTAGGGCTCATGTCTGAGCCCCACACTTTTCAACATATATGTGGTCCCCGTTGCCAAAACGTTTGGTTTTCTTCCACTGTTATATGCCGATGACATGCAGCTGATATTTACTATGGATCAAGATATAAATAATGTTAAAGCTCTTTTCTCAGCAGGTTTGAAAGCTATTGAAAGCTATTGAATCATGGATTAGAGGGAATCGTCTCCAATTGAATGCCAACAAAACCAAATCATGGTGTTTGGCAGGGTCCAGCAGCTTTGGACACCTGAATGGTGGCCTTCTAAACTTGGTTTAGCTCCTACTCCCAGATTAGATGTAAGAAAGGTAGATCTCTACCTTGACCAAGCACTCTCCAAGAAGGAACAGTTTGCAGCCACTACTGGCGCTTGTTTTCCTGTGTTACGGCTGTTACTGGCAGTCTTCCCCCTTCTTCCACATTCAGTGAGGAAAACACTTGTCGAGGCACTTGTCATCAGTTGCTTGGAATATTGGAATGCTCTATTGGCTTCTATAAATGAGACTGCTTTAAGCAAATTCAAAATACAGCAGCACGTCTCATTAATAATCTTCCAGCCAGGACGGCATCTGCCCCTCTTCTGTGCATGCAACATTGGTTACTGATTCACAAGAGAATCATCTTCAAGGTTTGCTGCGGGACTCACAAGACTTTGCAGGGCAATGCGCCTAGCTACCTTTCTACAAAGCTTGCTTACGATTGCCCTTGTAGATTTTGCGACCTAGTGATAAAGCCCTGCTGGCAGTTCCATGTATCACAAAATCTCCTTCAGGAGGCTGATCCCTCCCTTACTTGGCTCCCCTTTGGTGGAATTAGCTACCATTTCATACACACCAATGCACAGATCATTTCTATTTTAGGAAACTTCTCAAAACCATGTTATTTCAGGCCTACTTACTCTACCCCTCTGCTTATTCAACTTTATTGTGCTGCGATACCCCTACTGGGGTGATTCATGCGCATTATAAATTAGATTAACATAACATATCAGGAGAACTACTCCTCCCTAAACTAGCAGTATAAATTCCAGGCATTTGTGGCCTCAAACCGCACTCACAAATTTCCTGTTGTAAAACACCTTGCCACCAGTAATACACATGATGTTAACCGTCATTGACTGTTATTTACGTCTTGGATTTTCTTCCTTAATTTTATCTCTTTAGAGTAGCCCTCTTTCTGAAAACATTAATATCAAGATGCTTGCTTCTCAATACAGTATTGTGAGCATCTCAAATTGTTATCCAGAGAGTACCTTTAAAGACATTCCTCTTGAGATAGACCAGAACCCCTTCTAACATGTTAGATATCAATGGATAATGTATGGGAAGACCACGATAGTACTGCGGACATGTATTGCTCTTTTAAGGACAAACAGTAATGTACCTCCTGATCAATCTTTGAAATACTCATACCCAATCAGATGACTTACTGAACAAAATATGTTTTCTGGACTCTGGCAGAAATGTTCGGATTGGTTATTATGGTAGCTAGTAAATACTGGGAATGTAATAAACACAAAAATAACTATTGGGGTCTTACAACAGGTTTGCAGTGCTTTTTTAGATAGAAGCAATTACAAGACAGTCAGAATATAAAACAAGTTGGCGATGTTGCTAGATGTATAATAATAGACGTTTTAGGATTAGTTAAAGAAACACATCAACTCATACTTTGCCTGTTGGCTACACTGGTGGCACAATATTACTAGTTTGGAAGAGGAAAATGTGACCCAGCATAAAGGTTTTGTTACAAAAATATAATAATTTTGCACCAGAAGAAGAGATATTTACATCAGGAACATACTTTGTGGATGCATGTGTTTTAAGTTAATATGTTCAGTGCATGAAACATTAAGAAGGTGGATGGAGTAAGTTGTGTTATCAAAAGAGACTAGCTTAAATATGACCAATATTGTTAGGACTCTGATTAGATTTGTCATGGGCACCTCGTTGGTGAGTTCATGAAGCCCTCACCCACCAACCTGGTTGGTGGCATGCTTCATCATCGGGCCCACCCAGTGACACCTAATTTGTCCCGGGTGTGCTGCGACGCCTGATTACAGCGGAGGTGGTATTTTACTGAGAGTGCAGTGTGAGGTGTAAAATGAAGTGTGAGTTAAAACGGCTTGGCGAGGGTAAATTACATTTCAATAACTGGGCCCCCGTCAGCAGTTAAAATAAGGCTTGGGGATGTTTAAGGGAGGCGAGTTACTACCTCCTACATCCATCAGTTGGTCTACATGTTTCAGCCAGTGCCTTAAACTAAATCTGGCTTTCCTCAGGACCTTTTTAAAATAGAGTGTAGTGCAGGTTAAAAAGAAGTGTAATCCAGGCTATGTGTTACACTCACTAAGGTGTTTCTCTAAGTGTGAGAGGGGGGATTCCCTTCTCATATATGCACCTAGATTTTGCAGCCAATGCTTCGTACCGGAGTACGAGGACGGTGCAACAGGTACAAGGCAGGCTCTGACCAGAAAAGCTGGTCAACCCCTTACCGCTTCACTCCTGGAAGCATTGGCTGCAAAATCTAAGCACATATATGAGAAGGGAATCCCCCCTCTCACACTTAGAGAAACACCTTAGTGAGTGTAACACATAGCCTGGATTACACTTCTTTTTAACCTGCACTACACTCTATTTTAAAAAGGTCCTGAGGAAAGCCAGATTTAGTTTAAGGCACTGGCTGAAACATGTAGACCAACTGATGGATGTAGGAGGTAGTAACTCGCCTCCCTTAAACATCCCCAAGCCTTATTTTAACTGCTGACGGGGGCCCAGTTATTAAAATGTAATTTACCCTCGGGTACTGGGACCCTCGCCAAGCCGTTTTAACTCACACTTCATTTTACACCTCACACTGCACTCTCAGTAAAATACCAGCTCCGCTGTAATCGGGCGTCGCAGCACACCCGGGACACATTAGGTGTCACTGGGTGGGCCCGATGATGAAGCATGCCACCAACCAGGTTGGTGGGTGAGGGCTTCATGAACTCGCCAACGAGGTGCCCATGACAAATCTAATCAGAGTCCTAACAAGATTGGTCATATTTAAGCTAGTGTCTTTTGATAACACATATAAACTACGGGGACTCGGACTAGCTTTCTAGTCCTATCTCTCTCTCTTGATACGCGCATGGAGTAAGTTGAAATGAGGGTAAATAAAGTGGCCTTCAGATGGATGCAGAAATGGCTCAAAACATCATTTTACTGGGAGGACTGATGTGGCTACGAATATAATAACTGCTGCTGCTTGGACTATTCTATGAACTTGTAAAGCCAATCAATTTACACGTGTCAACCACACTATCTGTTGACCTTGGGGGTGCCATGGTAGTACCTCCCAAAACACCACTGAACTGAGTAGAGGTAGAGTTTTGGGCCTGAGTGTTCCACCAAGACCCTTACCCTATCAAAACGAGGCTCTGTTAAGTGGGTCAGGCAGTCCCAGCAATGTTAGTAACACTTTTTACATAGTGGCTAACACTCAATTTATCAACGACTTCTGACGTGACTGCTAGGCCTCAAGCTCATTACCTGAGGTTCACACACGGCTGTGAGCAGTGACAGCGTCACTCACTGATCGACATTAATGATACTTCGGCCCGTGCCCGGGTGAGGTATATTTGGACCACATGATAAACCCTATCGTCTGTTAAAACAGGACAACCATTTGCCCTTTATCTGTCAAACCAGTATCTCATCTCAAAATACGAATTATTTTCCAACGTAATGGATACGTCAGGGGTAGTAACCGCTATATAAATGCAATTACAATACAATACAATATAGTTAGCAGCTTCAACACCACTCTGAAAAACGTGGCAAACTTGATCCGTTTGCGCCCACAACATGAAAGTGCTGTGCGCCCACAACATGAAAGTGCTGGAAGCCAGCAGTCCTTATCTTGTACTTATCATCAACCTACAATGCAGTGGCCCTACAGTTATTATCTAATCATTAGAGGAAGTGACTGGGATCAGAGGGGAGGCAAAATAGTGAATGGGATCATTACACAGGACCGAAAGGGCGACATCTCTCTCATTTGTGTGAGGGAATTACCTTATTGGCTCGATGAGGCCATAAAATGTCACCTGAAGGTCACAATGAATAAAGAAGAACTGCTAATATGACCAGATCTACAGGCAGTGGCTCGTCTTATTACAGTCATCTAAAACCAGATCTAGAGAACTTTCTTCCTCAACGTATGTCATTCCTGGATAGCTTGGCCTTCAATAACATTTTTATTCTGTGTGCCTCCATTTTTTAAATTAAAAAAAAAATTCTGTTCGAAGTACAGTATGAATTATGTCCGCACCACCCTTGACCTTCCAAAAGTCAAATACCAGCCTCCAAAGCAGCTAAGATGAAGCCAACACGTTTTGCCACTTGCAGCTCGCAGGCCTGGAACTATTTTAAAGTTGAAAATATGTTACAGAGATAATCATTAGAGTAGTAAGGCAGCCAGACACTACATACGTTATAGTAAAAATGCACCCACCGATGAGACAGACTTTACGTTTGGGGATTCTTAACTAAAGATACGAGTTACACTGGTGTGGCACCGCAAATGAGATGCCCACAAAGTAGCAGCAGTGAGTTTATGTGCGCGTGTGGTGTTCTGTGTGAACACACAGTCTTGTAAAATAAAAGACCATTAATACAAATATATTCCCAATCATTAAGATGTGCTTAAGTTCTCATACCAATGTCATATCATTGAAATACCACGTATTACATTTGAGACTGAGCATATTAGCTTGTTAGTTAAAATAAATGGCACTTCAGAAGATGATTTCAAACTTATCCAAAGGATGTAAGGCAAGGCAAGGAAGGAGGAAATCACAGAGAGGAAACAAGTTCATGGGCAAGGAGTTGGAGCTCTGTATTCAAATTAGCCTTTTCAAAGTAACAATTTCAATAAGAAAGGACAGCAACTATAAGATCTCTGTGGAAAAGAGATTACATCATAGAGAACGTAGGGGCCAGATTATAGTTATTGATGTATCAGGCGACGTGCTGATCTTCTGTTCTCCCCTTTAATGTCTAACAGAAGGGGAGATGACACAGCAAGAAACCTAAAGGAGGCTGCCAGTAGTGCTAGCATGGACCAGCCAAAAACATCCCATAGGGCTGTCTGAGCAAAACGTGCCTCTGTCTCCCTGCATCTGATGTGCAGGGAGAATGTTTGCAGAAAGCATGTGGAGAGACCAAGGTTGGCACAGTGCAGATCAGGACAAGGTGCACGCGCCACTAGGAAACGTGAACCCAACTGGCTTAAAGAGCTTGTACTTTTCCTCTAGATAAAGCTGCTTGAATGAATAACTTTTGTCAAAACACACCCCGTAAGAAATTCTGCTGGCAGTACATTACCAGGATTCAGAGGCAAAGTTCAGCACTCGGCAGCAATATTAAACTGCAATACATTAACATCAGGTCCAAAATAGTCAAGCAATAGAAGGTCACTACACAGCAAATCAAAAGATATAAGACAATAACATTTGACGGGCACCAAAGAAAATAGCTCACTTCAATGCAAATTCCAATAAAAACACAAATGAAAATTGCTGAAGCAAACATTAAGAGAGCTAACAAGCCATGTGAAGATCAATACCAGAACATATGTGCAATAAACGTGGACTTTATGGGTAGGGTGAAGGCTATGCTGTTTAACACATACTATGACGCCAAACTAAATCCAAAAAGGCCATATCATTACACTATCAGCGAGGTGGCTGGCATGTATTGAGGTAGTCATCGGATGTGCACTGGCATGTGTGTTTAGAAGACCTGTGCTAAAACCGGCAGATGTAGCAGACACAGTGTATGTGTTTGCCTGCAAGAAGGTTCTAAGAGCTGGCTACAGGCAGATAATTCACTGCTCTGACATTCGTGAGGAATGAGTCTTTTTGGGCAAGATTAGGGTATGCAATAGGTGTTTGTTTACTAACAAAATTGGTCTGTGCTAAAGATTTGTCTTGAGCTTATACTCACAAGTGGCGTTACAGCTGGAAGGCCACTGCAAAGGAGCAGTAATAAAACACTTTTTTAATGAAATGTTTTCTCCTGAGGAATAGTACACTTTACATCACGTGTTTACAACGCGTTCGTTAAAACGACTGTGTTGTTACATCGCAGTACATTACAACGCAAGTCATTACATCCACTTGTGTAGGGGGCGCGCTGGACTTAGAAATATTATAATTTACTATTCCAACTCCAGTGTGCGCAACATTAGGGAAGGTGTTGGAATAGTAAATTATACTATTCCTTATGTAATCGCATGCGTTGTAAAGCATGCAATGTAATGGCTGTTTCCCCTTCTGAGCCCCATGAGAAAGAAAGGGCTTCTTCTTCTGCCTTAAAACCCGGAGCCACCCCTCTCCTGCCATGGCCCATCCTCCTGAGGAGTGTTCAATGCAGCCTTTATGTACTTCAGTTTGAAATGTGAAAAAATTAACTTTTAACACATGCCAGCTCAAGGGTGATTTCAAACCATCTGGATGCTTCTAAAATCAAACCAAAGATAACTGCTTTATACTCTCGAGCTTTGTTTACAGTAGACAATTTATGCGTTTGTAGTACTAGCATCCAAGATAGAAATTGTTTGAGTGTCATTGTGTACGCCTCTCTCTCTTTTGCAGGTACAGTCATTGAGAGGGTCTGAATCCCAGTTTCCCAGCCCGCGTTTCACACGTCAGTTTCGTACTTTATAAAAATTATTTGATATTGCACACTCGAGAATTGAATAATTTGTCAATGTTAGTCTAGAGCCTCTAACATAGATCTATACATTCCGGTATAGAGTGGTCACAGAAAAAAATCCACCTACCTGCTCTTTGCTTGCGTCGGTTGGTTTCCAGGCTGAAGATCTAATTATTGGAGTATGGTCTGACGAAACAGGTTTTTCCGATTCTGTCTGAATGGCTATGGAGAAACATTCCTTCTGCTTCGCCATTTTGGTATCATCAATATATTGAATTGGAGCTGGTGTTTTTGCGGGTTGAGGTATAGTTTCGCTGCTCATTGATGGCACCCCTAGAGTAAATTAAAAAAGATATAACATTCATTAATAAATGTTATCGGTTTTTATCAACAGTAGTTTATAGAGCAATATTTAGTCGTAATATAGATGCAAAAATGTCTCTCTAAATGTTCAATGAACTTTATGCTCGCTCTATGCAGTGACACAATTTAGGCTTTATTGAATCATTCCTGTTAGCGAGTGAAGATATAACTAGCAAAGCAATGTGTGACTGCTGAAACCTGAAACAGAACAATGGTTATGTACACTGTTGGGAATGGGGTTTCTGGTTGGCTAGGGTATGCACCCAAGCCAGTCAGAACCCACCACTCTAGTCATGTCAAGCAAACTATACACCAAAGATAACCTGTGCTCATCCTCTGGTAGCTTGGCACAGAGCAGGCAGGTTTATCATCAGATGCAATGTTTGCACAACACACTCACACAGAAACACCATAAACACACCACAAAAAAAGACTCCACACAGGATTATTTAAACATATAAAGGATATAGTACATATCATAGACCACAACGACATGAATCATAAATGCTGTGCATACTATGCAAATCCTGAGATGGTACTCGTTATAATGACAATGCAAGAATCTTAATGACATATTAGAACGTCAGTGCATGTAATGCCTGTTAGGTTAGGCAAAACACACATACATCACCAAAGTATCACCATAAACACAGGGGTCACAAAATATCGCCATAAGCACAACAATAGTAGTAAGGAAACATCGATCCAGTAACACCTATACCCCTACTATACTGTATGTGGTTCTTAAGTACCCTCACACAGGGCACAGAAGCACGTGTGCACCTTCTGATGGTAATATGGTAATTCATAGATTTCCCACTGCGACAATTGCCGCAGGGTGATTGAGGCCTCGATCGAGGATACGCCCTGTAATGTTAAATCACATTAGGTGCCCACAAAACAAACTCCCAGTGCTTAATCCAACAGGGCTTCTTTTAGAGCCTTTACGGTAATTTGAAATGACACAAATACACAGGACGCAAATCATCCCTCATTGACGTGAATGGAGGGGAGAATGAAATGCACTCAAATGACTTAGCCGCAGCTGCCTGAGATGTTTTGCGTGGTCATCAGAACAACACGGTCTCCGGGCTCACAGTACATCGAATATGCGTGGTGCCACTGTGCGGTGATTCGCAATGTAGCACAGCTCATCGATGAAGGTGGGGCTGGGCGGGACATTGGAAATGTCGCTGGCCTTGCTCACGGTGCCCACGGCTCAGTACCAGTAGTCGTTTGCTGCACGGCTCAACCAGGCAAGCTGACACACCACAGCTCGGCCCGTAGAGGCTGGTTGGAGTAGTCAAGGCAACAGGGAGGGGCACGCTATCAGCGGCGCCTGTAGTAAAACGCGCTGAGATTCAGGCATCCAAAAGGAATGCTCCCCGCTGGTAAAGCGGTACAGGGGCTGAAACGAAGCGCCAAACTCGCCAGGGAGAACCAAAGGGGTGGCCCACCTCTTGTAGAGTGGTGTGGGGGCTGAAACGAATCACAGCACTTGCAGGGGAAAACAAAAAGGCATTCTCACTTCTGAAGAGCGGTGTAGGAGTCGCACACAAGTACCAAACGTAGGCACCAGGAATGCTCCTACACAGTGGAGTGCTGGTGCTTGACGAATGGTGCAGTGAGCTAGAATCAGGCAGCTCATGAGGTCTTTGCTGTATCTCAGACCTTAGAGAAAACCAGGGGGGCAGGCCAACAAGCATTGAAGAACACTGGGGCACAGGGTGAGGAGCAGGCAGGCAGGCCAGCAAACAAAGTTACTTTTAGCAGAGTGGCAGTCCCTCTAGCCGTCCAGCAGGCAACAGGTCAGCACAACATAGCAAGTAGTCCAAATGACGGTTCCTTCTGGCAGCACAGAAGTCCTCTGGCAATGTGCAGCATGTAGAGCCAGCAGCATCTGGTTACAAGTCCACACAAAGTCCAAAACATGGGGTCAGAGCCCCTGCATGCATACTCAAAATTGCCTTTGTTCAAGGGGAGATTTCAATGGAAGCCTCAGAAGTGCACAATAATCCCTTTCAACCCAGCCCTGGCTCCAGACAAGCAGCAGGGGGTAAATCAGCCCTTTGTGTGAAAGCAGACACAACCTATAAAAATGTTAAGTATAAACAACCTCTCCCAGGAAGACCATCAGTATGCAGATGAATGCAGCTGTAACCCCTGTCACACCCAGCCCTTCCTGTGTTGTGGCTATCTGAAAAGTATGCACCAAGTGTAGCTGTCACACTAACTCAGACGTGTATTGGAGCCAGGCTGAAAAGCACAAAGAGTCATAAGCACAGAGGAATGGGCACTTTCTAAAAGTCACATTTCTAAAACACTAATGTAAAATCCAACTACACCAGTAAGTAGGATTTATCACCACTATTCTAAACATAACAAACATGGCAACTCCACTTATCTCAGATGAGGAATTACCACTTAAAAGCATATAAAGTAATTGCCAAGGCTAGTCTATGAGAGGGGTAGGCCTCACAGCAGTGAGAAACACAAAATGTTGTTTGTCACTACCAGGACATGTCACACAGTAAAAGCACATGTCCTACCTTTTACTTACACAGCACCCTGGCCATAGGACTACCTAGGGTCTACAATAGGAGTGACCTATGTGTAATAAAAGGGAGGTTTAAGGCTTGGCAAGTAGTTGTAAATGCTAAGTTACAGTGGCAGTAAACTGCGCACACAGGCCATGCAGTGGCAGGCCTGAGACAGGTTTGAAAAGCTTCTTCTGTAGGTTGCGCAATCAGTGCTGCAGGCCCACTAGTCACATTTAATTTACAGGCCCTGGGCATATAGTATACCACTTTACAAAGGATGTACAGGTAAATTGCATATGCCAAACAGGGGTAAACCAATCATACCATGATTAAAGGAGAGAGCACTTGCACTGTAGCACTGATTAGCAATGGCAAAGTGCCCAGAGTCCTAAAGCTAACAAAAAAGGTCAGAAAAATAGGCGGAGGAAGGCAAAACATTTTGGGATAACCCTGCTACAAGGCCAGGTCCAACATATATTTTACCTATTACATTAGTTCACACATGTACATTTAATTTCACATACATTACCATAACGTTCAACTTTACCAAAATATGAAAAGATTTTTATAAAACTATATAACAAATGTTGCTCTCAATTTTGTAATTGTCTTCGATCTCACTGTATGAGCTGTCATGATCACCAAATAATATTTAGGAAGAATTACAATTTAGGAAGAAAGCCAGCAAAACCTCAATCATTATTCAAAATGTTCAAAGCTGGCACAGCACTTGCCAATTTAGGAATGGAATGACTGGTAGGAATCAGGTTAGCCACGAAAACGTAATGTGTATCCTAAACCTTTGAAATGTAACACCATATCAAAAACAAACGTATATCACAAAGACAGCTGTGGAACGCAAGAACCCGCTGATAAGTAACCCTTAATTCTACTTAAGACTGTCAGTCAGTCAGAAAACTTTATTTCGGTTTTTGTTCAAACCATAAAAGTACATATACGATAATAACACAATTAAAAATACATTTGTTATAGAAACATATCTGAAAAAGTGCAAAGAGTGCAAGAGTTGACTATCTTCGTTACATAAAGATCAAAAGATTAAGAAAATTCATTGCAAGGATCCACTACTGATCTAAACAATTTCTCAGTTTAACACTTAATTTTAAAAATTCAGTAATTTGGAGAATACTATCACTGTGCAACAATTGTAAATAAATTAACGCCGGTCTGATCTGAATAAAATGGAGTTTTTTTTAAAAGAATCACCCGATAGCGCTTGCGGGGGTATTCATAAAACCTACATAAATATATAAAATGCAGCATGTCCTGCGGAGACTTCCCGTCGCAGCCACAAGGTACTGCAGTCTTATTAAAATTAACAGTTTTTGGCCTAACCAGCAGATGATGGAAAAGATTCAACCTAAACCTTGTTAGCAGGAACTTTTCATGAGAGGTCAGGGAGCCCAATAAATATGGCTCGGGGGTTACACACGTTTTCAACATGCCACATTTTCTCACACTTTGTTTCTGGAGCTCCACTCCTTCCCTCTGGATCTTCCTATCCATAAGGAAGGCCCGTTTAATTACCTCCAGATCCCCCTTGACAATCCGGCTTGGATGTTCAAACAAATCAGGACGCCCCAGCCTGGCAAAGCTGGATTTCAGGTATTTTATCCATGGGATACCCAATGCCTTGTCCTGGGACAGACAGTCCCTCACAATCAAATGTGTCAAAGGAATATCCGGATTCAGCCACAGTTTTATCCAGCAAGTCAACGGGCGTAAGGAAAAAATGGCACATAAATATTGCATCCCCAATTCTTCGCGTACTGCAAGATTGGATGTGCCTGCGGGGACACACAGGAGACGCTTCATAAAAGAGTTTTCAGCAATCTGCAGCTGCTCACCACCGACATACCCCCATATTTCACTACCGTATGTAGCCGTGGCCACGGATTTAGCGTTGTAAAGTTTCAGCATGGCACCGGTAGGTTTTTTTCCCAGTTTCGAGGCAAAGTTAAAAATGGAGGTATTCACCCTGACCAATTCTCCTTTCTTTTTAACAAGATGCGGACCCCAGTTTAGTTTAGTATCAAAAAGAAACCCAAGATAGGAGAACGTTTTTGATATCGGGATTACCGCTTCATCAATTTTAAATAAGAAGTTCCTACTTGGTTGTTACTTTTCAATCAACAGTTACTGCTTTGAATTACCACTCGGACAAACTGGACATCCAGGTTGACCTGCTGAACACTTTAGCACTGTTCACAGCAGGGATCGATAATAAAGTGGACAAATTAAACAATCTAATTATAGCAGCACAATCATCCTCCAAATTAGTCCAATCAGTCTGTTGCTGCTCCCCTATTATCGACTCGCTATCCTCGCTTCCGTCCTTCTTATCCACCGTTATAAGCGAGGTTAAGCAATTGAAGGGAGGTAACCAATCTGAAACTTTCCTTAAGTTAAACCAAAACTCCTCAACTATGACCTCCGAACCGCTCAACCCTCCGCACAGCTTAACGGCTGTGCCGCAGTCGAGCGGGGTGGCAGAATCTGTGGCAACTGTCCATCGAGAGGCCCCGCAAAGCTCCACGGGCTTACCCCCCCATGGCAGCACTGCCCGCGACCTCGGCCACAAGTACTGACCCACCAAATGGGGACCCGGAACCCACTAGCGCCAATAGGTTAACGCCGCTTACTAGCCCTGCCACTATTTCCACACAAGACACACTCACTGCCCCACCCCTCCATATTAGTAAGAGGGAGCGCAAACGCCAGCGCAAACAGAAACAAACTAAGATCAAATCAAACAAATGATCTCCCAAAATTATTCCCGTTATTTATAAACGCTAGTAATAAAAAAGCCCAAAGCGTCCCTCAACCAACACCCAGGGCATCAATTTCCAGTAAAAGCATGCTTAAGGACTACTTAAACCCGAGTGTCTGCCAACAAACTCTGGGCAGTAGACAGGATTGTACCACCACATCTGTAATCGCAGCAGTAACTGAGTCCCATCCCCCCACCGACCCACTAATAGCCAACATCAGTGACCTAACTCAATCAATGACTAAAGTTATGACAACACAACCTCAATCTGCCCCTACTTCTAGTTTACCTCAGCAGGCTAACTTAACTACTAGTCCCAGTCTCGTAAAAGTAACCCATAACACTAAATTAATCGAGGCAAACCCATTCATTGGGCCCAGCACTGCAACAGAAGCCCATAACAACAAATCCACACAGGGTGCCAAAATACTCTTCGCCCCAGAATACATCTCAAAGGGTCGACATGACACCCTTAATAGGTCAAATATAATAAAACTAGCGAACGGAGTACCGGGCTTTGAGGCGTTTACAACAGAAGACATTGAGTCCATTGAATTTTTGCCACCACGAGGCAATCAACCCTCTGAGGTAACTCTGGTGTCACATAAATCAGCAACCTGGGCACGAGCATTCTCTGAAAAAAGTGCAATCTTTCAGGAATGGGGCATTAAAATCTACCCCCATAACCCCCCAGGTTACCCCTTGCAGCTGCTTAACCATCAGGACACCCTGAAAAAAGCCGAAATTATAGAACCAGGAGCCAAACCAAGGCCTTACTCTATTCTAAGAAACGCCCTGGGGACAACGGAGGGGAACACAATTCCCTGGAACAACATCTCCAACCTGGGCAAAACGAAAGACTGGGGGTGGCTCCCAGCAGCCCTGTCCTGTAACAAAATGGCTTGACCCCGAGAATCTACTCTTTTAAATTCAAACTGTGAGACCTTGGTCCTCCGGACACCCCGAGCTGTGTTACTCGAAAAAACCCCAACTTCGGGCCGGGATTCCCCATTTACTTTGTGCTCATGGAACATCAGCGGTCTCCACAATAAAAACACCAACTTGGACACACACTCCTTTATATTTGGGCACACAGTAATAGCACTTCAAGAAACATGGGCCACCCAAAACTCCCCAGTTACAGGCTTTATTGAATTTTGGAAACCAGCAATTAGAGACTGCCTTTTCGGCCATCCCAAAGTGGGCCTGTCGATCTATGTCTCCGAAAACCTAAAAGGCCCGATTGTGTCTTTAAATTTTGACGAAGACTGGTTACTGGGTGTCAAAATCTATTCGTGGAGTAAACAATGTCCACTCCTGTTGCTTAACATCTACATCAACCCCAGCACCCGCACAAAAAAGAGCCATCTAACTCGTCTAATGAAAATTGTGCGGGCCCTGACAGCGGATCAACCTCACGCAGACTGTATAATCACAGGGAACTTCAACACCAACCTATTTCAAGGCAATACAGAAGATTGCGAAGGGCTAACTCCATTTTCATTTGCAGAGGTTAAAGAACAGTCTAAACCACCAAACCAAGGCTATTGCGGTCTGGGAGAACTCTGCGTGCTGCAACTCCACAGCGCAGGATTTCTGGTAATAAATGGAAGATCCAAAAACGACACTCCTCCAAACTGGTCTTGGACGAACGGCCGCAAGCATTCGTATTTAGATTATACCATCTGCAACTCGGCTCCGCTGAAACACCAGGGCAACTTTAGTATCCACCCGCAAACAGAAAGCGATCACCGACCTCAGTCCGTAACTTTTAAAATAAATCCAGAGTTCCACAAAACTGCCCCAAACTCATTCACAGGAATGCACTATGACAATTTGAAGCGCCTAAGATGGAGTGACGACATAATACCCCTCGTCAAGGAGGCAAGCCAGGCTTTTATCTCAGACTGTCCCGACCCGGGGTTTTCTTCAGCCGCGGCATGGTCGACGCTTTGCGCACAACTGATATCCCTTTTTCCAATCAAACACCACCATCAGACGGACTCGGCCAGTCGCCAGCATTCAATCTCACGAGAAACAAGGGCGCTAAAGACAGCTAGGAATTGCGCACTGCGGTCTTTAATGAAATCTCCGGGAGATGCCGAGCACCTTAAGGCATATAAATCTGCACAAAAAATGTTCAGGCAGGCGGTAAAGAAAGAAAAGCAACTTCAAGAAAATGAATTCTGGTGCAAATTACTTTGGGAAAGCAAAAACTGCAACGCAAGAAAATTCTGGGCCTTAATTAATCGTCAAAACTCCAGCAACTGCAGCTTTGGGTCAGCTAACATTCAAGAAGCCAGTTGGTTTACTTTTCTGGCAGAGCACTTTAAGTCCCCAGAAGGAACAGCGCTTACAGACACATGTGCTCTCAGGCTGAAGCAAACAGGTTCTAGCAACAGCTGGAGCAGGTCCACCGGTTGCTGGGACTCATGCACCGATGTCCTCCAGATCTCCCAAGAAAGAGTCACTACAGCATTGTTGAAAGCAAGATCGGACGGAGCCCCGGGCCCCAATGGCCTTCCACAGAATTTATTTAAATCAAACGTACCATTCTGGTCGGGTCATCTAACAAACCTTTTTAACTACTCTCTCAGAACCTCAATTATACCAGACTCCTGGCGTGGGGCAATAATCCACCCAATTTATAAATCAGGCTCCCACTCGTCCCCAAATAACTACAGACTAATAGCTCTCTTGGACATTGAGGCCAAGCATTACGCCGGCATTCTCCTGAGTGAGTTGAGAGCATGGGTGGACGTGAATAATCTGATCCCAATGACTCAAACAGGCTTCACTGCTAAATCCGGGACCATGACCAACTTATTAACATTGGCCATAATCGTCGACAAAGTTTGCGCTACATCTAGGGCGTTTTTTTGTTGTTTCGTTCATTTTAAAGCCGCCTTCGACCGAGTCCTCAGGGCAGCACTATGGGAAAAGTTATAGAAATGGGGAATCCCACAAAAACTCCTGGAGGCAATTATCCAGTTACACTCTGATACATGGGTTCAGGTGAAGCTGGTGTCCGGCACACATCTCTCCCGGAAAATCATGACAACCAGGGGTGTCAAGCAGGGTTGTGTGCTGGCCCCGCTTCTCTTTAATCTGTTTATAGCTGATTTGCCGACAGCCTTGGAAGAAACCAACAGTCACCCACCAAAGATGGGTGGAGCTCCCATAAGCAACCTGCTCTACGCTGACGATCTAGTGCTTTTTAGTCTCACACGAGTGGGGTTACAAAGGCTTCTAGCTAAATTATACAATTACACTACTGTAAATCAACTAGAGGTTAACCTAAAGAAAACACAAGTGGTTACCTTCGGTAAAAAAAGAAAAGCAGGGGGAGGATGGATGTACAACAACATGAGTATTGCAGTAGGAAGCACTTATAAATACTTAGGGGTTAACCTCGACTCAAGGGGCAACCTTGCTAAACAACGTAAGGAGATATCAGTTAAAGCTGTGACCCTACAGGTGACCCTCTCAAAGCTCTCAAAAAAACTGGCCGGCCCAAGCCTAACACCTTTACTTGAGGTAATGAGAGCAAAAATTGGCCCGACACTGGCATACGGCATTGAAACCTTTAAGGGTAAACTAAATAAGATTTTAAAACAACATGTCACTAAAATCTACAAAAAGGTCCTCCGCTTGCCCAAAAGTGCCTCTGCCGCTCAGATTAGGCTAGACCTTGGCTTATTAAACTATGAAGTCTCTAGCACTGGCACGTTTTTAAATTTTTGCCATAAACTGAGACAAGCAGATGTAGGCTCACTGGAGTCACTAGTTTGGCTAGACATCATCGAGAAAAACCCAGGGGGCTCGTATGGTCGCCTTTTTAAAGATTCCATTCTAGAACTCTCTGCGGGCGACCTATGGGACCTCAACCCCAGCGTGTCAGTATTTAAAAGCACTGTCAAGAAAAGTGTTAGAATGAGTTCTCTCATTACTGATAAAAATCTCCTTGCCAAACGTAGATACGCCTGGGCTATTATGAACTCGTACGGGCGTATAGCTCCCGCATCCTATCTGTCATGCACGTATTCTCTGCACCTAAAACTTAGTTTTTTGGCCATCAGACTCGGTGACTGGCAATTTTTAAAAGATCTGCCAGGCTGGCGGCGTATGTCCGACGTACTATGGTGCAGAGGGTGCGGAAGAACGGTCGAAACAATGGAGCATGTGATCTGTGTCTGCCCAGCATTTACGTCACCGCGCAGACTCAAACTGAAAGCGGAGTGGAACAGGCTGGGAATTCGGTCTTGCAGGCAAGCAATTATCGCGGCCCTAAGCCCAGAAAAAACAGCCTTAAACATAGGCCTCACAACCTACATTCGCCTTGTATACCGCCTCCTGTCGATAACAACCTAAATCAAATTGCAAGATTTTTAAACTGTTAAAAACCCTTTTTATCTTTGCATTTTCCCACAACCTGTTGCTATTGAACTGTTGCTGCTATTTTTATTCATATTTATTTTTAATATTTGTAATTATTTGTTAGCAGTTGTTGGTTCACAAGCTCATTACTGCCAATTACTGGTACAACAACTTTCTTCCCTACTAAAGTTAGTTTAATACTATTTGGATTGTTTACAGAGGGGAGTTGTATAATGTTTCTCACCAGTACCTACCTGTCGCTGCTTATGTGCTGCTAGTTTTTAAGTTTCTCTTTTACATTGTGTATCGTTGTTGGTGTCTCTTTTAAGGATGTTATTTTTATATCCAAATAAAGATTGTATTACGCACCCTACTTAGTTGTTACGCCCAACTTGCATGACAAATGATTTCGAGTTATTAATCATAAGGTCTCTATCTGTCATGAAGATTTTAAAAGCATTTAATAAAGCTTGGAGGCCCCTTTCAGTTCTGGATATTAAAACGGCATCATCTGCATCTAAAAGTACTGGAATTCCCCCCCTGCCGACTCTAGGACAGTCAGCCGGTACCTTCTGCAAAACACTATCAAGATCATCGATTTAAAAATTAAAAAGGAAGGGGGCCAAAATGCATCCTTGGTGAACACCCTTTCGAATGTCAAAATTGTTTGTTACGCTCAAGTCTTGGGAGTATCTGACATTAGCTCTGGTATTGCTGTGAAGATCTGTAAGAAAATCAACAATACCACCGTCCACCCCCTTCGCCCTCATGAACTGCCACAGCTTCCCCCTGTTCACGCAGTCGAAAGCTGAGGACAAGTCCATGAAGGCGAGGAGGACGGTGCCCCTATGAGCCACAGTGTACTTGCTTAGAATTAAAAATAGGTTAAGGCATTGGGTTATTGTTGAGCGACCACTGCAGAATCCATACTGGGAGATGGACATGATGTTGTTTTCCACCACCCAGTCTGAGAGTCTCTGCAGTAGTATCCTTCCTATTATTTTAACCATAGAGTCTATTAATGAAATAGGTCTGTAGCAGAGTGGACTACACTTGTCACCCTTTTTAAAAACCGGGACAATTGTGGAGACCCCACACGATTGTGGGCAACCACTTTTTACTGCAGCATTAAAAACAGACTCTAGTATAGGAGCCCAGAAGGTTGGTTCGGACTTAAATAAGTCAGGAGGGATCCCATCCGGACCGGGTGCTTTCCCTGCTCTTAATCCCATAATACCCTCAATGACTTCACCCCTATCAATACTAATCTGCTCCCCGGTAGTACACGGTGGTAAGTTAGAAGTTTCATCCATCGGGCAACAGTATAATTGCTTGAAGTGTGCTTCCCACTCCCCCTTTGGTATGTAATATTCTAAGCCATCACCGGGCTCATGAACCAGAAAAGGTTTTTTCATTACAGCCCAGAATATTGAGCTGCACCTCAAAACAGTGGGATCAAGGATCTCATCCCAGGCCTCTTCCCTTAGGAGTTCTTTGCGTTGGCAATAGTAGATTTATATTCTTTTTGACAAAGTTGAACAGTCGCCTGTATTCTTGGTTTAGCTACTAGAGCCAGCCTAAGGTTGCTTGGTGCTTTGGAACAGTCATGGTTAAACCACTTTGGTCCCACATTGACTAAATTTTTTGCTGGTGCCGACAGCAGCTTAGAGACCTTATCCGAGAGTCCTTGGAACGCACAGAGTACCTTACTCGGCTGTACGCCTTCTTAGGTGCAGGTAGTAATTTCATCTGCACAAATAACTTTAATGTCTTTATACAACAGATCTGGGGTGATCTTAGACCATCTCAGTCGGCGTCTCCCATCAGTTGTACTCACCCTACCCTGAGTATGATTCGGCCCTTCTTTGGCTATCCACGGTCCCGACAAGTGCACAGAGAGCGGATTGTGATCACTGAATTCACTGTCTTCTTTAGTAACAGAGTCCACAAAGGACTGCATTGGTAATGAAATTAATATATAGTCAATGAAAGTTCCCCTCCCATGCCCCTTAAAGGTTGGGATCTCAAAACACTTAACAGGATCCATCAGGGCCATGGTCGGTGTCACATCCAGATCATTCAATAAGTCATTAAAAAGTTCCCCCTCTATCGTATGTTCTAAATGTAAACCATTAGATCGTACACAATTCAGATCCAGAATACATTTAAAAAGGGGGTCACCACAAGGGTGGACATTAAAGTCGCCCATAATCATAAGGTTATGAAGGCTCTCTTTCATTGACGTGCTAATGAAAACATTTAACGCAGATACTTGGCTGGATTCTGAGCATAGATTAACAGAATTGTAAAAATTAACCAGACCAGCTATACAGTTTTCCCCAGTTAAAATTAGACCGATAATTCCATGGTTGGCAGATGGTACTCTATGTACTTTACAAATCAATGCAACCGAAATGTACGTAACCATCCCCCCCTTAGGTCTTCCCCTGGTGGTTGCAATGGCGGGGACGTAAAATGCCTTATAACCTTCTAAAAAGTGATTGCATTCAATGGACCAGGTCTCCTGTAAACAAATTATATGATACTGTTTTATGTACCTAATCCAATTACAATCCTGCATCTTAGCACCCAAACCCGCAATGCTCCATGAAATTACATTAATGTGACTCTTCTTTACCCGTGTGGCTTCTATGCCTTCCAAGTCAGTCGCTATCTCCCTACCCTGTTCCACAGAGTCCTCACATCAATCACACGCCTCTAGGCCTGAGAGTAGGTCATATCTATTTTGCGTCACAACATTAAGCCCATTCCTACAGTAGTTATCAGGATTATTAAGTTGTGTTACTTCAGGGGCAAGACGGTGAATAGGAGTAAATGGTCTACTTCTACTAGGATCAGTTGGCACTTTAATGAGATGAGTGTAGAAGTAGCCGAGTGGTCGTACACATATAATATTCACGTCATAGACTAGGGAGGCTGCTCTTAACAAGGCTGTTGCAACATGTTGCGGGTGTTTGAAATGAACAATAACGCAATCCCCACTACATGTCTTTCTGGACGGGCCAATCCAATTTACTCTTCTGGTGGACAGTATTTGCTCAGAGTAAGTAATTGGGAAGCCACATCTCTTGTTCAGCCACAACACTGTTTTGTTTTTAAGTGATTCATGAGATTCCTCATGGGGCTGAGCAGGATGATGATCAGTAGGCGGGACATTGGTTAGAACAACCACATAGCACAGGTGCACAGTCGGGGGGAAGGTTAATAAAGCGGCTTTTCCTTACCTCTCTAAAACCCAATTTACCTTCTGGTACTGCTTTAGCTTGTTTATTCTGACAACCTGTTAATTTTTTGATCAGGCAAAGCAGTTTCAATTGCTGGTATTAGCTGGGTAGATTGATGTGGAATACTTTTACTAGTACCCTGCCCCTCTCCAGCAGGACCCTTAGCGACAATCTTAGTCCTTTCAGCAGAGGCCAGATGTGATGCTATCAAACCTCCTAGTCTGTTAACTTCTAGAGCAACAGTATCCAATTTAAGAACTAGGGGTTTAATCATCTCTTCCATCTTAGCCTCTATCTTGGCTTCTATGGCAGAGACTAGTAATTCAAATTGCTCAGGGTTTATATTTACACTGGCTGCGCTTTTTCTTTCCTGTGGGTCAGTTCCACCAGAGGGGCTGTTAAGGGGTAGTTGGGTTGTTTCTACTCTTTTTTTACTACGATTCCCCCCTCGTTTAGTTTGTAATTTCCTATAAGCCCTCACTGCTCTGGGGACTGGCGGGTACTGCTCCGTTGCCTCAATAGATGTGTCCGGGATATCCTGATAAAGCTCAGAGTGAACCTGCGCTTCAGTTATTACGGGAACCCGATTACCCAGATCAAAGCTATCATCCACTGGTAGTTCCACCAGTGGGATAGGAGTGACTGGGTGTAAAGCAGGGGTGTTCCCCCGTCCTAGCGAGGCTCTCCGGTCATTAATAATTTTGTTGACCACTTTCACTAAGTAATTATCGATGGTGGACTACCCAGATGCGGTTTTATCAGATTTAACTTTAGACATGATCAAATCATTCATTAAATACTTAAATATTTAAATGTTTCAATAACAAAGCAATCATAAAATGCAAATTACCCTGATACTAGGATTACAAACATATGTCCTAAGATACTGACAGAAAACAGGGCACTGCCCAAAGTCAAAAATGAATAGTCTCACTTGGGGAATATGGATCCACAGCTGCAAATCCAAAGTGCGTGGCCCAGCCCAGCCTCGTCTGACCCCGGACGGCCACAGACGGCCCGCCCTTTGCCCGGGCTTAGCCCGGCGCACGTCCCGCGACGAAAAGGAGCAGGCTCCCTCCGCAAGCGCCTCCGGGCGTGCTGGCAGGCGGAAGTGCTCGCCGAGCAGCCTGGGAGCTGTAGTCCCCCCGCGGCGTCCTCTTGCTACAATGGACAACTGCGGCAGAGGAGAACTACAGCGTGGGCTCCCCAGGGATGGCGACTTGCTGCTAGTAAGGATCGCTCCGGTAAAACTCTCCCCCGCTCCACCGAGGGAGCCTGCTCCTTTTCAAGTGCCTCCGGGAGCGCTGGCAGGCGGAAGTGCTGCAGGCCCACTGGTCACATTTAATTTACAGGCCGAGGGGATATAGTATACCACTTTACAAAGGACGTACAGGTAAATTGCATATGCCAAACAGGGGTAAACCAATCATACCATGATTAAAGGAGAGCACTTGCACTGTAGCACTGATTAGCAATGGCAAAGTGCCCAGAGTCCTAAAGCTAACAAAAAAGGTCAGAAAAATAGGCGGAGGAAGGCAAAACATTTTGGGATAACCCTGCTAAAAGGCCAGGTCCAACATATATTTTACCTATTACATTAGTTCATAGATGTACATTTAATTTCACATACATTACCATAATGTTCAACTTTACCAAAATATGAAAAGATTTTTATAAAACTATATAACAAATGTTGCTCTCAATTTTGTAATTGTCTTCGGTCTCACTGTATGAGCGGTCATGATCACCAAATAATATTTAGGAAGAATTACAATTTAGGAACAAAGCCAGCAAAACCTCAATCATTATTCACATTTTTCAAAGCTGGCACAGCCCTTGCCAGTTTAGGAATGGAATGACTGGTAGGAATCAGGTTAGCCACGAAAACGTAATGTGTATCCTAAACCTTTGAAATGTAACACCATATCATGGAGTGTGGAGGCCCAGTAAACATTCCACGTCTCCGGAAGACTATGGGCCAATTACATCCATTACTGAGGGTACCCAAACTGATTCCAGCAGCAACAAGGTCTAAGTAACTGTGCAGCTGCCCCACAGAATATTTGTGGCCAAAAAAAGTCAATAATATTCATAATCCTTATGTTGAGAACTGAGCACAAGTGACTGACTTTTACTAAAAATTTGCAAAAATGTGCGACTTTCAAAACTCGCTCATCAGATGTGGGGTAGTCGCTGGAGTAGTCCCATAGGCAGGAGGTGTGCATTATGTGGCAACACCACCTCTGGCATACTCAGGATCAAAGATGTTGAAAACGGTTATGAGATTGCTATTAGTGTCAAAAACTGGATCTACAGTTCCTGACCCTATCAATTCTATTTAGGAATAATGGGTTAGTCCACAGAGCAGAGCCCATTTGCAAGACCTTAACAATTACAGATAGAATATACACGTTTCCAATTTCTTTTGGAACTGCATTAAGTGGGATCTAGCCCAAAGATCTCACCTTTGAGAAATGACTAACCTGTGATCTAATCTCGATTGTGCCACCACCAGCATCTTCTAATTCATGGATGGAAGAGCAGAGGAAGGAATGTATCTGTTGAATTTGGTAATAAGAAAGCTGAATATATTTCTCCATGTATGTCTTTATGCACAACTACAAATAAACGTAATTTATTTTCTAACTGGCAATCATGGGAATTTCAGTAAAGCTTCCGAGATGTGATTGTATTTATACAACTCACCCAGGAGCCTGGCAGCAGCATGTTGTACTCGCTGCTGTTGAGACAAAGTTCTTTCTTGGCCCTTGTAATTATGGCAGGAATGTACCTGGACTTTGGTAACTCTTATGTACTGCTGGGCTCTAATTGAGTTAATGCAGCTCCAATGTATTTGTATTGGGATTCAAGGCTCACTGGCCACTGCAGCACTTGCATGTTAATGTCTACACGGAACCACTAACATAGGTCATCTGGAGCTATGAACTGGATTTCCAGATATATGTCATAACCTACCAGTACCGATGCTTGCAAAAACTGAAAAGCTGCAACTGATGCAACCTCCCCAGAAGACTCCTTGAAGTCAGAGCCCAAAAAAATCATGAAGATGCACCTAAATACACATGCAAACCCGAGGTAGGCTAGTTTTACCCATTTCTTTGTAATATGTCCCTACAGAAGATTTTGAAGGTGCGAATGGAAATACTTGCTGTCCCCTTCGGGCTGGTCTAGGGCCAGTGTTCCTACCCACCCCCAGAGTTAAAAGTGTAGGGCCTCATTTAGGGCTTGAAAGAGTGGGAGTCCCCACCACATTTCAATCAATCAATCAATCTATCATAGCATTTATAAAGCGCGCTACTTACCCGTGAGGGTCTCAAGGCGCTGGGAGGTGGGGAATGCTGCTACTGCTCGAAAAGCCAGGTCCTGAGGATTCTTCTGAGGGTCAGCAGGTCTTGGGTCTGCCGTAGGTGGGTGGGGAGGGTTTTCCAGGTCTTGGCGGCGAGGTGGGAGAACGATCTGCCGCCAGAGGTCATGCTATGGATGCGGGGGACTGTGGCAAGGGCGAGATTGGTAGCGCGGAGCTGGCGGTGTGGAAGCTGAGTCGTCTGTTGAGGTACGTTGGTCCAGTGTTGTGGAGTGCCTTGTGTGTGTGGGTGAGGAGCTTGAAGGTTATCCTCTTGTTGATGGGGAGCCAGTGCAGGTCTCTCGGGTGGGGTGGGATGTGATGTGGCTACGGCGAGGGATGTCGAGGTTTAGGAGTGCAGAGGTGTTCTGGATGCGTTGTAGTAATTTCAGCAACACTTCCCTCCCACTACTAAACATGCATGTTCAAAGGCCAGGCGAGAGGTGGGAGAACTGCGGATTCTGTACTAGTGGCGTCTCCACAGGAGGGAAATCACCCTGTGTGTCAGGGCCATTGTTACTTTTCAGACGTAAGCCCACTGCTTTCCAGTTTTGCTTTAGCATTTTCATGACACAATGCCCTGCCCGGCATGCATTTCTAACAAAAGTTGTTCCCCTGTATCGGTGAGAACACATTAGTTAAAAATGAACCGCAGTAGTGGTTGTTTTCTAAATTGGGCAAGCCATCAGCTGCAGATGTAGTAGAGATAGGGTCTCTGCCACCCAGCACCTTATTGGCTAGGTGGTCAGGTTCTAAATTACTCTCGTAAACCTTTGGTATGACCATGGTATGACCATGACTTCCCATTAGGCAAGCACATTTCGTAGGAATCGAAGACCTACCATTACTGCCTTACTTTGACAAAAAATTACACCACCCTTTCCTGAACACGCAAACCAGGACCTCACTGATGAAAGCCACAATCTTGTCATGGATGGACTAAAATAATCTACTGTAATCTGGCTTTCTGGCCAGTTCCAGAGCTAAATTACAACCTGTGAAAAATCGAGCTGTGGTAGCCATTTATAAACTATGAACTCAGGGGCCCATTTTTGCAGACCTGGCTTATCACTATTAGCAGTCCATAAGTGTTCAAACCATTTAAATGATTTTTTTTAAAGCAGAGACTTAGAATTAATTGACAGTAAGGTTCTTTCTTACATACAATCAAAAGTCTTCCCTCAATTAGAGGTTGCCATTTCATGAGGAAATGATTACAAAATTTCCGCTGTACAATTACCTAGAAACTATTTTTGGCACACCATCCCTGCCATATTCTATACTGAGGAGGAACATTTGAGGGGATCTTTGCACACAACATTTATTCATATATAATACTGCGGACAGAAAATAAACTTACTTACTTTTTAGGTTTACATTTTATTTGATTTATAATCTAAGTAATGCAATTTGTAATTTATGCAAAAAGTTTGGAAATTTCAATTGATTTCTTCTATGCAGCATAAACATATACCAAACAAGACCTGGCAATTTCCTCTCTCTGACACATTTTCTTTAAAACTCACCCGACGGTTTAAAAAAAAAAATGAATGGTTCTCAGACCCTTTGGAAAGTCGGATGAGAAGCATGGGTCTTCTCTTGAATACTTTTCTTGACATCAGAATGAGGACAGACTGTGACCTTCATTAGAGCACTAGATTAGAAGAGGCCAAGGCGTGGGAACCGTTGAAGGGATTATTAAAGCACCCAGACGCAGATAGCGATGAAGACAGTGAGACTGCCGTACCGGCGATAGGAAATTGAAATGCTAGCACCCAAGTGCAGCGGCACTGTAACCCCTAACACTGACATGGTGTATGAGCACACAGTGGGGGCGTACAACTGTTCTTACTATTAGTCTTGATGGGCTGGCGACACCTATGCATAACAGATGACTATTGAGGGTATTGTGCAGGGATGGAAGTGACATGCCTGGGGGGGGAGGGAGAGGTGGGGGATGGTTAGGGAGTTTAGTTAGCATAGTAATGATGTAGAGTTCTAATGCAACTATGACTCAGGGATGATATTAAGTAGCGAGGACGGTTTATTTTCTTTCTGTTTGTTTCTCCATTTTTCCTCAGTCCAAGCAAAGGCGGAATACTGATAAGTACTGTAGATTACAATTTGTACGACCTGGCAATATATGCTTGTAGTGATTACTGAGCTGGGAATATTGGGACACTGACTTTGGCACACTGTAATTTTGTACTGACATTGAAAACTCAAAGTTTGTTTACAACAAAAAAACAATTATATCACAACACATGCAAATAATGTTATTTCTTCTACAGGTTTGCATGTTGCCTCAAAAAGCCTCCACAATATTCTTAAAAACCCTGCATGAAAACATACTTTGATATAAAACATCTGATTGTTGACTCACCTTTTTCTTCCGAATGACTCACTCTTGTTCCTTTCCATCGTCAGCATGCCTCCTCTCTCTGAGCACATCCTACTCTAAGTCACAAGCATGTCTGCCTTAATCCCTAAAATTGTATCTATGCAAATTACTCACACCTCATTTGAAGATCACAACCTCTCCTTTAAAAGCCATAGCCCTGCAAATTAACAATACTTAATCTCTTTTACGCAAAGAAGTTTGAGGAATGCACCAAAGTAAGTTTTCACAGTAGTTACTAAAATATAGTCAAATGTTTGTCTCAGGCTTGTCGTGAAGTCTATTATTGTTCGTCAAAGGTTGTCACAATTGTTGTTGATATTAATTTACAAATGCAAAAGTTGAACAGCCAAGAAGAGAGATGTGTTTCTTCTCAACCAGAATTTATGAAGACTGAAGATACCTGGTTGTTCATGGTCAAATGGAGAGGCGGCAACGTCATGTCCACAATCCGCAAAATAAGTATTGATTGATGCGTAGTAGGCACACTCAAAGTTGACATACAAGTTACAAGGGGTGAATATATGATCCACTGAATGCAGTAGTGTTGATGTAGAGGATGGGTACTCACAAAAATGTTCCTAGTGGCCAAAAGGTTTTGTCTGTGATGTGACAGAGGGCCGCATCGATGCCAGCATTGTGGCGGTCGGAGCGGGAGGTGCCAGGGGGAGGTGCTGGTAAGATGGGTGTAGGGGAAGGGAATCATATACATCTAGTGGCTGAACTGCACAATATGAAACCAGAAAACCTGGGATTAATCACGGCTTCCCCAATGAACCAAACTGTGTGATCCTAGGCAACTGTTTAATTTCACTTTCCCTCCTTTTTCTTCATTATCATATATAAACGAAAGTTGAAATACATGACTTCTGGATGTGCATTATAGAAAACCTTTTCCTGTCTTTGATTTAATAAACAGTAATGTTTTTCAAGGGTAATATGAACCCAGTCCAAAGAGTACACTTAACAATTGTCTTGTATCTTAGTTCACTATTGCCATTATTGTCAGTGTGGGAGAAAGAATGAATATTTGTAAATTCATATTTGAAAACTACTGCTTTTAGAAAAACACTGCTCAATGCAATAATATAATAGGATGTACTAAGATGAAATGATTCTGCACAATAATGAAATACACTTTTTGAATTTTGAACGGACCTTATAATATTTTACACTTGTGCTGCAAGATGTCTTTAAAAATAAGGGTGTTTCTAAAGTTAGGTAGTGCATGATAACCTAGTTACTTCCGTTCTTTAACTTCACTTAGCCTTTAAGTACAGGTTTGCTTGTTTATTTAGCCGCTTTCTCAATGTTAGTGCTGAGTCGAGAGAACAGCAGTCCAATGCTGCTGTTGAGCAGGGGACCGTATGTAAGGGTCAAGAGGGTCACATGATGCCCTCAGGCCGTACTTAAGTATCACTGATGTTGAGTTTGATTATTTTTTCACATGTGCCCATCAGTTCATTATATGGGAGTCGCAGTCATCAAATAGTGCACCGCCTTATGTGAGAAAAATCTTTTTGAGCTCATCTAGTAACACCGCTAGCCAAAGCACAAATTCACATATCCCCTCTCCCACTAAAGATCACCCCTAACTCCTATTAATGTAATCTACGACATAGAAACTGGAATAAACTCATGGGGTGGTTTCCATAGGAGTGCAAGCCTAATCTCAATAACCAACAATAACCCCAAAAAACCTTATAACCCTGGGTGTCCGGAGCAGCGTCCTGCCCAAAGTAAATAACTACATTATCTTTTTGAGGGTTTTAAGTGCTATATAAATGCAATTACAATACAATATATAACCCACACTAATATGTATATCATAAAACTCAACTGCTAGGCAGTAGATTGTAATTCATACAGACTGCATAATAATTTCCATGTATTGCTTGACATGCTTCGACAAGACAACTGCTACAGGTCCCTCACCAACTGAGCAGGCATGGAATACCTGAAGAGATCGCAAAAAACACAGTTGATGGACAGAATGTAGAACAATGTCATACATTCACCCCAGTACAAGGATCTGGGCCTAAATCCATCGTTTGTTTGCACTCCATACCGCCCTGGGTTAGACACTGGCTATATGCAAATCAGTTCTGACCCTGTGCCTACATGTGCTTCTGGTCAATGGAGGACTTTAATTTAGTCCACCACTGCGGGTCCCAACTAGCTACACACTGTGATGGACTTTGACATCCCACTATGGCAATTAGATATTAGATAGTAACAAAGTCCCTCTCAGCAGATTTCTGATCCGTGTCTTCCTCCAACCTATGCCTGCTCAGAACCATAAACTGTAAATAAAATATCTCAGTGCAGGAACCAGCTAAGTGGACTGGACTATGAAAAGGAGGACTTCCCTAAAGCGACCTATATAGCTGCTCAAAGCAGTCAGCTTACTGGACACTATAAGCTGTGCGCTGTTCTCTCACACTTCTTCCTCCCACCCGTTATGCTGTATCGTGCTACCTATGTAGCTAAGTGCTTCAGTGTCCCACTTAGCGGTAATAGGCGCTATACAATATTGCAATACAATAGAATAAATACATACCTTTGATACAAAAGGAGCCATCATCGTTCCGCTCAATAAGAATGTCCTTAATATTCAGCGTTACAGGAGCAGACTCAGGAATTGTGGGATTGCGACTGGAGCTATCATCCTACAATAAATAGTCATATAAATTAATTATTGTCTCTGTTTACTTCTATCGGTCAAAAAATTACATTATAACTACCACTACTAACAATTCTTGGGAGTCTTTACTAAATTAATGAAAATATTGAAACACAATTTTCCCACAGTTCAATTGTGTAATGCTACACAGTCTTACTTAATTTGTATACACTATGTGATACATAAACGCTGCCGAAGAATGAAATGTAGGTAAGAGTGAAATGAAGGTAATTCTGATCGGTCTACCCTGGCAAGCAATACATCATATTTGTTCAAAACTTTGTGCAAATGTGGCCCACTTGAAAGAATCGTCTCTTGAGTATGCATACTAGGCAATAAACATGACTGAGACTGTGTCAGAACTTTAGAACTCTTTCAGTTATGCAATATTCTTTGTATTGATTATCTGTGCTAACTTAGAACTGTACAAAATGCCACAAGAGTAAAGGCAACATGAAGAGAAATACAGACCAAACATACTGAGAAAGAATCAGACTGATCCAAAGACAATGTGACTATAGATTTTGAATATTTTTTTAAATAGTGACGCATTGAGGATTGTTGTAATCCTGATTTATTCCTCCTATGCTCATCAGCCGACTTCTTAATGTTCTAAAATAGTTTTTTCAGGTAATTGTTTAATACAACTCTCAAAAGACATCCTAAAACAGTTTAGGGGCCGTATTACGTTATTGTCCCTGGGGCGCATTGGGTGTTTGCGCCCGACATGCACCCCCCCTCTGCCCCCAGGGCTCTTTGGTATTACAGAAGGGGCTGCAGACGCTTGTGCATCCCCTTCTGTAATACTACTAGCGCTGGCACACATAAAGCGGCAGCACTAACTTAAAAGGGCATTCCCTCATTTGTGTGGAGACGTGGTCTCATGCAGATGAGGGAATCCCTTTGCCTCTGCACCAGCGCCATGTAATAGATGCGGGCGCAAAGGCAAATAGCTATCAGGAGGTGCACTGAAAGTGCGCCCCCTGAAGGCAGCTCTCTGGCGGATGAAGGGGGTAATCCCCTTGCAGGCAGGTGCAGTCACTCATTGCACTCGCCTGCAAGGGGATCTCTAATCCCCCTTAAAAGTGGGCATTCTGCCACCTACACAATGAAACATGGAGCAACTTTAAAGCAGGCGCTCCGTTTTTTAAAGCAAGTTTGCAGCTGCCCTGGGCACAGCGCTGTCCATGTAATATTTTCCCTGTTTGTGCCTGCCACACTTGTAATGGGGTGTGCTGGGTGCAAACAGAGAAAGTGCCCCCTTTACATAATAGGGCCCCTGGTGTCAAAGCCCAGAAGTTAAATTGGGTGTCTACAATCATGCAGCACTCTGTATGCTCAATAGTGAAGCCCAATATGTAGAATTTAAGTTGTATATATATATTTCTAAACCTGTTGGAAAATAAGTCTAAACTCCACCTGTATTGTTTTTAAATCCATCATCATTAACGCTTCCCACAGCCAATTGACAGTAATGTTCCATATTTTCTTACATTTAACCAGTATGATCGTTTGAGTTTTGATGTTTATAATGGCATTGCCAAATGGTAGCCTTTGCAGTCCTGGATGCAGACAAAGCAACCTATGCGCTATGCACCATGCTAATCTATTGTTGTTAAAGGTTGGGTGTTATCCCCTTTTTCGCCTCCTGTAACTTTACAATGGTGTGAAAACCTGTATTTTACACCGCAACTATTATCAATAAAAGTTACAATTTTGCTTTGGACAATAAGGAATTCAAATGAACTAGCTGTTGTACCAGACAACAGACCACTTATTTGGCATATCCATAAATGTTTCACCACCTTGCTGCCCCTTTCTGAATTGAAAAGCATATAAAATGCATAGTTCGATTCCCATTTGGTGTTTTCTTCCTTAATATGTTTGTTTTAATGACCTTCTTATGGTAGTCTGTATTGTACATATTAACCAGAGGAAGTCCTTTCCAAAAAGGTAGTTCAATTGAGCAGGTACCACCTTCTAAGTCATTTCGACTGAGTCCCAAAGATGATCCCTGCTTGCTCCAATTACCCAGCATGGTTGTATTTTATGCCTCACAGCTGGCATTTTATTCCTGACTGTTCCTTCCAGTCTCCTGATACTTTGCGCCCCCTGCCCACCAACATTTTATACTTTACGACATCCTTTAAAATTGTATTTTGACCATTTCTTTTGGATTAGGAGCGCTGGACTCACTATTTTATGTTGGGTGTGTAAAGTATAACTAATTTAGCAAAAATGTACCATTACAGCTTCTTCTAATTTCTCTCAGGTATAAAAGTATGAAACTTGTGACACCTTCGTGTAACGTTGTTTCTACCACAAGACAATTCTGATAAATCATCTGTGCATGTATGACCGGGTGCGAGCATGCTCCTAGAATCACAAAACAATAGATCCAATACTTAGAGAGTGTCAGTAAACTGGCATGCGGTCTAGGGTGTCAGAAATGATTGCCCTGGCCAGAGCCCATCGACCATCCTCCATGTCTAGGGGTAGCTGCAAGAACCAAACAAAGAGCAGCACACAGTCACTAACTGTGTCGCCTCTGTTCATCGGTGCCATAAATAATAAAATCCATAGTGGATCACACTATACTTGATCTAATTTCAGATATCTCACAAAGAGTTTGCCTAGCTAGAGCCGTTTTAGTGAATAAACCAAGCATATGAGACTTTGTATTTCAGGTATATTGTCACTAACACTTCCTTTTTTCATAGACAAATTCTAATAGATTTGGTGTTTCATTTTAATTCTCTTCCAATTCCAATTTAAAAAATGAATTGTATTTGGGATTAGTAGATTACAAAAGCTGTTCAACATGCACCATTGAAGGGTGGCCTTCCGATTAACTAGGTGCATAAAATGTGACATGAGCCAGGGACATTGATTCACCAAATATTATGAATAGCAGAATTGTCACTGCCGACAGTTTGAGCCCCAAAGTCATCACATGGATGTCACCTTGTCACACGCAAGGGTGCTAAACAGCCTGCTGTTTGCTGCTGATGACAAGAAAAAATCAACAGGGCTCTTAGAGACATATAAAGTTTCTGTGTCGTCTCTGACTTCATGACTCCCAAGATCAGGTGAAACAAAGGCAGTGCCAAGGGTACAAGGGGAAATTCAAGAGCAGCAACTGGTACTCCTGGCTATAAATAATTAACATCCATTACGTATACTTTATATAAAAGTACTGGATTAACATATCAGAAATCGATAGACACAATCATTAGAAAATATTGAACTTACTTTTAAACAAATGCATGTGTCAGAAACCTTTATCCTCATAGGCATGACTTCAGGAGCAGACTCCTCTTCTACGAAATGCTGAATATTCGTAAGGGAAGATGTGAGGAACTCCGACTTAAAGTTTTCTATATGGCACTGCAGATATCCATTTTTCTCAGCAAGCAAAGAGTGTATTATTGCATTAGGCCCGCTTTCTAATCTCAAACGTATTTCAGGAGAGGTTTTCTTCTCATCGACACATGCTTTGCAATCAGAGCCTGTACAAAGGAACACACATATTGTAAAAGAAGGGCTTCACAGTCAAATGAGATAATTCTTAGTTATATCACAGCTAATAATTTATATGTAAACATAAATATTTTAAGCAAGTATATAATATATAATTTTGCTGGCAGAGTATGATAATCTTTTCCTTGTATTTCTGTAGCGTAATTCATAATGTTTTAGAACAACAAAACCTCCTGCACAGTAATACAAACTACAATGAACCTTACTTAGCACCTATTGGAGCAGGGCCATCCTGTCATGTGCCCTGCACACCCTAGTTAAGTATTGCTCGGTTTATCCGCTCAGGCCCTTACCAAGTGGGAACACGTAGATTGGTTTTAGCTCTGCGACCTGGGATTACTGCTAGCAAAAATTATTTTAATAACAACTGAGCTTCAAATTCCAAGCAAAGATTTTAGCTAAAATGCAGAGAGTGATTGCAATTCATTGACATATTAGGCATTGATGATAAAATAATGTCTTACAAATAATTTATTTAAACCCGCTAATTTACACAGATGTAAACATGAGGGTTAGCGACAGAGCTTGAAAAATATTTAAAATAACTGTATATGGGATTACTCCAAATAGGTACATCAAGCTGACAAAACAATGTCCTACAGTTTCATAGAATACAACTAACATCCTCTCTGGAGTGTTTGTGTTGGCCACAATTACAGGCGTTTAAAAGGTTAGGCAATCGAATGTTTTTAATGGGCCAGAATAACTGATCATTCATCATGTGCAGTGCTGGGTAAGGAAATAAGACACTTGTTGCTGTAATGCTCCCTGCAGGAGTGTGCTGTAGCCCCTTGCATTACTGTTAAATTGTCAAAAACATTCCATTGACTAGAATCTTGAACCTTCAGACACCAAGCCCTTCAAGTTCAGCAGCAAAAGAAGGGGCACATACTCTGCCCTTTTCTCGGATTCGGGTTTTTTTATATTCAGAAAACAAGGGGTTCTGTCCTTTGTCAAGAACTGAAAGTCCAAGAACTCAATCTGTCTGGTCCACACAAAACAATCATTTTAAGGCCATTGGGCAGCTATTTGTGATATTATGGCTAACGTTCAGAATATATGGGAGCATTGAGTAGACCAACCATCTCAGAAGGCAGCTGGTGGCAACTGTCTTTCCCTGATCCATACTGGAGTCACACAGGCTATGTTTACTGACAAAGATTTAAACCCACAGCAGCCTATATATCAGCCTGATTTCCAATTTTTCTTCTTCAGCTTTTATTGTCATTAATCCGAGGAGGATTAAGCCTTCTGAGTTTGATTGCCTTCATATTTCTGATTTACAATTAACAAAAAATTAACAAGTATGATTAGCATACGTTCCAAGGTCAAAGTCAAGTGGGTGCTACAAGTAGTTTTTATTTAGTTAGTATATTTTCAGGTAATGTGCTTGCAGAGGCTTTGCAGCTCAAGGACATCACATGTAAACTAATGGGAATATCTTTAATTGTGGGGTTTACAGGTCCATTTCAGTTTGTTGTGAGTTTCTTGGAAATTGTTCCATTGAGTGGGTTGGTTTCTCAATATAAAGAGGTGGCAGGCTGCGATGGACAGTTTGGAAGGAATCCTGTTGTCATGTGGAAAGGTGACAATGGTGATTTGAGTGGAGGCAACTCAGGGAATGAGAGCCTCTCTGAAAAGTATGAGGAACTTATTGGTTGCCCGAAGGCAGGGGAGCACTTTAGTCCCAGAATTCATGGATTTCCACAGGACTCTGCCTGGAACCCTTGAGTATTTGCCACCATGGTAGTGTGATCTACACATGAGCAACCGTCCTCTGGAGGAAAGGGAGAATGTTCAAGGCCAAGAAGCCTACTTTGCGTTCCGGGATGTAATGTGGAGCTGACTACTGACGAAAGGATGCCTGCCTTGAGTGAGCCAAGGATAGCCTTGCATTTGATTTGGTGAAGAGGTGTTACAGACCTGTTGTGATCTCCAGTAGATCCTCTGCATCCATGCTACCAATTTATAAGTCTACCTCCCGCACAGTAAGGCAAAAGAACACATTGAAGTGCATTGTTCCTTGGTGGGCGGGCTTTCTGTTAGGAGCTATAGCACTACTTTCTGCCTCAATGAGGTTCCCTAACTCCGATTAAAAGGATTCGATATATATATATATATATATATATATATCCATATCCACTCCAAATCCGCCTTCACTTCTCTTCTGCACACGAACAGACGAGCGTAGACCCGATATTTCAGTGCAAATATTTTATTTAGCCAGTGCCGCCATTACGCTTTTCGGGAGATCCCTCCCTTGATCACATGACAACTCTTTGGCATATATAATATAATATACATATTAGGACTGCACTACTGCGTTTTGCTAACGGTCTCATGAGAGTGATGGCCATCAGCAGGGGTTGTAGAAAGATACACTGGACCAAACCCTTTTTGCCTGTCAATCGGAACACATGAATGACATAGAATAAGCACAATGGTTCTGTGGGTCTCATTCATAAGTTACCATGAAAGATCCACTCAAGCCTCGATATCAACAAGGATTACAATATTTGTTCTTCCAGTAAGTGCTTCCTAAATTGAAATAGTGCAGAAGGCGCATTGCCATCTCTGTCCTGTATTAACCCTTTCCTGCGCCCGTCGGCCAACGTTCGTCGTGAGCACTACCTTCGTAGTGCTGCGCACGTCCGTTGGCCGACGCGGCCCCACCCACACAATGGAACGCCCTGCACCGCGGCGGTTAAGGCGCTAATGTACTGTGACCAGAGTCCGGTCGCAAAACATTAATAACTTACTGACTACAAAAGTGCAGTGGTAATGCATTCACAAATGGGAAGGGGTCCTATGGGAAACCCCTTCCCCTTTGTTGAATATAAAAAAAGTTTAAGAGAAGGCAGTGGCCCATAGGACAACTGAATTTTCTTAAACAAACATAAGGGGAAAAAAAGAAACTTTTCTTTTTAACACCTTGACTGCTGCAGCAATTCCCCCTCTGTGCTAACATTTACTGGATCCCCTTGTTCATGACGAGCTCAGCTCGTCATAAGCACACGAGCAGTGTACTGCATGACGAGCTGAGCTCGTCATGAGCATGAAAGGGGTTAAACACATGCCTTTTTCCTTTTAGGAAAACAGGTTGCATTTAAGTAAAAAAAGACTGCTTAATTTAAAAGCAGTCACAGACATGGTGGTCTGCTGACCTCAGCCAGCCTCCATCTCCGTGATGGTGTCGAACTACCTCATAAAAATTCATGAAGTAGGGCGATTTAGGACCCAATAAGAATGGCTATTTTAAAAATAAAGTTTCATACATTAGTTATTACGATTTCCAAATTGCGATTCAGTAATAAATCAATTTGGTAATCGCAATTACTAATGTTGACCAATATGGCCCTAGATACCTTCCATTTTCAAGAGTCTATAAACCACGTAACAAAGGCTTAACTTTCCTTTCCGTTTCTGCACTTCCTGCAAAGTGTGTCACTTAGATCCAGAGGCCCTGCACCTTGTATTAACATTTGCTAACAGCCCATGTTGATTTCGCAAGTTAGCGTGTACATAAAGACACTAGTGTCAGACTACAATTAGTCAATGGATTACTTATTTCCATTCCATCAACTAAGGTTTCTCAGAACCCTGGTTAGGTTGTTAACAGGGCTGGTATTAAATTGTAATGGTAATCGCTGCTGGGGCTGGACACAGCAATTATAAAGCAAAACCTACCTAGTTGAAAATTGAGATACAAAAATAAGCAAATAAAGTAAATCTATTCATGGTGAATGTGGACAACAAACGTAATAGACCTAATCAGTATCCTATGTGTTCGGTGCGTATAAATGGCCATACATCTGTAAGACACCTTCCGTGCCAACTGAGAACATATGCAGTAAAAACTATAATCTGTTATTTGACGTGCTTATAACCATATCAGTAAACAACGTTCTATTTAACTGGAAACACACAAAAAACCTTCAAGCATACCAAGTGGCTGAGTAACCACCAATAGTAAATGTGTTAATGATGGGCAGGGCAAAAATGCCTCATATCTAGTACCAGACTTCTTTGGCATTACTGGGGTGAATATTTGACATTGTTCAACATTCTGTTTATCAATTGTTCTTTTTTTGCATTTGTTACCCCTAGTGGGATGGGAATGCACAGAAGTGGGTCCTGTGCTCTCCATGCCACTGGAGTCAAGCTGGACTGGCTGATGAGGGTTAATACCACGAAACCGGTCCCAGGATGCTGGTTTCCTGTTTAGGGAGAAGCTGGCCTGGCAGTTCATGCTGGACTGTTCCCATTGCGAGCAGGGTCAAGACTGATTTGCACATTGCTGGGTTTAGACTGGAATAGTCTGGGGAGCAAAACAACAATGGATTTAGGCCCAGATCTATGTAATGGGGGTGAATGTTTGACATTGTTCAACATTTTATTCATTAATTGTACTTTTTGCAAGTATAATAGACCTTGCACCTCCACTTGCGCTGCAGTGGTGCTCCTTCTTTAGCTATCAGGTGTGTTTCCCGGAGTACGGATATCTTGACCCCTCACCTTTTAAGGTATGACACTACTTCATATCTCTTGGTCATGGTGTGCACTCCCCGGATATTCCAGCATACAGCTTTATAAGTCATGGGAGTTGCCATCTTGTGGGGTTAGAGACTCCTGATTGACACCACTCACATACTAGTGCACAGTTACTTGAACCCCTCCAGCCTTGGGACAATCGAACTGCTCATGGGTCATGACTCACATAACTCCCCTCAACATTTAAACAACAAACAACCCAACTCCTACACCCCAGGACAAGCAGGTAAACGACCACCAACCAAACTCACAACTAAATTGCTAACAGTCGCAGGTGTATCCACGTATACTACACACAACAAGGGGTTGGGGGTGAGCATTCCAGAGCTCCATCAGGCCCCCCCTCCACCTATGCTATAATCAAGTACATTGAATGAATAACATGCCCAGGGCGTGACCCTGCGTTTTCACAGTTCTCACAGCGTGCTCATCTTGTAAAGCAGACCCTCCCCCAAGTAAATAGCCTCAGTCTTACATCTCATCTCATCGTCCAGTTCAGATCAGGTCATCAGCAGGTCCCAGCATCCTCACCGGCATCTCAATATTCGAGTCACCAGCGAAGCTGGGTCCCTGTTCCAGATCGGAATCACTGACCTCATCTCCACCTATCAACGTAGCCGGGCTCGTCCCTCTATCACCGGAAACCGCCACTACTTCCTCTGGTCTTTGCTGTTCTTGTTGAATCACTTTTCCTGTGGGAGGCACCCCCTGGGTTTTCCTCTCTCTGCGCCTCGATCTCTGTCATCTGGGCAGTCACCTCGTGGATCGCTGACTGGATCCTGCGGTCAGATGGTGATCGATCCACTCCAATACCTCTTGTGGGGACTGAAAGAACTACATCCCACCAGGGGTCAAAAAATGCAGCCTAGCAGGGAACAGTATGGCATAAGACAAGCCCATTTGGCAAAGGCAGCACTTCGCATCTAGGAATGTCGAACGTTGTTTTTGCACCTCCTTTGTGAAGTCAAAGAAAATAATGACTTTACTATTGTCCACCTTGATGTCACCCTTCTTTCTGGCTTGTTCCATTATATAGTCCCTGCAATACAATAGTCGGGCCACCATTGGTCTCAGGGGTGCATCCGGCAACAGGGGTCGTGCCGGCACTCAATGAGCCCTTTCCAATGTATAGAAATGTGAGAGCCCATCGGGAGTGATCTCCTCCCGCAGCCATCTCTCTAGGAAATCCAACATACGGTTTCCCTCCACTTGCTCTGGGAAGCCTATCAGATGGATGTTGTTCCTCCTCAATCTGTTTTCCACGTCTTTCACCCGTTGTTCCAATGTCTGGACTTTTCCATCCATAAGTGTAAGTCATTCACGGAGAGCCAGCAAGGCCGAGGGAATCTCTGCCATCATTCTTTCTGTTGTAGTAACCCGCTCCGCCAGCTATTCGTGCTCAAATTTTGGAATGCCCAGGTCTACTCTCAAAGTGCCAATTTTCGACTCTAGTACTTCCCTGGAAGCGGTGATGTCCTGCAGGATATCCTGCCGCATTGGACCCTCAGGTGACCTTGGCAGCAGAGAAGTTGTACAGTGCACGGCATATGGTCAGCGGAGCCACTCAGGGCTGAGCTCCCCGCATCAAAGTACTTTTTTCTAGTCACTTTGCCCATGTGGGTAACTACAGGAAAGAAAGAGTTGCTGGTCGAGAGAGTAGTCACAGTGCAACTTACCTGTTAAGAAGAGCCTAAAGGCTGAGAAAGCAAGTGAAGCAGATGGCTATGTGCAGAGGTAACCAACATTAAATATCCCAGTGCCTAACTGCTGGGTCTGGGGCACTCTGCCAGGCCTGTGTTTCTCCAGGTACAGTCCAATCTTAGTTCCTCCTCGCAGTGTAATAAAGGTCCTCCGACCAGCTGCCTGAATTGTAACGTGTTCCCGGACTGGTTGTCTCTCTAGGTCTATCATGCAGTGGTAGCCTCAGATAGGGGACAGCAATGCAAGCTGTATTGGGCCATCAGGGGTTTGCCACTGATCCCACTCTGGGTTGTCAGCCTTTTAAACAGGGACCAGGCGCCTATGGGGGAGGTCTCAAAGTCGGAGCTGCACTAAATACCTCAAACAACAAGAAAATTTTAATTAGGGTCAGAGGTCAAAGTTTAAAGACAACTGGAGTATGTAGCCCCTAAACTAACTTGTATACACAAAATATATTCCAGCGTCTAGAGAAAAAGAGAACGGAAAAAGGAAGCCCCCACTAAGAATCAAATAATGTGAGTTGTCGACAAACATACAAATTTATAAGTATGGATTCCCATCATACACCAAGCCTGGTGGTTAGCTTCATCATTTGGGTATCCTTACATACACATAAATGACATCCTAGCCCTATGGATATCGGAGCTTACGAATGTCAAATAGGTATACCAACCAAGATGAGCAAGATTTAATATGTGGGACCAAGTTTTTAATTTTTTTTTTAATGCAGTGAAAACATAGTGAAGTGTGAAGACATAAAATTGGTGCGTAGACAGACTAGCAATACTTGTTAATATCTGTCACGATCAAGGTTTAAAAACGTGAGAGCAAAGACCAGTTTTAATAAATAGCTGTCCTAAGCAATGATGGTCAACATGTTTCAGCACTTAGTGGCAAGAGATAAAGCCATGTGCTTTCGTCAGGACCTCAACAAAACCAAAACAAAACAAGATTGTATAAACTGCTATATATAATACTTCAGAAAAGGATATAGTGTGAGTATTGCTTCTCACAATCTCGTATCTTTCTCCATATCCTCAGTTTCCTGAAAAATAAATAGTGACAAGACACACATATGACTCTACAAAAGGGACAGCCAAATTCCGTTCTCTCATTATATGTGGCCTCAACCAATTATGCCATCATATATATGTCCCTGAATGGTACATCATTCTATCTTACCTTACTTAACCGTCATGAAGTGGTAGGATCTAGTGCATGAAGGTTATTAGGAACATATGTGTGCAACACATATGTTCCTACCACTTCATGACGGTTAGGCAGAGAACCCCTTTGTTATAAATTATGTTAAAAATTATCCTGAAATTACCGGTCCCTAGGTTCTCATCTGTTTTCATTTTGTTGCCCCACTTAAGCTAGATTGTGTCGCATATTACAATTCCCCGTATTTAAAAAAAAACCATTTTTGCTACTAAAATTACCATGGGGTTTTTGTTTACAAATTTATACTAATATGAGCCACGAGTGATCCTAACAACTTGCGCTAATTTCTATTTTCATTGCTGTTTCTAGAGAAACAATGTTATCAGACACACTGGTAGCCTATGGAACTACAGAATCTTCTATTTCCATTTCTGTTAGGGTTCCTTCCGTAGTCTCGCGATACTGACAACACCGCGTGAGTTGGAAGGAGACCCTGAAGGCTTCAGCAACTTCCTCGGACTACATAATCTCGATCGCCCACCAGGTCGGTACCTCCCCGACGGCTCGGCAGACCGCCCGAGGTACCGACGGATAGGTAGGTGAAGGCGAGAGACTTGTCATATCTTTACATTCGTTTTGGTCTAAGATGGTGTTTTTTACCATGCCGGTTTTTCACGCATGTTGCTCTCTTTAACGATACTATGCAACCGGCTAAACCAGAAACAGCACTTAATGCAACATGGTTTCCATTCCCTATTACTAATCGAGGTGATAGATCTTTCTCTTTTTTCTTAAAAAATACATAAGATATTCTGAAGAAATATATCTAGTACCTAAGATATCTATTACCCATTGACAAAGGCACAATCCTCTTGACCTTCTGTGTACGTGTTCCCGTTACACAGACTGTTGTCCAGAGGACTGCCTATCAGTAACAGAGTTGGTGTAAAACTACACACAAGTAATTTTTGAAAATAATTTTTTAATGTGTCTGGTACCGGAGAGGTTCACTCTGAGTGTGCTGTTGATAGTTGTTACTGTTTTGATGCTAAAGTTTGATACACCACAAGATATTGAGTGTGGTGTACTCTTCCTTTTTTAGAGCGGTGCCTCCTACATCCTGAGCTGTTGCCAGGTGGGGTGGGGCCTTATCTTCCCTATATTCAAGGTAAGATAGAATGATGTACCATTCAGGGACATATATATGATGGCATAATTGGTTGAGGCCACATATAATGAGAGAACGGAATTTGGCTGTCCCTTTTGTAGAGTCATATGTGTGTCTTGTCACTATTTATTTTTCAGGAAACTGAGGATATGGAGAAAGATACGAGATTGTGAGAAGCAATACTCACACTATATCCTTTTCTGAAGTATTATAAATAGCAGTTTATACAATCTTGTTTTGTTTTGGTTTTGTTGAGGTCCTGACGAAAGCACATGCCTTTATCTCTTGCCACTAAGTGCTGAAACATGTTGACCATCATTGCTTAGGACAGCTATTTATTAAAACTGGTCTTTGCTCTCACGTTTTTAAATCTTGATCGTGACAGATATTAACAAGTATTGCTAGTCTGTCTACGCACCAATTTTATGTCTTCACACTTCACTATGTTTTCACTGCATTTAAAAATTTTAAAAAAACTTGGGTCCCACATATTAAATCTTGCTTATCTTGGTTGGTATACCTATTTGACATTCGTAAGCTCCGATATCTATAGGGCTAGGATGTCATTTATGTGTATGTAAGGATACCCAAATGATGAAGCTAACCACCAGGCTTGGTGTATGATGGAAATCCATACTTATAAATTTGTATGTTTGTCGACAACTCACATTATTTGATTCTTAGTGGGGGCTCCCTTTTTCCGTTCTCTTTTTCTCTAGACGCTGGAATATATTTTGTGTATACAGGTCTCACAGTACCCTAGAGCCAGGCACCGAGCGCCACTGCCGCAAGCTCTTTAAGCCGAGTCAAAGACAGGACCGTATACAAGTGAGGCGCAGCTAGGGAAACGTTGCACTCACTATCCCTCATCTGCCATGCACTGGGGTCTATTCATATCTCAGCCAGCCCTTTAATGCTAGCCTCATCTCCATTGGCACTCTCTGCTAGGTCGATGGCAAAGTTACTGTGCTCCAGGGCGATCTTGACTGGCGTCAATGTTGGGTTCAGGCTTTGCCAGGGCAAATCCCCAGTCAGCACCCCGAGGAACATCACAACACAGGTGTGCTCCCTAGCACCCCACTGTGATTGCCTGCTGGGTGGCACCAGGATCACCCCTATTTATGTTCTCCATTGCAGCCGTGTGTAGGGCAACAATGACGACCTGTGGCGTCCCTGGGCCCTCACCAGGCAGAGGTCAGCCAGTCAGCAAATGTCTACTCAGGCCCGCCACAAGGGCCTTCCAAAGCGTCTATGTGGAGCGCTGCTCCGACTCCTTGCAGCTAGGCATCCTGAATGCTGGGGAACAAGTCATCCCTGAAACAAGGGAGAAAGCCTTCATTTGACTGACACGTGTGCCCCCACATATCCCGATGCAGGGCCTAAGGCCATGGGAGGCTGTGACTCCAGATGCTGCCAACAAACACTCAACCCAGGTTTTTTCTGTGAAGGTCTTGTGTACCGGCCGCCTTCCAGATGTTCACCCCTGGCTGAAGGCGAGGGGGGGTTCCACTTCTGGGGAGCAGCTGCAATTGGATGGCATGTGAGGCAGTCGCTGCCTGCTCCACGCAGCTCAAGACTCCGCATTGTCTGAAGTCCAAAACGCGGCCTACGGGAGCCATGTTTGCAGTGCCATGCACGGCCAACATGGGTGGGTCTTAGAGCCTGTACCGGGAGTCACTGGGCTTCCTCTGGACCGCAGATTGGTGTAGGGAGAGCTGTGAGAGCACAGAGGTGCTTTTAGTTGCCCATCAGGCCCCTCCTGAATTGCAGGATGTCAATGTATGGGGGTTTGTCCACGGGAGCGCTGGTGGAGTGCGGCTTACTCCATTGCCATCTGGCAATGCCCAACCCCCCTTTTCCATTGCTATGCTTGGAATCAACAAAATACCTGAATGTTTCACCACCTTCAGAGGGTGGGACAAGTGGCCATGAAAGCAGGGCAGAGATTCTGTTCCAACGCAAGTGTATTCAGTAAGGTCAAGAGAACCTTTGTCTTAGCCAATTAAAAAAAACTGCTGAAGACATGGCTCTTTTAAACTCACCCCCTCCTGACCTTTCTCCTGCAAAGCGCCGAGAGATCCTTCCGGGGATGATTCGTTTGCGCTCTACAAATCCACAAATATAATATAAATATTAGAGAGGTAACACTTCAAGTAGATGTTTAATCTCCAGGATTTAATTGAAGCCAGGCATTCGGCTACAACTTCCAATGGTGCCCTGTCCAGACCCGTCTGCAGGGTTTAACTAAACTATCATCTGAGTGTCAAAGAATGAATGAATGAAGGCGGTCAGAAGTCAGTGGTTTGGAGCTGCCAAAAAGGAGAAAAGCCACTTCAGCATCAGACCTGTGATGCCATTGGCTTCAAGCCCTTTTAATAGGAGAGGATGATTAACAATGCTGTAGGCAGCTGAGAGAAATATGTGTTCTCTAAGGAAATATCTGCAACCTGGCACTGGTGTGGTCTCCATGATTTAGGCCAGGAAGGTCAGCTGTGACATGGGGCAATAATTTCTCAAAATCAGTAGAATCCAATATTGTGTTATTTAACATTTGCCTCACCTTTGTATTTTTCTACTCATCTGGGTACACTCCACTGAGTAATAAGGTGTTACAGGTTTTTGCTGCTGGAAGAGTCAAAACCCGAAAAAGTGTTTGCAATACTTAAGGTAGGCAAGGCCCCAAGGCCACGCTGAGGGATGTCAGAACACCAGACTTCAAGGAATAAATACGACAGGAGGTTAAAAAAAGATTACACCATGGATATTTCAGGTGTCTCACTGGTTGTCACACAACATGGATTAATACCAGGACAAGCAGCCCAATTCCTGCATCAATTGAACTATGATGACATTGGAAAGCTTGTAAAAAGAAAAAATTGAGGTAAACAGTGTTGTAGAAGTAATATCACATTCAATATCATAAAGGAATATCTTAATTAGGAAGCATATTGTTACAATAGCAATAATAAAAAAAAGAAGGTTCTTCAGTAGTTATATTGAAGGGGAAGCATAAGGAATGCTTGTGAAATTTCTCACCCATGCTTCGGTTGCTGTAGTAGTGTCGAACAGCAACATTGCCCAGCTCCTTAGGTATCACTTGACCCACATGAAGACAAACTGCCAAGTCTTTCCCTCTGATGTCGATCCCACAGTTGACATCAAAGATGTTAAAAACAACAACCGATATCTGTTAAGAAGTAAAGTCAAATGTAAGTATTTTACTTACCCATTTAACTATCATTTAATTATTGTTTTTGCAAATTGTCTACATTAGCTTTCATAGCTATCCTGTTACCAGTTTAGGATTTAGTGGGGCTTTTTGGTGTCAGGAATCAAACTACATCAAAACCTTGGCCTTCATCATTGTTGAAGACTATCTTAACTTATATACACACACCATTTTGAGCAGACAGATTATTGGGCAATTATTGTGCACTGTTAATGCCCAAAACTAGGTCACACATCCATGTGACAATTATCAATAATCCTAACAGTTCATAATCTTGTAAAATATCTTTAAATAATGTCCAAGAGATCAGGGATGGCAGCTGACTTTACTGGGCGATGATACATAAACCATGACGAGATACTTGCAATAACTTTAAAACATAAGTAGCGCTTGGACGCCTCAGGGCAGCTACGTGCGCTTTACAAAAATCATTTTCATTATTCAAGGAGATATCCAGTAAAAGAAGTTAACTTTTTGGAGAGTAGGTCTCCTTTTTATCCATGACTAAGAGTAACACACCCTTTTGGTAGCTGGCTGTAAATCAAAATAGTATGCAAGGACTTATTGTTTGAAGACTGTGCCTTACCTGTGAAGACAATGAAGATATTTTTTTGTTCAATGACATTCTTTCAAGATAACTTACATACAACCTAAATGATTAAAACACAATACTTTGAAATAAGATTTTAATATACTTGCTTGTCTTTTAAAAGTGTTTTCTAAATGCACAAATAGGTTCAGAAATGTATACTCCATTGCAATTTGCAAGGGGCATGTTTAGGGCGTCCATTCCAAATTTAGATTCAGTGCCCATGTATCAATGCATTTCAACCGGAATTGTAGTTGCAAGCTACTGGATATGTTACTGACTTCCAAGTTGGGGTGGTAACTGATTTGCAAAGGGATTATACAAAGAGAAGGATGGCTGGGTGACAAATGTGCACAGTTGTGAAAGAATAACACCAGTCCAAGTAATTATAGCTCAAAGGATAAGGTAACAGCCATCTACCGTTCACCAGATGGTATAGAGAACCATACCATTTCCCAGCACTTCACAGCACAGCACTTTCACAGCACTTTTCTTCAGAGCAAAGGTCTAGCCCTTTGCTCTGAAGAAAAGTGCTGTGAAATAAAAAGAAGATTGAGAAGATCATCTTGTGATTGAGGACTTTATTGATGGGAGCTCAGGATATATTGTCTGTTTGATTTGCAAAGGGGAAGGGATGCCCTTTGGAATACATTCCCTTTGGAAAACGGGCAGCAACTTCAGGGGGAGTGGGCAGAGCTGGAGAGACTACTGCCTACACTCACTACAGTCTTCCAGTGACTTGGGATGCTGTTAAAAAAAAAAAAGGTTTATGTTTTGGAAAATAACCACAGGAATGTTTGTCTGCAGTCCCTTACAGGTCAAATTCTCTGTGATTGTAGCCTATCAAGGGTGCGGGGGAAGGGAGTCGTAAACTGCAACATGCTTAATAAACAATAATTAAGCAGGGCGTTGTGTGACTCACCTTTGATTCAGTATTTTGTGAATGCACATAGTACATAGGTCGGTTCGCAAAATCAAACTACATTACCAAAACTTCAGTGAGCAATTTGTCTGCTTTTTGTGAATTTAACCTTAGCACATATGGCCCTCATGAACAAACAGATGTATTGTATTGTAATTGCATTTATATAGCGCTTACTACCCCTGACGAGGCGTCAGGGCGCTTTTTTTGGCGAGTAGCACGGTACTCAGGAACCCATTAATGATTAGTGGTGAATTAGTATCGTAAAATATGAAAGTAATTTGAGTGGAGGATATTAGTCAGTTATTTGGATTGAGAAGGTTAGCGGAGGGATAGAAGAGGGAAAAAAGGTTTGCATTTATATAACGCTTGTTACCCCTAATGGGGTGTTGAAGCACTATCTTGGAGAGTAGCACGCTACTCTGGAACCCATATGGATTAGTGGTTAATTAGTAAAGTAAAATATGAAAGTAATTTGAGTGGTGGATATTAGTCAGCTTATGTATTAACACAAATAAGTGGAATACTTTTAGGTGCCAACACATCCTAAAGTTCAACATCTAATTTGATGCATTTTCAGCACTGAAAAAGTAAGCAATACAAGCTCACTCCTTGCATGTCAACAGCAACTTCATTTGAATCCTTCAAGATAGTGGAAAGAGACTGCAAACAATAAAATTGTTAAAATTGAAGAGATTGGTTTAGCAGTTTGTGAAAATGAAAACAGAAAATTAAGACCTGACATACGAAACAGCAACTATTGTGCTGCTGGTGCACCGGACAGCACAGATTCATCATATAAGATGGAGCATTACATGAGCGCTCCTCCCCATTCAAGTAAGAAGGCTCTGTAAATATGGGCAGAAAGGACAGCAGCACTGAGGTGAGAGCTTTCAGGAGGAGCTATTGCAGGGAGTCCTTGAGAGAACAGAGGGGCACAGAGGATGAGAATGGCTGTCAAGAGTGGGGGACGAGAAAGGTCTATTTAGCAAAATCATCCTTGGTGCGTTGGATCGAACAGTAGTCCTGCCCTGCATTGAAAACGAACCGCACCGGCTCTGCATAACAGGGAAACACAAGTACACACACACGAAAGAGAAATAAAGAAAACAAAGAAAATGCTTACTGCCACACACCCACAGAGCTGATTAAAGTCTCCAAAGGAAAACCCCAAAAACAGGTTGTGTCATCTGAGAGGGACGTTCTTATGTTCCAGAGTCCCAGATTTAAAGAGGGAAAGACTGCTTACCCTTGTTGTGGTAACAACGGTACAAAAGCCTTCTTCCCAGTCATAGGATAAACAGTTATCAGTCTGTTTTTACCGGTAAGATAATGGGATATTACCTTGCATCATCTAATATATTCCTATTGGACAAGTTACTAACCTTCGGTAATGCCATTTCTGGTAGAGACATGATCTAGCCGCAGATTACTAACCTTTAAACTTCCTGGCGTCAGGCTGGATTCGGAAGATTATCGCAGTACACCTGCACGCCAGTAGATGGCGTCGTTCAACTCTGCGACAAGTCGTAGGCATCGTGTTTCTTCATGACGTCCGCATCGTCAATATAACCACCACTCCGGTACGCTGACATCAGAACTTTTCACGACTTTCCACGCCAGAAGCGTGGAGCCATGAAGTGACTGACCATGATGTCTTAAAAAAGCAACTATGGTCCTGAAGGGGAACAATCCTGACACTAAAAACAATTCCGCAGTGTGGCTAAGATGGATGGGTCGGTAAGAAATCTTACCGAAGGCGTTACCAGAGGTAAGTAACTTGTCCATCTGAGACATCTAGCCGCAGATTCCTTACCTTGGAACAGATATCCAAGAAATACCTTTCCTGGAGGTGGAACTGCGGAAAAACTTCAAAACAGAAAGTGCTGCAAGAAATAGCGGACAAACACGCCCTCCCTGCGAACCTGAGAATCCAGGCAATAGTGTCTGGCGAACATGTGCAGAGATACCCACATGGCCGCTTCGCAGATATCAACAATTAGATCACCACGCTGGAGGTCTGAGGTGGCTGCCTTCGCCCCGGAGGAATGGGCCCTAAGGCCTTCAGGAGGATGTTTCTTTGCTAAGCGTAATATATTTTGATACAGAGGATAATCCAATGTGATATGGCCCTCTTTTGGACATCATGTCCCTTCTTTGCTCCCATGTACCCTATAAAGAGTTGGTCATCCACCCAGAGCTCTTTGGTGTGATCAAGGTAGAACGACACCAATCTTTCCGGGTCCAGACAGTGGAGACACTCCTCTTCCTTAGAAGGATAGATTTGGGGAGAGGAGTTGGCCTAACGGCTAGGGCGGTCAACCTCGAATCTGGGTAACTGGGTTCGAGTCTCGGCAAAAACACTGAACATCCTGTGATTCTGGGCAAATCACTTAATCTCCCCGTGCCTAAACAAAAATGAATGTGTCCTCATGTAATGCAACTGGTGCTATGTAAAGCGATCTGATACCCGATTCGGGGCAGTTTGCGCTATATAAAAGGATGCAGAGGTGCATAGAAAGTGGGCACAGTAACAGACTGTCCCAGATGGAAGGGTGTTACCACCTTGGACAGTAAGATGCCCCAGTCCAGGGAGTACTACTTTGTCCGGGAAGACGGTCAGGTAACGAGGCTGTGATGACAGTGCCTGCAGTTCGCTCACCCTCCTGGCTGAGGTGATTGCCACCAAAAAGGCTATTTTAATAGTGAGTAGCCATTGAGGGCAGTTGTGCAGCAGTTCAAACGGTGCACACATCAAAAAGGTAAGGACCAAATGAAGGTCTCACTGTGGCAGAACAAAAGGGGAGGGTGGAAACAAATGGGTTAACCCCTTCTGAAATCTCTGCACAAGAGGAGATTTAAAAAGTGAAGGCTGATCTGGCAGTCGAAGAAAGGCGGTTAGGGCCGAAAGGCAGCCCTTCTCAGTGCCCAGAGCAGAGCCCTGCTTGGACAAGGAAAGAATGAACAGGAAAACATCTGACAAAGAGGCAGATAAGGTCTTAATATACCTTTCTGGACCCTACACTGCCCTGTTTGTTGCAGTACCACATGGCGGTAGTGTTGTCCGTAAACCTGAACTAGACTTCCCTAGATGGATGGTAAAAAGGCAATTGGATCGCCCGAAACTCCAACAGGTTGAAATGGAGCCTGGCTTCCGCAGGAGACCAGAGTCCTCTGATCTCCACCTACCCCAGATGGTCGCCCCATCCCAGAAGATTTCAGAAAAATGGTAAACCCAGTATACCCTTGTAGGCTTGGGCAGTAAATAAAATCAAAGTGAAAGTGTCTACAAGGGATTTTACTAGCTATCCATCGATGTTGGATAGCTAATGAAATCCCTTGTAGACACTTTCACTTTGATTCCATCCCAGAAGAGACGCATTTGTCACTACTGTGAGTTCTGGGTGGGGAAGGGACAGGGGTCTGCCTCTGACCCAAACGCGGTTTGTTAGCCACCACTGCAGGTCTTTCGCATTACCCTCCAATATCTGAACCAGGTCGTTGGGATTTCCTCAATGATATGCCCATTGAAACTTTAGGTCCCACTGCAGAGCCTGAATGTGCCGTCGAGCATGGTCCACTAGCAGGATGCAGGAGGCCATGAGGCCCAACTGCCTCAGAGTCATTCTCACCGAAATCCAGGATAGAGGCTGAAACATGAGTATTATAGCCTGAATATACTGGACTCACCACTCGGGAGCATAAGCCCGAAACTGCAACATGTCCAGAATTGCACCGACGAAAGGGAGCATCTGAGAGGGAGTCAGGTGTGACTTCGGCATGTAGATAATGAACCCCAGCCCGTGCAGGAGGTTCACCGTAGTCTGGAGGTGGGAGACGACTGCTTCGGATGAGCCTGCCTTCAGCAACCAGTCGAGAAAGGGAAATACTGGAAACCCTGATCTTCAGAAATGGGCTACGACCACCGCTATCACCTTTGTGAACACCTGAGGGGCACTGGTTAGGCCAAAAGGGAGTACGGCAAACTGAAAGTGCTTGAGGTCCACCGTAAACCGCAGATAGCGACGATGGGCCGGCATGACGGAAATATGGAAATAGGCGACCTGCAAGTCCAACTCTACCATCCAGTCTGCCAAGTCCAGAGTAGACAGGACCTGAGCAAAGGTGAGCATCTTGAACTTCCCCTGCATGAGAAAGTAGTTGAGGGCTCTGAGGTCGAGGATAGGATGAAGGCTCCGGCCTTCTTTGGAACCAGAAAATAGTAGGAATAATAACCACAGTCTATTTCTGGCTTGGGAACCCTCTCTATAGCTCCCTTGGTCAAGATAGTCTTGACTTCCTTGCAGAGTAGGGCAAGAAGATCCTCTGTCAGCTGATTGTAAGCTTGATGGATGGAGGGGTTGTATCTAAGTTGAGGAATTAGACCCTTTGGACTATGTGCAACACCCACCTGTCTGAAGTTATGTCCCCCCCACTGGTGGAGGTGGTGGCGTATCCTGCCACCAACTGGACGTGTATGATCCGGGGAGGATCGGACTAGGAAGGTTTTGCAATGGAGAAGGGGATTGTGGCTTGGCTCGAACTCTGACCTCAGGCTTGAGGTGAACCACGTCCACGGCCCAGCAGAGGTTGCTGAACTTGCAGGACTTTCTGGCTGGAGCAGGGTTGGTGCAGGTGGAAGCCCCTTCCGTAGCCACAAAAGGAGCAAAAGCAGACACAGGCTGTGAAGTTGTGGGGAGGCATAAAGACTTGGCCGAAGCCTGCGATGCCTTAAAACACTCAAGTGCTGCATCTGCTTTGTCTCCACAGAGACAGGAGCCATCAAAGGGCATATCCATAAGATGTGCCTGGACATCCCCTGAAAATCCAGACGTCCTTAGCCAGGCATGACGCCGTATTGCCACAGTCTAGGAAATCACTCTGCCTAGTGAGTCAGTTGTGTCCAAGCAACAGCGGATGGCGAACTTTGCTGTATCTCTCCCATCTGAAGTAGCTTGGGAGAGCAGAATCCGGTCCTCCTCAGAGACTCTGGGCAGTACCTGCGCAACCATAACCCATATCGAATGGGAATAACAGCCCAAAAGGTATGCAGTGTTCACCGACCACAATGTTAGACTGGCGGAAGAGAACATTTTCTTCCCAAAGCTTTTGGATTACCTGTCCAGAGGTGAGAACAGAAATGTGCCATGGGAAGTGGAAGCCTTGACCACCAAGCTCTGTAGGGTGAGGCAGTGGTAAGGAAAGCTGGGTCACCCTGTGCAAGGCAATGGCAGTGGGCAATCGTTCTGTTCACATGAGCCCCTGTGCTAGACTTGGACCAGGTGCCCAGAAGAATGTCTGTTAAGGCCTCGTTGAAAGGCAGAAAGGATTCAGAGGTGGAGACATCAGGTTGCAAGTCTTGACTGCCACTATAGGCAACTGCAGATCCAACACCTCTGCAGCTCTTCTATGCCACCATTACAAATGATACCCCCTCCTCATAGCCATGTTGTTGGAAGACAGCATGGCAGAATCTGGAGAGTTGTCCAGGGTGCCTGTATCACCCAGTTCCTCATACCAGTCCATTTCTTGAGGTTGCAGGATTTCCAAGGATCCTGCTCCCCCTCCCAATCCTCCTAACCATTCATAACCCTTCAGAATAGGGCAGGTTGAATGACATGGAGCTGTACAGCTCCGTCGGTGCAGGACTCGGCATCGATGGACGCCCGACCGGCTCTGTGTTGTCAGGAATGACTATTAGGGAGGCACTGCTGGTGGGCTCCGGCAACACTGAGGACCTTGGCGCTGGACGTGGCACCGGGGAAGGTCGCTGAGGTACAACTTGTGCTGGTCCGGACCCTGGAACAGGTCCGGTAGGAAGCAGTGGCACCAGGCCGGAGCCGAAAGCACAGAATCCATAGGGACTCCTTCGTCTGAGCCTGCGGGGTCCAAAGGCGTGCTGGCAGGGTGGGGTTGGGTGGGGGTCATTGCCGGCCCCGGAAAGGGAGGGAAACGCGGAGCCGACCCAGGCACCCATCCGCAGAGCCTCGAACACTGAGGTTCCTCCAATTTATTGTGTGATGGACAGGGCGAAGTTGAAGCCTTTTACCTGACCGCGGCGACTTCGAGGAAGAGGACTTCGACCCTCTGGAGCGGTGCTCGGACCTTCCTCTCGACCAAGATCGGGAGTGAGATTGACCACTCCCTCAAAGCCTTCAACGCCATGGTCCGGCAATCGGAGTTTGTGTTGTGGTTGCTCTCCATGCACCAGAGACATACCGGATGGGGGTCCGTGACAGAACATGGCACGGTGAAAGGCGGCACACGGCTTGAACCCAGAGGTCTTCTGCTAGACATCCCCAACACACCATAAGGAGTCGAAAAAAAGTAGTAAAAAGTCGGTCAAGAAATGACAGGGGGTAGCTCTCTTAGACGGATCTGTTCTGGCGCAGAAAGAAAAGAACTGATGTCAGCGCGCCAGAGTGGCCGTTATATAACGACATGGAGGCTACAACAATGATGAACAGGTCGCCGACAACATCACGCGGACTAAAACGATGCCATCTACCGGCACGCAGGGGTACTGCTATCAAAAATCTTCCAGATCCAGCCTCACGCCTGGAAGTTCACAGGTAAGGAATCTGCGGTTAGATGTCTCCATCAGATGCCAATGAGTGAGCACTGGAGGGCCTGTTACGATGCCAGCCAAGTAAAGTTAGGCAGCTTCACTCCAGAAAACATCACACCTATTTTAGTTTTTATTCAGTCTCCTGCCTTTTCTCACATGGAGAAGAGGCAGCAATAAGTAGAGGTGGGTGGAGCTAACGGAATCTGAATCCGCAGAATTCTGCAGAGGTACAGAAAAAGTGTGAGATTCCACATAGTTCTGGCAACTGGCAGAAAATATGAAGGTCGTGCTGATTGTGCTATAATCTAGTGCCGGGAGCACAAACAGTACTGAAAAATCAGAGGGAATAGCACCATGTGGTTCGCAAACCGTGCAGCCATTAGAATTGATTTTGCAACCGCTCGAGTAGAAAATTTACTCGAGCTGCAGCAAATCAACTAGAAAAGCAGCCCTCTCACCTTAACCGCCAGCAACCACCCACGTTAGAAAATCGCACTTGGGGATGTCGACATCTCGCTCGCAAGCTCGCATTTCTGGAGCCTTGCGGGGAAAAAATTACCTATGTGGTGGGAGTCCCCCTATTCCGCCCACCCCTAGCAATAACAGGAAAGGCCATGTGCATGAAAAGAAGCACTGGTCATGTGCAAGAGGTGTAACGAACAATGGAATTAATATCAAGCTACAGCATTGTATCAGATTATTTGCTTTAATATCTATTGTTCATTATTTTTAGCATGACTGACATTTAAAGCATAACTCAATTTGCGTTAATTTAATCCTGTACTTGCCCTACCCCTATTGTTTCCTTTTACACTGCATCAACATAAATTAGGTTTGAGGGTTAACAATGTATTACAGCAACCACATAGTGTCATTCATTGTGTTAATCTAATATGCATATACACATGTAACAAGTTCAATGGAGGAAGCAATGAAAAACAAATTAATTTCTATGCTACTGCAAATACTGGTCTTTGCTGCTAATGTAGCAAAATGTTTATTAAGTACAAAAAAGAGATTAAGACTCCGAGCGGCATTGTGCTCAAGAAACATGGCGCTAACAAATGGAAAACAAGGGGAAAATGGAGACCCACCATTAACCTTTTCTCGAAATGGTAGCAATCAAATTAACGGAGCCCTTCAATGTCAGCACCTGGCATGCTCAAAATATTTTATCTTTTGGCAGCTTACCTTCCTATTTGAAGACTACACTATACTACATGTAATGATGCCTGAACCATTAGCACTGCCCCACCGCTGTTTTACCACTGGTCATCAGCTGCCCAGGAAGCATTAGTTCCAATTCACACACCTATCTAAACAAAGCTGTGTTGTTGTAAATCCCAATGTGTTTGAGTAGTATTTTCTGAAATGCATTTCATCTAATATTCTTCTTTCTTGATGTAATATAAAGCAGCTTCTAACAATATTTAACATGTTGTCACTAGAACTTGCAACATTCCACACAAATACTAACATGAAAGTAAACAAGCATTGGCATAGCCATTAGGTCTCGCCTTTGGGACCTTTATAAGTATTTAGTTATGCAGCAGGTCCCAAAGGCGAGACCTATTGGCTATGCCAATGCTTGTTGTTTTTGTGTGAGCTAAGTTCTGCAAAGACCTGCTCATTAGGAAATATGGTGATTGGCAGAGGCAGAACACAACTTGCATTCTTTCACCTCTCATGGGTCCTTGGACACTGGTGAAGCAGATCAACCTGGCAGCTACCAATGCTATGCCTTGGTCAGTTCTCCATAGATCTTGGTGAGGCTGTGGAAGACAGGAGAAGCGAATACTTGGTGGCATCCCAACTGTGGGGAACAACCTTTTGTTTCCCACTGTTGCATCACAGCAATGAATGAATGCCCAGATTTATATATGGTTATTCACGCCATACATAATGTTTCTGTTAGTCACTGTTACCCACCTATTACTTTATAGCTGGGCTACTGGAATTACGTGGCTGGGGAGGGCCAAATTATGTGGCAGGGATTACTAAATTAAGCAGCAAGAAAAGGCAAATCATGCGGGGTAATGCAGCACATTTTGTGATAGTATTTCCTCAAAATGTTGACATTTTCACACGTTAGCACTGTGGGCAAGGGTTTCATCTAATTAGTGCCAATCTTGTGGAAAAAAAAGGGTGGCACTACCAACCAGAATATAAGATCCTTAAGTATTGCCCGGCGGTGTCGCCTCTTGAACCCACAAAGAAGTTAAACTATTGAAGAGGCAGGCGCTGGAGACTGGAAGGCAGGAAACAAGGTTTTTATTCTCTCCGGAGGAGAACACAACAAAACGGGCAGAAGGTATCGTTCTGAGGTGCTCTAACTGCATCCCTGAGGCCTGGCCTCTTATACACAAGTTTATCTCTTTATTGCATGTAACACATTCTCGTCGATACTTTGATGTACGGAAAGACATCCTCAGAATCCCCCCTTCCCAGCCCGTTCCCACGCAAGGTTACAGTGGAAGTCCCCGCCCCGTTCACAACAGGTGATGATCATCGCGCAGCTGGATATTCCGCCGATTCACGGAGTGTGTGGGGTTCGATCGGATCTCGTAGGGCGGGGGCTTTGATCAACCCGGGGATCCCTTGCTGGGGGGAAACTTTCTATTGTACGGGGAGGGGCAAGGAACAGTATCGGCAGAGCTGGGTGTCGGCCTGGGAACGAGGAAGACGAACGGGCACACGGGGAAAAGGGGGTTTGCATCAAAGGGCCGGGGATCATAAATGGGAAGAAGGGAGGTGTCGCGCTGGGAACAGGACGAGGGCCTGGGGCAGAGCAGCGCTGAAGAGGGGTTTTATGATTCGCGGCAGGTGCAGGCAGGGGGGTTGTCAGTATGCGGGGGATGCCGGCGAAGCTAGGAGGGGGAGAGAGGCGCGCTGGCTCTCGGCGGGAGCAGGGAAGTCATGGTGTTCAAAATGGCGGCTGTTTTACGCGCACAAAAAGGTTAAGGAGAGCAAGAGGGCGCCGATAATGTTGACGGTCTCAGTCCAGCTTTCAACAGTCCCCCCTTTTCAACATATCTAGCCACCTTGCTTTACTCAATGTCAATTTTCATCAAATTTCTAACTTCGGTATCATACAATGCTCTCATATGTTCGCTTCCAATGTCCACAGTTTTGGGAAAAATGCAACTTGCACATAGAGAACACATAGGTGGCAGACATTGAATTCCTAAGCATAGGCCACATATTACAACTACGGGAATCATGATAATGGTGAGCAGTCTCCAGCCCCAGCTTTTGACGGTGTCCCAGAACCAACCACCAAGCGACCATTCTTCTTGCTCTTGGTGAACTTCCGAAGAGAGTCTGTGAAGATGTTCGATGGCTTTGTACACTGAGGGTGAGTTGTCCGGTATGTATGTGCAACAGCTGGACCCAATAATGCGGCATGCTCCTCCACGGTCCGCCAGAACCACATCTAGAACGAGGCGGTTCTGAAGAGCCACCAAACGGACCGCTTGGAGCTCGGCAGTGTTGTTGGCAAAGATGCCCGCTGTGATGTTCATGGTCGTCTCGACTGCCTGAGTCAAATGTCGGATGGCACGGCTGTTTGCCATCGGGCCCCAGAGGGGGACGAGTCCTTTCATAGCATCGAGGAACTGCGCCCCTGTCGAGTCGGCTTGTTCAATGTCTTTGGCTCGTTTTTGCCTGTGGTGGTTCGCTGGGGCTACATAAGTCGGAGGAAGGACGAAGGAGATGTAGCAAGTACCCCCCCAGCCTTTGGGGAGCCAGGTGTAGGCCTTCGTGCCGCAGATGAAATACATGTTTGGGGATGACACAAAGGAAGGTGGATCCGTGGAATCCAAAGTTCTGGTAAAGCGGCAAGCGCTGCGACCCACCAGCTGTGTCCCAAGTCCTTCTACACACATGTGGCCTGTGACGTTGATGACCGACAGGGCCACAGTCAGAGTGGCAGCCGTTCGTTTCCGCAGATAGGAGAAGGTGGGTCTGGTTGGATTGTTGAACACCTGCATTTCGATTCGTTCTTTAGCCGGGATGTCCATTTGGATCGAGTCGCTGGGGGTCAGCAGGCAGAAGTGTGTCTTTGTCTTGTTTCGCCCGGCCCCGTGAGAAGAATGTGCTGCAGTTCTGCTGGAGGTGGCATTGCCCGTATAGCTCTCTTGCAGGAGGATGAGCCAAGCAAGGCAGAAGCCGTGGACAGAGAAGGGTGAAGGGATGAATGGTATTGAATGTCCAGTGGCATGGGGTAGCAACCCACAGATCCAGCAGTTGGTGGTATTGGTGGCAAGATTGTGCTGGTGAAGTAGCTGCACGAAAGAGTTGTTCCAAAATTCCTTTCGCCTCTCTCTTAGTTGAGGAGAGAGCGGGATTAGATAATGTTCCTTCATGGTGGTAGGCTGAGCAGTGGTTAGGAATGTTTCGTGAGCAGGTGCATGTTCTTCCAAAATCCAGAGCGTGGTCATGAGGAGAAAACAGAAGAGGATTGTGATGAAGAGTACAATTGTCTTTGAGCTATGGAGTCTGTCTGTTCTCGGATTTCTGTAGTGGGTATTTCCTGCTGTCCCCGTCGGCTTCTTGTTTGGCGCTTCCATCATCTTCTTATCTGGCGCTTCCATCATCTTCGTTTTCAAGGTGCTCGGTAGTGGGCAGGACCACAGACTTAGTTTTAGCTTCTCTCCAGGTAACCCTTGGTAGTTTGGGTCACCGTTCTGAGATCCTTTAACCTAGTCCGTGGCCTACTTAGCCGAAACTCCCTCCTTTCGACGCAGGAAATACCCTTCTCGAGATGGCACAGTGGGGTCAGGATGTTTTGAAAGTTCAAGTGTCTCAGTATCAGGATAGCAGTTCAACGATGGTCGGTCCTGGTTCAGGAGCTCTTCTTGGGTGTTGACGGTGTCTGTCGTGGCCAGGGCTGGAGAGACCTTTTTGCAGTGATGAGCGTGCAGCCAGTGTTTCTTCCCCTCCACTCGAAGTGCGGTCCGAGTGGTGATCAGCACTTGCCAGGGGCCCGTCCACCGGGGTTCCAAACTCTTTGATCGCTGAAAATTTCGGATCAGCACGAAGTCCCCCGGCTGGATGGCGTGACCCGGACCCCTGGAAGCATCGGGGATGGCCTGCTGCACCTGCTGATGAAGGACAGACAAAGTTTCAGTCAATTTGTACAGATAATCAGACATTAGGACGTCCGGAACGTCATGAATGGAAGTTGGTTTCGGGGCAGACCAGACGCTCATGGGTCGACCGAAGACAACTTCATAAGGGGTTAAGTGATGTCGGGTAGGGGTAGAGCGCATCGATAGCAATGCTAATGGGAGGGCGTCTGGCCATTTCAGGCCCGTGGTAGCCACTATTTTGGCCAGTTTAAGCTTTAGTGTGGCATTGTGTCGTTCGACAAGCCCAGCAGATTGAGGGTGGAAGACTGCGTGGAATTTCTGTTTAATACCCAGCCCATTTAGGATGAGCTGGATAACTTTGGCTACAAAGTGGGGGCCATTATCACTCCATAAAACACGACAGAGGCCATAACGGGGGAAAAACTCCTTTAACAGAACCTTTGCAGTGGCCATAGCGGTGTTGTCACGGGTTGGATATGCTTCCACCCACTTGCTAAATGCGCACACCACGACGAGTACATATTTCAGGCCTTGGCATCTGTCTAGCTGGATGTAGTCCATCTGCAGGACTTCAAATGGGTGGTTTGGGACCCCAAATCCCCCCCGGGGTACTACAGTTCCTTTCCCGGGGTTGTGTTGCAGGCATATTAAGCATTGTTGGACCAGGCGTTTGGCGGAATCTGGGATCTTGTCATTGTGCCAAACCCTGGAGACAAGTTCGATCATGGGGGCTGATCCTATGTGGGCAGGGGAGTGTGCCATGGTCAATATGGGAATCAAGTATGAATCAGGTAGCAACCATCTGTTCGTGTCTTTTGTCCGCCAGCAGCCTTCATCGTCTTTCAATCCCACCCGTGTCCATTCAGTCAATTCGTGTTGTGTGCTAGCCGTTTGTATGTCTCTAATTGTGTCCTTGGCGTCAGTCCAGTTTTCTGCTTGTGACCTGGTCACGTACATACGTGTTGTCGTTCTGTTTTCAGCTGTCGTTCGGGCGGTGATGTCGGCTAGTGCATTTCCCTGTCCAATAATGTCTGTCACTTTCTTGTGTGCCTGGCATTTGATAACGGCAAGTTTGTTGGGGAGGAGGACAGCTTCGATTAAGGCGGAGACTAGATCCCCGTGCAAAATGGGTGTGCCGTGTGAGGTCAAGAATCCTCTCTCCCTCCAGAGGAGCCCAAAATGGTGAACCACCCCGAAGGCATACTGGCTGTCGGTGTAAATGTTCGCTGTGGTTCCTGTTGCCAGGATGCAGGCTCGTGTCAAAGCAATCAGTTCCGCTGCCTGGGCAGATCGCTGGGCGATGCGAGCTGTTTCTACTACAGTTCGAGCCGTGGTGACTGCATAGGCAGCGGAAGTGGTACCATCGGAGAGTTTGATGCAAGAACCGTCCACCCACAGCTCCCCGTCGGGGTCAGGGAAAGCCGTGTCTCTGAGATCGACCCTACTCCTGGTCTGTTCGTCCGTGAGAGTCACGCAGTCATGTACGGGGTGCACATTGGGATCGTTCTCTGGCAAGGGTAACAGAGTTGCTGGGTTCAGTGTGGTGCATCTTTTCAGGGTGATATGGGAGGCAAGCAAGGTCAGTTCGTATCCAGTCAGTCGTGCACTCGTCAGATGTTGCGTCTTGGTTTGGTTCAGGAGGGTGTCGACTGCATGGGGTACCAGTACCGTGAGGGAATTCGAGAGTACAATCCCCTCACTCTGTCGGATAGAGATTGCAGCAGCAGCTACAGCTCGAAGGCAGGCAGGCAAGGCTCTGGCGACAGGGTCAAGAGTGGCAGAGAAGTAAGCGCACGGTCGTTGCTTAGGGCCGATGGCCTGGGTCAGGACAGATAAAGCGCATCCCTCCCTTTCGTGAGTGTAAAGGGAGAAGGGCTTTTTGTAATCAGGGGTACCTAGGACAGGGGCTGAGCAAAGGGCATCTCGCAGTTCTGTGAAGGAAGTTTGACACTCAGGGGTCCAAGGGAGTGGGAAAGGGACGTCTTTGTTTAGCAGAGAAAGCAGTGGTTTTACAACGAGGCTGAAGTTTGGTAACCATTGTCGGCAGAAGGAGGTGAGGCCTAATAGGGAGCGAACCTGCTTCTGGGTCTTAGGGACAGGGGTATCTAGAATGGTTTGGATTCGATCAGGGGTGAGTTTTCTTCCATCTTTGGACAAAAGGTGGCCTAGGTAAGTGACCTGGGGTAGGCAGTATTGCAACTTCTTCTTGGAGACCTTGTGGCCATTTTCCGCAAGGAAGTGCAAGAGTTGAATGGTGGCGGTAACCGCTAGAGGGGTGGTGTCGGCTGCCAAAAGGATGTCATCGACATATTGTACCAACACCACTCCGTCGGGTAACTGGATTTGGTCTAGTTGTCTTTTGAGGGCCTGGCTGTAAATGCTAGGGCTTTCCGTGTAGCCTTGAGGCGCTCGGCAAAACCTATATGAGCGGGCTTTTAGGGTAAAGCCGAAGAGATATCGGCTGTCTGGGTGGATGGGGATGGAGAAGAATGCGTTCTTGAGGTCGATGACGGAGAAGGTGGTGGCAGTGGATGGAATCAAAGTCAGGATGGTGGTGATGTCTGAGACCACAGGGTACTGGGGTACCACCACTTTGTTGATCTCTCGGAGGTCGATGATAAAACGGTATGCTTTCTCATCTCCCTCTCCCTGCTTCTTGATAATGGGCAAGATAGGGCTGTTGCAAACGTTGCTAACCACTTCCTCTACCACTCCTGCGTCTATCAGTGACTGGATAATCATTACCAATGCCTTCTCGCCCTCTGGCGATATCCGATATTGTGGGAGTTTTGGGAGTGTTGCGTCTGGTCGGACAGTAATGTGCACTGGGTCAATTAACATACGCCCTACGTCCGAATCCGCTTTGGCCCACAGATACGGAGGTAGAGTGTCAAGTAGGGACGCGTCAACGTCGGTGATGGAAAACATGTGTCGGGGAGAGCAATGTCTAAGCAGAACGGGGTTGTCGTAAAGAAACACTCGAACTCCATCTTGAGAAACCTGATCGTCGCTCGGAAGTGTTTCAGTAAGTCAAGTCCCATAAAGGCGTCAGGGCTATTGGAGGAAAGCAAGAACGTGGTGTCGGTGGTGTTGTTTTCTACGTCAAAGAGAATTGGGGCAGACAAAGGGTTGGTGGAGGGCGTTCCATCGAAACCTGTCGATGTTATGAGTGAGCCAGACAAGGGTGCCCTTGGAATCAGTCGTTTAGATAACGCACTACGTGTTGCGCCAGTGTCTACCAGAAATGGAGACTTGGTACCCAGGACCTTAGCAGTGACATAAGGGCCCTGCTGGTCAACATAGAGCTCGACTGGATCCCTCCCTCGCCCTTGGCTGTCCTATGCGAAGGTGTGAGTGTCGTCATAGTCAGATTGTTGATATTGGTTCTGCCTGGGTCGATCGAACGTATTTGGTCTGCTTGATCTGTCATTAGTCGCGTCATTTGGGGGCCCTCGTTGTTGTCCCTTAGGTCTCGGTCCGTTTGCTACATCCCTGGGGTCTTTGTTTCTGATCATTTCCAGAAGAACTGGGCACTGGGATTTCCAATGGCCAGTCCCTTTGCAGAAAGCGCACTGGTCTTCTCTAAGGTCTGTGCGTCCACTGTAGGAAGTCAGAGTGCGGTCCTGGGGAAATGTAGTCTTAGGGACGTTTGTCTGGTAGTTTCCCCGGTATTGGTCTCGTCCTATAGTCACCCCTTGCAGTTTGGCAATCATCACCCTCTCTTTTAAGTCCTTCTTCTTTTTCTCTGTCGCCCTATCGTTTTCATTTTTCTGATGCTCATAATATTGGGCCATTTGGAGAATCGCTGTAGGTTTGGAGGCTGCCCAACTACTCTCGCTGGCCTGTAGTTTCTGGGAGATTTCCGATGATAGGCCCTTAACATAATTCTGGACAAACAGATGGTGTCCGGTTGCAGTGGTCATGTCCTGGCCGCTGTAATCGGAGAACACCGTTTCAAACCGGGAGAAGTATTCCGATACATCCTCCTGGGGTTTTTGGCGACAGGCTGTTACTATCGACCAGTCCACTTTCTTTTCTGGGATTAGGGTTTTTAATTTCTCTACGATTTTATCTGGGAGGTCTAGAATGGATTTCAAAGGCTTTTGTCCTGGTCCCCGTTGTTTGTCCAGGTCATCGAGTTGTGACCAGGTATGTCCAAACAGCTCAAGGTGGTCGACTTTCCGGATTTGCTTCCACACATCAGCTGGTAGACATAACCCGAAGAACAAGTCGATGTCAGCCAGGGTCATAATCGTTGAGCCCAGGGCTGTACCCAATTCAGTATAGAAGGCAGTGGGGTTTTTACGTAGGTCGGGTAGAGATTTCCGGAATGTCAGTATCTCTTGCCGGTCCCATGGCTGGTAGACCCAGTTGTACACTACCCTTCCCTTCGCATCTTGGTTGTTTGCATCATCGTGAGTCCCTGTACCCCGAGGAGGAACCCAGTAAGGGGCAGCCTCTCGTATCGGCATCATGGTGTTAGATTGCTCGGTTGGTGGTTCGGTCACTACAGAGGCTGCGGATTTAGCTCCCGGCTTTCGTTCAGTGAGGTGGCGGAAAACCTCAAGCGTACGCGTAAGGAGGTCCGACACATCACACTCGCCCTCATCCCCGATATCGACCTTCCGGTACAGAGTCCTTAGGCTCTCGGGACCTTTGTCTCGATATCGGTCCTCGTATGCATTCAAGACATGATAACACAGTCGTACGGTAAAATGTCGTCTGTGACTCCCTGTATACGAGCTGAACACATCCGTGATGTACTCTTCATCCTCCTTCCTTTCTACCAGTGTCCTTGCTATTTTGTCGATCCCCGCTCGCTCATCTTTGTCTAGTCTGTTTGTTCTTGCAGGGCCAGCCCCTCGAGTCTCATGGTCGTCTATCGTTGTTGTGGATGCGGGTTTTAATACAAGGGGTTCGGCTGGCACAGAGGCCATTGGGGCCGACGTTGTGGCGGTACCTTCGTTTGTACCTGGGGGTGGCGCGTGCTGCGCCAAGGGTTGAGAAGGGGCATATGGAGGGGGCATGTAGATGATAGGAGGACCTAACAGCAGGTCCTCATTGGCTCGTTGTTTCGAGGGTAAATCAGGGTAGAGCATGGAGGGGGTTCTAACCGGACACTGGCTTGGCGTTTCCATTTCTAGTTTCTGTTTAGCTTTCTCTCTTTCCTTTATCTCTTTTTCTAGTTTCTGGGCAGCTAGGTGGGCTGCTTTTCGCAGCTCTTTTTCCAACCTACTCTCAGTTTTCTTTTTACGTTGTTCAGTTTCTTTTCGCCACATGCCGAAGCTGTCAAGCATAGTAGGTGTTGTCTTGTTTTTACCCAGGGCAGTTTCTAGCGTTTTTATTTTATCATCATCGAAGGATCCTATCAGGGGCCACTGACTTTCTTGACCCTTTTTTGTATATTTATGCCATAGTTTACTATAGGCTATAGCGGTCAATCCATGCTTCATGAACATGTCCTTATTAGGGGTGCCTTCCAGTGGGGCTGGATGGTCCATCTCTAATAGGCGGTCCGGGCTAAACAGGCTACTAATCAGTGGGGAGAAGACAGACATGACGGCTCGTAACGAGGGACTAAAAAGTCAGCACTGCCTATCTTATCACTAGGTGCAAAGACTGGACAGAATATTTCTATTCTACGTTGTTTGCAGGCAGTGAATACCTCATGGATCAAAATAACAAAAGACCAATAAATAACAATGGGGAGAATGAGTAGGTCCGCAAAGATCTGCGTTACCTACCCTTTTCACTGTCTGCAAAAAGGGTGGTCTCTTCCCTGTTTGCAGACAGGGAATCTCCAGGAAACAATAGTTTTGCGAACAACAGTTCAGTTTCAAGTGATTATTGAGTGGGGGAGAAAAAATAAGCACGGCTGTTACCCTACCTATCCTCCACTGCTTGCAAAGAGAGAGAGCCCGTTGTTTCTCCGTTTGCAGACAGTGAATCTCCAAATAAATAAAAAGAGCAATACTAGTATTTTTAAACAAACAAGCAATCAAGCAATCATTTCGCAACTTGTCGTGAATACACGACCTTACCCGGACCGCATGGACAGTTTCTTGTCTTCCGAATCCAGCGCCCGATCGTCCTCTCTTCTCCGTTATCCTCGCGGCACTCCTGATGGTTCCCAGTCAGGACCGTAGATCACTCGAGAGAGGTCTGTTCGGAACCAGTGAAGTTCGGATGATCGGCTGTCAGACGAGGGTCTATCGGACAGACGCGTTCCCGATCGTTGCAGTCGTTCACTTTGTCGTCAGGACCTCTCCCACTGGATCCATGGGTCGCTGATGGGCCCCACGTTGGGCGCCAATTGTGGAAAAAAAAGGGTGGCACTACCAACCAGAATATAAGATCCTTAAGTATTGCCCGGCGGTGTCGCCTCTTGAACCCACAAAGAAGTTAAACTATTGAAGAGGCAGGCGCTGGAGACTGGAAGGCAGGAAACAAGGTTTTTATTCTCTACGGAGGAGAACACAACAAAACGGGCAGAAGGTATCGTTCTGAGGTGCTCTAACTGCATCCCTGAGGCCTGGCCTCTTATACACAAGTTTATCTCTTTATTGCATGTAACACATTCTCGTCGATACTTTGATGTACGGAAAGACATCCTCAGAATCCCCCCTTCCCAGCCCGTTCCCACGCAAGGTTACAGTGGAAGTCCCCGCCCCGTTCACAACAGGTGATGATCATCGCGCAGCTGGATATTCCGCCGATTCACGGAGTGTGTGGGGTTCGATCGGATCTCGTAGGGCGGGGGCTTTGATCAACCCGGGGATCCCTTGCTGGGGGGAAACTTTCTATTGTACGGGGAGGGGCAAGGAACAGTATCGGCAGAGCTGGGTGTCGGCCTGGGAACGAGGAAGACGAACGGGCACACGGGGAAAAGGGGGTTTGCATCAAAGGGCCGGGGATCATAAATGGGAAGAAGGGAGGTGTTGCGCTGGGAACAGGACGAGGGCCTGGGGCAGAGCAGCGCTGAAGAGGGGTTTTATGATTGGCGGCAGGTGCAGGCAGGGGGGTTGTCAGTATGCGGGGGATGCCGGCGAAGCTAGGAGGGGGAGAGAGGCGCGCTGGCTCTCGGCGGGAGCAGGGAAGCCATGGTGTTCAAAATGGCGGCTGTTTTACGCGCACAAAAAGGTTAAGGAGAGCAAGAGGGCGCCGATAATGTTGACGGTCTCAGTCCAGCTTTCAACAATCTGACTGATAAAGATAGCAATAAGCAACAAAAAGTGATTAGTCAACCGTCCACTGTACATCAACATGTTGCGTTTTTTTAGTAACTTTTGAATCGGTTTAGCTAGATAGATTTCATTTTTTTGTTAAAATCTATAGATTATGCAGCAGAGGATGGATTGTGGCAACTCTGACAACATAGCCTATTTATGCAGAAAACTCAAAAGACCGAACAATTGCATAATTCCAGTAGCTCTGCTCTATATATCGCTGACCAATCAAAAAATACTTTCTTCATTGGGAATTAATGAACCCAGTATAAACATATTTGCGGTTGACAGTGCTACTTACTAGTTTTAGGTGCTAAGACCTTAATAGAGTATTCAACACAAAGCTAATATTTGGATACAGTTTGTCAATATCACCAAGGGCGTGTGTATGTGGGTCATCCAAAGGCGGTGAGGAAAGAGATGATTAGAAGGTGGAGCACTTGTGAAATTAAAAGGATGATGACACATGAGACCAGTTAGTGTTTGGTCTGGTAGTTTAACTTGTAACTGCTCCACTTAAAGATTTGCTGTTTGAATCCAGTCAAAAACAATATTTAGAGACTGGTTCCTGGAGAAAAACCTGGATTTTGTTGCTCAGAATCCCATTGTTCTCCTTGTTCATCTTAAGCACTTCACTTTTTTCTTGACCTCATCCTCCCAAATGAGCGAAATGGTGAACTTGTTTGTTTTTCGTACTTCTTTGGTCTGCACCCGTCACCTTGCAGAGCCTTCATGCTCTCCTTTTAGGTTCTGGCTACAGTCCCATTTCAAAACTCTGCCTGTTAGTAATGTGTGATGTGATTCGTGACAATTTTGCATTGGCTCTGTCCGGACCAGTTAAACCTGCAACTTAGTCAAAAATCACTTTCCCTCCTCCACCCAGTTCTTAAAATGTAGAACGAGACACCCCGCAAATTTGTTACTGATGATCCTTTGTTTAATATTACAATCAAGTGAAAACCTATCTGCTTAGGGTGTCTGTGACCAGTCTGGGATCTTGTGCTTTAAAAACCTTCATTGCTGTTATGTTAGAACAGACTAGGTATTCATGTGCCAATCACAAACCATTTGTGTTCAGAAAGATTAACGTACACTGAACTCAGTCTAGAGACTGTGTTGTCTGATTCACAAACTATCTTTGTCAGCAAGTCTCCCTGGCGGCATAACATGGTGCTTAATCACAGAATTGGGAGGTTCTTACAAAGATCCATTTACTCAAATTGAGATATTGCCCTTCTGGTAAACTTCTACCATTTTAATATGTTTGTTAAAGAGGGTGTTGGAAAAGAGGAGTATAAGGAAGGTACGAGAGGTGGGTTGGGTAGCATTGCACAGGTTTGAGGGACTTGGGAAACACTTGTAAATTAGAACTGTTAAAATATTAGGCGTGTTTCATAGGTGAGGAAGGGTAATCCCAACGTTTTTTGGGTATGAATGGAACGAAGCTTCTCCACAAAGAATTATTGTATTTGTGGAGGAAAAAGAGAAGTGGTGGCTGCGGAGAGCCAGCATAAATGGATTGACAAGTATGACTAAACCAGTTTTTCTAATGGCGGCTATTGTGCCTTATGGAGGGTTTAGATTTCCACATACACTCCTCGTTATTTGACCTCTGCCGATTGCCTTCTCTATGACCAAGTGAAAATAAAATTGGAATTTTGGGAACATCACATGTCCAACAAGATGTCATCTTCATTCTCTTCACTTTGTTTTATTTGTGAACTTGGCCCATTGAGTCCGTCTGGATAAAAAATGAAACTTTCAGAGAAGAAACTGTCTCTGACCGATCGAAGCTTTCAAAATGGGACTTCATTGTGAAACACTTTTGTCCTGAACAGGCACAGAATGTAGTATTGCAGAAGCATGTTTATAAATTGATACTTGTTGGATGGCGTCTTCTCTCCTCCTTCTCACTTTCTTGCTCATCTGAATGAGCATTTAGCCAATCTAAGACCGAGTCCTCCATTGGCTTATTAGAGGTCTAGGGTAGAAGCTTCCGTCAGCCATCTTCTCTACTTCTTGTCCTAATAAAACCTACATCATGGGAGGCGGTTTAGGAGGGAGGGGCCATCCGTCTATACCAGTGATACTCAAAGTACGACCCGGGGGCCTCCTTTGGCCCTCCTGACCTTCATATGTAGTCCCCGGGTTAACAGCAGCACTGGGCTGCAGTTTGCTTCAGGGATCACTAACATTCAGAAAGATGTTCACTAGAAGGGGACGCTTTGATTTACAAGCTAACTGAAGTAAAGGAAAATAATCTGATAAAGTATCCTGCTACATTTAACAACTCACAAAGCCCCACTCCCATCCCGTTGGCAGCAAAGGGGCCCCTAGTGAAATGTTTGTATCTGTGGTCTATACCATCCGTCTGATTGACTATTGATAGCCCTTTTGGCATGCACCATCTTACTTCATATCCCAAATCTCTGACTGCTAGCTTACACAATCTTAAAAACTTGTTTCTCTTCCCACCTGTGCCCTAGACACTAAAGTGCTCCAATTTACCTTTGAACAAGGTCAGTGGCCTGACTGTAATGTTTATACCTAACGCGTTCATGATCACTGGCCAGATATTTAAAGACAAGGCATAGTTATCAGGATGGTCAACTAGTAATGCCTTTGTGAGCTCTCGTAAACAAATATCATGCAGTAAAAGTCCGTTTTATGTTGCACTCTGCCTGCCTGCCAAGTGTATCCGTTCTGTAATTTGTGCGCATGTGTCGGAAAATAGATTGTGAGACATGTATTCTAAAAGTAGAGCACAAAGTGAACAACCGTATCCAATAGTGGCTGTCTGGCAGCCAATAACTCATTGAAACATGACTAAACACTAAATTCTCCTGCAAAAATGTATGTGGAACGCTTTCATCTTGGACTTGGTCAATTAGGGTTTAAGATATTGAACAAAATAAAACAAAGAAATTGCACAGCATCAGCACTTCATATGTAGTGCGATCTTGTCTTCCCTGATTGTTTTGACCACGTTTCTTCAAAAACTGCTTTCTTCAAACATATCACATCAGCAACAATTGCTTGATTATGGTAAAGTTAAAAAATGCACAGAGAATTGCGACTGGATTACATGCATTGCCGGACTGTGTGAATTTGCGGTATGAAGACACAGACAATGTCCTCTCTTCTCTGTGCTGGCAGCTGCCCCCCCCCCCCCCTCCTATTATTCCCTCTTTCTGTCTTGCTGCTCACCCACTGAAAACCGTGACTTGAAGAAACAGTTCACAACCTTTCTTTCCTTCTTTCATTTAGTTGCTTCCCTGTGAAATTGATCCAAAAAAGACAAGCCCGCGCCTCGCGCTGAAGAGGAGAGGAGGAGGCAGCAGGGGGAGGGAAGAGAGGAGGGGGCCTGCGCCGGATTCCCTTGTGGGAGCGAGCAGGAACCATATGTCAAAGCTCAGTCCCGCAAAGGAATCGCCAAACGTGCATGCGTTGCCCTTAAAGGCAATGCAATGCGTGCATGTTTTTGGCAGCCAAACTGAATTGATGGCTAAAGGTTCTCTCCTATGCAGACAATGCGCGCTGCGTAGCCGAGACCTAATAAAAACAATTCCCAAGAGGAGGGACGAAACAGCTAGCAATACGTTTGCAGATTTTCAAAAACTATACATGGTTTGGTAAGTTGCACTATTTATAAAACCAAAAGCTTTATTTCCCTTTAACACAACACAACATTGTTTTTAATTAATATTTTAATGCAGAATAAGAATTACCATTTCTTGACTGTTTTCTTGTACGCTTTCAGAAGCTGCGCTTATTGTGTCTGGAGATGATCCATTGAAATTTTCATTTCTTATTGCTCCGTTTGAATTGTCTGTCGAGCCTTGACAAGTGTTTGCTGAAGTATTTCCAAGAACTGCAAACATAAAAAATCATAATTAATGTAGTAAAGTCAAACCTTAAATGCAGTATGTGAGGAAAAATTAAACTGTGTGAATCAAATCTAAATGAGTGGGAAAACGACAAGTATGTTGCACAAAGGGGATAGAGTTACCTTCCCTTCTTATGCAAAGTATTTTATCATGGAAATTCAAAGTGATTAGAATATTGGCAAATAGTGGCTTCGATAAGAATATTGTGAAATGGCCAAACAGTTTAAACCACTACATGTGAAGTTAACTTGCACAACTAGTACCTTGGAGTCACTATCATCCCTAGTATTTTGACAGATTTGTAAATAACTAAGAGAATGGAATCCATTTCATTTGCTGGTAAATTTGGAAAAATATAGGAAAAGGCAGAAAATACATGCAATAGAGAATAGCCAAAACAATAAATGTTGAATAGAAAAAGTGACCTTCCAATGAATGTAAATTAAGGCAGATAGCAGATCTCCCCAAAAAAAAAAGAATACAGAGGGTTGGGAAGTAGATTATAGGAGCTAAAATAACAAGCATTTGCAATGCAATAGGTCTTGCAATTGCAACATTTTTATCTACTGGCATTGTAAATGACAATGCCTTTTATTTATGGGTTTAAAAAACCTGGAATAATAAAAGGCATTGTCATTTACAATACCAGTAGGACAAAGTTTGGAAAATAGGATATCTATAGCATTACAGAGAGCGCAGTGTCCCACTTCAGAGACACCACACTCTTTTTCAGCTTTTTTCTACTTTAAACTTTAATGCCATTAATGCTCAGCATTAAAAAAAGCTGAAACAGAGTGCTATGTCCCTAAAGTGGGCGCCGCGCTCGTCATTAAACAAAAAAAATACAGCATGCTTTGCAACAGCGGATGTGCTGCCCAGGCTCGCCTAAAAGAAAAAAAAAAGCAGAAACAGAAACGGTGTGTCCCTGAAGAAGCACCACCCTCCGCTTTAAAGTTTTTTTAAAAAAAAGGTCAAAGGAAGCGCGGTGGCCCTGAAGCAGGCGTTGCGCTCAGCTTAAAAGTTTTAAAACAACAATCAGCAATCATTGTCCCATGAGTGCTGTGTAGGGATTGGGGTGGGGGCAGCCACTTTTAAAGTGAATGCTGCATAGTGCTCCATACAAGAAGCAGCGGCCATTGTCCCACGAGTGCTGTGTGGGTGCGCTGCAAATACAAGAACCAGCCGTCATTGTCCTCATTCATTAAACAAAATAGTGCTCACCAACTTGAAAAGCGGAACGTGTAACACAACAAGTAAAAGGTCCAGTCGTTATAGGAGGTTACAAATGCAGACAAGGCGGTACCAAGGAGGGACTAACAAGCCTATTTACAAATGCAAAGCAACGATTTAGGAACGACAGTAACAGGAGCCAAATAATAATAATGGGCGGGGAGATGATCGGAGGTTGTATACCATATACCTCAGTACAGAATGCTTTGCAGCAGCGCATGCCCTACCCAGGCTCGACCTAAAAAGCCTGGAGACAGACATTAACAGCAATCCCTTATGAGTAACCAAAATTGCCTAATGTATATGTATGAAAGAAGACATAGGGTTTAAAGAGCCCCACGTTCATCTAATTGTAACCAATGCCTACATATAATCCAAAAGAAAGAAACATAATTTGTAAAAAATGACCCATCAGGAGCCAAAATGAGATCAGCATTTCTTAATAGATTTAGCAATAAAATGGCATCCATATCTTCATGCCCCACCTTCAATGTATGAAGCTAAGCTTCACCAAATTTGTTCATAGGTCACACCTGAGGATGGCCAAAAGGGTGGGGGCAGACCACACAAAAATGAAAAAAGGTCAGAGAATTGGAATGCACTGACGGCATGAAGGATTCTAAGTAAGGACAATAAGGCAAGAAAGTGGTAAGGAGAAGCGGTGCTCTAAAGAGAACTAAAGTAGGCACGGGAGGTCTGGGGATATTCTCTAATGCAGCAGCACCAACACATTAAGTCAACAACGTGTTCGGATGACAACGAGCAGCAGGGATAGTAAAAGAACTGTGGGATAAGCAATTAAGGAAAATCTCGCCAATTCTAATTCTACACAGAAGATCAAAACCTCAGTGTTAGGGAGTGAAAATCAGCCTGGTCGAAATCTCCATTTTCGCAATCCTCTGGAATCGAATACGAGCGAATTACAGCTAAAGGGAGGCGCTATGCTATAGCAGTATTCTCAATGGAGCTCAGCACTTGCTAACTGTCTATATGTGAACCCAATTGCTGATAGAGTAACAATCGAGAAAATCAGTTTGTCACAATTTTTAGAACAAATATGTAATCCTATTTCATAAAAGATTTTAATAGCAAAAGAGAGCATGGGGTACACTTATTATAATTGTCCATTTAAGTGTATAACACTTGCGGCAAAAAAGTGTTTTTTCATAACAGCAATTTCATTTAATTCCTTTCAGAAAGTATGTAGGTCGTTTGTCACAGAATAAATCACTTGAATGTTTAAAAATAAAACATTTAGAACAGAATGTCAACAAGTGTAAACAAGCATTGCCTAAGCGAATAGGTCTCGCCTATGTGAGAGCTTTTGGCTTTGCCAATGTCTTTTACTCATGTTTTACAGCAGCGTGGCTGCTATTCAGCATTGATAAAGTTAGTAGCGTGGAGTAGCATAAAAGATAGTGGCATAGAGAGGAATGGGGTCTAGTGGGGTAGAGTAGAGAAGAGTTCCGTAGAATGGAGTGGTGTAGAGAGGACTGGCATAGAGTAGAACGGCTTAGGGTACATTTTTTGGGGGGGGGAGATTTATATAGTGCAAACTCGCCTTGAAGGTATCAGAGTGATTTACATGAGCAACAGTTGTGTTAAAGACAGACATGTTCATTTTGTTAGGCACAGGGAGATTAAGCGATTTGCACAGAATCACAGGATGTTGAGCGTCCCTGCCGCGACTAGAACCTTGTTTCCCAGCTTTGAGGTCGACGGCTTTAGCCATTAGATAAAATCCTCTTCCATGATTAGTGTGGAATAGAGTAGAATGGCGTGGCGCAGAGTGGACTGGAGTGTTGGAAATTTTCAGAGTGGCGTGGCATGGAGTAGAGTGGCATGGCATAGAGTAGAGTGGGGTAGACGGGTGTGGAGTGGCATAGACCGGAGTGGCATAGAGTGAAGTAGCATAGACTGAAGTGGAGTTAGGTAGATTGGAGTAGAGTAGAGTGGAGCGGCAAAGAGCGAAGTAGAGTGGCGTGGAGTAGACTGGAGTGGTGTAGAGCGGAGTGGCCTAGAGTTGAGTGGTGTGGGTTGGTGTGGAGTGGCATGAAGTAGAGTGGCATGGAGTGGAGTAGCATAGAGTGGAACAAGGTAGATTGGGATAAAGTGGAGTGTCGTTGAGTGAAGGGGCATGCAATCGAGTGGCATAGAGTGGAGGGCCGAAGAGTGGAGAGTCGAAGAGTGGAGAGTCGAAGAGTGGAGAGTCGAAGAGTGGAGAGTCGAAGAGTGGAGAGTCGAAGAGTGGAGAGTCGAAGAGTGGAGAGTCGAAGAGTGGAGAGTCGAAGAGTGGAGGGCCGTAGAGTGGAGGGCCGTAGAGTGGAGGGCCGTAGAGTGGAGGGCCGTAGAGTGGAGGGCCGTAGAGTGGAGGGGCGTAGAGTGGAGGGGCGTAGAGTGGAGGGGCGTAGAGTGGAGGGGCGTAGAGTGGAGGGGCGTAGAGTGGAGGGGCGTAGAGTGGAGGGGCGTAGAGTGGAGGGGCGTAGAGTGGAGGGACGTAGAGTGGAGGGGCGTAGAGTGGAGGGGCGTAGAGTGGAGGGGCATAGAGTGGAGGGGCATAGAGTGGAGGGGCATAGAGTGGAGGGGCATAGAGTGGAGGGGCATAGAGTGGAGGGGCATAGAGTGGAGGGGCATAGAGTGGAGGGGCATAGAGTGGAGGGGCATAGAGTGGAGGGGCATAGAGTGGAGTGGCCTAGGGTACAGTGGACTGGTGCAGAGTGGCGAAGAGTGGTTTATAGTAGAATAGCATACCGTAGAGTGGCAGAGTAGAGTGGCATGGAGTAGAGTGGCATGGAGTGGCATTGTGTGAAGTGGCATAGAGTAGACAAGAGTGGCATAACAGTGGAATGGAGTGGCATAGAGCAGAGTGGTGCTGGATGGCGTAGAATTGAGTGGGGTCGAATGGCACTGAGTGGTATATAAAGGAGTGACGTAGAGTGGCATGGTGTAGAGAAGAGTGGGATAGAGAAGAGTGGAGTGGCTTAGAGTAGAGTTGTGTGGAATAGAGTAGAGTGGTGTGGCGTAGTGCGGCGTGGCTTAGTTTAGAGTGACATAGAGGGGAGTGGTGTAGAGTGGCATGGAGTGGTGTAGATGGGCTTGGAGTGGCATGCCTAGAGAGGAGTGGTGTAGAGTTGGGTAGAGATTCTTCCTGCCTGTTTTAAGAAAACTATCTGTTAGAAATGTAAAGACATAAAGGGCAGAAATATGCATGAATTAGGACACATATTGGCTTATACAGGTGGAAGAGTCGGGGCTGCTTGTTTCTCATATCTTTTGTTAACCTAGACCCTAAAACTTAAAACCCGGGCAACGGACCAAACGGGTTACCGCGCCCCGCTCAATACCACAACACCAATATTTTTAGTGGTGCGGGAGCAGGGACCAGTACGGCCACTGATAGCTGGAGGCTGCGGAACGTGAGTTACAGGGGGGCCCGCGGAGACTGCCCGATGAGGTTCGGTTGCAGCCTGCGGTCACGTCCGGTTGCCCACTTGTCCTAACAACCTGCAACCTGTAGCAGTGAACCACCCAGTCAGCCAGTCAATCAGGCAGCCAACCAGCCTGCTTGCAGGAGCCTGCAGGAACCATATTGCCTTGGGAAAAAAGAAAAAAGCAAACAAAGGGGTCCAAAGAAAAAGCAAACCAAAGCAGAGTAAGGGAAAGCCCAGCAGGAGACCCACAGTGACCTCAGAGGTCTCCCTGGTCAGAGGCCAGCTATATTTCTGTAACTTCGCCGTAATTTCCTGCATTTTCGACCACGCTGCCTGAACAGCTAAGGAGCTGTGGGAGGCTGAGAAGCTGGAATTTTGGGACACTTTTTACTTCACTTGTTCACTTGACCATACATCCCTTTTGTGTGCGACACTTTGTGGATTGATTGGTCGAGCATGGATTGTGTACTGCGTGAGATGAAAGAAAGACCACAGCAGTGGGGTGTGGAGCCTCTGGCGTACGGCATCTGGCCCTTCACTGGCCCGAAGTCCGAAGCCTGAAGCCTGTAGCTGAAGCCAAACACGAGCCGTTGTGTGAGGTGTGAGGCGTGAGGAGGAAAAAGGCTGGGAAACGTGACTAAGTCCTCTGCTCATAAGAGATCCTGCAAGGCAATCCCGCCAAGCACACTGCGAGTGCCGCTGTTGAGAGTGCGGGGCCGTACTCGGCTCCTGCGAAGAGCAAGCCCCGTGTAGCCTGTGGAGGCGGCCTGGCCAGGACCGGGTGCAGTCTGCAAGGTGTGCCCCACTCGCTGGCGGCCTACTGACGGAGCATCTCTCGCTCAGCACTCGGCACTACGCCCTCAAAAGGGGCCTGGATCAAAGGACACAGAAGTTAAACCAAGGGAAATTATTATTAAATTATTACCTTATTTAAACTACATACTGCGGATCGGGCCGGATCTTCCTAACTAGCAGCAGTAACAACCATCCATCAGTCATTAGGTATTTCCCTGCTTTTTCCCCCCTCCCCTGTGTAAGGGAGAACCAGGACAGTGTGAGGGGTCAAAGGAGCAAGGGCAGGCGAGTGAAAAGAAAGTGATTTGTAAGGCCGGCCTCTGCCCTTTACCCCCTGACTTTTGGAAGCAGCTAGGTCTTCCTGTGGCATATTTACATTTCTACTTTTCTGGCAGTGTGTGCCAGGTGGGGCACGAGGGAACGAGTGAGAGGAGGGGATTGTCACTTGTGGCTTGAGGTATTATTGAGGTCTTGAGCTGACCTGTGTTTCAATCTCTGTTGGTCCACAATAAGAGCTTGTTGGTGTGATATTTGCCTCCCTTTTGTCTCCTAGGAGTAATAAGCCGCATATCATGAGATCGGGTCGCACAAGGGGACCAATGCAACTTTCGTTTCAAGACCAACTACAAAAAAGGCGTAAAGCAGCAAGGAAAATTCAAACCTGTTCCCAAAAGGACACATCGCAGATTAATATTAATGGATCTTGAGGAACCGGCCGGTAATAGGCCACCATCAAGTTTGGAGTGTTCTTTAACTGTCGTGGGTCAAATACACAATCAAACCTCCACTGGCGGGGGCGTTGAGACCCACTTCTCCCAGCCCAGCATAATGGAATATTTTAAACAGTCAGACAAATTCCAATGTGAAGCCCTATGCGAAGCTGATGAGCCCTTGTCTACGCCTGCACTCAAAAACATGTGCCTATCAATAACTCAGATCATTTGTGATGACGCCCTATCCTATGGTGACGAAATGAGAGAAAGTGTGCTGCTTTACTTCTTTGACCTCAAAGCACCTGCAGCAACAAATACCCCATATGAAGGGAGGGGGACTCTCATGTAGTAGTAGCTAAAGCTCAAGTCCATTATGTTCCCGAAGCCAGTCAGGTAAATATGCTGTCAAGTCAAACTACGTTGCTGCCCTGAATGAACTCTGCATTTCAGGCGGAAGATAATTCTTGGGATATAACCAAGCGTAATAAGCCCTCAAATGACTTGGATGTTTCTGTTATCTGCTTACGTGAATTTCAAGCTAACCAAAACTCTTTTAAATCTCGGTCGCCGAAGACTAGGACCGAGAGTGTCTGCAAGCGTCTGAGTACATTTAGAACACAGTCACCGAATAATAAGAGTGTCCTAAATCCATTTAATCCTGGGTTATGTGATGGGAAACAGGTCCTGGACGTTCATACATTTTGAACAGGGTCTAGAGAATATAGCCCAGGTAGATAATTCACTGAACTTTGCAGACCTCTCTTCCCTAGATAAATATGATGTTTCTGCTAATGAGCGTTCTGCTAAACATAAAAGTACAGATAATGAAGGAGTGTGGCAAAATTTGTTAAATAAAATGAACGCAATAACAGAATACAGGTGGAACTACTAAATACTTTAGCAGTTTATTTGGCTGGCATGGACAAAAAATTACAAAATCTGACAAATTTGGTGGTTAAGGCTCAGACTGTGGTCAACAATCAATTAATCAGATGCACGTGTTCACACATTTTAGATAAAGTATTCGACCTCCCGACAATAGTAGGGTCACTTGTTGATGAAGTAAAAAAAACTGTTGGGAAATCTTATCCGTAACGATCCCCCGTTCGTTATACCAAATTGGGAATCGGTGTACCCAGTGTGTGCACGAAGCAGCAACAACCTCAGCAAGATGTGCTCCTTGATAATACTCGGGAAAAGAAAAAACCAAGACAATTCAGGTTGTTAATTACATATGTTCAAGCTCAGGTGATAGCTTTAGTGATGTTCCCCCACTATCTTAAAGGGCTAGGAAAAGATTGTGGAAGGCTCAGAATCAGGCCAAGAAGTCAGTTGTTCCCGTTGCTTCAGTAGCAAAATCCAGGGACTGTTGCACTATTTTTAAATCAGCTAATCAGAAATGCCAAGACAAGGATTGATCACAACAGGGTACGGAATCCCCTTCTGACCTATTTAAGCATAAGAAATCTGAATTGAGGAGTGAGGTTCAGCCCTCTGTAAAGGGTAGTAAAAAGGAAGTTCACGCTAACACTGGTATGATAATGCCTGATACAGTCCGCATTTATAATGGAGATTTGTTTAGGTATGACAGTAAGCCCCAGATTCTGAGTGAGAGTAAGCAGACTCTGGGATATGCAGGTAGAGAAATAATTTGTCATCCTCAACCTGAGATTAAATTGCAAGTATATAAAGGGATTATGGTCCCGTCTCAAGACCAAGTAGTCAACACACCGCACAGGTTCAGTCCAGCCGATTTGATAAAGCCCTGTGTCACTCAGAGTCTAACGCCTATTAAAGAATATAAAATTAACTATCTAGCTAATTATAGCAAACCACTTCCTGTAAGATCTCTACATACTGTACAGGATAATAATATCTCTAACAGGCGGAAATTAGTACTGCATCCCCTATATGAATCTCATGACAGTCTTAATCAGAGTTTAATTTTGAAAATAATCTCAACCATTTCTGATTTATCATTTATTAAAGCCACTGATCTTTTGTCTGTGTAGTTAAAACAAATACAACCGGGCTCACTTGGATCACTAATGAAATCTTGATTAAAATTTTAGATGCAAGTGCGTATTTTATGGAATGTGGTATTAAGGTTGAGAATTGGATTCCTTTAAAATACCCCTGATCTTCGAGGTATTGGCCCCTGAAAGGAAAAAGAAAGAATAAAGGTGGTAAGTAATAAGTTACATCCAGTACTTAGAGGTGCAACAGGTTCAACAGATAAACCATATTGCAATACAGGCCTGCTGATTACAAATACTCAAACAGGAGGGCCTACCTGCGAAGGTTATCTAAAAATAATATGAGAGTGGAGGATTGGTCTTTGCTTTCACCTACCCTTGCTAATGTGCATCGAGTAGAAGAGAATTGAATGTTATTAGCTTCAAACGATAAAGATGTGCAATTGAGGTGAGAGAACAAGTGACACCCTTGTGTGGGTTTAATGAGTGTAATCTCCTGGCAGCGCGCCGTAATAAATCAGGCAGTGCAAAGTGCGGGCTCTCATGCTACATTGCGGCTGACCTGAACTTAGTAGTAGAAGTGATTGATCTTGATTTGGACTGGTTACAATGCCTTGTTTTACAGAACAAAGATTTTAGTCTAATTATACTTAATGTATATAATGTATATCTTAGTGCCAGGAAAAATAAGACTACGCAGTTGTATTTCTTGCGGGATATCCTAAGTGCATTAATAATCCGGCACTCAGATGCCGGTTTTATAATTTCTGGTGATTTTAATCTACATTTGATTTCCTTAACCCGTTCGCTACGGGTGTCGGCCAACGGCCGTCGCGAGCACTACCTCTGTAGTGCTGCGCACGTCCGTTGGCGGACACGGCCCCGTCCGTTTATTAGAACGTTCCGCACTGGCGCGGAACGCTCGAAGCAGTTAAGGCGTTAAATCGCATAAATGGAAAGACTAACAGAATAGAAAAAAAGTGTTGTAACATTATGCACCAGGTTGGGTTTACTCGACTAAAAGAAAAATCTAGGCTCATTCTATCGTTTAAATATTCTAAACATGGATCAATGATTGACTATACGTTTATTTCAGAAAATGTAAGATCATAATCTTCTGAATATACAGTAACCCCTCGATTGGAAGGTGATCACAATCCTCAGATAGTTATATTGAATTCTTCTGTGAACCGTAACCCTAGATTTAACGAGCTCCCCAACATGGCCCACTCTTCATACAACTTGAAGAGGTTAGTTTGGCATATGGATAAACAAGAAGAAATAATACAAGGTGCTAAAATACTAATAAAGGCTAGTGACCAGAGCGAGTTGGGGGCTGTTAACATGATTAATAAATGGACCTATAAACCATCATCCCTGATGGGAAAATGTTTAGTTCAACATCATACTTAAGAGTGCTGTACAGGGTGCTTATTCCCATAGACTCCACCAATCCTATTTTGTCTATAAGGATAGAATGACGGCACTAAGAAAAGTTTATAAAGAAGAAGTTTGGATGGCTAAATTGAACTATCAATCAGGGCTATGGAACAGCTTACTATATGCTTCCAAACAAAACAATGCCAAAAGGTTTTGGGAAGGAATCAACAAACTCGAAAGGGGAGGCAGCAGGGCATTTTGTCTACACATATCAGAAACTGAATGGGTACATTTTATTACTAATCTGTATGGCACGGTGGATCTAGCTGTAAAACAACCAGACATGTTTCAGTTATGGAAAAAATAGTACACTGATATGGAGAGTGGTACGTGCCTGGGCTTAAATAATATTGTGAAATTTAGTGATACCAGTTCTGATGTGAGGATTAGCCTGGAACGCATAAGTTGTAATGAAATAACTATTCTTCTTCATGGACTTCTTACAAATGGTGCTCCCGGCCCTAACGGGTTGCCTAATGCCTTGTTCCGTGCCAATATTGACATGTGGGCTGAAATTCTAACCAAATTAATTAATGAGGTATTGACACTGGAAACTGTGCTGGCATCATGGCAAGGTAATATATAACAACCTATGTATAAACGCGGTCCGGTTTATAACCCTGCTTACTACCGGTTAATTTAGTTAACTGATGTCGACACTAACGTTTTTGCCTCATGTCTGTTGAGAGAATTGGAAAAATGGTCAATGCAGCAAGGTATAATCCCGCTCAACCAAACTGGTTTTCGGAAGGGTCAATCTACCACTACCAACCTGTTGCCACTTATTTTACTTGTAGAGCGAACTGTTTTAAAAAACAAAACAAAATGTATATATTGCCTTTATAGATTTCAAGGCAGCTTTTGATTCAGTGCCACGAAATTTACTATGGAAAAAACTGGTTGGCTGGGACATTCCTCGGAAACTGCTAAAGGCCATAATCCTCCTGTATACGGACACCTGGGTTCAGGTCACGCTGGGTCATGGTGGATCTTTATCGAAGAAAATTAGAACATTTAATGGCTTACAGCAAGGTTGTGTTCTTGCTCTTTGCCTTTTTAACTTATTTTTATCAGATCTTTTGCAGCACCTGGATTCTGTTAACGCCCATTCTCCAAGATTGTGTGAGGTGCAAATTAGTTATCTTCAATATACTGATAAATGCTTTTGATGATTATATACTATTGAATAGCATTGAACTGACCAATTGAAGTGGTTACAACATATGGATATTTAGGGGTTGTGTTTGATAATAAAGTTTCTTTTAAGAACCATTTTATAGATTTAAGGGCAAAAACTGTGACTTTAATTCATGCTTTTATATGTTTGCAAAAATCACTGAGTTGCCAATCCCATGAATATACTCTTAAAGTCATTAGAGCAAAGTTACAGCCAACCTTTTCATATGGCTCACCCATTACCAGGGGGAAAGATGCAAAGCTACTGGATTTATTAGTAGTCAAAGCTTATAAAGCAACTTTTGGGATCCCCAGGTCAGTGGATCAAGCTGGAATAAGACTGGAGTTTGGTCTCTAAAGACAGTGTTTGGTGTCCTAAGGAGCATTTTTGAAATTTATGTTTTCTATGTTTTCTTCCGCCCCTACTTCCCTAGCCAACAACTGCTGCCTACAAATAACAAAATCTGCTTATGCTGCTATTTGGAGATCCCATATTTCAACTTTCCTTTCATGATATTGACCTGCAAATTGGGCCTCATGAATTTAAAATGGCCAAATCTAAATGAATCCTAAAAGTGAAACCTTAAAAAACACAAATCCAAGCAGAATTCCTTAATAAGGATAAAACTGTTTTAGCTGCAAAAAGCATGCATGGTATGTGATTAATTCACACCAGTCTTTACCCATCCAGCCACACTTTAATGCTCATTTCTCAGCAAAAATAAAAAACTAATTTTTAAAAATAAGAATGGGAATAAACCCAACAAAAGAGGGTATGCAGTCTTGGATTCAGCAGTGGCCTGATACCAACTGTGGACTGTGTGGATGGCCACGTGAATCTTTATTGCATATAGTATGCGTGTGTCCCAAATTGCCTAACATTTGGCATCTCCTTTTAAAACCCCTAATTTTGAAGATTGCAGTCAGATCAGCACGCCAGGCCATTATTCTTTGATAATTGGGCGAGTCGATTCCGCTGCTATGCCAATTGATAACATTTTTAGTTGCTGCCGAAAAATGTTTGGTAATGACTGTTCAAAATGTATCATAATTAAATGCCTTGCCATCAAGAAAAATCTTGAATCTATTTTTTTTCAGCTTATTTGCACTGTATGGCCTCTTGTAGAATTTAGGGTCTATGCTGCTAGGGTAATAATTAGAATAGTAAATAATGAAGTTACCCTGTTTTGGAAGTTATTGATGCACTTTCATAACCTGTTTGCACAATAGAACTACTGTTTACTGCACGTTTGCACTTTAATATGTAATGATCTAGCCGATGACTGATAGATCCCATAGTTTATTTGTATAACGATTGATAAAGTTAACTGGTTTTATTGTATAAATATGAATGTATTTATAAATTGTCAAGAATATTCCTGTCATTGTTTTAAAAAGCTGCTCACAAAAATTTAATTATTGGTTTGTTACAACATGTCTCAATGTTTTCATATATTGTTCGATCACGAAGATGTTTTAATTGCAATGATTGTTGTGAATCAAGCAATAAAGACTTTATAAAATATACAGGTATTTATATGAGGAATCTAACCTAATTGCCTAACTCTTGGTTAAAGGATAGTGCAGTGATATAGTGATGGACCAATGCTTTAGGTTATATTCACCCAATGTAAAAATAATAAAGTGAAGGGACGCTTTAAAACATTTGTGAATGTAAACATGGGTATACATGCCCATCAAAAGTAAATGGTCACATCATTGGGATAAAATTCCCTATTTGTCTCTTACCCTATCTACAGTTTAGAGTAACATGTTTTCCTTTCTACTTAACTCCCATGCTCATGTGTATCATACAGTTAGAAGTTTACTGCTTACCTTTTTCGATCAGTATGCCATCATCATCCAGAAGATTTTCTTCCAAAATACTGTCAAATGAAATGGTGTCCAAGGAAACTTGTGATGAAGTTCTGTGCATTTTCTTGTACGAAACTGAGAGGGCTGGTAGATCAGATGGGCAACTCTCATCGTCTGTTTCACTTTTCAATACATAAATATAATAGGCCAATATTATTCAACCATGAAATTAAATCAAACGTTTGAGCGATGATTTAATAGATCTAATGAGCCAATCAATCAAACAAAACGAATACATGCTATGCAAAACTAAAGAATACAGTTCAACATAATTGAAACATCTAAGTTATAGAATTATTACTTTACATTTATTTAGGTACATTGTGCACGTAGTCTACAAAATATGCAACTACCTCAATGTCCTTGATTTTGAAAATGATGGCAATGCTACCTCCACTGATAAATGGCACACATGGGCAGTAGTAAGTTACTGCCACATGCAAAATGAACAAATACCGACTGCCAATAAAAAACAGTCTGCTGATTTAATGCTGGAGGTAAAATTACTTAGGGTCAGTGTTTCCCAAACTGTGGCTAGAGAGATGATTTTTGATGGGTTGTGAAAGTCCAAGCAATAAATAAAGTTGTCTTTAAATTCTCTATTTGTCACATTTGCTGCCTTTTAAAGACAGAGAGACCAAATGTCAGGCTATGTCTTCGGACAAACTGCTGATTATTTTTTTTAATAAGGGGATTAGATGCCACAATCCAGTGGTATATATCATTTTTTGCTTTTCAAAGGAAAAAGGATATAGAAGAGCAAGATAATTTAAAAAATGCTGTAGATGAAGCTTATGACAAGGCTCAGGCAGAACAATCTGATCAGGCTTCACAAGTGACAGGACAAAAAGGAAGCCCTAAAAGATTTTTTCTTGAAAAAAGAGGTTTTTAATAGCCTTATTTAGGATAGTCAGGTGTACAAAGAGGGTGAGAAGATGGGGCACTTCTTGTACTGGATTTCCAAAAAAACAAAACCGTATTACTGGGGTCAAAGATCCTTGTACAAAAAGAATCGATGGTGCAGAAATTGGGAAAATCCTGGTGGATTATTATGCTTCATTGTATAAGGGGGAAGAAGATATTTTACAGCCGGCAATGGTAGAACAACTTCTGTGTGAAGTGCAGATAACAGAGCTAAAAGGTGAGGATGTTAACCTTTTAAAAGTCCACTTAACAAGGAAGAGGTGTCTAATGCTAAAGGAACTGCCAGGGTCCAAAGCCCCAGGGAAAGATGGCTAATGGGCAGAATTGTATGTGTTTTAATTTTTTGATAGCGGCTCTTTTAACAAGGCTGTTTAATTCCATTTTACTTGGTGGACCCATCTCACCCTCTTTTAAATGAGTATTAATTTAAAAAATATATTTTAAAATAACAAAAGATGAGTTTTAACCATCCTCTTATCGATGCATAACACTTCTTAATACGGATTATAGAAATTTCACAAAAATGATAACTACTTGTGTTAACATTATTTTTAATAATTTGATCCACCTTGATCAAAATGGTTTTATTGAGGGGCAAAGTTGGAGGGCTAACACATCCTATTTGGCTGAGTTTATCAGTCTTGTTATGTCCGATATATTCCCACAGCCATTATGCTGCTAGATGCAGAAAAGGTGTTTGACCTGGTGAGCTGGGGTTTTCTATTTAAGATCTTGGAAAACTTCAAGTGTCCACCATTGCACACGAGGTCTATAACCACGTGCTATGAAAAGACATTGGCTTAAGCTGTTATAAACAATGAATTTGCGGCTACTGTATTCACTATTAGAGGCATGCATCAAGGCTGCCCTTTATCGCCTATTATGTTTTCTTTATTAATAGAGCCTTTAGCCCAATATATCTCTTTCCATGAGGGAATTAGCCCCCCAATGACGAATGCTGCCGAATAAAAAAAAAAAAATGATGTGCAGATTTTATTGCCTTATTAAAGTAGTTTTTTTTTTTTTTTTAGATGTGAACAGAATCAAACCTGAGGTAGAGATATGTTCTAGTGATTCCCAGTATGGTGTCTTTTTTATTTTAATTTTTTCTTACAGGCATATAGTCTCAGTTCTTAATACCCTATCTTTTTTGGAAGTTTATTAATTGGCAGTGTTAGTTAAGAAACTACTTGAGGTGGATAAAGTAAATGACTCCTTAAGCTATTGGTGCAGAGAACTTCACCAGGATAACTCTTTCATTGAGAATATGGGAACAAAATGGCGGCAATGTACGGGTATTAAAATAGATGGGAATATCTGGCAAAGGTATTTTGACAATGGGTTTTCACTGATAAGGGGGTGGGCGAATTTAAATAGAATTGTGTTTTTTAATGGCTAATAGATTTATTATCCCCAAGTAAGCCTTAATACAATGTTTGGAACTATTAATTAAAAAAATGTCCTAGATGCGAAAGATCAGGAGATTGGCAACACGTATTCTGGCTGTGCAAGGCAATGACTGAATATTGAGCACATAATTTTGGGCAGATTTCGTTAAGAGTAGGACATACAGTCAAGCCTTCATAGTCTATTGCTCTGTTAGGTTTTGCCACTCCATCTCAGTTTAGCAAGAAGAGCTCACAATTTATCTTTATTTCTGCAGTTGTGGCTTGCTCTATTATTACGAAACTATGGAAACCACCAGTCAGATCAAACCTCAGTAAGATCAAAAAAGTTACTGTGAGAGAGTACTAGTTTAATGCATGGGTCAATTAACTGCTGCGTTATAGGGAAATATGGGGCGATTTAAAAGTTAAAGGTACCCCCTGGGAATAAACTGTCTATTGAGCACTGTAACAGTAGAAGGCATAGGCATTTTAGATTTTTCCTTTTTAGGAAAAAGTTCAGGAAAATATGAACTTTAACCAGCACTGTAACTTTGGTAGTCTATATAGGAGTAAGCAGTAAAATAAGCATTTGTCACATTATAATCGTACATAAAAGGTTTTAACATTTGCCATTGCAGGACACGGCTTGGAAAGATTAAGCACTTTAAATTGCACTTGCACTTTAAAGATTGTATTGTGGGGCACTGTAACTGCAGAAGGCAATCACTCAAAGTGGGTGAAGTGGACTGACCCATGGCCCCATTGCTGTACACTGTAGTGGGTGGAAGAAGAATGTGAATGGCAAAATAATAGACAAATGGATTATGTGGGTTGGTTGAAAGCCCCTATAATGAAGTATATTATACTGCGAGGATTGTGGTGTATTATATAGTATGGTTGTGTTGCCTTTACCATGTAATTCACTAGCAAAAACTGTCTTAGGTCTATTCAAGCTCATTTGCAAAACCTTTAGCTCAGCCCTGGGCAGTTGTGACGTCGAGCAGCAAGGCTTAAAGAAAGGATCTAGTTAAAAGCACCAAGCAACGAAATAAAGTCATAACACTGAAAAAATCAGACACCAATTTATAAAAATAGATCATAGCTTGAATTCTTAGACACCAAGATGAGCAAAATCCACAGGACGGATCCGGAGGTATAGATTTTTAAGTAAAATGTAAATCTCAGCTTTTTGGTCGCAAGTGCAAACAAGCATTGGTAACAGTAAAGTTTGAAACTTTTGAAAAGTTTGAAAGATTTGTATTTGGCTACTCCGGCCCGAGTGGGCCAACTAAATCTGGCAGGGAGAAGGTCAGGAGGCCAGTAAGGAATACTTAGATAGTTACCTGGTCACCAGAGCAGCCTCAAGCCCAGTTCCACACTTTTCCTCAGGATCACCATAGACTACAATAGAGTGGTCTTGATGCAGGATTCTGGATGCTGAAAGATGCTCTGGGTGCTGTGTGGTTGATGGAGGAATCCTTGCCATTATTCCTCCATCCACGGGCAACTTTGGTGATAGGGGTCAGTGTCCCCTGAATTCCTCTTTGAGCCAGTAGAAGGCCAGCTGTGGTTGGGCTTCCGATCTCTGTACACAGGAGTATCCTTTGGTGAGGGCTGGGGTTCCTTATGGACACCAATCTGGAGTCAGACAACACTCGCGGGTAAAGCAGACTCAAGAGCAACTTTTGAACGTTGAGGATTGGTCTCTTGGGTTGCCCAGTGGCGGTCAGCAATGATTCACAGAATGTGGTGACAGTCTTATCGGAATAGGCTTCTTCAATTTTGACGGCCATGGTGCTCATTCCAGGGAGTCAACTGACTGTCCCTTGAAGTCACTTCTTTGATCTGGGGCTCGGCTGTTACTTTCCCATGAGCCAGTGGTCACAGTCGTTCCTTTGCTAGTTAAATGTGTGGCAGGTGCAGTCCAGCATTCAGGGCAGTCTCTCTTGCCAGGTTTCAGGGTCAGCATGGTAGTCTTTCTTCAGTCCTTTCCCCAGTGTTGTCATGATCTGAGGTTCAGGGTGCCAGGTCTGCCATATTTATTGCCAGAAAATGCCCTGGGGGGTGATGTGGTCACTAGCCCATAGGCTACCAGGATCCCCCCCCTCCACCCCCCACCCTGGGATGACTTCTGGCTATGTGTGGCACCTAGCAAACCCACAAACCCAGAGTGCACTATTCTGCCAACTCTCATGATGTCTGAACCCTTTCTTGGATGTTAGGAGATTGGCCCACCTTAGAAGAGTGGCTACTTGTGGGATACAGGCCCATGGGAAAACCGGTTTCGGCACTGATCTCCCCTCTCTGTTCCTGCCCCCAACTTGTCAACCTGAACAAACAGACAAACCTTTAGGAGTTTGATCACCATTTGCTCACCTAAAGTGGCTTCACCTTTGAAGCTTGTCTTTTGGGCCAACACCCTGAGTGGCTTCCTGCAAGGTGGAGGTAACACTTAGGTCTGGTTAGGAGGCCTCAGAGCACTCTCAGAGTCGAAATAACCAGCAGAATCAGTCCAAAACCTTGGGGGTAATCATGCAGAGGCATTTCCATACATATACATATAATAATGAGTTGCTAATTAAAATAGGAGTAGCGAATCATAATAATTTCAGGTTCTTGGTTCAAAATAATGGCAGACACACAGCTGATAGTCCAAAAAGGAATTCCAAAGCCATAATGAGTGTTCAGAAGTGGTAATGTAAATTGTGGTCGCTGCTGGAAATTGAAAACTATGCCTGAGACCTGTAGGACCATGGGTGGAGAAGAGGGTGGGGTGAGCTGGGAGGTATTTGAAACAAGCACTGGCGTTGCCAATAGGTCTCGCATTAGGAAAGTTTGAGCTATTGGTATTTTAAATGACACATTTTTTATTTATGTGTTGGTTTTGAAAATAGCGAAATTAATATCTTTGTCATTTAAAATGCCAAAAGTTATAACTTTCGCAAATGTGACACCTATAGCATTTGTAATGCAATATGTGTTGTATTTACGTGACTTACATGTATTGAAATTACAAATAATAATGGCTTTTAATTGTTTTTTTCAATAATTAATGATTTTTAAAAAGTTATTGTAATTTATGATGGCAATAGCTTAAACTTTTGTAAATAACTTTTGTGAAGATTATGTTCAGTGTATTTTATTGTGACGAAAATCCAAGAACAGAAGTGAAATATTAACATCTTTTTTGACATTTGTAATAAAGCTTGAAACATTGAGAGAACATATTTGAACCAGTGATGCTGTGGTGATGCTGAGTGATGCTGTGGTTGCGCTGAGTGATGCTGTGGTTGCGCTGAGGGATGCTGCGGTTGAGCTGAGTGATGCTGTGAGAGAGTTGAGGGATGGAGACAACATAGCAGAGCGTTGAGAGGGGCCATAAAAAGAAAGGGTACACAGAGAGATAGAGGGGGTAGGGAGAAGGTCTGAGGGCTGGGAGAGAGAGAGGCATGGGAGAAGGTAAGAGAGACGGCAGTGACAGTGAAGACGCAAGGGTAAAGAGATGTCGCCATAGCACCCATCAGCCTGTGCCACCTATAGAGACCCACACACCCATATGTAAAACTGCGCCGCATTACTTAGGAACCTGCAGTAATAAACATGTATGTCTATAATGCTTGCACATATAGAGAGAGCGTTTCATAAGAGACCTGGTGTTTGAAAGCACCCTAATAATGTATCAATAAAATAAGCACTGTAAAATAACAGATGTTGCTTTTACCACTCACTTTACCAACGTCAGAAGGATGACAGGCTCGGTCGGCATTGCCAGGATTTTAAATGGCGACTTTCAGATCACTATATTTGCCAGCAGGGAGTATTCAACTCGCTGTGCTATCTTGCAGACAGCAAGCCAATAAAGCGATGAGCTATACCCAGCCCTCGGTACCGTCCTTGCATATGTTTATATGACGACTATGACGCTACTGGCGTCTGATGCTGTACACTACGCTCTGCACCTGATCTGCAGCACTCACTCATGCATGCAATGTGACAACCACCTCACCCAGCAATGACCCCAATTGCTACCTTCTTAAACATCTGTGGCACATACGCTACCAGATTAGTGCACAATAGGAAATGATTTGCTCAGAATCACACGATGTGTTGGAGTGGGAAGCCGCGACCAAAGTCCACGTTTCACGGATGGCGCATGCAGGCAGTGGGCCTCGCTCTCCGCCTCCTCTGGACAAGCGCGGCGCCTGTATGCTCCTCTCTCAATATACCGATCAAGATGATGGCCAAAGACATTCTGCTTTTTGTGACCTGAGGGTCTCTGATGGGAATGCGGAAATTAAAGTTCCAGAATGCAACGTGTTAAGAGTTTAAAACAGGAGGGGGGAGGAGAAATGCGACAAGGCGGGCAGGGGAGGGGGCGGAGCGGCGATGAGGGTGTGAAGCAGCCGGGGCAGAGAGGGGGTAGGGAGAAGGTCTGAGGGGTGGGAGAGAGAGAGGCATGGGAGAAGGTAAGAGACGGCAGTGACAGTGACGACGCGAGGGAAAAGAGATGTCGCCATAGCACCCATCAGCCTGTGCCACCTATAGAGACCCACACACCCATATGTAAAACTGCGCCGCATTACTTAGGAACCTGCAGTAATAAACATGTACGTCTATAATGCTAGCCTTTAAAAAGCACTAAATCGGTGTGTGTGTTCCTTCATCTCAATAACATGAAGAGAAAATAAAAGATACAATATATCACTGCAAAAACACATTTGCCCATAAATGCTGATAACCGCAAAATATTTTTCATCGAGCGCCTTTTAGCTGTAATAATATATGGCAGGAATAGGGAGGCATTCATCATGTGTCTAACTAAGCTAACTGTAACGGATTTTTAAATGTAATGGTTTCTGTCACAAAGTGAAAACACGTGTCATGTTTTCTGACATCGTGCGCCATTATACGTGGGTCTGGGGAGTGGGGGTGAAATGTAAATGCTGCTTCCTTTTTAATTGGATTTATGAAGGCAAGCATATTTTCTTTTCCAACTGCGGAAGGCTGAGAAGGGGCCACGCCGTATACATGCGGACGGGTAATGAAACTACAAACCAAACTGCAGCCTCATTGTTTGAAGTGAAATAATTCACAGGGAGTACGTGTGCACGTGCTCGGGCGTGAGATGGGGGGGGGGGGGAAGCACAGCGGAAACAAAAGCTAGCCTGAAAGGCAACGAATGGGACTATTTGCAGTGTCAGGCAAGGCTACCTACAGTGAGTCAGTGACTTGGAAACTTACATTTTTAAGACAATACCGCAGCAAGCGCACAGAGTGGTCCCGACTGTACCCGTGCTGAGGGAGGGAGGCGAGGGAGGGAGGAGAAATACGAGACGGCCTGCCGGCCGTGAGACGTGTGAAGCAGGGGGCGGGGGGAGCGGATACCTTTGAAGTGAAGCTAAGCTTCACTTCAAAGGTGTGGGGGGAGTGCGGCTGAGGGAACAGACGGCGATTTGGTGATGTGCACGCGCATTTTAGGTCAATGCGCAAGCGCATTGACCTAAAAGCCACGGGCACAGCACCAAATCGCCAAGTTCGGTAAAGTCTGTTTAAGCCCCAATAGAGCTTCGCCAGCTAGGCGCATGCGCCCAGCAGGCGAGCCCTAAAAACGTGTAAACCATTGCTTATTTTTCAGGGGGCTCAGAAGTTTCAGCATGTCCACAAGTGTTGTTGTCATTAACGCTTATATGTATGTAAATTAAGGAAAGTAAAATGAGTGAGGGTGTAAGAGGCGTAAGATTTGATAGCGATTGGGTTCCTTGAAGGGTTTGGTTGCATTGTGTTTACTGGTTACACGGTTGATCCGAAGTCGAGGAGGGTGGGGGAGAGAGGGATATGCCTAGTTGAAATCAAAATCTGTTCCAATATTAAATGTGCTGATTAGTGGTAGCATACTTCTATATGTTGCTAAAATAAAATTAAAAAGTACCTTTGTAGTAAGTAAATATGTTAACAAAGTTCTCTAGATGACTGGTACATCAGCCATGACAATGGCTCCTGAATACTGGGTTCAAGATATTGTAGGAGAAAAATATCATGACCAAAATATAGAGGAATAGAATATTGAAAGGTAAGTTTGTATAGATTTTCTATACCTTTCTATATATTCATGGTACACAAATGTGGAGTTCAGAATGTGTGCACTCGATATTCAAGAATACAATCAGTCTTGATTTAGGACCTTATTTGAAAATTTGGTGTGCCAGCGTACAACCTATAATGCTGTCTGCTCTAAGAACTTCATGGGGGAGTTTCTTCTACTTCTTCTCAATTATTTCTTGCTCTTAAAAATATTGATTACTTCATGCAACAAAATACACCCTGTCACCTGACAAGTGACTGGTGACATTCCAATAGACAGAGAAGGTATTCTACTAGTTCATCCCTCATAGTTCTGCTTATTAATCAGAGGAAGAAATTTTCCGGTATGTGCAGTACCGAAATCTGAAAACCAGGGAGCAAGATGCAAAAGTCCTCACTGAAGCCACCAGCCCCTGCCCTATTTTAATAGTCGTATTGAAGTTCTTTTTTTTTTTTGAAAACTTTTTATTGAATTTAAAGAACAAGAAAATAGAGAAACAAAAGAAAACAAGGCAGTCCAGTACAAGCGTGTCATCATGTGGTTTGCGGGGGGGGGGGGGTACAAATGTAAAGCAGACATTATCGCATTCAAAATATACTGTGGGATGGGGGGGAAGAGAAGGAGAACAGAAGCAAACAATATATCTATATTTCTGCGGAGGAAACATCAGGTTGGGAGGAAGACAGGTCGGTATCAAATTCCGAAAGGGGGGGGTACATATATCTCCACGGTATGCGTTCCACTGAGTCCAAATTTTCCCCCACTTGCCAGGTCTGCCTCGGGAGACATACACAGTCTTTTCACGAAACATGGACCAGTCCATGTTCTGTTGCCATGCCAGAATCGTAGGAGGCCTCTGAGCGCCCCAAAGCTGGGCAATGTCACGCTTGGCTATCATGTTACCCAATGTCACCCATCGACGCTGCGCTTGGGTACAATCATTCGGTTCCCAAACATTCAACAAGCATCTCCGCGCTTCAGGCTTCAACCGCACACCCGTGACCTCACTCATTACATCATGCACGCGATTCCAATAGCGCAGTACAGCAGGGCATTCCCAAATGATATGTAGGAACGTGGCCACCATACCGCAGCCACGTCTGCACAATCCATCCGCCGAGAATCCCATGCGCACCAGACGTGGACCAGTCACATATACCCTATGAAGAATTTTGAGCTGGACAAATCGAAGGCGTGCCGGAATAGCTACCTCCTTAGGAGAAGAGAGCGCAGCCTGCCAGTCCTCATCATCCAGCTCCAGACCATTACTAGTCCACAACTCTCGAAGGCTATCCAATAGATCAATCCTGGTATTGATTAACTTTTTATAAATGAGTGAGATCGTGCTATCAGGGACATGCCCATCCAGTATCCGATCTTCAAGCGGCGTATTGAAGTTCTTGATAGAAAAACAAACCATCTACAACTAAGGTTAGAAGCACTGGTGCACAATTATCAGTCAACCAGATATCTGAAATAAACATAGCAAACACAAAAGAATACTGTCAGGCAACCTTAAAAGGAAGCAATACCGTAAAAAGTAAAGATGCACAGATAGCTCACGATTTCAAAGCAGCATTAAGAAAAAACAGCAGTCTGACATGCTGCATGGCACTCCAGACCTGAACAAGCCCAATCAGGTTTCAGCAAAGCAGTTTGTGAATATAGTGATCTGTTAAAATCTGCGACACGTGAGATCAGAAGAAGTTCACTTGGATTTTTATATTCACAAAACTACCTGTAATAATTAAGAGCAGTGCCATAGGGTTTGAAATCCTCATGCCTTATTGATCAGAGATACAGGAAAACCTAACTGCTCCAGCTTAGCACAGACAACAATCATTAACTGTCAATCGGCCGTTGACCACTTCAGGATCCTGACATGTCATCATCAGAATGTTCTGAAGTGGCAGTGGTCACGGCCTGGCTTGGGTTCAGATAAGAAAAATATGACACATCTCCTTTCCTAACAGCAGGTAATTATAACATCTACTCAATGATAAGGTAGAGCGTATATACAAATGAAACAAAAAGCAATATAAGTTGGTGGGTAAATGCGATACAATATTAGGAATGATTTCCCAAAGAAGGAAAGGTAAAAGGGAACAAAAAGTGGAGGCAAAGTTAAAACCTGACAGAAGCACTAATGACAAGTAATGCACTGTATGAAGAATGCATACTAACACACAAATGTGAAAACTAACACTTGGACAATGGTACATATTGTTCTCTATTATGCATAAATATTACTAAACCACTCGAATACTATTCTTCCTGTAATGTTTTAAGAGCCAGATGAAAGTATAAACATCTATTCATTCTCTTTTTACCATTTCATTTATATTTTTAATTGCTTCAATGACATACAAACTCTGCTAAGTAGGCGGTAACATTTCTTGACCTTACTCCCCGTTCAGCATGTGTTTTGTTCTCATTAACACCTTCTTTTTCCTTCCCCTCATATTCCTTGTCGTTTTGTTTTTCGGTCACAAACTTCATTATCCAACAACAAACCTGGCAATTCTGAATCCTCCTTATTTTTTGATATCCCCATCTCATTATTTTTCGTCTAATACAAAGCTACTCTACTTAAATTCCAGGTCTGACCAATGTCCAGTTGCCCCAGTTACCACCAACTTGAATCACTTGCTATGGGCCTCTACATTTGGACTAGCCTTTGCTAACTCCTCCCGGTTTGACTTTTACCCAAACCCATGCCTGACTGAACATTCCATGTACTACTTCAGTACTTTCTCCCACTCTCTTTTCTCTTATTTTCATTATGCATCCATGATGGTACCATCTTGGTGCCAGGTTGTCTACCCCATATAGTCTCAAAGGGACTCTTGCCAGTCCCGTGTTGTATTGGTGTACGTTATGACCACAACATTTCTTTTACGGCCTCTGCACTCGGACAACGGTTGTGCATGGAAGTTGCATGGTACCTTTGGATATCTTATTTACTCTTTCAAATGATCCATTGCTTTATGGATTGTACAAGGAGGTACACGCATGCCTTGTTCCCAGTTTTGAAAATACATTTTCCATCTCTAAGGACGTTAGTTGTGTGCTATTGTCAGTGAGAACCACAGCAGGAATTCCCTCACATCGAAACACCTCACTCAACACATTGATTGTTGCGTCAATGGTGGTAGATCTCATGAACACCACCTCCGCCCACCTAGATTTAGCATCCACCAAAACTGCTGTATACCTCTCATGTTCCGGCAAACAATTAAAAGATCCTATAAAGTCCATTCACATTGTTTCCCATACATTTTCCACCCCCTCCACATGTTAATTCCCAAGGACTTTCACAACCCCCACACACAATCTTTCTGATTCTTTGCAACTTTGACATTTCTCCACCCAGTCTTTTATTTGCTTATCCTTAAGTGGTTACCAAAATCTTTCTTTCACCCTTTTGATGGTGAGTGTTTGGCCTAGAGGTCCCTCGCGTGCCAACTTTATCAATTTGTTGTGGACTGGTACAAAGCATTCTCCTCTCAAAACAAGTAAATCTCACTGGACAGATAACTTATCTCTCACCTGAAAAAATCAGCCTCAAACCCACTGGGATGGTACTTACCCTCCTGTCATCACTTGAAATAAGTCTTACTACACCCTTAAGTGTGTCATCACTCTTCATACCTGTAATCCAATCCAGCTTGGAAATGGAATTTTCTAAATCTTCCGTGACATCTTCCAAATTGGCCACCACACCTCGCATTGAAAGTCAATCTCACCACCACTGGTATCAGGTAGTCTCAAGAGGGAATCCGCTACAGTGTTTTTCCAACCTGGAACATACTGGACACTACAATTGTATTCTTGTAATTTCACTGCCAAGCTTATTAACCTCCATGAACAGTTTTTGGTGCCATTGGGCACCAAGACCTTAGGAAGGGGTTTGTGATCGGTTCTCAAAGTGAATGCCCTTCCCCGTAAACACACAATAAGATACTGGGTGGCCCAGGCAACTGTCAATGACTCACGCTCTACGACCAATTAACCTTCTTTCAGTGTCGATTAAGGAACGGGAGGCAAACACCACTGTATTTTTTCACCTTGTCATGCTTCTGAGCCAACACTGCACCAATACCAACAACGCTAGTATCTGTAGTCACCACACTTTTATTTTCAATTTGGAATGGTACAAGAACTCCTGCCTGGGCTATATCATCCTTAATCCTTGTGAAAGATTTTTATTGTGCTTCAGTCCAAACAAACGTTCTCCCCTAGCGTAAAAACTCCTTTAATCGTTCAGTTTTTCCTGCAAAATCCCACACAAATTTGGAGTAATACTCCACTAGTCCCATAAAGGACATAAAGGACCTTAATTGATCTCTATCGCATGGTGCCTGCACATCGACAATTGCACTCACTAAGTTCTGTTTGGACTTTATAACATCACTAGCAACGTGGTAACCAAGGCAATCAACTTCCTGCACCTTGAATACATATTTTTCCTTATGCAAAGTCAATCCAGCTTCCCCTATTCTTTTTAACACTTCACCCAGGATTCTGTTATGTTCAACCTCATTGTCCCCGAAAACTAGGATATCACCCTGAAAAAAACACAGTTTTTTCTATGCCACTCAAAATCTGTGTAATGAGATGCTGAAAAGCACTAGCCGCTGAGCATAATCCAAAAGGTAACTATTAAATTGGAAAGTTCTCTCTAATGGTATGAATAAAGTAAATTGTTTATTATTAGGATGGAGTTTTACTTGATGACATGGGCTTCTTAAATCGAGGTTCGAGGAAAGACTCCCCTCCCCCTGTCATCATAATTATCTCATTTATATTGGGCAATGGAAAACTGTCCATGATCACACTCTCATTCAAGCTGCGCAAGTCAACACAAAAAAGAAGAGATCCATCTGTTTGTTTCGTAATCACCACCGGAGCCAGCCATTACACAGCCTGGACTGGTTCTATCACTTTTTCGTCTAACAACTGCTGTATTATATCTATGACTTGAGCATGTGCTGCCATCAGTATTTTCCTTGCCACATGCTTAACTGGAATACCATTTCTCTTAAATTTAATCTCATGCATCAAACCCTTTGCTTTCCCTAACTTCTTCTCAAACACCCTTGCATTTTGACTCAAGATCAAGGAGCCCACTTTCCACTTACCGACTGTGTGCTGCTTGGTTGCTTGCCTCGCCAACTCCTGGGCCACTGCCGCCGACCGGCGGAGGCGCCTGGGGACCGTCATTGCCCGCCCACCCAATCTGAATTCCACATTCCAGCAGCCTATGCGGCGCACATGTCGTGCACCGCATCATCGAGCGCCATAAGGGGCCGTCAGGGGCCGGAAGAGGATGGGCTGGGCCATCCCCTTTGGTTTTAATTTTCATATGAATGGTCCAATATTTTAATTTTAGTTTGTGCCTCTTTCTAATGTTAACTAGCTGGTAGTGTTTAGGTTTAGCTCCCTTATGCACGAGTAGTAGCTTTGTCCAGGGATTCTATCAAGGCTTTCTTATTTTTTGTGGTAAATTTGACTAAGGCTACTAGTTGTGGGGTTTTCAATTCATCGCAAGTCATTGGGGTTTATTCTGATTAAGAACCATGGGGAGGCAGAAGACTCAAGTGAACCAAGAAGGGACTATAGCTGCATCGAAGCCACTGTTACAACTATGGATGCCTTCTTGTCAAGAGCTGCTTCAGTTATTGACAAGGAGATTGAATTAGTGAACAGGCGTCTCTCTAGATCTCCCTCCAGTGGTCTCTTTCCTCTTTTGGAGGGCCAAACAATCAGTCTAGGGAAATTGCTAGTGAAGTACTGAGTTTACTCTCATCCCCTGGGCTGGGCAGCGCTTCTCAGGTCAACGAAGCGCTATCCCCTCTTCCAGAATCACCGGTGGAGGTACCTCCTAGGACATTGTCGCCAATTGTGATCATCAGGAATAGGAAGTGTTGTGCCTCTTCTCTCACATCAGGGAATGGTGGGATGGGTGGCAATGTTATTAACAATACCTCACCAGAAGGTCCTAGAGATGCCGATGTATCACAACCTCCAGGGGTGGCTCTCAGTTCTTGTGGCAGCTTGAAAAGAAAATGTAAACCAATGGGGAGCCAAGCCAAAAAGACTAAACCTAACGCGCCCCCTAAGCCTACCCCTAAAAATAAGGTACCCGTGTTGCCAGCATCTAACATGGTCAACTTGGCCATGCAGGAAGTCTTTAAATCTACCATGTGTAGTTTGTTGGAGGATAAGTGAGTCCCATTGTGACCAAGCTAAACCACAAAGAGCACATTTTAGCTGAACAACATATGTTTTTGGAACCTACTCGTCCTCCCCAACGTGTGGTCACAGAGTTGCCCAAGGTTAATACCGTGCCAGGCACTTTGCCTTTGTTAAGAGTATTCGCAGATTTTCAATCTTCTAGTGGAGCCCAGTCTTGTGGCTCAAATGGAGTCCCAGTGGGGTTGGCTGATGGTACAAGTGACAGGCTGGCACCTAATGGGGTTTTACCAATAAACCACCAGGGCCAAGTTACTCATAGTTTAGGTAAAAGCTCGGGAGAGTCTCAGGGATATTCTACTAATGCCCCCAGCATTTAGCAGTTGTCAACCTTCCACCCCAATCAACCCCCTTGGTAGTAATCCTGGGGAATGTTCCTCCACTCTCTCAAGGCTCCCAGGAGGACTTCGCCCAACTCAAGAATAAAGTTACTCATTGGTTGTCAAATAATACCTCTGTGGGCCCAATGGTGGAACGTAACATTATTATGGCACGCCGTGTGGGCTGGATAGGAAACACGAGGAAATCCGGGGGGGGGGGGGATTGTATAATTGTGAATTTTAACAATTCAATTGTTGTGGAGAATATCTTTTGGGATGTTTATTCTGAATCGACTCACAGGGATTCTGGTATCCAGATCTTACCCGTGGGCTTTTTCTACGAGTCGGACCACTTAAGGCGTCACAATTTAAAGTTGCAAAGTAATAGGTGGCCGCAAAGACCTTTTGAGGCTACAGGAGGTAGTCATCCTTATTCTTCGGGGGGATGCCCATTTTGGCTGGACATTATCTTACCCCACAGTTACAATTATCAAATAGATTCGCTGCACTCTCAAGGCTGGACGAGTGCGATTGACTGCACAAGAGTTCAGAGCCTGAAGGAGACTCTGCCCATCATCAGGAGTCCCCCTGTTCTCTCACCTGTAGTGTCCCGCCTTGTAATACGGTGCCGTCTGGGTTGCCCAGCTCCTAGCAGTATAGGCTGTCTCCAGTTGTACCACAAGAGGGGTCCCCCAAATTAGACGCCTATAACGTCCTGTCGTGGAACATCGCAGGGTTGGCAGTTCAACAGGCAATTCTCTGTGATCTGCCTCCAGGAGAGTTGTCTGGTGAACTGTAACCTATTTTTGGAGGGTTGTAAAGCTTTCTTCATCCCTGCTTCCCCGTCAGTTTGTGGCAGAGCTAGGGGTGGTTTGGTCATATTTACAGCTTTGGCCATGAATTGTAGGATCCAGCAACTCCCCTCTGCTTATAGTGATCTTCAAGTTATTGTTTTAAGGTGAGGAAAAGAGAGCAAGGGCATTATTAATTTTTATAATGTGGTGAACGCACAGGGGGTGTGTAAGATTGCCCAGTTGAGCTGCCTCATTAGACAGTCATGTGGCTCTGTTGCACATAGATTCAGGGTAGCGGAGAACTTTAATGTTCACCCTTGTGGTGACCCCAAAATCTCCTGCATGAGAGAGCTGGGATGCGCCAGGATGCGGGGATTTCATTTTGAGCATCCTGCTCAGGAGGATGCACTTAACAACTTGCTTAATGAATATGACTTGATTCCATCTATGTCCTTCTCTGCACCCCTTAGTAAACAGTCTGTCCCGTCCTTTAAAGGACGTTGTGGTGGGTCTTTTATAGATCATATCTTAATCTCAGCTAGGCTTCAGTCAAATCTTCGCGGGTTTACAATAGTGATCGTGTATTCAGTGATGATAATCCCATTTGTGTGTGTTTGGGAGGTGGCCTGCTGACAAGTCATGCCAGGGTGATAGTGCCAGGCACACTGAGACCTACAGATGGAAGACGCCGCCTAAAGTGGTCCCAGGTAGCTCCGGATTTATTTTATGGAAAGGTACAAGAGTCATGCGCACCTGAAATAGCATCCGGTGTGTCTCCTGGCTCCCATCCTGAGGATGTCCTTATGGCCTTTGAAGGTATTGTCTGTAAGATAGGGGCATTGCTGAGTGCCCCCCTTAACAGGATGGTACAAAAAGGGGTGGGGATGGACGGAGCATCTGAACCAATCAAACACTCACACCCAGTCAACAGATTTGGGTTTAATCCATCACCGTTCTTTAGCCCACTCTGCCACCCCAGTTCAGACATGGCCATATGCAAATCAGTCTGATCCTGTGCCTCATGGGAACAGTCCAGCCCGAACTGCCAAGCCATGCCTTCCCTGGACCGGAAACAAGCTTCCGAGGACCGGTTTCTGGCATTTCAGCCGTCTTCAGCCCGGCTTGCTTGAATCCAGTGGCAAAGTGAGCAAGGGACTCACGTCTGAGCATGCCCTGCCAACTTATGGCGAACAAAGTGGTACAAAAAGGGGTGGGGTGGTACAAAAAGTGGTATAATAGGATGGCGCCCTGTGATCCTAAATGGTTTGATCCTTTATGCTCCAAAGCTGCTAGAGATTTAAAGGAAGCATTGAAAGCTACCCCGAGAGATCAACCTTGGATTTGTGCCCTTCATCTCAACTATAAACGGGCACTGGCCACTCGCAAGGATGAATTAAAGGAAGCAACGTGGCGAGAATTATTGGAGCCAAGTACATTAGGGAGTAGCTCTAGGTTTTGGGGTATTATCAACCGTCCATTATTTGAGAAGGATGGGGCCGAAGACATAGGCACAAACATAACAGAAGATGAATGGGTGTCTCTTTTTAGTTCTATCTTTAAGAGGGCTATAGCTCAACAACAAGCCCTAACCAGAGTTCAAACTAATGCCGTGGTAACGTTTGTGCAAAAAGAAGTGGAGAAAGGTATTTTAGGTCTGACCTGTAACAAGGCTCAAGGTCCGGATGGTATTCCTCCCGATCTTTTTAAATCAAATCCATTTTTTTGGGCTCCGGTTCTGGTGGCCATGCTTAATGTGGCAGCCAGGGCCGGCTGTCCGGAGTCTTGGGGCACCTCAACAAATGGACCAGTTTTCAAGAAGGGCGATCGTAATAGCACTTATGTCTCCCTTATTGATTTCGTGGTCAAGGTTGTTGGGGGGGGGGGGGGGGGGGGGGGTTTATTGAGTAGATTAGCAACCGGGCAGAAAAGTACAAGATCGTCTCGGATATACAATATGGGTTTCGTCCAGGACACTATACTTTAGCCCAATGCCTTAACCTATGCATGATCCAGGGGAAGTATACGATTGCCCGCCGGGTACGATCTACATGGCCTTCATGGATCTTTCCTCCGCTTTTGACTGAGTCAATCAGGGGAATTGTGGCAGTCCATGGGGCCATGGCGGTGGAGAATGCCCTGGTTGACTTCCTGGGGGATCTGCATAGGGACACTAAGGCTAACATCAGATTCGCTCAGGATCTTTTGGTCTCTAGGGATTTTAAAACTGAAAGGGGAGTACGACAGGGATGTATTCTGGCCCAGTTTCTATTTAATTTATATATCAATGACCTGGATAAGATCTTGGTAGAAACAGGGGCCGACTTCCCACAAGTGGGGAGACAAGGACTGCCCGTCCTGCTTTATGTGGACGATGCGGTCCTCATTGCCAGGACGGCAAGGGATCTCCAGACTATGCTAAACTCCTTTCATAGCTTCATGGCCAATCGCGACTTAGCTATAAATAATTCCAAATCTTATACTATTCAGGTCGGGTTACGCCCAAAGAAGCAGTATCCCTTTAAAGTGAGTGGTGAGAAAGTGCCTTTGACCACGACTTTTTCATACCTGGGTGTATTACTAGATGACCATCTGAACTGGGGGTCCCTTATCCAGAGAAAAAAAGGGGAGGTTATAAGGGCAAACCCAGCTATCTTCAACTTTGCTCCAAAGATGGGTAAGCGCCCTATTGCAGCAATGTTGAAAATAAATATACCAGGCCAAAAATGTTGCCATCGCCAGCTATGGGAGCGAATTTTGGGGCTACGCAGCATTAGATGGCCTTCAGGTGGCGGAGAACACCTTTTTAAAACAGCTTCTCAGGGTCCCCAGAGGAACCTCAAATTTAGTGGTACATGAAGAAACAGGGTTACCTTTTATTTGTGATAACTTGGCCATGCGTCCGTTTTTGTCTTGGCTCAACTGCTGGTTAAATAAAGATCAAGTTCTTAACCACCAGATATTGAGAGACGTTTTGGGCCTTGATCACAAGATTCGCATTCCTTGGTTAAAGTATATAAAGGGTTGTTTTGTAGAGCTGGGGCGACCGGACCTTTTTTCAAAGCCTGTTCTTATTACCGTAGCAGACGTGGAATTCGTAAAGAAGACTTTTATCACTCTTAAAGAACTTGGTAGAGACGGGGTAGAACTGTGTAAACCTAGCGTCCGTAAATTTGTGATGCTCAAAACTACTCCATCTACCGAGCCATATATTATGTGGCCTTTGTCGACCCACGAGCGATTTTTATTGCCCAGGTTTCGTATGGATTATTTTCACCTTTTACTTGCTGTACCTAAGGGGAACTGTAGAGGCCAGGTGCTAGCATCCTGTGGCTGCGACGGAGTGTCTCCGCAGAATTTGCTGCACTTTATGTTTTTTGTAACTTCTATGAAGTCCCCCGCAGTTCTTTTTTAAAACCGCTTTTAAAAAAGCTGAATTTTACCCAGGTCCGCCCAGCTCTTTTTTACTTACAAATGTTGAAACCGGTATGTATCCCATTTGTAGTAGGTTTTTTGAAATCCTCGCTGAGGTCCAGAAATTCCATGGAGACCTAATAAACCCCTAAATTGAAGTTGGCACTAATCAATTATCATCTATGAAGCTGTATGCCTGGTTACTGGTTGCCCACCTTTCCCCTCTCTTCCTTTGTATTGTCTCTGTTGCACATATACCTTTTTGTTTTAACTGTATTGATTATTAATGCTCTAAAGGTTATGAAATGTATGTCCTTTTAAAAAAAAATGTTAATGGAGTTGTGTAACTTTTATGGTTTTATCTTAAAACTGAATAAAGTATTTTTGAATTGACTCAAGATGGTAGTCAAATCACATTCTTCAACCACCATAACCTGATTTACTGCCCTGGGATCTACATTTATATGTAAATCGTACCGACGTGCCCAACCCAAAATGGGTGGCCTATCAAGGGCAATGTACACTTTACCCTTTGTGCATCTACCTGCAAACTTAATGGAGGCTATGATAAAGCCCAATGTTAGAAACTTGATAACCCTTCAAAATCACATCCGAAGGTAACAACTCCCGCCCTTGCCAGGTTGCTTCATATAACCCCTTTGGTACAAGGAACCAGTATCAACCTTCAAAGATATCACCTTTCCATCAATTTTAGATTCAGCCTTTGGGCGTTTTTTCTTTATTTCCTTTCTCTCCTCCTCATCCTCTTCCTTGATGACCAATACTCTATGTTCATTTTCTTCCTTCTCTACAAAAGCAATTTTTTTCCACTCTGCACATGCGTGCATAATTTCCTTTCCTCCCACATTTATGACACTCCTTGCTTTGTGCAAAGCAATTTCTTGAATCTGCCAAATGAAATTTACTGCCACATCTGTGACAAACTTGTGACCCAAATCTTCCAGGGATATTGATTGTTCTTTAGTGTTTTTATCTTTACTTCCTCGCCCTAAATGTTTTTTTAACATTTTCTGACTCTGTGTCATCTTGCAACATTGCCACTTCTGCTCCTTTTTCTCGAGAAATGATTTTCATTTCATTCATATAATTTTCCGACTCTTCTACAACTTTTGCAATTTTAATGGCTTCTTTTAGAGTACTATTTTTTGCAGCACATAGCCATTCTGGTGCTTTCGTACTGTTGCTTTGAACTATTAATTGATCTCTCACCATCTCGTCATTCATTTGGCCAAACTGACACTTGACCGATAATTTGTGTAGTCTGGACACAAATTCATCCACCGTCTCTATAACCCTCTGTGGCTGTGTATAGAATTTGTGCAGCACACAACTACATTTTCCTGCTTTGCAAACCTCATTTGTAGTCTGACAATTGCATCCTTGTATATATCATCCGCCTGTTCTACATGCTGTGGTAGATCTTTAAAAACATGCTGCCCCTCCTTATCCAATGTTCCCAACAACAACGCTTTTTTATGTATTGCTGGAAATCTGGTACCATCCAAGGCCACCAAATAGTTTTCAAAACAGTCTATCCAGTCACACAATTCAATAGGTGGATCAACAAAAAACATTAGAAATGGCGGTGGAGCAGTTATCGCATACCCCAGATTCATTTTAAGATCTACTCCTATTACTTTTTCTTAAATAGGAAGAAAATGTAGTTAAATAAACCTGACAACAATTAGTGTAGGTGTTATTGGTTCAATAAACACTCCAACCTGACAAAGTAGCGTGTAAATAACTGAAGCTTTAATGAAGGCTGATCTGCACTCCACATGAAGTATGCCAATCCCTGTAGAAAATACTATAGAGTAAGCATTCCTTTGAGTAACTGTCTCTGCGCTTGCAGTATGACTTTCAGCCGGCGGATGTCAGCATCATTAGGGGTGTAAACTTTTCTTTGTTAATTAGCCCAAAACACGCCCCAAAAACCCTCATCCTCGGTAAGAGCAGCAGACCAGTATCAATAGCAGCATACACGGCTTCCAGAACTGCATAGCAGGTTAGTCAGCTCCTATGCGCTTGAGGAAAAGCATGTTCAACCCAGCCAGGCAGGGCTGGCTAATGTGAGGGCACGCTGAGCTTTCATGGTGCATGAACGGTCGCTAATGCCTCACATGACCGTGGTACAGGTTTCCCAATCACACACTTTTTTGTTCTCCTCAAAATAATGCTGAATCGCACGCATTCCGGGGCAATTATATTGTGTATGGGGTGGCACCCTGCCGCTCACTGTAGCACATACTTAAGTGTGTGTTAGGGCTCCTCACGCAACATGTATGAAGTCTTTTCCTGTCCGAGCCACACTCTCCGCACTATATCGGTCCAACTACTCGGTTGATAAGTGTTTGTGTGGTGTCTTTCCTCGCACGCCCGTATTGGTGTTCAAGACGTGGATTCTTCTTTTGGTTTACAGATCTCTGGGAACACACTGCATGGCTTGACTAGATCGTCGCCAAAATGTAATCATTAAAAGCACCGCTGCTGGGTTTGAAATCCTTATGCTTTATTAGTCAGAGATACAGGAAACCCAACTGTCACAGCCAATCACCAATTGTCAATCGGCCCTGACCACTTCAGAATCCTACACACAATACAGAGGACTAGAAATTAAGCCTTCCCTTGTTCTCCAAAGGTTACGCTCAAAAACTTCAGAATCCTGTCATGTCATCATCAGAATGTTCTGAAGTCACAGTTGTGTCGGCCTCAATGGCGTTCAGCTAAGCACAATATGACATTACCATAACTTACTTATCTTAGGACGTTTGAGGTTTTAAATGGTATTTGTAATTGCCCTTTGACAAGGGTTTTTCATGGAAAAAAATCTATATACAAAATACAACTGTACAATAAAATACAATTATATTGAGTTCATGTTGTACCATACGTTGTCAACATGCAGCTCTCCCTCCCGACAAATCCTATCAATTCTTCAGACTAACCATCAAGTTGAGCTCTCTGACTACTGTGATATATTATATCTTGATCACTTCACAAACTCATTTCCTCACTCTAAAGACTTCAGAAGCAGGCAGCCAGAGAGGGTCTTTACTTCTGGAACTGGAACTACATCAAAGCTACCCTTAAACCCTCCATTTCCTTCCGGTAATACAAGGAAGCCCGTGTTTGTTTGCTTTTCTGCCGCTCACATCACCAGCCTGCAATTTTCACCAGGGGACTCCAATCCCTATTAACTCACACTCCGGGGAGGCACCAACGATTCACTCTCGCGCCAGTAGGCGCTTAAAAGAGGGCCTGGGCTCCCGCAGTGTGGGAGCCCATGTTTGTTTGCTTTTCTGCCGTCCGCATCACCTGCCTGCAATTTTCGCCAGGGGACTCCAATCCCCATAGACTCACGTGCCGGGGAGGTGCCAACGATTCACTCTCGCTGGGCCGGGCCTATTCTCTGAAATCTGGACTGAGGTTTTAGGATTCCTTCACTCAAGGTACTGGCTTTTTAGGGCTCGGCCTACGTCACCACTTCGTCAGAAGTGGGGCGGAGCTCCGAGCCGTATTGTTACGGGGCTCAGAATAGTGAAGTAAAAATTCCTCATTGCGCGAGATTTTTCCGGAGTTTATTTTGGCATCTGCATGCTAATTGGTCCTCGCAGTGCTGTGTTTCTAGTAGCCTTCACGCAATAGGCCAAATGGATTTTAGTTTGTGCACTTCCTGCATATTCTGTGCGGTTACGCGCAGGGGAGTGCAATAAATTGTCAATTACGAGCTGTCAGGGTGCCGAGGTAATTGAACCCAGATGTTCGGGGCGCGTTCACCAGTCTGCAGTGAGTTTGGTGGGCGCGCGTTCGTCTGCATCCTTTCATGTGTAAGTGTTGGCCTTTGAAGAGCTGGCTTGGTCATGCGCCGACAATGAGACACACAGTCTTCATTACCCCACAAAGTATGTAAGTGCGTTTGTATTGGAGACAGTAACGTCCAGGTACGAAACGGAATTCTTTTCACTGGCTTACGAACAGTCCAACATTTTGCCGCATTCTCCTCATCTCATCAAAGGGGCTCATGTCTTGTTCAGCAAAAAAACAAAAACCTCCGAGAGCAGGAATGTGTTTCTGCATGGAGGGTCTGAGCAGCCGTGTTGCAACAGTTGTGCTTGTGTGTCTAACCTTGGGCCTCATGACAAGTAGGTTGATTTTAGGTGCAGGGATACACAGGCACTGCTCACACACACACTCACTGTTGACACACACGGACACTGCTCACACACACAGGCACTTCTCACAGACACCGGCACTGTGCGCACACATAGGCACTGTTCACACACACAGGCAGTACATACACAGGCTGCTCACACACAACGGCACTGCGCGCACACATAGGCACTGTTGACACACACAGGCACTACATACACACACAGGCACTGTCCACACACAGGCACTGTTCACACACAGGCACTGTTCACACACAGGCACTGTTTACGCACACAGACACTGCTCACAAACACATACACCGCTCACACACACAGGCACTGTTCACACACACACAGGCACTACATACTCACACAGGCTGCTCACACACACCGGCACGGCGCGCACACATAGGCACTGGTCACAGTGACTGCAGTGTGTGAGTTTGCAGGGTAAACAGTGTGAGTGTGCAGGGTGAACAGTGTGTAGTGAGTGCAGAGTGAGTGCGAGAGTTACTGTGAGTGCAGAGTGAGTGCGAGAGTGACAGTGAGTGCAGAGTGAGTGCGAGAGTGACAGTGAGTGCGAGAGTGAGTGCGAGAGTGACAGTGAGTGCAAAGCGAGTGCGAGAGTGACAGTGAGCGCAAAGTGAGTGCGAGAGTGACAGTGAGTGTAGAGTGACAGTGAGTGTAGAGCGACAGTGAGTGCAGAGTGAGTGCAGAGTGACAGTGAGTGCAGACTGACTGCAGAGTGAGTGTGACTGCAGAGTAACAGTGACTGCAGAGTGACAGTGACTGCAGTGTGTGAGTGTGCAGGGTAAACAGTGTGAGTGTGCAGGGTGAACAGTGTATAGTGAGTGCAGAGAGTGCGAGAGTGAGTGTGAGTGCAGAGTGAGTGCGAGAGTGACAGTGAAAGTGCAGAGTGAGTGCGAGAGTGACAGTGAAAGTGCAGAGTGACAGTGAGTGCAGAGTGAGTGCAGAGTGAGTGCAGAGTGAGTGTGACTGCAGAGTAACAGTGACTGCAGTGTGTGAGTATGCAGGGTAAACAGTGTGAGTGTGCAGGGTAAACAGTGTGAGTGTGCAGGGTAAACAGTGTGTAAGTGTGCAGGGCGACAGTGTGTGAGTGTGCAGGATGAACAGTGTGTGACTATGCAGGGTGAACAGTGTGAGTGTGCAGGGTGAGCAGTGTGTGAATGTGTAGGGGCAGTGTGTTAGTGTGCAGGAAACGAACACTCAAACTAAGTCCACCACACACATACATAACACCACACACATAAGACCACACACACCATACACACACCACACACACATACACCACACACACATCACACACACATACACCACACACACAACACACACACAAACCACACACACCTCACTCTCTCAACACCACACACTCATCACCACTCACCACAACACACTCACCACCACACACTCACTCACCCCCCCCAGGTTCACCCCCACAGACTCACCACCACACACTCACCACTACACACAAAACAACACACACAACAACACACCCCCAGCCGTCAATGAATGCTTTCACCAGGCACAAACACCAACAACCATCAATGTACGCTTTCACCAAAAACAAACACGACCATGCATCAGTGCTGCTAAACACCCACGCACACAACAAACAATGTCAGTGCAACTTTCACCAAACACACACACACACCAACAGCTGACAGTGCACCAGCCACTCTTTCAATTGGCACACTCATCAACAGCTGTCAGTGCACCCTTTCACCAACCACACGCATTACCATCCAGCTCTGTACGCTTGACAGCCACACTCAGTAACAGCTCTTACTGCACGCTACCACCAGTCATACACACCTCAAGCCACCACTACACGCTTCCACCAAACACACACACCAACAGCCATCACTGCACAATTCCTACAGGCACACACATCCACCACCCATCAATGCACACACCAATTGATAACGCATCCACCAATTAATATTGTACCTATCGCACTATGCTGCACTTTACCTTTTAAAGATAATGCGTTAAAGTGCAGCATGCCACCATTGATAACATTCCAATCCAACACACATATCTCCAACACACACCACATGCTTCCACTCCAAAACACATGCCTAAAACACATTGCCATTTACAATGCCATTATCTCTAACTCAAACAAACCCGAGCCCTAATGCATTCCTAATGCTTGTTACTCCTGTTACAACTTGAGTCACCTAAGGGCTCCACTGAAAATATGGGTAAGCGTACAGATACCTGCGCAAACCCAGGGGGTGGAATAGCGGGGACATTGGATGCTTTTTTAACTAGGGACGAGTTGGTTCTGACCCATCAAATACAGATTAACAGAAAGGCGACTCTCCCTGGACACCCTTGCTATCCAGAAGCGCTCCTCGATAGGACGCATAAGTACGGTTGAGTCCTCATGCCCTCTTCATCCAACTCTGAGCACTTGCATGTCGTACCTACAGGATCGATCAGAGCAGGGGTGCTAATAGATCGAGTACCAGTGCTATCAGCTTCCGACTCAGTTATCACTGAAGAACTCACTGTATCTGATCCTGCCCCTATGGGATGCAATATAACATCAGTGTCAATGTCCGAAACACCACCCGGTTACAGAATCCCTCGCAATTTCTGCTCCCCTCATGGCACCAGCAGTACATGATCCTGGTACTAGTGAAGTCTCTACTAGGTAAAAAATATTATTGAGGCCGCCACCAGTTAACAACAACGAACCTACCGCCAAACGGAGAAGGAGCGGTACCCTACAAAAGCCTAAATTTAAGCAACAGACCACCAAGCAAAACATTTCTGAAGTCAAGGTTCCAGATATTGAACAAGGGCCAATTAAGCAACCCATGGCTAACAGCAGCACCTACACCCCATCTGACCTAGGTAGCGATGTCGATCAGTGGAAAAAAATCAAGACGGTGGTTACTGTTCTCCTGAATCCTCTACTAAACAAACTATCGCTAATTGAGGAAAAATTGTTGTATATTGAAGGGTTAAGTAGATCAGCGCCCAACCCGGGGGTATGCTCTTGTAAACGCCTATACTCTTTAGTAGTTTCAGCCTCTCTGGTCCTCCGAGAAACCGCAGTGAGAGTGCCTCCGCCAAGGATCCACACCAAAGAGAGTTATAACCCACGCACGGATAACTCTGCTGTAATGGAAATAACAAAACTATGGTTGGAAATCCAAATACAAACCCCCCGTCACGCTCCTCTGTCACTGCAACAGGGCAGGCCGCTAATGTCGGGTTGCCAATAAAGAGGTTGTTGAGAGGGAGTCTGGTGCTATGCAGCAAGGTGTGGACCCACGGCAACCCCATATTACATGCCAGTCTTTACACCTCTCTAAGGCCCCATCCCGACTTGTGCTGATCCTGGGAAATGTCCCACCCATTAGGGAGGGTCAGTCTGAAACTATTGTACAACTCTTGAACAAATCCCTGCATTGGTTGACTCACCAAATAACCAAAAGGGGGATCAGTGGGGTTTCATTGGCAAACCAAGTCATACTGGCAAAAAGGGTAGAGTGGCTAGGACCACCCCAAAACGCACTGGAGGGAGATTGTGTGGTTTTAAACTTTAACAACTGTTATACACCAAGATTTCTTGTTGACCACCTATGTTGGAATTCATGTAATGACACTCAAATTAGAGCACTACCATATGTTTTTTTTTACAGGCCACATCATACGACGGGTAGTGGAACGAGTGCTTTTACAGGGGAGGGGTTCTCAAAGTATGGTGCAAAATGCAACATAGGTAAGTGTGAGTAACCATAGGAAATAGATTTGCCCCCCTTAGTGGATTAGATCAATGTGACTGACTAATGCACAGAGAGCACTACACCTCGCTGAGCAATAATGGTTCAATTGTGCATCAAATCCCATACCTGGATAAGGAAAGAAAGAACGACATACCATGTGACCAAATTGGTGGCTCAGATCTGTTAAAATCATCCAAACCTGCACAGTTATCATATTTCCTGGAATATCATGGGACTACAGTCTAAACTAGAGTCCCGGGATTGGTTAGAATTAATAGATCAACATGATATTTGTGTATTTCAGGAGACGTAGTCTATTAAACCATTGCACTGACTAGGATATCTTAACTTTTACAAACCAGCACTCCAAGGGCAGACGGGCAGACCATCAGGGGGGCTAGCAATTTGGGTTAGGCAGAATTTAAGTTTTAGCGCTGTGTATTCCAATTGACAGCCCAGATATAATGGCTATTTGTCTACAGGTTACTCCTAACACCTCAATAATAGTCGTTAATGTTTATGCTAGGGGTCTTACAGGTGGAAGACAGTCTAGTACAGTCGACACCCTAGAGGACTTCCTGGGGAGAACGACTGGTGTCTCCGACCTAGTAATTGCATGGGATTTTAATACTACTTTTGAGCCCCTTGACAACGAAGACTTTAAAATGACCGAAGAAGAAGTTGTGCTATGGAGTGTTTCCACTCTAGAACTGCCTCCCATTAAGCGATGGTCCGAGGCAGCATTGCAACTTAAGGCACTGTGTAAGGAGAGGGGGCTCAGGGCAGTTAATTGTCACTCACCTTCTGATAAACAGGGCGCCAAAACTTACAACAATGGTGTGAGCTCAAGTCGAATAGACTATATACTAATTAATTTGAAACATTGGTGCTCATTTAGTGACATGGAGGTCTTGGAGAGAGTTGAAAGTGATCATAATCCTCTCCTACTTAAGATGAATATCATGGCCCAACCCAGCTACCAACTCCGTCCCTGTTATGTTCTACTAATAAAGTCCAGCTCTGTAACAGCATGAGGAGGGTAAAAGGAGGGTAAAATGGGATAAGATAGTGAATAACGAACAAACACTTACAGGAATAAAGGTCACTGTCTACAATACTTTGGGAGAGCTACAAGCTATTACTATGCAGGCCTAGCTAAATAAAAGAATCACAATGTCACATGAGGACCTCTTATGCAAAATTGGAACCTTCTTTCTTAAACCAGTCAGCAGTATGACTAAGCAGAAGGGTAAAGAAGCCAAATGGTATAAGCAGGATTGTAGGGCTGCCTATAAAACATCAGCAGCTGCCATAAAACAGAACGATTGCGCTACTGTTAAGCTTGCCCACCAGGAATATAAATCTGTATTACATAAAGCTAAAAAGGACTGGGATGAGCAGAGATGGTTAGACCTTTACCAGGCCAGCCAAGGGAGGAATTTACAGCTCTTTTGGCAGCATGTAAAATGGGGGAGAGGGACACAAGCTCCAGCGCGCCACAATCACGTAGCTCCGGAGGTGTGCGTTTCCCATTTTGCTAAACAATTTGCTTTGGAGGTAGAGGTTGAAAATGAGGAACCATATCTAATTCCGCCTTGCGACACCATATTGAGTTTTGATATAGGGTAAGTTGAAATAGCGTTCGGTTCAGTCACTAGCGGAAGAGCCCCTGACCCTGATGGCGTTCCGGTTGATTTGTTCCAAAAAGATAGTGTTATCTGGCGAGAGTATATACTCTTGCTAGCAAATGCAATAGCCAGTGGCGCACCCACCCCTGATACTTGGAAGGGTGCTGAGATGTTACCAGTTTATAAAAAAGGTGATCATTCGTGCCCAGGTAATTATAGGCCAATCAGTCTTATAGATGCCATGCAAAAAGTAATAGCTAGAATAGTACTAAACATAATATAAGATTGGATTGTTGATAAGGACATATTAACCCCATTGCAGGCAGGATTCTGCACCAATGTGAGTACGATGGACCAGGTCTTTCGGTTTGTCTTAATTTATTGGTGTGGTGTTTTGCTGGCGGGAGGCACCACTTACGCCGCCTTTGTGGATTTAAAATCCGCCTTTGACCTGGTGTCCCGTAACAAACTTTGGAGGGTTCTCAAGGATTTGGGTATGCCAGCTGAATTATTAACTGTTGTGGGGCTCCTGCATGCAGGGAATTATGCCCAAGTCCGTTGGAGTACTCAGGGTAATATTACGAACCTATTCCCAGTATCTAAAGGGTGCGTCTTGGCACCGACACTATTTTCACTGTTCATTAATGGGGTTGTTGACTATTTTTCCACATTCCCAACAGATGCTCTATCCCTTGCTTGTGTAAAAATACCCATACTTATATTTTCAGATGACACTCATCATCTCAAAAACGCAGAGTGGTTTGCAGAGAGCTCTAACCAGGTTTGATGGTTTTTGCAAAGATCGCGGTCATTAAGGGAAGGGTGTCCCTCAATGAGGAAATTTCGGATCAAACAGATGTTTTCAATTATCTGGGGATTACGCTTAAGAACAAACTTAATTGGAAACCTCAGATAGAAACTATGGCCCTAAAACATCGCCACCTTGCTGAAAGAAAATAAGACTTCACTTACCCAGCCTATGTATCCATTACTTAAGATCTACAATAGCAAAGTTATTGCCTCTGTAACTTACGGTGCTGAACTCTGGGGGGTTGATAACCTAACACCACTAGTTTTAGCGCAAAACAAATTTGTGAGAAACGTTATTGGCCTCCCACAGAGCACTCCACTGAAGCCAGTCTTCTACGACTTGGTTGCAGTAGACTGGACGAGGGTGCTAAGTTTTGTCCAATAGTGTATTGGCGTAGATTATGGACTACCCCCGAGCTATTGCACTATGCCACTGCCCTAAAAGACGTATGGGAATCTGACACCTCATGTAAAATTAAGTGGTTACAAAACGTTAAAAAGACACTGGTTAGTATGGGAGGACACCATTTATGGGATGACCGAGAGGGCCAACAATTTCCTTCAAAAAAACATATGAATGGGCTTTATTGGTCCATGGTGGTGAAGAATAGTATACTAACCTCAGAGTTTACATCACTGACAGGCAAATATTTAGAGTTTAAGACCTGCCTTCAATACAAGCACTTCTGGGATGTCATCACCAAACCAAGGGACAGACTTCTTTACTTTCAGTTACGGGTGGACTCGCTACCTGTAAACTCATTTACATGCAAATGGCACAATCTAAATGATAGCAAGTGTAAGTTATGTATGGAGTATGAGGAAACCTACCCGCATATTTTATTTGTTTGCCTGGCCTACCAGCCAACGCCGAGAAAATGGTTGAAACCACTATGTAGAAGTTTTAGGAGTAGTGCCACCACAGTGAGAATATTGCAGACTGACACAAGTGCACCATGTGTAATAGCTGTTGCTACATTTTTAAGCTGGATATGGCTAATTTGTGAAAAAATTACCAAAATTGCCAAGCCCATCCAATTTAATTATCTGTAAAAGAAGTAAAAATATGTGGAAATAGGTAGGCCAGAATTACGCCGGCAGTCCAATGTTTTAAATCTTGTTTGGTATAACCCCGACTATAAGTGGAGTTTGTATCATTTCCTTATATATAGACTGTACTGTTAAACTGGTGTTTATCTGTTAAACCCCAATCCTGATTATTTATGTTAGGTTATGTTATTGGTGGTTTTGTAGCGCGCTCAATTACTCAGGAGTATCCTGGCGCGTAATGATTCAGGTAAGGCAGCAGAAGAGCTAGAGTGATTAGAGTGACATTTTAAAGAGGTGGGTCTTAAATAATTTCTTAAGAGATTGAAGTTCTGAGTGGCACGAAGCATCGGAAGAAGGGAGTTCCAGGCGACAGCCACTTTCACGGCGATGTAGTGCCCACCAAGACGGATGCGTTTGAAGCGCGGAACCGCCAGCAGATGTTGGGTGGCTGACCGTAGGGGACGGTTGAGTAGGTACCAGGAAAAGCGTTTCCTCAGGTACATCGGCCCATGACCGTGGATGGCTCTATGGGCAACAGTATGAGATTTAAACACAACCCGTTGCGCAACAGGGAGCCAATACAGGCTGCGCAGATGCTGTCGGACACTGGACTGCCGTGAGATGTTTAAAGAGGAGTCTGGCCGCCGCGTTCTGTATGATCTGAAGGTGGTTGGTTAGGTAAGCCGGAATGCCAATGAACAGGGCGTTAGCATAATCGAGGCGGGAAAGAATAAGAGCCCTTGCTACGGTTTCTTTGGCCGACCTCGGAAGCAGGGGAAAGAACCTCCGGAGAGCTTTAAGGGTACCGAAGCAACCACAGGTGAGATTTTTAATATGCTTATTGCGGTCGCATATTTTCAGGGCTTCCAATCGTTTAGTTCTATGAAATATACAGTAAATTCATGCCATTTTTTAAAGAATTTTTAATTACCATGTGTGGTTTTAATTATATGAATTTTAATGTTTTCTGTATATTTCCTGAAATCTATATGTTTTTAAACTTTTTATCAGTAATCACACTTACAAAAATATCTTTACATTTTATCATGAATAGTGTCTATTTTATCCCTTTTAATGGTGGGCTTGAGTGTTTCATTGTTAATTGTGTTTTGTGGTCTTAAGTGATCGAAATAAAGACATTGATTGATTGATACAAGGAATATATATTAAAAGCCTTGTGCGCCATCCATAAAAAATACTGAGGAAAAGATCCAGAATATATGCAGAAATGTACAGCTTGTTGTGTCCTGACCAGAGGCCAGTGCTCAATGGCTGCACATCCAATGAACACTTTATGAGAATGAAACACAGAGGTATACAAGGGTTTAAACTCTGAAATATCCTTGCCCTAATTTGAGATCTTAATCAAACTACAAGCAGCTAGCGAAACATTTGAAAATGAACTAATTAAACTTGCTATTAACTAAACCCAGAAAAGAACATGTGTACTTACTAAAGTATACAGCTGCTTACCCTCTCGTAGAGGGCCCTAACTTACCCTTTTCAATTGCTATGCAATAGATATTTTCCCTTTGCCAACAATTGGACATAACCAACGGGCAACACGCAGTGCTTTACAAAACTAGCAAAAAATAAATAAAAAATACCTGTAAAATATAAATAATTAACTAACACAAAGTAGTTAGACTGTGATGTGGAAACACCATTATTATCCAAAGAGGGGGAAATATTAGATGGGCTTTGATATTAGGTCCAGCGTACTTGCCCTAAACACAGTGTAACAAAAATAGGTACGCAGTTCCTAGATGAAGCAATATTCACCACAATGATCCAAGTTTATAAAGACTTGGAAAGGATGGGAAGGAAACAGGGGTCGGATAGACTAGAGGAGAAGGGGAATTCCTCCTCTCGGAACTAGGGCTCTCACACACCCAGCAAGCTAGGTGTCATGCTTCATCATATGAGCCTGCTCCTCGTTGGGCCGGCGCTGCAATGCCCAACGGGCACCCTTAAAGGGGCTCTTTACCGGAGATCTTTTGTTCCTTGCCGTAAGGGTGCAGTGGGGGTGAGGGGCCTAGGTAAGTGTAGATGAGTGTGATGGGAGTTAAAATAGGTCAGGGATTCCTCTTGAAGACTTTATTCTGTTGGGTACCCTGCCTAGAGTAAAAAGCTATCGGAGTGGTAATGTGTTCTGTTAACTATGCGACAGAATACCTACTCTACTCCCAGATGGTCGACATGTTTCTTGCCTCGTGAGTGTCAAAGTAAGATCAGTGGCGATTCTTCAGGACCGTGCATAAAACAATTAGTGGAAAAACATCTTATCTACATATAAAAAGAAGGTAAGCATGCTACGCTACCTGTCACCATCAAACAGCTAGGGGAGTTCTCCTAGTGAAGAGGGACCACCTAAGGCACTGTCAGGTGTGGCCTCATCTGCTGCAGCGGTAGCGAGGACACCCAATCAGTGGTGTCGCTGTTTCCATTCGAAACCAGTCCTTCTGACATACCCAGGCCGCTGCTCCACAGGAAGGTGGAAACACCATTCCCAGGACCTGGGCATAGGTAATGCTGTACAAGACTGCTGCCTATGGCTCCCTGTGCTAAGGAATGCCAGATAGTTTCTAGAAGCATAAATTCCATCAGCGCTATAGGAAGAAGTTACCTTAACATCTCTCTCCCTAGGGTACCAGAAAACCTTGCACTGGGCCGACCATTATCCACAGGCGGCTGCAGGGGTACGTGGGAATAGACTCAGTGTGATTTCCCTTTACCAGCAGAGCTTCAGGATTCTCTCTTTTGTGAGAAAATAATTTAAGACCGCTTGTACTATTAGAGATAACTTTCAAATGCAAAATCAGTGCAAAATGGTTTTTAACATTCATTTAGGAACAAAGCACATTTTTCGCATGGCACAATGGCCTAACATTCTTTCTGTGACCAAAACATGCAGTCTAACAATATACACAAGAACTTTTGGCCCTAGAACTCATCTAACCCTCAGCTGATGTCCTTCAGAGGGGCAGAGATCATAAGTGCTCCGATTTGCAATTTTCCAGGAGAACCCTTTTCAGGTGGCCGTCCATCCATACAGGTCCAATACAAGGAAGTGATACAGTGTGGTCTTTTCTATTGCTATTGTGCACTGTAAATTATATATATATATATTATAGATTATTTTCTTTATCCCTAACCTAACACAAAACAGCATGCGTGAAATGGTTCTATCAAGGTGTAGATTAAACAGTTTTATAAAAGTATAGTACTATACTTGCCACACATCCAAAGTTGTACATTGAAAGAGAAAATCAGAATAAACGTTTCTTATACCTTAAGTTTAATGGAGCTGAATCCAATGAACATGCTGACAGAGTCCCTTTGCTTATTTCAATATCTTGAGAATTTAAAATGTCTGGTTTAAAATCATGGTCTTTTAGCAAAGGTTCTATATGTACCATGTCCTGGACCAATGAAAGACTTGACAAATCATCTTCAGCTCCATGTTTATATATGATTTGCTTGTTGGTTTCCTCTTTACATTTGCCAACCTCAATCTCTGAATCCAGAGGATACAATGTACTTATCTTGTCATTTACTGGCAAGCAGTCATTGTCAGAACTGCCTCCATTTAGAACGTCACCATGTTTTTCTATCTCCAAGTCCATGGCATGATTTGCAAGACTGTCAGGAAACACACTGTTGTGAAGATCTGGAACACTTGCTGATTTGCCGAGGAGGGGATCTGACGCGGGGATTTTGTTGAGTTCGGTGTTAATAGAATTACTATCACCCACTACCCTGCTAGACTCGTCCACATTTCTTTTTAACTTGCTCTCTGGTACTTCAGCGGGACCATCTCCATCATCACACATAGGCGATTTGCAAGAATTGTCTTGAGGAAGAGGATGAAGCAATAAGGCAACTTCAGCACTCTTGAGAAGAATACCAACACATACATTTGTTTCTTTAGCTGCTTTGCCTGTGACTGCCTCTCCGTCGTTCTTCACATTTTCCAATACCTGTTCCATGTGCCTTTGAAGCAGGAGTAAGAAAAGAAATTGGTAGTGGTTTATTTGCATACTCACATGTTTCTGGCAATGAACAAGGACATGTATATCCGCACTGGCGGGACAGCGAGGAGATGCTACTGTCGAAATGTTAGGTGAAGAGTTTGATTTTTGTACATCACAGGTTAGTCCCGATTCAGAGCTGTAATATTGTTTTAAGAGCTTTTTGCGTTGTAAGCGACTGGCGATGTCCATTGAATCGCTTTTTGGAATATTAAAAGTATTGTGACCACCCGAAGTGAACTCCTTCTGTGTTTGTGCATATTTCACTGGCTGGCAAATCCAAACCGAAAGAGGAAACGAATCTACAAAGTTAATGGGTCGACCTTTTCCACTTTTCATTCCTTCATAGTCCACCCAAAACTGGGAAAAGTGTATTGCCCAGATATCTTTAGCAGCAGAGGCCTTCAGTGCATGTACATTCAATTTTGGAGTAACATATCCTTTGTAAACATCGTGCATCTTAGTGTCTTGTTCAAAAGCATGTCTTTGGAATATAGGGTGCAGAATATCAAAACTATCAGAGCTTCGTGGAAAGTCAGTGAAAGATTTGTTAAAAAAGTTATATTTTTTAAAGTCTTGGAACAGGGATTCCAGGTCTGAACGTCTGCAGTTTGGCGATTGCCTTGTATTGGTAGCAATCATTTCAGATGTTTGAATGGAAATGGCTTGGGGTTGATCAGGATGGCAGTTCAGCTTCTTTTCTGAAGGCACAATACACTGAAAGAACAAACAATTATTTTAAACAAGTACAAATATGTGCATCTTACCAAAAAAATTGCCAGGCATAATACTTCAAATCATCAAGATTTAAGCAAGTTATAAACACCATTTATAAAAAAATAAAATAAAAATAAAGTTGCAATAACAACCAATGCTTTCCAGAATGCTTTTCCACTCCTGCGAAGAAAGAGAATTAACTCTCCATGGCTACTTCAGTCAAGAACAAACTTATATAACTTGGTTTCCTCTTTCCTGCTCTCCTTACATAGGTAAACAGTATCGAGCTTTGGGAAAGGCAATGAGTCGGTCTTTAACTAATGCTTGTTTCCTTTGTCCATCATTCAGTATTTTTTCTTACACGTTGTCAAAAATCATTCTAAGGTGGCCACGCATGCATGGGGGGCTATTTGGGAATGGTTTTAAAGCTCACATAACTAAAGATACTGCTTGTGGTGCCCACACGGGATGTCGTACAATGCAAGTGGCAGAGGGGGTCTGGCAGCAGTGGTTGAAAAAAGCGTGACCCTCGCAACAACAAAAAAAAAGATAGAAGTTTATTAAAGCGAAAATGTTTTTCAGAAAAGGACACATATCCCACCAGTCTCTGGCACTGAATGGGTCTACTGTCCTGGTACACTGTGCACAAAGAAAATGGCATCACTCAGAGGGAGGGGACAGAATAGATGATGGGGGCTGATCCTCTATGCTGTGGTGAGTGGAACCAAATGTGAAGGATGAAGACCAATGGATGAAGAATGCAGAGTAAAAATTCTTCTGTGAATGTACAAATGATTTAGATGTATTTAGGAAAAAGAAAAGGTTTAGGCTAATTCCATACCCAATAAGTAGTGGCCAGGCCGTGGCTAGCTGGTGCAATGGTTATTTCTTACTGCAAGCATATGTCACAAAAATAACAAGCATTGGTAACGCATCAGTTTTGCCTATGTGATCAATAAAAAGCTGTTTATCGGTGGATTGGTGCAGGACTCTGGAAGAATCCGTTTTTGAGGCACAGGGCCGCCCGGAACTTTTTAACAAGATATGGGGCAAATGGTTTGGTGTACTACCGCCGTGATGACTTTGCTATTACAATGTGCTCGATGGGAACCAATGACTCATTCTATCCATGCTACTTTGCTTTGTGATGTCATGGGGGGATTCAGGGGTGTTTCGAGGGACTATGTGACTTGTTGCGAATGAATTTCTTTGCGTTCAAAACTTTAATAAAAATCGATTATCAAAAAAAAAGCTGTTTATCAATCATTGTATGGGACAAAGGAAAGAGCTCCCTGACAAGTAACACAGGAGTGGCGAGGATGTGGTGCAGTGGCCAGAGCTGCTGACTCAAGAACTGGCATTAGTAAATGCTGGAAAATATGCTACAGACAAAAGAAATGGAGGAAAGGTAAGTGGCACGCACAGGACCCAATGAAAGCCAATAAAGAGAGGGGGTGGGATGTAAGCCCCTTTTAAGTATATATTAAAAACAATTAATTTCACAAGCGCTGTGCAGGCTAGACCTTATAAAGAAACTATGCCACCAGGTAAACATGACCAACATATGCTTCTAATACATATTTTATATTTAAAAACACTCTCTGTTGTGGCTGTTATACCTTTTTTATTATATATGAACCAGTTCATATATGTCATGCATTGTTTATTATTGTCGTTTATGAAGGAGGCATGAAAAAATCATGCCCTAACCAGGCATGCAAATTCCAGTGAGTAAAATGTTGCAATGTCACTTACATACTTTATGATAGCAACTTTAAGAAGACAACAGATTGTAAATCCCCACATCCAATCAAAGAACAGGTAAAATAAGGATTCAGTATTCAAGTTAATATAAAACAATTAACACAACCCAGCTAAAACGGGTTCAAAGACCTGGCTTAAAAAGGAGGCGGTATAAAGTCGTGAATTATGTTTGGTCATCACACCTGCATTGGCAAAGTTTCGAAATAATGATCATTATCAGAAACCATGCATGATGAGCCATGCTTCACTTAAGTTGACACTTTGTACACCAACTGGAAATATTCAATCCAAAGCGCATGGACAAAACTTATCGTAGTTAAAAGTAAGGTATACGTTCTAAAACAAAAATATGAAAAACAAAAGAAAAAAATTCCCCTTAACAGAGAAGTCAATACGTTTAGAGAAGCATGAAGCGGCAAATACTCTTCCAATAATCACACAAGAAGGTAATGGGATTCTTGATCTAAAGTTGCAGGAAAACTGCTAATGAATGCAAAATTTCAGCACTAAATGTGAAGCCGAACGCTGACACCAAAACTGCCAACCAGGTATATGAATATCCATTTTCAAAAAGAGAGACGAATGAGAGAGAATAACCCTGACAGGCCTTAAAAGTAAGGCTCCTCTGCCCACATCTCCAAGTCCTCATCCACTTTATCATCTTTCCTGGATAATCTAATGGGCACTGCTTCACCTAATGCCCACTCCAGGACATCTCTGATCCACAACTCTGTACCTGGACCTTCATACCCCTCCACAAAAGCACTAGGCATCTGCGCACCAGCAGCACTTTTAAAATGTATGTTGCATGTTTGTCTTCTTGCTTTCAGAACTATACCCAATAGGGCCTGCTGTGGAGTAAGGTTCAGAGGTATCCCAGTGACTGCTATTAATTTTGCAATACCTCTTCCCATAAGGCGGCGATCAGGAGGCATTAACATTCCAGGTGCAGGTAAGAGACCACATCTGCCCTACTTCTGGGGCATGAAGCCAGCCGCCCGGTAAATCTGCTTAATAAAATACGCATCAGGTAAGTGCAATTTAAAAAGTTCAGCTCAAGTATTTTGAACCTTGCATCCCCCAAGACCCTCATCTGACCACAGACTAACCCCCATCTTTTTCTCCACATCGGTTTCCCAGGCCATTCTTGCTTTAACTACTGCCCTGGGCTCATAGCCCTGCACATCTGTGTCACCACATGCAAGCTAGAACCCAGCTACAAACCAACTTCAACAGAACCAGTTGGGGCGGGGGTAGCGGGTAAACTAGTGCAGATCTCCATGGTTGCAGTGGCCAGGGCCCACATCAACCGCAGCCTCAGCCTCTTGAAAGGTGAGCAAAACCTCATTGAGGTACAAGTCTCCGAATGTACTACAGCCCCCTTCTCGGTAGCTGGCCTTTGTCATGATCTCATCTACTCTTTTAAACAACTGGAGTGACCAGTTGTACAGTTCGCTTGCAAAAGGTAGGTGCTTGAGGTACTCATTTAGTGACCTTTTACCTCATATATTACCAGTCTGACATACACTGTAAGGGTACACCCACGGGACAGGACTACCCTTCATGAGTAATTCTAGGAGAGAAAGAGTGCCACATGTCTCTTTAGCAAACACTTATTCCACTTACGTTTTTCAACAGACCATCTAGCGGCATGCTGAATATGTGCTTCATAATAATATAATTCCATATCTGGAAAAACAAGACATCCTTCCGCCAGGTCCAGTTTCAGCTTCACCTTACTATTTTTGCCTGCTCACACAAGGGAAACCAATAAACTGTTTAAGGCATTAAACATAGTGTTTGTGAGTGAAAAGAGTGATTTCCGGACAGCATAAAGGCATCTTGGAAGGAAGACCATCTTGGAAGGAAGACCATCTTTACGACTGCTATCCGGACCATGGATGAAAGAGGAAGGGAGCTCCACAATTTCATTGATGCCCCAGGTCCCTCCAAGACTCTCACCAGGTTATATTTGGTATTGTCTCTCAGGGGTGTTGCCACCATGATATCAGGTATCTGAACTTATCCACCTTCCAACGCAGTCTACAGCTAGGCAGTCCATCCACTGTACACTGAGCCGGCTACCCCAACAGGAATAAAAGACACTTGTGCTTATTAATCTTCAGACTGGAGACCACCCTAAATTCCAGACACATCAAAAGCCTTGCCACAGATCCCTGGGCTGGCCCAAATAATTTGTAGTGGAGCTCTTTAAAGAGGCATTTCCGGAAATTGTACAGTGGGACTGGCAACTGGAGGTTCTTCGTGCCCATAGATTCCTCTTCAAACAACGACAAAAGAATGGAGATAAACCCCGAGTGAACCGGATATGTCTTAATAACTTCTTAGCAAGGGAAAAGCTATATGATTTAGCATGGCTGGATAGGAAAAGACGTGGCAAGGGCTGCGATTTATTTTTTCGGCCAGATTTCTGCCCGGCAACAGTGGAACGGAGGTGTCAGCTCCGTCAGCTGATCTCTCCCTTTCAGGCGAAAGGGGCTCAGGCCTTTTTGCTTTTTCCCTCAAAGCTGTAAGTTATTCAGCAAGGGCAGACAACATTTTTTACTTCTGAAATCCAAGCAAATGAATTTCTTTCCTCAATCTAAAAAAAGAAAAATGTGCTCTTTTTCTCTGTAGTCTAATGGGGAATGCCGCCTTTGAGATGACTAATTTTCTTTTTTCTGGTGTAAAGAGGAGGGGGCTTAGTGGCAGGTTATAGCAGGATGAATGGTCAATAATGCACATGGCTTTTGTTTTAAGTTTCTGTCTTGGATGTGCGATTCTATTCTATCTCTATTTTTGTTTAACGATTCTGCCGTTAGTCTTCCTTCTCTTCCTTTTCTGATCTGTTGCGATAGGGTGAAGGAACCGGTGAGGATTTGGGATTCCAGCTCTTTCCATCACAAGGACACCAGTCCTGTTGCCGCTTGAGGGTGTTGTAAGGGATGGGGGTGTGAAGGGGGGGGGTGGGGGATCCTGGGGGGGTGGGTTGGGGTAGGGAGGGGGGTTGGTGTAGGGGGGTGTGAGGCAGGGTTAAGTTTAAGAAGGCTTAAGAATCATATTGTAGAATTGGCATTAAAGTATGGTCAAATGAATGCATGTTTATTTTATTGTATATTGAAAAGGCCGGGGAAGGCACAATTATGTTTAGATGGGGCAGGATAAACTTGCTACAGGCACATGGAATGTATGCGGCCTTAATGACGCTAAGAAGCGAGCTCTATTTTTTAGAATTTTACATATTATGCAGTTAGACATATTATGTATACAAGAGACGCATATACCATGGGGGAGGCGGGAGTGTCTCAAGTTTCCGGGGTTTGAGACAGTAGTATGCTCCAAACAGTGTTCAATGATTAGAGGAGTGGCTATACTTATGAAGCTGGGGGTGGGCTCTTGTAAAAGGGCTCTGGGCGATCGAATGGGCAGGTGGGCCATTGCTGAATTATCTATTGGGGGTAAATTATTAACGGTTTGTACGGTCTATGGCGAAGCGTGGCTCAGTGGTTAGAGGCGGCAGACCCGGAAGCTGAGATCGGCCGTGGACCAGGGTTCGATTCCCCGCCTCGGCGGATCTCGGGCTCAAAAATTCCACGGACTCGACAATTCTCGCTCCGGTGCCTACTCGACTCACGGGGTCACACTCTGCGACTCTGGGCAATAGCTTGCTTAATCTCCACTACGGCCCCTCGCGGCGGGATGCCTGGCTTTCACCTTGTGGATACCCTGCCGGGGTATCTCACAGGGGAATACCAGGACGGGTTCCCTAAGCAAGCGCCTTGATGCCTTCGGGTGATACGTGCGCTATATAAGTCGCAATACATTTACATTTACATTTACATGGCTCGAATGCAGATGATTCTGAGGTGGTTAAGTACTTAAATGTTGAATTGGCAGCCTGGCCTAGTCCACTTTTTCTTTGTGGTGACATGAATATTAATACTTTAAGTGATTTTAACCTTGCGAAAGAGCTAAACTATGTGGGTAGGAAGCCAAAAGTATTTAGAGCACTTCAGGCTCTACTACAAGAACATGGTCTCATAGACTTATGGTTTTTGAATAACAAATTGGAAGACGGCTTCACGTATTATTCGATCCCTCACAGTAAAAATGTCAGGTTAGACTATGTTTTTCTCTCTGAGCAGGTGGCAGCTGTCTCCTCTATTTTTTGTCCTCCCCGGATCCTTTCGGATCATAATCTACTGATTGCTGAATGTCCTTGGCCACGAATTAGAAGACCTCCCAGGGAGTGGAAATTTGAAAGGAAATTATTATTAGAAGAGGCTTACACTGCTCATATTAAAAAATGGTTAGCTTTCTTTTTAAACATTAATAGGGGTTCGGCAACAGACCCGATAGTCTGGGATACTTTGAAAGCGGGTCTACGGCGGGGGGGAGACTAAAAGCTTTTCTTCCTATAGGTGAAAGAGAGAGCAAGAGTGTATTAAGAGCCATATAAAAGAGTTAAGGGATGCGGAAACAGAGCTTGCTTCAAAAATCAAGTATGGACATGATATAGATTCTAGCCAACAGGAGGTAGCAATTTTGAAAGCCAGGCTGCTCGAGTCCTTTGGGCAGGATCTGGCCTCGAAGTATTTACAATATCGTACAGAGATGTTTGAGTTCGGGGAGAACTCTGGCAGGGTTCTTGCCAAGAGACTCCATCAGCGAAGTGTACAGACTCGGGTCATAAAAATCCAAGATCAAAGGGGAATAGTATATGATACTCAGGAGGGGGTTAATGAAGTGTTTCTGAACTATTACACTATCTTATATAGTGAGGATATTTCTAGATCGGATATAGAAACACTAGTAGAGGACTTTTTAGAAGGTATTGATACTTCTAAGCTTCCTCGGGAGCAGTGTGAATTTTTGGCAGCTCCTATTCAATGGGATGAGGTTGAGCATGCGGTAAAATCTTTAGCGAATGGTAAGGCCTGCGGCCCAGATGCAGTTCCACTCCAGTTTTATAAGGTTTTTTTAGGTGAGATTCAGCAGGATTTGCTTGAGGTACTTAGAGCGGCTCAGAGGGGCATAGTGCCTGAATCATGGCAAGATACTATCATAGTGCTGTTTAAAAAAAAGGGCAAACCTGAGCTGCTTCTGTCATCTTTTCGACCAATTTCACTAATAAATAGTGATTCTAAAATGTATTAAAAAATTATGACAGCCAGGCTAGCCCAAGTGATTACCCCTTTAGTCTCCTTGATCAGCACGGATTTATCCCAGGGCGGGATACTGCGGATCATGTTAGGCGTACTATTGTGCTACTAGATTGGGCACATGTTACGGCCTCTCCCCTCGGGGTGATCCTGTTGGGACACCAAGAAGGCGTTCGACAGGGTCTCCTGAGGGTTCTTGTGGGCCGTACTTAAGTGGAAGGGATTTCCTGCAGAATTTATACAGGCAATCTGTGCGATGTATTTTTCACCAAAAGCCGCACTTCGTATTTCTGGTCAACAAACAAGCTATTTTCCATCAGTCGGGGCATGCGGCACCGGTGTCCTTGTTCACCCTTGCTGTTCGCCCTGTATATTGACCCATTTTTGAGTAAAATAGAGGGTAATCAGGGTATAGTACCGATAAGAGCTGGCAATACTATGTATAATATTTTAGCTTATGCAGATGATATAGTTGTTATAACATCTGACGTTTCAGCGCACTTAAGGATTTAGCTGGTCAATTTGGAGCAGTTTCGGGGTATAAGTGAAATGTGTCAAAAACACAGGTGGTTCAGACCCCCGATATGCCATTATCAGATGCCCCAGTGGTCACGGAAGCCAGGTATCTAGAGGTACGCATAACTGCCGCAGTGGATATCATTCCGGATATAAATATCCTTCCGATGATAGATGTGGTGAATACTAAATTAGAGCAACTTGATCACTTGCATCTTTCCCTATGTGGACGCTGTAGTGTACTTAAAATGTTAGTACTCCCCACGTTTTTATATTTATTTAGGACTATTCCTTTATTATTTTCTTCAAGTAGTTCGATTAAGGCAGATAAGGTCTGCTATAGGTTTTTATGGGGGTACAGGCGCTCGCGTAGGGCAGCTAAGTGGATGAGCCTTCCACGAGATCGCGGGGGCTGGTCTGTTCCGAATTTGTTTTATTATTATTGGGCAGCGATGATACAATCAATGGGAGTCTTAATACTTGGAGATAAAGCGGTTGTTCCAATTTGTAATCGTCCTACTATTTTTGAGATAGGTCTAGAGGCTGCGGCTAAGGGTATTTTGGTGGAGGTTTTGGAGCCTAGTTATTGCAAAAGAACTAGATTCAAGGTTATCATGGCTGCATTTACAATTTGGCAGAAAATAAGGCGGAAATTAGGTATCCCAAATCTTAATATATATACTCCTCTTAAAGCCGCTCGACTCTTGCCCGGTATTTTTCAAGATCAAACTATGCATAGATGGCAAATGCAGGGGATTCGGGTGCTAGGTGATCTGGTGGAGGATGGACAAGTGTTATCTTATATTAATATAAAGGACAAATTTCAGTTGTCATCACAGGATTTTTTTTTAATATTTACAGATTCAAAGTTTTTTTCACAAACATTTGAAGGTCACACCTGGTATGTTAGATAAAGTACCTATTTTCGAATTGATTAAAAAAAGAAGTAGAATAGGAATGCTTTATCAGTATATATTGTCTGTTCTTCCTGAGGATTTGTCAGTTCAAAGTGTTAAATGGGAAGGTAAGCTTGGAAAGACAGGCATTGATTTAACACCAGTGTTAGAGCTTGCCAGCGAGGTCATTGTGTCGGGAACACTTAGAACTCAAAGCTATATGGCAATGCTGGATTTATATTATACACCTGCAAAAATTTCAAAATGGGGTAGTAGAAAGGGAGATTCTTGTGCACGGTGTGGCCTTCTTGCGGCTGACGCAATACATATGTTCTATTCTTTCACAACGAAGTTTTTATTATTTGATTGAGCTGAGCAGAGCGAAAGACGTGGTTCCCCACAATCAGGAGAGCGCCACCAAACATTGTAGTACAGTTTACATTGTCATAGCTAAACCAATTTAAAGTAGAATAAACCAAGGTAAGTAGCCCCCTCCCCTACCCCTGTCCCACCCAACAACCCCCAATGCCCAACTTCCCCACTACCCGCCCCTTATCCCTCCCTAACCCCATGTACGTGTAGGCGAAACTCAATTGTAATCGTTCGTAAGGTATGACACAGTAAATAGGCCCTCAGGGTACCTCTGCCTATATCTCTTCCTCATGTTCTACAAGGGGATCCAGAGGCAACTCCCTATAATCCGCCCACCTCTTCCAGATCTTAAAGTGTTTACTTGGGCAGCCTCTCGCCTCAAACACAGGTCGCTCCAGTCCCATATAATAGTCCAGGCCGGCCTTCCATACACACAGGGGGGGGGCTCGGTCTCCCTTCCACGCTCTGGCTAGGTCTCGCTTGGCCACTACCAGTCCCAAGAGCAATAGGTGGCGTTTGTATATGTTCCCACCAACTCCTTCAAGTATGTGGAGTAAACCTAAGCGGTGAGTGCGTGGGAGGTCCCATCCCAAAACTTCAGACAGGCAATTCCATACACCCCTCCAGAATCCAATCAGTCTAGGACATGACCACACCGTATGCAGCAGCGTACCCACAGCAGCGCCGCACCGCAGACATTCCGGCGAGCCAATCAGTCCAGCCTTCCAGAGTCGCTCCCGGGTATAATAAGACCTATGGAGGTACTTGAATTGAATCAATCTAAGCCGCATCGCTATCGCAGTTCCTCGCGGGGACTCTAAGGCCTCCCTCCAGTCATCCTCATCTAGGGGTCCAATGTCAGCCTCCCAAGCTGCCTTCAGAGGAAGCAGGGTAGAAGAGCAGTGGGTTACCATCGTCTGGTAGATGCGAGAGACCTTCTTATCGCCAAGGTCTCCCATGAATGCCTTCGCCTCAATGGGGCTAAACTCAGGGAGCGAGTCCAGATCAGCAATGCTGGGCGTGAGTGCATGACGGAATTGTAAGTAACGAAAGAATTGGGTTTGGGGCATACAGAACTCAGCGCTGAGTTCCTGGAACGACTTAAGAGTAGTCCCGGACATGACATGTCCCAACATCGATATCCCAATCGCTTCCCAGCCGTCGAACCCCGGGAGTGTCGTCAGTTCGGGGAGTCGTCCGTTATGCCACAACGGCGTCTCAGCAGTCAGTTTACCCCACCAACCCATGCGACGTAATGCCTGCCGCCACACGGCAAAGACAACTTTCGTGACGCACGGTAATGTCCGCCGCAGCCGGGCTGAGTAAAGAATCGTGTGTAATGTAATATCGCCCATCAATGAGCGCTCCAGGGCGTATGCCGGGTCTCCCCTGTCACCATACCACCACTCATTGAGTATTAGCAGCTGTGAGGCCTGATAATAAGACAGCAGATCCGGGGTGGCTAAGCCACCACAATACGTGGAGAGGAAGCACGTCCGTAGTGCCACCCTGGCCGCGCCCCCAGCCCACAGGAAGCGACTTAACGCAGAGTTAGCCTGCCGAAACCACTGGGGAGGGATGGGATGAGGATAGTTCTGTAATTGGTACAATAGACGCGGAAGAGCCACCATCTTGAATATTGCGGATCTACCGAAAATGGTTAGGGGCATCCGGGACCAAGTTTTAATATCCGCTTGAACCTTATCCCACACGGGCACGATGTTGCGTTCCCACGTGGTATGTATGGATTCCGAGAGGAACACCCCCAAATACTTCAGACCGTCGGTTGCCTGCTGTAAGTCTGTCGCCCAGGGGCCTATCTCCGCTGCGCCTCCTAGCACCCAAAGGGTGGATTTGCCTAAATTCAAATAAAGGCCCGAGACCTCTCCAAAGATCCGCATGATTTCTAACACTCGGGGCCCCGAGCGACTCAAGTCAGTGAGGAAGAAGAGGACGTCGTCCGCATACAAGGCAATTCTATCGAAAAGAGTTTCAGTCCAAACAAAACCCCGGATCTGTGCGTCTATGCGCACCCAAGAGGCCAGAGGCTCCATGGCCAGGGCAAACAGGTACGGGGACAATGGGTCCCCCGTCCAATGGAGAACGCCTCCGAAATGGCCCCAGCGACCCGAACGGACGCCGTAATATCGGTATAGAGCAGTGAAATATATGACAGATACACTGGGCCCAGGTTGAGGCGAGACAGGAGCGCAAAAAGGTACGCCCAGCTAACGGAATCAAACGCCTTATGGATGTCCGCCAGTAACAGAGCCGCTCTTTCCCCCGAGGTCCCCATCGCATCCACCGCTGCTTGTGCGCGCCGGATGTTGTGCCGTGTCGCACGGTGAGGCATAAAGCCTGCCTGTTCAGGATGGACCAGGTCCGCCATATATAGGAGTAAGCGGTTCGCCAGTGCCTTTGCCAGTATTTTAGCTTCTATATTGAGCAATGAGATGGGGCGATACGAGTCGTGTCTGTCAGGGGGTCTGCCAGGCTTTTGAAATACCACAATTTCGGCGTGGCGCCAGTCAGGAGGCAATCTGCCCCGCTCACGTGCTACCTCCAGTGCGCACCGATAATGGGATCCCAGGAGAAGCTGGAATTTCTTAAAAAATTCGCAGGGGTAGCCTTTCGGTCCAGGTGCTTTCCCCACATTAAGTTGGCTCAGTGCCTCCCCTAGTTCCTCGGCCGTAAGGGGAGCATCGAGCGCCTTCCTGGCCTCGTCGGACACAGCCCGAGGCGGCAAGTCGTCTATGAATTTAGCTACGTCGTCTACGTGGAGACAGTCTCGCGGGGCATACTGCGACCTAAAATAATCAGCAAAACTTGCTGCAAGCACAGCCGGGTCGGTAATCGTCACTCCGTCCTCAGCAGTGAGGCCCGGCAGCGTGATCGGTTGGAGACGTTGCTGACACAACCTATGGAGCATGGTACCGGACTTATCTCCCCATTGGTATACTCTGCTCCGCGTGGCCAGCCACGCCTGCTTAGCCTCATTCATCAATAGAGAGGCATAGGACTGTTGTGCTTGGAGAAGGAACCGTATCGCTACCTCGTCTCCCCCTCCCCGACTCCGCTGCTCCAGTTCTTCTACGAGTTTGGCAGCTGTAGTGGTCGACTCTCGTCGTAGTGGGTTTCATGGCCTCCCACACTACCGCCACGTCCATACCGTCCACTAGATTTTCCCGCCAGTAGTGGGCGACGGCTTCCCGCAGATGTTGGACATAACCGGGCTGATGAAGATGCCACGAGGACATCCTCCATCGGAAAGGTTGCCGCTTCTTAAGGAGTTCTACAGTGATCGATACCGGGGAATGATCCGATAGTCCTCGTGGAAGTATCGCAGCGTCACGCACCCTGCTCAGACAAACACCAGGCACAAACACATAATCCAGTCTCGAGAACGAGCCGTGCACCGCAGAAACATACGTGTATTCGCGCGCTGCTGGATGCATATGTCGCCACACATCCACCCATCCCAATCCCTCAACCATAGCTTGTAATCGGGTAGGGGAACCTGGAGAAGGGCCAGCGAGCACCCCCCGTTGCCTCGGACGGTCCACACAAACATCCATCACCTCATTCCAGTCGCCCCCAACCACAGCCAAGGACTCCGGGATATCATCCCACACCGTGAACAGCTTCTCGGACAGGGCCCACTGCAGAGGAGGGGGGGCATAGACACTTCCAAAGACCACCGGCTCAGCCCCCACCATACCTTTGATAAATATATAGCGGCCTTGAGGGTCCGCCCACTGCTTCTCATGGACGTAGGCCACTCTGCGGTGTACCAGAATAGCAACCCCTCTGGACCCCCTGACGAAACCAGCATGAAAGACCTGATGATATCCAAACCTCTGCAAGCTAAGTACTTTAGAGCCCATCATGTGTGTTTCCTGGAGCAAGAGTACATCAGCAGATTCCCTCTTCCCCCAACGTAAAACAGCTCCCCTTTTAATAGTATCCAGCATCCCCCTGACATTCCAGGTGATTATCCGTAGGGACTCTACGGGGAGTCCATGAGTCATATCAGCCATAGTCAAGTGAGGTCCAACAAGTAGGCCTCCTGTGCCACCCCCACATACCTCGCACTTTCTCCAGGTCCTTAATAAACAGCACGTGCATTTCCCCCCCCGCTCGTCCCAGACCCTCCCAACACCAACAGTAACAACCCCAACTTGCCCTCCCTTCTCAGTCATCCCTGTTCCCACAGGTCCCTCCCCCATCCCCTGCCTCAAACACCCTCCACCCCTATACCTCATAGAACATTGATGTACCTGTCGCGGCATGGGCAGCCCCGGGTCCAAAACAGAGGGCCCAAGACCAACCATACCAATGGATCCCAACACCCCCTAAGAACAGCAAATCCCGCCCCTCCCCTAGCCAACACCCACAACACGTGGTGGTTGGAGGCCCCCATCAAGTCACCCCTAAGCCCCTATCCGCAACCCCAGTTACAACTAAATCATCCCCGAGAACAAATACTGTGGGCAGCGCCCGCACTTCCAGGGACGAGGCCCAGCCGTGGGCCCTCCGGCAGTTCGAGTTCACTGCATCAGCCGAGTAGTGTAGTCCTGCCCAGGGACTCAAGAATTATCTTCGGATTGGTCAGATGCAATAGGCCCACTATCTTGAGTCGCGCCGGCGGAGGCGGACCTCTTCCTCGACCGGGACCTCCGATGTCGTCCGTTTCGGGCCGGCTGGCCCTTCCGCTCCTGCGACGAACCTCCAGGGGCACCAGGATTCAGACCCGGATGGGCATGTGGCCTGATCGGCACAGATTCGTCAGTCCACTTGAAGACATCCTCAGGAGAATCGAAAAAGTGAGTTCGGGACTGATAGACAACCCGCAGGCAGGCCGGGTACAACAGGGAATATTGGATCTTCAATCCACGTAATTTGGCTTTGGCATCTAAAAAGGAACGACGCTGCTGCTGCACTAACCTGGTATAGTCAGGAAAGATCATGATCTTCCGATTTTCGTACATGATGGAGTCTCTGGCCCTCGCCTCTCGTAGGATCACGTCCCGATCATGATAGTTCAACAGTCTGGCGATTACAGCCCTGGGTCGTTCCCCTTCCGGCGGTCGCTGTGTTAAGGCGCGATGTGCACGTTCAATTATGAAGCAATTGGAAAGGGCCCCTGTGGGGAGCCAGCTCTCCAGCCAGCGGGTTAGAAACAGTTCCATATTGTCCTTCTCGCACCTCTCCGGAAAACCAACGAAGCGTAGGTTGTTTCTACGTGCGCGACCTTCAGCATCCTCCACTTGGGTCTCAAGGTTCTTTTGGACGTGTTCCATCGCAGCCATCTTGCGTTTCAGGGTCCCCACATCGTCCTCCACCACCGAGATCCTCGACTCCGTCTCCGTAATCCGTTCCACGGCATTTCGCAGATCTTGTCGCAGCAGGGTCACGTCCGCGCCCACTGCACCAATCTTTGCGTCCAGCATATCCCTGGACTGGGTGATCGCCGCCATGAGCGCCGCATTATCTGGCCCTGTTCCACCGCCACCACCGGGCGCTCCAGACCCTCCGCTGGGCCCTGTAAACTTGTCTATGGGTCCCTGTTTGGGCGGGCCGCCACCTCCTCTGGTCATGACTGTGTATAGCTGTGGGGCCACAGTATCAGAAGGATCCGCAGAGGGGCGGGGGAGGTCTTCCACCGATGAGTGGGTCTGTCTATGGTCCTGCAAACCCGGAGAGGAATCAGCCCCCAGCCAAGTCCGGGCAGCGTCAATGGGCTGATGGAGGTCAGTCGCCAGGCCGCTTCCCTCTCTCCCCTCTCTTCGGCCACACCGTGGGTCACTCAGCGGACCGCCCCGGACCCCGCAGGTCTCGCAGGTCTCCGGGCGCCCCAACAGCCCCACTGCCGGCCGCGCCAACAACGTCCTGGGGGAGGATCAATGTAGCCTGCAGGCTGCCTCAGGTAGGTCCTGCACCTCAATTTGTGATATGGCCAAGGGGTTCGCTCCAGAAAGCAGCCCAGCGGCGCCACCCACAGCCGGCCGCCATCTCCACAGTCACTGAGGCACCCAGACACCTCCTGTTGTCAGCGCCGGCTCGGTCTGCAGCCGGCCCCGGGGGAGCGCGAAAATCTAGGCCCCGGCTTACCGGCAGTGATGTAGGCCTCTGCACCTTCCAGGCCCTCCAAATGCGTCCCCGATGTGCAGCGAGTCAGTTCGGCGCCCAGCCACAGCACTCCGGAGCCTCCGCCGCCCGGGGCCAGCCCGCCAGCCGAGTAGTCCGCCGGCCCGGCCAAACCTCCACAGCTGCTCCAAAATTGAGGGCCCGGCCTCGGCGGCAAAGACCAGGCCGCACGTCTCCGCCGGCAGCGCAGCCCCGCCGGATCGCCCAGGGAAGCCGCTCGTGGAGCCGGAGGGCTCTCAGTGCTACCGCCAACACTCGCCCCGCTAAGGTATGGCGGGATGGGCTTAGGGGCCAGGATAAATAGACGGATAATGTCCGGGCCGGCGGGAGCTCTGCTAGGCTGCGACCGCCATCTTCGCCCGTCAAGCCACGCCCCCATATGTTCTATTCTTGTCCTTCCCTTACTAGCTTTTTAGAAGATATCGAGCGCTTCATCAATACTACACTCAAGATCAGCTGCACTCTGACCCCAGCATTAGTGATATTCGGGTTTGATGTTTGTAATAATGAAGAAGGTCTGAATACGTGATATGAATCTGCCTTTGTGTTTATAGCTATGTCACAGGTCCGGCTGTGTATAACGTCTCAATGGCTGTCCTCTGAAGCTCCTACCTTCTCGAACCGGCGAGCTAGATTGTTAGCTATTCACAGGCTCACATTCTCCCTTTTTTCTTGTAAAGGTGGGAGGAGGAGACAAATGGCATTAAAGATTTGGGCGCCGGTAGCAGAATGGATTAACTGAAATATTAAGATATTGGTGTACGTGTCTTTCTTGGCCTGTTTTTTTTTTATTTTTGAGATCGGGCTAAGTCTGTTTTATGTTTTCAATATAAATGTATCTATAATGTAATGCATGTTGTAATGAATGTAATTTTTTTTCTTTTCTACTTTGTCTAAATGCCAATTCTATATTGTAAGGTTTAAAAATTCCTTGTCAATAAAATAAAAATAAATTAAAATAAATAAAAAAAAAAGCCTTGCCACAGATCTCTGGGCAGCCCCAAATAAGGACTTCCTTTAAATATTCCCAGTTAAGGGTGTTGAAAGCCTTCTCTAGGTCAACAAACACCAATACCATTTCCTCTTCTCGATCCTGAACAGAGTGCATTACATGTGTCAGCTGGCTTATTATATTGATGTTCTGTGGGCAGTCTCAGCGACATGCTGATCCTCATGAAACAGATTCTCAAGTGCATCGCTCAATCTGGTGGCCAGTACCCTGCACAACGTGTTAGTGTCTGAATAAATCATGTACAAGGGGTGAGAGGATAATGGATCCATCAAGTCATGGCCATGTTCTAGCCTCGTATATATGATACCTTCTCTCATAGTGAGAGAGAGAACACATTCCTGGAGGGTTCTCGAAGCCTATGAAGGTGGCACCCAGAGGGCCCTACTAACGGACACACAGCAGCTGCGCAATCAGGAGAGGTAGGCAATCTCTTCAGCATCTCAGCCAGTAATGCCTCTTGCACTATGAATTCCTTTCGAAGTTGGCCTTTGACCCAATATATCAGTCCCAGACACCACCCCTCAACACTGACTTCAGTGCTTCCTACTCATTCCCCCCAGGGCCAGTAGTGCCCTAACTTAAATGGAGGTAAATCACAATTCCTGGGCCTAGGTCTTCTAGGCATACAAGGTTGTGAGGGCCCCAGATGGGAGTGTTCATGAGAATTATGCCGCAACCACTCCCCCCAATGCATATTAGTTGAGGTGAGAGATCCAACAGGAATCTACACCAGGTTATGAGCTGAGCACACCGCTAGACTGTCCAGCCCTGAAACCAAGTTGCGATCCAACCTACTATAATTAATTTAGGTCAAGGAGTGACAACAGTATTCTTTAGAGGCCGGATAAAACACTCTCCAGATTTGGGTACACACTGTTATCCCCATAACTTCAGTCAGTGTTAGTGTTATTCCCGCCTTGGTACCATTTTTAGGTGGAGATTTATCAAGAGTCCTATCTGTTATGCAGTTGAAATTACCCGTTCATATGTTCAAGACATCAGTGTACATAGCAAGTGGGTCCTGAATTTTGTAATTAAACAGTTTATCATCACTGTTAGCAGCACAGACATTCAGAATGCAAAGCTCTCTCTCATCTAACATGTCATACAAAAGGAGATACTGCCCCTCCATGTCTGCCTCAGAATAACCTAATTTAAAGATGACGTCTGCTGCCACCCAGATTTAATACCACTCTTGCATAGGAGAAAAGTTAGAAAGACGGAACCCGCCATTTCTCATTTACTTTTAATGCCTCTGTATCAATGAGGTGCTGGGTCTCCTGTATAGATGCAATGTCTACTTTGAGTCTTCTGAGAAAAGACAGTACTCTATATCTTTTAATTTAAGCATTCAACCCACCGACTCTCCACATTAGTATCCTGTATTGTGTGCCCAAGTTTGTGTCTTCAAATAGAACATAAAGGCCTGATCCCACTTCGTAACCATTGTAACAGGAAATCACCAGGCTACACATTATTTCATTGTGGTGCCAAACAGTGAGAACTTGCTGCAACATTATTCTGCACAGTAAACCACATGTATAACATGAAAACTCTAATCAGAACCTTTCTCCCGCCAAACTAGTTAAACATATCTAAATATTATACAAGATTATCTGTCCATTAGGTGTGATCATGTTGAATCATAACGGGTCACAGGGTTTCCTGCTACCTGAAACCCTACTTCTCCCAAAAAACTATAAATATACTCTATAAAGCTAGTTATTGTTGCACTATGCAGGAGTTCTGATGGTCATCCTCACTCCTAATACCAAAAAGTCTGAGGTCATGAATAGAGAACTCTCACTCCACCAACTGTATCTAAGTAAACAACTGCTATAGTTAAGGAGCACATAAAAAGAAAATAAAGTAGAAGAGGGTAGAAGGGAAAAGGGTAGGTAGAGGGAAAAGGTGAAACGTATGAAGAGATGCCAATTAATTTCTAAAGAACTCTCATCCGGCTGGAGAGCTGAGGAGGGGATGGATGCCGGGAGGGGAAGGCTTGTCAATCATTGCGTGGCATGGAGCCAGCTGATTCACAGTTGTAGTTTGCTGTAGCATCTAGGACAAGGGTTTCGTGAGGCTCCATTTGATTGGTCCATTCGTTTCCTGGATTTTTCCAGGATGTTCATGGTGGAGTCTCTGAGGCCAGTGGTACACAGCTCTGCTCCGATGATTTAGCCAGGCTGGCGGCAGACCGAGAGCCTCCAACACCCACATCAGCATGAGATCACCTTGCATGTTGCCGTTCTGAGGGACGGGTCCCCGTTGATGATCTTGAGGATCTGTCTCTGAATTTAAGGATTGGCTTTCAAATATCCAGTTCCAAACTTTCAGTGTGTTTCAAAGAAAAAGGGTTTGAATTGGAAGATGACCTTTAATTTGTGGAGAAGTATCTCACAGGGGAATACCAGGACGGGTTCCCTAAGCAAGCGCTTAGAAACCAGTGGTGATTTGCGCTATACAAAGCCATGTACATTTACATTTACAGTTACATTTGGATAACTAATATGTAGCTAAAAAACAATTGAACAGCAGCTTCTGCAGACTTCAGAAAAATGCGTCCAAACTGTACATATCAGAACCATTTAAGAGATAACTACTAAATAGTACATACTGTGGAAAAAGACCTTAACTAGAAAAATGGCATTCCAGAAGAGGGTGCAGTGAAAGTAAAGGGGCTAGGGTCAAATATTTAGTATCTAAGGGGCCTGATTACAAGTTTGGCAGTGTGGGAGCAGGCCGCCATGCCAGCAGTCTGCTCCCACACCACCAAACTCCACTGCCGCCCACCTGGCAGATTAGGAGTTTTCTCCTTGTCTGGCGGGCGGTGCTTTGGTGGCTCCAGGTGGTGAGCCTTAGAAAGACACCACAATGGGAACTCCAAAGCTTGTTTCTGCATGTCATGGACTGGTGTAGTCCATGCTGAGCAGGAACTGGGGTGCATACACACAGAGGGGCACACCATGTGCCCCCCTGCATGCATCCCATGACCCTGAGGCAGTTTCCTCACTGCCACAGTTTTCATGGCAGGCTCACCGACATTAAAACTGTGGCAGTGAGGAGACTTGAATATGATTGGCGGTGCCGCAGCAGCACCGCCAGCATGTTGCGGGCCTCAGGCTGGTGCAAGACCACCAGGACCACCAGGGATCACGGATCCCTGGCAGTGGAAGCAGTCCCATGGAGGTCCAACTTGAAATAAGGCAGTTGGGCCACACCGCCACTGTGGTTTTGGATGTCCATCGGACCACCAAACTCATAATCCGGCCCGAAGTCTTTTTACCGTAAGAGATTTTCTGCCCTTCTCCAAGTACACAAGATGGACTTTGAAGTTCGAGTTCACAATATCATAGCCCAGAACATGTTGGTTCTGGCCAGGTAAGAAACCAGACAAGAGTAATTAAAGATCAGAAACCAGAAAACTCGTACTCAGTAAAATACACAATGGAAAAATCGACTTTTTCACAAATAATAATGCAAACATACATTCTTTCATCGGTATGATTGTAAAAGCACACCATAACATACAATATGGTATAAAAAGTTCCAGCATGTCAATGTAAGAGGACTAATCTGTTTTTATGTTACCTTTAGCATTAGCCCGTCGACTCGGACATCAATATGCTCTTCAGATTTAGAACTGTCATTTAGTTTGTACATAGCCATGAATTGACTAAGACTCTGTCTTAAATCCAAGACAAACTGGTTGAGCCAAAGGATACTTCTGTGATCCAGAATTACCTGCAGGGCATTCAGCTGGACATACAAATTGGGGCAGGGAACTGAAGGGGGAACAAGATGGTAAATGCAACATTACAAAAGTAGTAATTTCAAGAACATTCTTTTAAAAACTTCCAATAAAACAATTTTGCAGGCACAAACACTAACTTATGCGCCAACCCCACCTACCAATCAGTTGTCATTATTCAAGGATAGATCTTATAGTCTAATAAAACCAGTATGTGTGAGCATGTTACGTGGCTCAGTGGTTAGAGGCGGCAGACCCGGAAGCTGAGATCGGCCGTGGACCAGGGTTCGATTCCCCGCCTCGGCGGGTCTCGGGCTCAAAAAATTCCACAGACTCGACAATTCTCGCTCCGGTGCCTACTCGACTCACGGGGTCACAATCTGCGACTCTGGGCAATAGCTTGCTTAATCTCCACTACGGCCCCTCGCGGCGGGATGCCTGGCTTTCACCTTGTGGATACCCTGCCGGGGTATCTCACAGGGGAATACCAGGACGGGTTCCCTAAGCAAGCGCCTTGATACCTTCGGGTGATACGTGCGCTATATAAGTCGCAATACATTTACATTTACATATAAGAGAATCTCGTAAATCTGTAGCAAAACCAGGGTTTTGTATTAAATCCACTTTTAAAGTTGGCTGTAGGCATTTGGCTGTCAAGCTTTTCCCAAACCCTTTGATTCTAGTTTTTGAAGCTTAGTTGAGCATTCACATGTTATAGTTCAAAATTCTGCTTTTGATAGAAAGTTTAGAGCTTAATGACTTGTAGCTCAAACATTGATTTCTACACAAACATAAGTAGACAAGGAGATCAAGGAGATCAAGAGAACAGCAATAGTAATCCAAGCGCAGCCACGTTCCTAGCACATACAAACGTTGCAGGTAACCAGTTGTCGAGTAAGTGTGTTTTCCTATCCACATAAGACCATTGGGTGTGGACATAAAGGCCTTCAAGCATGGTTATTGGGCATCCACAATAGGGGACTGCTTTAAAGTATTGGGGTGACCCTTACAAAATGTGGAGCCCTTGTCTGCATTTCACCACCCCCTCTTATAGCAAGGGGTGGTCAGGGAGCATAGACCACCCACGCCTCCTCCAAAAGACGATTCAGAAGCACGCTAATCAGATGGCGGAGATTGAAAGCATTCCTTTGCTTATTATGAAGGGTCACTACAAAGCAGAAGAAGGAATGCCTTATTTTGAAGACCCAGTTGAGGGGCTAAATGTCACATGTATTGGGGTGACCCTTACAAAATGTGGAGCCCTTGTCTGCATTTCACCACCCCCTCTTATAGCAAGGGGTGGTCAGGGAGCATAGACCACCCACGCCTCCTCCAAAAGACGATTCAGAAGCACGCTAATCAGATGGCGGAGATTGAAAGCATTCCTTTGCTTATTATGAAGGGTCACTACAAAGCAGAAGAAGGAATGCCTTATTTTGAAGACCCAGTTGAGGGGCTAAATGTCACATGTTTGGTAACGAAAAGGCATTGTAACACTCGCTTTATTACCACACTGTGAGCCATGTGGAGCAAACAGTTCCTCACTGGTTCGTTCCCAGTCTAACTCTCTCTGACTTATTCTCATTGGACCAGTATGTTTTGTTATATTGATTTGTATAGCGCACTGATCACCCCAGAGGCAATCCAGGCGCTTGGGCAGGTGTGTAGGTGTGAGGTGCCCAAGTTGCTTATACGAAGAGCCAGGTCTTCTTCTTGTGGCACCGAAGAAGTGAAGGGAAGGCTCTGATGTGATGAAGGAGGTTGTTCCATGTCTTGGGTGCCGAGTAGGAGAAAGTGCGACCTCCAGTTTTGCGTTTGTGGATGCGGGCATGTGTGCAAGTGAAAGTGTAGCAGAGCGTAGGTGTCTGGTGAGTTGGTGAAAGTGTATGGGGCCTTTCAGTTATTCTGGTACAGTGTTGTGTAGGGCTTTTTATGTGCGTCATCATCCTTGTTCTGCAGACTAAATACATAGTGAGGTGCTTCCATAGCTCTCCCACAACAGTCAAAAGCCTTGTGTGGTGCACAGTGCATTTCTTGAATGAAATGTAATCATCTCTACTCACAGAAAAATGTGTCTTTTGATTTTAGGCAAATCACACTATCCCATAAGGCTTGGCATACTGGATCCTACACTACAGCGGGCTTCTGGTCACTACAATTGTCCTAGCAGAATGTATGAGGTTACAACGCATACATTTACAATGCATGCCTTTACAATGCAGTTTTTACAGTGCAACATCCTTTACAACGCATTCTTTCACATAGCATGCCATTACATTGCATTTTCAAAAACTACCTTTACAGCGCATTCCATTACATTGCATTATACCCTTACAACGCATACCTTTACAATGCATACTATTACATTGCATTTAAGGTAGGTATTGGATAGTATAGGGGTAATAATTACTATTCTAACTCCAGTGAGTGCAACAGTAGGGTAAGTGTTGGATAGTGTAGGGGTAAAAATTACTATTCTAACTCCAGTGAGTGCAACAGTAGGGTAAGTGTTGGATAGTGTAGGGGTAAAAATTACTATTCTAACTCCAGTGAGTGCAAATGTAGGGTAAGTGTTGGATAGTGTAAGGGTACTATGCTTTGTAATGGTATGCGTTGTAATGACTTGCGATGTAATGCCTGCGTTATAGTGACATGCATTGTAATGAAATGCGTTGTAGTGACATGCAATGTTATGGCTGCGTTGTAATGACATGCGATATAAAGGGTGTTGCGATGTAAGGACTGCTAGTGCGATGTAATGACTGTGTTGTAAAGGTTGTTTCCTGTCCTAGCAGTGGTTCTGCAGCAAATGTAATTTGTGCACTGAACAGATGAACCCCATCCTAAGGCTGGTCCATACTTTACTAAATCGTGCTCAATTACCATTGCTATTCATTTTCTTTTTAAATTTCTTTTTTGTTTTTATTGGTTATTGAGGAAAATCACAATAGTACATTACATGATTGAACGACACATTGCAGAATATCATCAAGAAATTACAATTCACCATCAGTCAATAGCCTTCAAGGTACATCTCCCATCAATCTCTCTTGTTTGCGCATTTCCATTTCTACCGTGGGCGACACACATATATCTACCCTGTGTCTGTTCCAGCGGAACCACTTCCTATCCCATTTCTTAGGGCACCCCCTTGCCTTATAGACCTCCGTCTCTGCCAGCAGGCACCAGTCCATTTCTTTGCCCCACAAGGTGACACGAGGCGGGGTTTTGTCCCCCCAACCCCTAGCCACCTCTCTCTTCACCATTGGTAACCCAGTGTAGTGAACTGTTGTTCGATTTCTGTTAGGTCCGTGGCCTCCCAAATGTTTAGCAGTCCTAGTCGTGGGGTGAGAATTATTTATTTTCCTACTGCAGTGGACATATGCGTTGTGGCTCCCTCCCAGAGGGGGCGTACCTTGGGGCAAGTCCACAAGGTGTGATAAAACGTGGCTTGCTGGCCACACCCCCTTCCACATCTATCGTCGGGTTTAACCCCTGTTTTTGCCAAAACTGTCCCCGTTATGTATGAGCGGTTAAGTATTCTAAGTTGGATCAGGCGGAATTTCTGAGTAATGGCTGCCTCATGTGGGGACATCAGGGCTGACTGCCATTCTTCATCCTCTATAGGGCCTACATCAAATTGCCAGCGCTCCCTGAGCTTCAAGAAGGTATCTGGAAGGTTGTTACTTAATTTTTTATAAGTTAAGGAAATCGCCTTCGATCTAAGAGGTCCATCAAGCAGGCGGTCTTCTAGAGGGGAAGATTCCAGTATATCCGTAAAAGACAGAAAGGCTTCCTATAAAGCATGTCTGATTTGTAGGTATCTGTGGATTTCCCCCTGAGCCAATTGATACTTGCCTTGTTGCTCACTAAAGGTCAATATCGCCCCCTTTTTAACCAAATCTCCCACTGTGGACAGCCCAATGAGGTCCCATTTATCAAACCTGGGCTGATATCCCAGCCTCCCCAACTTCTGAGCAAACCAAAGTGGTGTGGCCAACGATAATGTGTCTGTCCAGCCCATTCGAGACGTGACTATGCAACAAATATCAAGCGTGTGCTTAGTCGGCCCAAAAAACGTCCCTTTATTTTTCTTATCTATGGTATACAGGGCACCCAAATAACCCGAACGGTCAGTCTGATATCTACCCAGAGTATACGCTGGGTCATCTGGAGGGTAATATATTCAATGGTTGACAGTCACCAGATGCACCGCCCAGTAATAATGCTGCAGGTCTGGGAGGGCTATGCCCCCATCGTACCAACTTTTTGTCAGTTTCTGCCTAGCATTCCTAGGGGCCCTCCCATCCCATGGCAGTGTGGTGATCTCACCCTCAACCGCTCTCAAATATGAATCTGGGACTTTCTAAGGGCAGTTGTGGAGAACGTAAAGGAAGCGAGGAAGGGCCAGCATCTTAAAAAGCACCGCCCTCCCCACCAATGTCAAGGGTAGGGTCCTCCAATGCTTAACATCTGCACGCAATCTAGCCAGAGGCGGAGCCAAATTTGAGTCATAAAAACAGGCTGGGTCCGAGGTAACAAAGACCCCTAGATATCGAAAACCGTCAGTGGCTACCGTTATCACACATTGTGCTGGGAGACGCGGCACCTCTCCTTTCAGCATGAAAAGGACTGACTTGCGCCAGTTTATAGCAAATCTCGCGTATTTACCAAAGTTCGTGAATATGTCTGAGACAACCCTGATCGACCTATATGGGTATGTCAAGTACAGAAGGATATCATCCTCATAGACCGATATGCGGTCTTCCACATCATTCGCCCAGCGCATGCCAAGTACCATCACGTCTCTACGTAACCAGGCCGCGAGTTGCTCCAGTACGAGGGAAAAGATCAGCGGGTACAACGGGCATCCCTGCCTCGTACCCCAACGAAGTTCGAACGTTCGGGAAGTAAAACCGTTCACGCTCACCTGTACTAATACCCCTGTATATAGGAGGCGTATCTAAGCCACAAATTTAGGGCCTAGCCCTGCCCTTTTCAACACCTCGAATAGATATGGCCATTCTATGGAGTCGAACGTCATAGAGGCATCAAGGGATAATATCGCCGCATCTTCTTCTATGTATGGTCGTCTAGCCATGACGTTGTGTACCCTTCGCAAGTTGAGAGCCGTGTTACGCCCTGGCATAAAGCCAGACCTGTCTGGGTGGACTAAAGAAGTGATAACCGTCGCTAATCTATTCGCCAAGACTTTCGCTAATATCTTGGTCTCCACATTTATCAATGAGATCGGCCTATAGGAGCTACAATCGTCGCTCGGTTTTCCTTGTTTATAAATAACTACTATAGTGGCCAGGCGCTGGTCAATGGGCAGCTGGCCCTTCTCCAAACTCTCCTCATACATGGCTTTCAAATGTAGTATAGTTAAAGAGGCTGTAGCCTTCAGAAACTCCACCGGAACACCGTTAGGCTCCATAGCCTTTCCTGACTTAAGTTGTCCTAGAGCCTTGCCTATTTCTACCGTGGATAGGTCAGCCTCCAGAACGTCTTTATCTGTCTCCGAGAGACACTGTACATTACTGTCCGCAAGAAGCTGATGTGAATCGCCTGCTGTATAGCTAGTAGAGGGGGAGTACACCCCTTCAAAGTAGTCGGCAAATCGTTCCACGATTTATTTCGGGTGTAGTACCGTGTCTCCATCCGGCGTTGTCAGCTTATGAACCCATCTGGAGCCCTTTTCACGCCTTTCCAGCCATGCCAGCATCCTGCCTGTCCTATCCCCTAACTCGTAAAGTCTGTGCTGCGTCGCTCGATGCCTGGCCACTATCTGCTCTCTAGATTTTAACCGAAACTCATCCTGTTTCAGGAGAAGCCTATGGCTGATGTCGGGCGAGGGATCACGCGCGTGCTCACGCTCCTGGTCAATGAGGTCAGTTTCCACCTGAGCCAAGAGTTCTTGCTGTTTGACAGTCTAGCCCGTCTTTAACGACCTAGCTAAGCCCTTAATCAACATCTTGTAGGCCTCCCATATGGTTTGTGAGGAGTCGACTGAACCAACGTTTTCGGTAAAATAATTCCCGGTCTGCGTACGGAGTTCGTCTCTGCTATTCATTTTCTTGAACTTGTTTTGAGATATGAACCTATAACCCTCTGCAACCAATATTATTTTTAGGACCCACGCCATTGTTCTATACCTATTATAATTTCGGTCTCTATTATGCATTTTTTTTTTAAGATCAATATTATTTCCTTAAATGTTTTTTAAAAGTTTCAATTTTAATATTCTGAATGTCTTGGTATTATTGGTTTTTGACCCACATCATTTTTTAATATGCCTACTGTATTTTGTGTTTAATGCCAATATAATTTTATTCATAGAAACTCGGTTAATTTCGGTTTGTTTTCAGTTATATTCATATATTCAGCGGCGGCTGGCACAGGTAAGTGTGGTGAGGCAGGCAGGGAGCGGTAGCAGAGGCAGCCAACAGATAACGGAATAAGTATTATTTATTCATTTAATTATACCTATTCCATCGTCCCCCTCCCACCCTCCCGCACCGCGTTTACCTAGGCCAACCGCCGCTGCATATATTCTTCTATGCTCCAAATCACTTCGAAGAACACAACGTATAATACTGCGAGTACTGCATTCCACATTTCGTTCATATTCCACATGCATTTGTAGTACACCCTGAATTCAAAAATCCAGTGCGGTATTACGTTAGACACCACAGACTGCAAAATGGAGATGTCTTGCTATTTTCAGAGCAGGGTTTTTCAGTAGCGCAGCTCCTGCTTTTGTGGACAAGCATTCAGAAAGGAACTATTTTACTGTTACATTAGGCGAGTCCTAGGCACACTAGGGAAACACTGCTGATCCAGTGCTTAATTTGTAGAAGAATACATTCTGGGTCCCAATGTTTTGCTCTGAAGCCTGTACCAAGGTGTGCCAGGTACCAAGGCTGGTAGCCTCGATTCCATCTCATCTCTCTTTAATTCCCCACTAAACACTCCATCTATCACACTTTCAGGTTGATTTTCACCTCTTCCTTCCCCTTTCCCACCTTTTTTCCGCCTTCCTCTTTCTCTTCCTCCTCCTTCCCCACTTTTGCATTTTTGTCTCTTGCTCTGGATCACAGTCTATTCAGGGAAAATAAGTGCTGGTCCCCCAAAAAGAGCACCGGTGGGCCCAAACCACATCAACCTGCTCATATTAAGCACTGGCATACATCCTCAAAGAGACGCTGTTGGCACATGACATCCAAACTGCTTTGCTCTCACAAACAAACATTATGTGGGAAGTGTAGAATAGAGTACAGCAGGTGATCTTTCTGTAATGTAGTCTCCTGATAACATATGCAGCAGGCACAGAGCCGCCCGTCACACTCAGGACAAATTCAACCCTGCCATATGCTGCTGAATGCCTCCGCCAAACTTTTCAGACCGGTTTAATGAATGTTGAAGGTAAGATCTTTTTGAGAAATATTAAGAGCATTAGTGTCGGGGCTAAATGTGAAACAGTCTTGAGTCTCATCGCTAATCAATACGTACATATCCATTCTCTCATCCATAGTATTCCGGGAACCCTAATGAAGATTACTGTTCTCTCACTTATATTGGTAGATATTACCATCCATGAATATGCAAACACTCAGCTATACATTGCACTTGACATTCAGCAACTTAGACCCAGTTTAGCCTCATCAAACTGAGTATCTGCTATAGACCTCAAGTGAATCTTATTGAAAACAGAATTAAGTTCATTGATTGGATGAACCCACCAAAATGAAATCCAAATCTGCCTGTCACATAGAACTGTCCAGGGCTTGAATCAACTTTGCAATTCCCATGTCTCTTCTGACCGAGATGCAGGGGGGACAGAGCGGGCTATACCCACATGATATGGAGTTGTGGTGGCTTAACCCAGTAATAGCAAGAGGTGATTAGTCGCTAAAAACTAACTACCAATATTCACCTTGAGAATATGGCTTAAGCACGGTCTACTGGTCCTTATTCCATGCCCTAAGGATGGTATGGTGGTATATAGATTTGCTCAGTTGGGGCTTTTGCTGACTAAGTGTAGGGTTGGTATTCACTGGATGTCTGTTCTTGGATCTACAACTCTGGCATGGTCTAGGGACCTGGAGGAATGGGCTTGGACAGAGTTAAGGCATATGAAAGAGGTTCGCACTGATGAGCACCTGGAAGATGATTGTTGGGAGTGAGGGAGTATGTTGCACGGAGTGACAGAGGAGGAGGGGGATGTGCTTGCTGCTGAGGCGTTAGACGGGGAGGTTCCACCCCCTTAATGGAAAAAATTGGGTCCTTCATTGAGATGTGGCTGTACATGATTTGAATTGGAAATTTTTATAGCGCACGAATGCCCAAGGGTGTCTAAGCGTGGCGCGGTAGATTGCCAGAAATAACAGAGAAGAGAAGCTTAGTTAGATAACAACCAGGTTTTTAGTGCTTCTCTGAAGGAAAGCAATGTAGGACTGTTCTTTATATCAAACGGGAATGAGTTCCACAATTTCACTGTGCCTAGAACATGATGCACTGTTGCCCCAGACTTGCAGAGAGTCATACGGATGGGGATAGCAATTCAGTGGGTCCTGCCTATGGGTCCCGTGGTGAGAGGACAAGGCACAATACGACCCCACTGGATATCGGAGAGCGTTTCATACCAATGAGGTTTCATTGTGGGGAGTTGCTGGTTCCCTTTCGGGATGATTGTATGACAATGATTGAAGATAACTGAATCACGAATCATACGTTCAAAAGCTCTGGCATAACTGCATGTTACATTTTCTCATGTTGCGGACAGTGACTAGGTCACCGTTTGCTTTTTATGGTCTGTGACAAATTTGAAAATAAAACATTAAAAAAACTGCAGTATTAGGTACGACCTTCCAGATAAGCATTTGACGTACCATCAACAAATACTTTTTTAGATGACAGCAAAGCAACTAAGCTGCCGTTGATCCACCTAATATAAGGGATTTGCATGACACTAAATTTGCACTTTAGGATCATCTTAGGGGTGAAGTTGCATTATTGTTTGATGCCAACACTGGTACAGAAGCAATTAGATGTGGCTGAAAGACAATTTGATGTTACTTGAAATACAATTAAGAAAAATTGAAGATTTCTCTGCAGTATATCACATTTCTACTGGAAGGAACAAAATCAACCTGCAAAATCCTGATTTAATATGAAAACAAGCACTTGAAACAATTGCTAAGGAATCACTCTAGTGACGTGGAATACAGGGTAAACTGTAAAGCACACTATACTATGCACAAGGCCTTCTACACAAGCAATACAGCATAAATAAACCGCATACCTGGATATCACAGTGCTCACAACAGCATCCACCTAACCAAATATGCTACTCACTAGTCAATAACAGACCACATTAAACAGAACTATACCTATTCCACAAAGACCAGATAAGAGAACTGATGGATACCATGGCTCCTCAATACTACTTAATGTACTTATATAACATGACAGCAATTTAGCAAGCTAAAAAACGTAAAGCAGAATTACCAACAAACACACTGGCAAGATCTTTAACCAATATTCATTAAACCTCATCACCGGTCAACCTATAAATTAGCATAACACATATATTGTAAAGAAAAAATAGTTACGTTTGATGATTGGCCTTCTCGATATAGGACCCTCAATGTGAAATTGCTGCTGAATTCTCTCGGGCAGATTTCTAATCACAGTACTTTAAGTGGGGCTTTTAAGACCCACATATTCTGTAAGTTCTTTTGTGTGGTCCACGTGCTACCATGTTGCATGCATTCATTCTAAAAGCTCACAGACCTAACCAGTCTTTGGTGTGTCTCGGAATCCTCGAAAATAGGGAACAAAGGTACAAAAAAGCATTGAAGCTACAAGAGGAGTGTTGTACAATATGCCTCATAGAACATAATATAAGATAAGGTAGAACAGTTCAGAACAGTCTACGAAAGAAGAAACAGCTCTGGATGCAGGAACGATGGATATCACCACAATTTTAGTTTACTTACTCCTCTGTGTGTACCCTTCACGCCCCATCGAATACAGAGTTACACAACATGACAACGCTTAGGGTGTTACTTAATACTAACACATTTAAACACTTATTCCAACATTTATGCTAAGGCATCCCCAAGGGCTTTCTGACTCTTTGTAAGTACAGCATCTTGTTTCGTAAAAAACTAGCTACTAATGTACATTTATATAATATCAAATGGTTTAACATGGTCAGTCAAAACTTTAATAACGCCGTAGCAAGCTTCTTACTAGGATAATCTTTTCCATCCGGGAAGTAGTACTCAGTGAATTCTATGTGGATTGCTGACATTTCGGGTGGAAGATAAAGTGACTTCTTATTGCAGGAAATCATTGTTTTAGGGGAGGACCGACACTTGTCTGCTGTAGAAACCTTTGGAAAACAAGGAAACATGAGTTGAGCACTCCAGTTTTATTACATAAATAGAATCAAGAATAGAAAGCCTAAAATACATAAAAGAATTTGATCATGATTTCAGCTCAACGACAGAAACTGTTACCCACTCAAACAGTGCTTCTATTGCACACATCAAAGCACTCTCTTTAAGACCTTGAGGCCGTTGGGGAAAAGACACATTAGGGAAGTAAAAATATGGATTTAGTCACAGAGGAACGGAGTACATCCATTTTGTAGGTTTAACATAAACGAGCACGTTCTAACCGACTCGGTAGTGCATTTAATAGCCAGACACATAGCGACTTGTTTTTTGTCAATCCTTGTTTGTATTGGCATTGCACATTTGCATTAGTAAAATAATAAAAAGTATTACAAAAAAAATACTCGTACATCAGTACACATTCACACACATGGGTAGCAATCTTGAAATACATTTTCATCGAAAGAAAAAGCAGCTTGTGTGTTATACATGCTGACACACCAGTGGCCATCTTCAATTTCTCATACTCTTATTATTAATTCACTCCTCCAAGATGGCCAGCTGCTATTTTTTCGATTACGGCGGAAGAAAAGGTACGCGCTGCATGCCAATCAATTCATTGCATCAAGTGTCTGGTAGCAGTGTGCAACTGCCGGTTCCTCACAATTAAAAAAAAAAGAAACCATCAAGCAGAAGTGGGAAAGGAACAGGCAGGAGACCATGAGATGAATGGGACAAGTATGAGAAGCTTGAAAAGACAGAAGAGGGCAAGAAAGACTGACAAAGTAAGCTTTTTCACAGGGAGAGGGTATAGACACAGTGCTTCGTAATGTAGTACAATGCCACAACTCTCTAGAAGGACAGTGAAATGTCCCAAAGAATGATGTGACAGAGCTAACTGCCAGCAGGACGGCCTAAGAATTTAAGAAATAACTGATAAAGCCTCAAGCCAATGTATAGAGGAAGAACACAGAATGCCAATTGCTTGGAGTGGGGAGACCCAATACTGACTGTATATGTTAAAGTGTTAACATACTGAAGAGAGGCTGGAACTCTCAAGTGGGAGACTGCTACTCAAATGGGGACATTTTCCCCCTGCAGACTTTTATGGATGAATATTGCCTGGGCACTGGTCAATTCCTGAATTATGGAGTGATGACACGAAGATTTGAGGCACTAGCGGAGCTCCCAGAACATGCACCACTCCTACTCCTAATGATAATGGGGAATGGTAGGCACCTGGTTACATGGTCTTATAAGACACTTGACGGGATGGTACGGAGTAGATCAGATACACCCAAGCACAACAGGAGGAGGGAGCACACTGCCGGGCATAAAAGTGCACAAATAGCCCAGATGCTTTGAGGTAAATGCAGTGCATAACACTCACTTCAGTTTACAGTTTTTAGTGTTCACCATTGTTGGTGCAACCGGTGACGTGTATCTCTAGACATGTGTTTAAGGATTGTTGTCCTTCTTCAGTATAGAGTAAGAAGTGAAATTTGGGGGTGCTGGCAATGTTGCTCACAGTCTTCTCAGGTTTAGCGCCACTTCCAGAGCGCAAGTGCATCCCAGACCTCCTCAGCCCAAAAACTCAGCAAGGAGCCAATCACAATAAAAAAAGGGAGCACACTGCCTGGCATACAGGCATACAATTCACCCAGATGCATTGTGGTAAATAAAGTGCATGGCATAACTCACTTCAGTTGAAAGTCTTTAATATTCACCATTGCTGGTGCAGCCAGTGCTGTGTATCTCTATACACACATTTTTCAGGATTGTTGTACTTCTCCAGTAGACAGTAACAAGTGAAATGTAGGGGTGCTGGCCATGCTGATCACAGGTTTAGTACCACTTCCAGGTCGCAGGTGCATCCCGGAGCTCGTCACACCAACAACTCAGCAAAGAGTCAATCACAAAAGGAGAAGGGAGCACACTGTGTCTAGAGATACACATGCACCTAATTTAATTTTCCATATCAGACATATTTACCCTACATGAAAGTAGGTGAAATATATGGGGGGAGCCTAGGCCTTGTAGATGGGGCAAGTCGCTCAATGCTGATTTCTTTTCGCTTGGTTTGAGGTTGCTCCCAACTAAGTGAATAATGGGCACAAAACTCCTCATTTAGGACAGTCTCTAGACAAATGATTGAATGTCAGCATGAGGTTTGTCTACGGTGTGGATTCCTGTGTCCCAAACCTAAAAAAGCGGGTAACAGACTAATTGGTTTGGCACTGGCATTTTCCAAGCAAATGGTAGCAATCACATGGAAGATGAATAAGGATCCAACATACCGTAGATGGAAAAGTAATGTTTAATTCTGGGCTGGGGCAGAGTAAGAGGCATTGAGAAGAGAGGAGGCATGTGGTCTGAATAAACGTCCATTGTCACATTTATTGTGCGAAGTGACACAGTGTTTAGCTGATTATATGCCGATACAAGGGCCACAACATGCGGGCTCTGCAACAGATGTGGCACACAACACAATTTCACACATTCCTCCATGATATATTTTTTCATATATGTCATGTGTTGCACCTCATACTGAAGGCTTAGGCTACTTAGCCATTAGCGTGTAAATAATCCAGCAAATTAAATGCACACATTTTCTCACAAACTTGGCAGTGCAAGATCATTCTTGAGATCATCTTCTCTAGGGAACAAAGATTATGGAGAATCAAGCATCCCCCTGTTGAAATAAGGAAATATTATAAAACAAAAAAGATTCAAACTCCAGACCCCTGGAGCGCTAACAGCCCCGGAGGACAATCTGCAACTGTTGCAGAACCTTGCGTCAACGGATGGGCACTATGCCAGCCAAGATGTTAAAACAATTGAAGTTGTTGGCGGAAACCTCATTTCTCAATCAGAGGATGATGATCGCTGCCCTTCCTTGTCCCGGGAAGGGGACTTATGCACCAACACAGAAGCCTCCAGTGGTGATCTGAAAAAGGGAATCTCCCTAAAAGGGAATGCGGTCTCCACATATACCGAGCTCACACACCAAGTTATAAATTCGGTGGCTGTGGGCCAGCTTACAAACCCTACCCGGCCCCTATCCTCAGAAAATATAATAGTGTATGTCACAACATTCAAGCCCCCACAAAGGACTCAAGTGTTAAAGGCCGAACTCTCCCAAGACATTGCTCAACAAAGAGGGGTGTTATCCCGAAACCGGTCCCAGTATGCTTCTTTCCGGTACAGGGAAGACCTGGCTTGGGAGTTCGGGATGGACTGTTCCCATGAAGCACAAGGTCAAGACTGATTTGCATATAGCTGGCTCTGAACTGGGGTGGCAAAGTGAGCTAAAGCACGATAATGGATTAAAGCCAGATCTGTGACTGGGGGTGAGTGTATGAAAAGTTTCAGCGCTCCGTCCATCGTCTCCTTGTGTTTGCTTTGTTTGCCCTAAGTTAGCAGGGTAGGTGCAGATGTGGGCCCCTTGCTCACTTTGCCACTGGATTAAAGCTGGCCTGGCTGATGAGGTGTGTTACCCCCAAACCGGTCCCAGGATGCTTGTTTCCGGTCCAGGGAAAACCTGACTTGGCAGTTTGGGCTGGTCTGTTCCCATGAGGCACAGGGTCAAGACTAATTTGCATATAGTTGGGTCGAAACTGGGGTGGCAAAGTGAGCTAAAGAACGATGTTGGATTCAACCCAGATCTGTCTCCTTTGGTTTGCTCGCCTCCGCTACTCCCCATTCAAGTAGATCCTGTAGCCAGAAGGACGACAGCCACACTTTGTCGCCCAACCAACCAATGGCTAGTCACCATTTAGCCAGTGGAAACACATGCAGAAGGTGCTTATAAGGAATCTTTTGCCTCCTGGGACTTGCCACTACTCCCAAGATGCAAGCTATTGGGGTCAATGGGATTGCAATGCTCATAGCCCTCGTAATTTTAGGCACCACCTCTTTCCAGTACAGGTCAAAGCCAAATGCAGAAAGGTGGCCTCCACCTCTCTGCATTGCTTGCATCTTGCCACCCCTAGAAGAGCCCATCCTATTCAGCTAACCAAGAGTCACATAAGTGCGGTGTAAAAAATTTAAATGTAGTAACTTAAATCTATCATTACAGGAAACCGTTCACATAAGTGCGCCCACACTGCATCCACACTGGGCTCCTCCAGAATCCTCTCCCAAGCCCGACGTGCTACATAAGGGTTACTCAGCATGTCCACTGTTCGCTTTATAAAATAAAGTAATCAGGTGTCTCCCCTACCACCATTAGAGCAAACCACCATCAATCAAAAGGGTTGCAGCGCCGCTGGAAATCCAGTCCATACCTTCCTCGCAGTGCGTTCTAGCTTGGCGTAGTGAAGGTAGTGACCCGATCCTACACCCAAAGGCACTTGTGCATCCTGAAAGGTGAGAAAAACCTCGCCGGGGTACAAATCACCCGCCACCTGGCAGCCTCCCACTCTCCGTTGTTCCATGGACATATCCACATAATTCACCCTGAACGTTGCAAGATCCCCGAGTCATAACTGAAGGGGGCCCTGCTTTTCAAGCATTGCTTCCCAGATCATAGCCGGATAGTATGGAACCGGGCACTGTGACGTACGACCCCCACATCAGCAAGTGTGCCAAGGTATCATCCCCCAGCATATCCGCGAAAAACCTTTTGTCCCCAACTGTCAGGGTCCGCCAGCCACAGTGCGGCATGCTGCAAATGCGCGCATAGTAATAAAATTGCATATCTGGGACGGCTAGACCTCCATGTCTCGTTTGAGGACCAACTGGGCTACCCTGCTGAGCTGCCCAGACAAATGAAAATCAGTAAACTAGCCAGTTTGCGAAAAAGACTGAGGTCCGACTGGAAACATCGCATTCTGGACAAGGTAGAGGCAGTGAGGGAGGAAGACCATCTTGGCCACTGCCGCCCTTCCAATTACAGACAGGCAGAGCCATATTGAGCCCTCCAGACCTGAAACAACTCTGTCCACGTTCAAGTGCTTATGTTCTACTTCAGTGTACACAATCTGTGTACCCAGATACCTGAATTCCTCAATCTCCCAGAGGAGGCCCAGTACGGGAAGTGGTTCAATTAGTCTACCCACCAAATCTCCAAGGGGGAATAAAAGCGACTTTCATACACTAACCTCGAATCCCCCACGGCTCCAATTCCCTATGCAGTAGTAAGGCCAGTGGCTCAATCGTGAACGCAAATAGGAGTGGGGAGAGAGGACAATCCGGTCTGGTCCCCCTCCTGGCTGACCACGCCTCTGAAAGGTTACCCCCAACCCTGATGAGGACCAGGGGGTCAGTATACAGTTACTGCACCCAGCTGCAAAAGACAGGCCCAAATCCCATTCCTCCCAACACTGCCACCAAAAAAGGCCACTCTAGTGTGACTAGAGCTAACTTGTGATCATCATCCATAGTTTCATGCAGCACATGTGTGAGCCTTCGCAAATTAAACACTGTGCTACGGGCCGGGATAAAGCTGCATTGGTCATCATGCACTAATCCACAATTAACTACCACCCAAGCCTTGTCTGCACATGTTTATATAGTATTTTTATATCATAATTACACATAGCGAGGGGCCTATAACAAGAAGGGCCTGCATGGTCACCCCCAGGCTTCAGCATAAGACATATGATCCCTTCCCGCATGGTGAGTGGGAGTATCTTTTTCATTTGCGCCTCACGGAGGACTTCCAACAGCTTCTCTTTAAGTGCAGTGGAATATGCTGGATAAAACTCCACAGGGAAGACATCCCCACCAGAAGCCTTGGACCTATGGAGGGCACCGATGGACTCATCCATGTCCTCCAGGGAAATTTCCTTCTCCAACTCCTGGGCACAGCCTGGTGCTAGGCTGGACAATGCCACCCCTGCTAGAAACCCTTTCATCATTCCTGAGGGGCTCACTGAACCAGCGCAATACAATCCCTTGAAGTGTTCCACAAAACGCCTAGATTATTTTGCCGGCTGGGTACCTAAGCGCTGCTTGGAACCAGAATATGCAGTGTGGGGGGGGGACCACCCGTTCCTGCCGTAGGATCCATGTTAGGAGCTGACAGGATTTGTCCCCCTCCATCTGCAAGCGCTGGCAGTGTGCCCGAAGTGTCTAGTGTGTCCCAAATCCTCTGCACCTCCTGCCGAGCCTGCAACACCTCTGCACATGCCTCCACCAAAGACGCCTCAGATCCATGCAGGTCTGCTAGGCATCGCACCTGTGATCCAAGGTCCACCTCCAATTGTCGCCTTATGCCACAGGTGGTCCCTATACATGCCCCTCTCATGCCCACCTTAAGGGCCACCCAGTCAGTGGCCCTGGAGGTCTCAGTCCTCCATTTTAGGGCTATGTAATCTGTAAGGGATGTCTCTAGTGCATCTCAACACACCGTGTCCATCAGGAGTTCAGAGGGACCGCATCAACTGCACCCCCAGAATATTGCATTCTCCCACCTCAATAAAAGCTGCACATGATCAGAGAGGAACCACCCCAAATGTGGCACTGTGTCCAACCTCAGAGGATCCACCCCAGTTACCAGTATGCGGTCCAGGAGGCTATAGGTATTATGAACTGGGGAATGACAGGTGTACTCTTGACCCCCCTGGATTTAGTGCATGCAAGCTATCAAGGAATCACATGTTTCGCATAATCGCGGCAAATGAAGTTATCGCCAGGGGCTTAGTATCCTGCTTTGGTGGGTGCGGCCGCTCTCACCATCGAGGATGCAATTTTAGTTCCCTGCACAAATCACGAGACCCCCACAATGCCCTCCAGAAGGTCTTGGATTCACTCATAGAAGTGTCTGTCTTCCAAATTAGACGCATAAGTGTTCATGATTGTACTGTCCTAACCATCTAGTGTTACCTGGAGTAGAAGACAAGGGCCCTCTATGGCTGGCTCGCTGGAAGTGTGCCGAAGTGAGACCCCGGGAACAATCCAGATGGCCATCCCCCTAGCATAGGAGTAGTAAGAGCAGAAAATAATTGACCACACCATTTCTTCCTTAGCTTCTGAGGTTCCACACCCATACAATGAGATTCTTGTAAACAGGCTATTGGCACCTTGTGGCTCCAAAGGAACAAGTGCACCCTGTACCTCTTAGAATACCCTTTCAGGGCCCTGACATTACACGTTAAGACATTCGTATATTCAGCTATTGAGCATTACAACTCCATCACTGAGGGACCGGCCTCGCCCAGAGTCCCTCCACCCCGCCACAGCCAGCCACAACCCCAAAAAGCCCAGTTGATGAAAAGTAAGTACTTGGTACCTCATATGCACTGCAACCAAAAACACGCAACCCACATCCCGGAGGAGTATGGGACATTTCAACATGCTCAACTCCTCCCACCCCACATAAACAGTAAAACAACAAAAAATCATACTGTATATTCATCAAGATCACTGCTGTTAGAACCCACAGCCTGAGGTTTTCCCGTTACTTGCAAGGACGAGTAAAATCTGTCACCAACTGATACAATTTGGGGTTCACTTTCGCTGCACCTACTTAAGTTGATCACTTCACACCCAGTGCACTTAAATATGAGAATATGATCAGCAGTGGGGGGAAATCCTATAAACTCCCCAACATATATTAGAACAGACAATCTGTACCATTCAATTTTCAACATTTCACTAGAAAGTTATATTTTTTTATAAAGCATATGATCATCGAATGAAGATATCTTAGTGTTGTACACCACACCTGAAAAGCAGAGAAGCCACTAGGTCTAGTTAAATAGATTTTAATCATGACATTTGTAAAAGTTTGCAAAACCGGAGATGGTGATCACTTTCTTGCATCAACCAGGCAGGCGAAGGAATTCAAGGAAGGAGTGGGCAAATTTACAGTGGCGGAAACAGGCGTCATCAAGAGATTCAGGACTGTGGATCATCCAAGTGCCTGCCGCAGTTGATAAATCCGAAATCTGCTCTTGAGGAACAATGCGTAATCACCTTTGCAAGTAAAATGTACTGGGACTCAATGTACCATTTAATTGTGCCTCCGTATTGCAAAATAATTGTTACACATGTAACAGTGAATTAGTAATGCATCATTATCTCTGATATAACTTTTCCCTCTGGGTATCTTTTACTGCTTGGAAAATGAAAGTGAAAGCGCGCATGGCGCAGCTTCCACCTCTCTCTAGGGGCTTGCAGAATGCCCAACAGAGTTTTCGAGCAGCACTGAAGAAAAGAAAGGCGCGGCTTGCCAAGCTCAATTTTTTTTAATATTTATGCTTTTAGCCTGTGTCACGCTGCTTACTAAAAGCATAAAATATTCAAAAAATAGAGTTTGATGAGGCCCCTTTTACTGGAGTGAGGCGCGGCGTGCATTTTGAAAATAAAGGCACGCGGCTGCCATTGGCTGCTTATAGATATGAAAAGAAAGGCGTGTGAATGTTATTGTTAAAGTGTGCTGTGCTGCAAAATAAAAAAAAAACAATGGTGTAAAAATAGAGTTGGGCGAGCCGTGCACCACAAAACAAAAGTCGCGCTACCGCCATTACTTAAATTCAAGCATGTTTTGTAGCAAAAAAATGAAATATTACGTTGCGGGAGAGGTATCGTGCCGGCAGCAGCAGGGAGGCAGGCAAAAGTCATGCAAGAAAATAGTGCTGACAGACTGAAAATAAAGCATACTGCGTAACAACACATGTAAAAGAGCTAGTCCTCATAGGAGGAAACAATAGAAAAGAGGGAGGTACTAAGGAGGGACTAATACGCCTATTAACAAATGAAAAGTCAACATTTACAAAGGACAGTGCCAGCAGCCAACTAAAAAGATGGGCGGAGCTTCAAGTCTATACCTTAATACACCATGCCTCGAAGAGACAGCGCAAGCGCTGCCTAGTCGAGACCTAAAAAGAGTGTGTGGATCCCGAACTTTTTAGTTTGCAGCCTACCAGACAGCACAGCTGTGTGGTATGCAAAAAGACATCTTGGGGAGTTTCAGAAAGTTGACCTGGGAATACATTCTGCCCATTGTTTGCCATTGGCTTTGTAACTCACGTTTTCTTGCTTCTCATTCGTTGGCTTAGGCTCTAAAGGTTCTCTTCCTCCCTCCCATGCTAAAACTTTATTTACCTATATTCTTCCGAGAGCTCTCTTTCTATAAACAGGTCTGTAAATCTTGTTCTTATCTTGTATCATTTGCTGTACATTCAAAGACAGAGGTCAAATATCAAGTGGTGTCTTACAGGGAGCTCGTGACTTGGGCTGACTTCAAAGTGAAAGCATTGGTAGGAAAGAGGAATGCAGGGTAGTCTCCTTATAGAGCCCACTAGTGCCACTCCAATGCTCTATTTGTGAGGCGATGACATAACCCTTAAATAACACATCGTGTGACATGCGGTTAACTGATTATTTTTTTTAGGTACGGAGAGATAAGTGATTTGGTTTTTTTGCACTCTGTGCGACTTTTGTCCTTCCAGATTCTTCACTGATTAATATATACAGATACTGTTTTCTAAAAGATTCATTTGAATAAACTTTTCTTGCACTGTACCGCACATTCTCTCTAAGGGTTTGTATTTTCATGCTTCAGCCTACATGAATTGAAATCGTTGAGTGAAATGGCGGTGTGCATTAATTGGGGAAGTCATTTGTAAATCTAAGCAAGTTCATGTTTAACACCTTCGAATCTCATGACGAGTTCAGCTCGTCATGAGCCACGGTACTTTGAGCTCTTCATGACCTTTAGAACGTTCGCATGCTGGGCTAATTCCCCTGCTGTGCGAGCGTTCTAAAGAAACGGGTGTGGTCATGACGAGCTCAGCAGGGGAATTTGCCCAGCTGTGATGGGGTTAATCCTACCTTCTGAGTGGGGCTAATACATATGTTAAAGAAATCTATGTTGAACCAGCACTTACAGTAAAATATTTCAAAACACTTTAGGAACCCAGAATGAATTTGCTGTGCTCCTTGAGTGAGTGCACTCATTAACTCCTGAAGCCATGAAGTCCCCCCCTCTCCTGCTCCCCCCCCTCTCCCCTCGTCTTTGAGTGTTATCTCGGCGCTCTGCTTTTCTTTTAACAGTTTTATCTCCGTACTGTTTTCAGGCATCAGCCGCCTCCACGCCCCTAAGCTCTTTCAAGCCCTCCCTTCAGCAGTACAGGTCTTGCCTTTTCTATTTTTTTTGCTAGCTATCCCTCGTTACTTATCGCATGCGTCTTTCCTCTGCCTGACCACTAATTGCTCTGCTGCTTCCACTTTTCTGGGTGTATCTCTCGCCTCTTCCCTTTGTTCAATACTAAGCATTTTCTATCCCTTTCAGAACTTCTGAATCATTCATAAGTGCATGCTTGTTTTCCAGCACTCGCATTTCATCCGTCTCAGCACTCTCTTCCTGCACCGTTATCTTTTTAGTATATTATTGTCAAGACATCTGCTCTACTCTGTAGTTGGCCTCTATAGTTGCCTCTTTTTCGGTTCTTTCTTGAAAATTAACTGCACCTTTTAACATTCAAGTTTTTTCAGCACCACCTGTAGCCTTAAATCTATAGCATTAGAACAGGCAGGGAAAAGTTGCTAGAATTGCATGGACAAAAAAACTAGAGCACATTTTTTTCATTAATTCTGTTTTTATTAGGGTCGTTCAGTTGCATATACTGTTTTCTTGGTTATATATAGGGTGACAAAAATGGTTAAAACACTTTTTTTTATTATAACTTTTCAACATGCTGCACAACATTCACAATGCTCTTCAACACAGCTTACAGATATTAACTGAGCCAATAGCTCTGTGTAAACACTCATTAAGGCCCAAAGGCGAGACCTATTGGCTATGCCAATACTTGTTTTTTTTTTACTTTCACCCATGCTGCCCTGAAGCAAATGCTGCTGTACAATATGGCTAAAACAGCATTGACAGAGCTAATAGATCTTGCATACGCGATAACTATTTGCTTTGCCAATGCTTGTTCTTCTTTGATTTCACAGCCTGATCACTGGATGGAGAATAGCCTCCTTCCGCCCCACCATGCACCACCTGAGCTGGCCAGGTGTCCCTTTCCCCAGGCTGTCTGGTCCCGGCCTATAACCTTTAATCTCATGTCTTTGCCAGTGTCCTTTTAAATTTCTACTTCAGAAGTAGATCCGAGCTACTGACTCTAGACTGAGTGACTCAACTGCCACCCACCTGATGGAACCAATGGATGAAGAGGACGGACTCAAATCCTATACTGCGAGCTTAAAGTTATGTTGGCGGGGAGGGCAGTGACACCGAACTCACTTCGCAGCCGTGGACTTTGCTCCAGGGTCTGGCAGCACAGCTAGCTGGTTACCACACATTTCTTTCTTGCAGCTGTGCTGATGTCTCACCTGTGTCTTCCCTGCGGCAGCCATGTGCAGCGACACCACCAGGCTAAGTGGAGCTGCCAGGAGTCTGCCAAATGCTCAGCAGTAGCAGTGCACAAGGCTGTTTACAGGGCACATTTCTCCAGAGGACAAGTTAGATGAAGTTTATCAGCCGCCTCATGAATATGCATGAGTCGGCTTATCTGGTGTTCAGCTCCCAGGAAAGGGATGTAGAGGTGTGGCGCTGCGGCCACGGCGATTGACGTTGGAATCTGGGGATCACGTTTCGATCGCCAGGGCTGGCGGCAGATTAGTCCAGCACCATGTGACTCTGGGCAATACCTTGCTTAATCTTCCCGACAGCCCCCAGCACCTAGAGACCCTTGCGGGTGATTTTTCGCGCTTTACAAATGTGGATTATTATTATTATTATATAAATGTAGGGTTGGTTGGAAATAGGCATCACAGGGAAGAGGGAACAAGGCAAGATATTTTAATGGTACTTTAAGGTAATTCTCCTGCTACAAAAGTGGTGATTTATAACGGGAGGAATTAGCATCCAAAGGTGCTGTTCCAAAAAAGAAAAGTGACAGGGCAGTAAGAATGGTAAGAAGGCTAATATAAAGCTCAACCTATGTCACTGACTTCATGCTCACAAGAAATCAGAGAAAATCTATGATAACTCTTCCTCTCGGCCTTCTCCCTGTTATGTACCATCATGAATGCATCAGGAAAACGCACACAACTATGATGTTAGACATGGCCTGTATACTATCACCGACACCACCCTTTCTTTTCCATTCTCTATCTTTCTTTCACCCTGTCCTTAACTTCTTTAGCACTTCAATGTAAAAGGGCTCAGCTAAACATGTACGCCAAATACCTGTAACTAGAGCAGAAACCAACCACGTTTGGCTGGTACCCAGTAACGGAAATGCGAATGTTATTGTGTATACATATTATTTTAAATAAAAACACTTTGAAATTTAAAAAAAAGAAATGGCTAACATGCTCGTCTTCAGATATTTTATACCCACTTAAGCAATAAAAAAAAGCATGAGCAGTTGAGTGTCATGTGCAAACTCCAGGCAATACATATATAGAAGGAAAGAAAACTGGGAATAGTTGATTGTGATAACTCAGAACGACTAACATGCCGGTGAATTCCATCAGAACAGTGAAAAGTGTTTTAAAATACGTAGATCATTTGTTAAGAGGACATCAGCCTGCCTCTCTCTGAAAAAAATCTCTCTCTCCCTTTTCCACTCACCTTCCTGACCTCTTTTGAGAAGAGAAATTCGAAAAGTTTAGGAACAACGTGAGTCGCAGTTCGCTCTTTTAGTGTGCACTCAGTCCCTCTGATCATGGTGTGTATATATTATTCATTTTATTTACCTTCTTATTTGTCTTAGAAGATCTTTACCTCAAACCCGGAAGTGACACTGCACTCGTGAAATTCCATCTGGGACAGTTAGAGTAGCTTCTTACACATTCACTCCCGGAGAGAATATACAATGCAAGACAATGTTCCATGTTTACCTTCGTCTACACCTCTGTTTTCTTTTAACAAGATAAGCTGACGTTATTTATATAAATGTGTTTGCTAAGTTCTGGGAGCCACAGCTGTTGTTGAAGCAGCAAGCAGAGGTACATTGATTTTCGCATTCACAGACATAATAGCAATCACTCCTGTAGCAGTGATTTATTATACCCTAAAGAAGAAATTTGCTAAAGTACAACATCTAATACATGACATCAATCTCCCGTATCCCTAACGTGTCCCACCTGCAAGACAACATTAAAGATCTGAACAGCGAGGACTGTTTCCTTGCTACTCACAATTATTCAACTAGTGGTGCAGCCGAACGCTCCTTCCTGGAAGATCTTGATACCAGATCTCGATACCAGCCTGTGCTCCTTGCCACCACACTTCACCATCCTTTCAAACTTAAAACTCAGCCTTAATTAGCTTTAAATGTACACAGTCTTCCCCTAAATCTTGTCAGGCCACTTGTTACACACACCACATTCCCTCCCACACACACCCATCATCTTTATTTCTGAACTACTGTCACTGTTCACCTACTTTAGCGAACTCTAAATAACTCCTTGATGCATACAGCATCGCCCACGTCAAACAATCAAGGCCCCACGTATGAGATGGAAGCCCACCCCTAAATCAGACTCCATACATCTAGACTAAATCCACACCACCCAAATCCCAATACTCAATTCCTGCTCATTGGACCTGTTCAATAACACCCTGCAGTCAGTCTTCAAATCATATCACCATCTTTGAACAATAAATGTAGCTGGACCCAGATTCCAACCATAGATCACACCAATAATTTGATCTTTCAAGCTACACCTATGCAAACTGCTGAGCAGATCACAAAAAACTGGAAAATCTGTAGAAAGAAGTAGAACCAGACTATCAGCATGCTCATGACCGCACTGGGTGACACCGGTCTCATTTTCAAGCTCTCATCACATCTCTGCATTCACAACCACCACGACAAACCAGTATTATCCACTCATTACTGCTACCCCGTATTCGATATACATCATTGCTGCCTTAAAGTTTGCTTCTTACTGCACCTCTTTAATTTCCACAATAAGCTTGATTCGCAGCGCTACTCACTCCCTCACCTCTTTCACATGCAGCATTCGGACAGTCACCAAACCTATCTAACCTGCTTCTTTCTTCGTCACATCTCAGAAGAATGCATCCCTTTACTCTAGTCCACAGGCCTTTCCAGTACTCCTTCTGACATTTTCAGCCCCAATTTGTCAAACCTCGAGCTCCCACTTTCAGAGTTGTGTACTGACAACTCTCTTTAATGACTCCCTCTCACTGGGTGCCTACTGACAAGGCTTTGCAAACAATGGCGTCCTCCCGCTCACGTCTCAATTGCCTGTCTGCAGTGGAATGCTTTGTGCTTAATCAGCACACTGTCTATCCAGTGCTTAATTTGAGCCTGTGGTTTCCGGTGCTCCGCACTGGCATCTATTTGTCAACACCAGCGCCTATTACCGTCTGCCACATCATGGTGCTGTTTAGCTAAATTGAAGACAAGCACAACAACAGTTGTTTGTTAATTACATATACAGTAAAAATAGCCAATACCTGCTGACCAAGCCATTCTTATAGCTTTGGGGGCCTGGAATAGTCTGCATTCTTACACCTGTAGGAGTGTGATGCTAGTTATGTTGGTAGTGTCATTGGCAACACTGGCAGGGGTAATGTGTGGTGCATTCTGTAGTGGCCTCCTGACGAGGGCCCTAGCGCTTATTGTTTTTACAAATTAAACGCAGCGTCTATATCACTACTCAGAAGCCTTCCGACCCACTTTCTTGTGGATTCTGTGTACTTCCCCACCACCAATAGCACCCGAAGACCTGTATCTAATTTAAACACCCAGCTTCCTCTGCCCTCATTCTCTCTGACTCAGCGCCTGACTGGTTTTTATCCTATGTTTGAACACTATTTCATACTCCTAGTATTATTTGCACCCCATGTCCACGCCCCTGGCAGTTTGTCACCCTTTAAGTTTAGTCTTAGCCTAATTCCATTCACCCTGTACCTCCATGGATGACATTAACTTAGAGTTTAGATTCTTCTACAAAATCTTAGTGGGTGAACTTCACAATTTTTCTGTACCATTATTCTCCTCTATTTCAAGACTAATATTTGTATCTATCTTCAGGCAATCCTTTCCTGGATGATTCTGGCTCACTTTTGATGAATGTCTGTGAAAGATGAACAAATATTATCACCTAAATCCCCTACACCTAATGCTACCTCAATCCATCTGTTTTCCCTGATACCATAATGCAGCCTTCCTCGGCCAGAAATTTTAGTGCCATTTTCACTACCAGCATTGAACTTAGGGTATTCAGCAACACCACTGCTATGGTTGCCAGGATTCATATGTTGAACATACACAACGTCATCCCCCAGTTTTAGTTCCACAAACCAAAGGTTTTAGTTGATGACATAGCCATTACTAAAATTGCTAACAGTATATAAGCCTTCTGGTTGGCCTTTTCTGGGCTCACATTACCTTTGGCACCAACACAAACTTCGATCACAGATGCCTCCAGATGAGAACACAAGCAACCCCAGACCAGTTGCGGTCTACTTAGGCCCCCTGCACACAACTAAAAAATGATAGCGATATGAGCCCCTTCCTCCCTCAGCTGATTTGAGATTGCAAAAAAAGTATCAAATGTGTTTCAAACACAAATAAAACTGAATTATCCCACCCATACACCTCTCTGAGTTCAGCTTTAACTGTTACTCCCACACCAATTAGAGGCTACTTAAAGTAAACATGGCATTCTAAGTATATCATAGCGATCTCTGTGTATCACTTTAACTATGATGCCCTGGATAATTTAAGTGATTAGTTCATTCGAATGCTGATCACGAACCAACTAAAGTGCAGAATCTATGACTTGGTGTCAGAGTACTGATTACATGTATAGTACAGTAGTTATTTCTAAATGAAATTAATGTTTGTCTTTGTCTATAGGTCATCAACCACCAACTTCAGGATAGAGGTGGAGTGACAGCAAAAAGCTGTGGTACGAGCATGTGCACCATTTTATCAACCCAGAGACACATGCTAACACCTTGGTAGTTCTCAGTGATCCTAACGTCGTTTTCTATCAAAGAATCTGACAGCAGGATTTAAAAAAAGCGTTTTTAGAAGACATCTACAACCCTATTAGCCATAACTGCAATCTATTTTGGACTCTGGGTGTCTATATGTTTAGGTTTCGCTTACATTGCGGTGTGCTTGCGAAATCACTTGTGAAGAATTTTAACAAATCTTAAAAGGGGTTTAAAGCTGATCCATTACTTACCGCTTTACTTACCACTGGTTGACTCCCAGGTCACTCGTTTCCTTGCTTCTTTTTGGTCAGTGCCTTTTTGCCTTCAGCGTCCTCCTGGGCTTTGAGTCTTTGTCCAGCTGTGGAGCACGGACCAATTGTGGCTTCCTGTGGCCAGTTTTCTTCCACTGGCTGCAGGCTCCTGCAGGTACTATGTTTTTACTTTTCTGCATGCACTTTTAAACAGCGCATGCTTCTGCCATTCCTCTCCTTCATCAGACCCCACTTCCGCAGTCTATTCTTTTTTAAAACCCACTCCCCGTATTCCTCCCTCTTTCTCATGTTTGTAAAGCCACTCCCACCCTCATGTCGATCATTGTTACTTTTAACCCACCCCGCTCTTACCACTCTCTGTTGTTTTTAGGTTTAAAGTATTTTATTATAGTTTCTGCAACAAGGAAAAAACAATACATACAAGGAATACAGTCATTCAGATAGCATACTGCAAAGGCTCCCTTCAATAGCGCCATCAGTAGCAGGATAGGACTAGCCAAGCATTCGCCGAGCCCCCACAAAAGCATAAGCGGTGAGGTGCACTTATTCCAGAACCAAAACACCCCCCCCCCCCAACTCCCACCCCTCCCCCCCCAACTCCCCCCTTACCCACCCTGTGCCTGAGTAAATGTCCATCAGCACCCCTACTGCCCGAAGGAACCCCGCGCTCGCCCCTCCTCCCCCCCCCCCCATCAATTAGGAAATCTGGGTGGTCAGCCGCATCAGCCTAAGATAACGTGGACAGGTGATCTCCTTGAACTCTGATTGCAAGAGGACACCAAAGGGCTGCCACAGGTCCTCAAATCTGTCTACTTCCCCTGCCACCGTGAGGGACATCTTCTCCATCCCCAGAACGTGCCACAACCTGTGCAACCAGCCTGTGATAGTGGGAAGTGTGGTGGTACGCCAATGTATAAGTACGTTCTGGATCGCCGATCCTAGTGCGATCGCCATTTGTCTGCCCTTCCTAGATCTTAGTGGGTACATCAGTCCATTGGGCAACCCTAGCAGAACATAGGCGGGAAGACGCGGCAGTTCTATATCAAAGCACTGGTCTATTTCATCCAAGACCTCCCGCCAGTATGGATCTAGCAACGGGCAATCCCATAAAATGTGCGTGAGTGTACCCGTCTGCCCACATTCGCGCCAGCAGGTGTCCTGTATGTGATGATTCATGTCGTGCAGCCTCTGAGGTGTGTAATACCAATACGTGGAAACCTTTGTAAAAGTCTCCGTGAGCCCAGTGTGGTAAGCTGAGTGCCGTGCTCGATATGAGATGTCGTCCCATTCCTTGTGACTCAGGGCCCTCCCCAGCTCCCGCTCCCAGCGATCCCTTCCGGGGCTATAAAAGTGATGGGGGGGGGTTGGAGGAGCCGGTAAATATCCGAGATGAGCTTGGCGTCCGAGGAACGCGTCGCAAGCCACAGCTCGTATGGAGTGAGCTTCCGGTCAGCCAACTCCCGTACCTGTGGCTGTAGCGCCCAGTGGCGGACTTGCATGTATCGCATACGCTCCGTCTCGGGTAAGTGGTAGTCCCTGCGCAAGTCAGCGAAGGACACGGCTCCCTCCGGGCCATAAATATGAAACAATGCACAGCACCTGGCTGCTTGCCAGAGCGAAAACGCTCCAGGTTCTGTTCCGGGCTGGAAGTCAGGATTCCCCACCAAGGGGGTAAGTGGCGACGGGAAGGTCATGGCGGGCACTCACGGCATCCCAAACACGGAGCGTGGTCTGCGTGACATAGGACGCATAGAGATTGGGGGGCCTATGACGTCTGCGAAGGAAAGGTATCTCTTGCAAAGTCCTGCCCGCCACCGCCTGATCCTGAAACAGCCAGTGTCTGTCCGATTCCCATTTACTCCACTCAACCAAGTATCGCAATTGCGACGCCTGATAGTACTTGTGCAAGTCCGGAATGCCAAGGCCCCCGGACTCAGGCGCCAGAGTGGAGAGGGCTCTCCGGAGTCGAGGTTTACGACCCTGCCAAACAAAGCGTGCGATGTCGGCCTGAGTCTGTCGTATCCACCCTCTCGGCGGCTGTAGTGGCAAAGCCCGGAACAGGTACAGCACCTGCGGCAGGAGAGTCATTTTCACAGCAGCGATGCGTCCCAACAGCGATAGCGTACCTTTGCTCCAACGGAGCAATTCCTCCTTCAGTTTGTTCCCTAAGGCCGCATAATTAGCCTCAACCATGGCGGGCAGGGACGGTGCCAGCAGTATCCCCAGGTACGGGATCAGATCCCCAGACCATTGCATGGGGAAACGTCCCTGCAGCTCGAGCCTGGTAGCAGAGGCGAGCGAGATGTCGAGGGCCGCAGACTTCCTCATATTCATTTTAAACCCCGCCACAGCCGCAAAAGCGTCCAACTCAGCGAGACAGGCAGGAAGCGCGGACTTCGGGTTGTCTAGCATAAAGATCACGTCATCCGCATATAGGCTGATGGTGTGGGTGTAGCCACCCATCCTGACACCTGTCACCTCTGGGTTACGTCTAATCCTCTGGGCAAGCGGCTCCATGTACAGAGCGAAGAGCAGTGGAGATAGGGGGCATCCCTGTCTGGTTCCCCGCTCAATCTCGAATCGGCCCGAGGTGCAGCCATTGACCCTCACGGTCGCAGTAGGAGACTTGTAACAGTTAAATATGAGGGTGCGAAACTTCTCACCCAACCCCAGTTTGCAAAGAACCTGCTCAAGATAGGGCCAGTGCACACGGTCGAACGCCTTCTCCGCGTCCACCGACAGCAGCATGCGCTCCCCGGGGATCCGAGAGGCCTTCTCCAAAACGTGGACCACCCTTTTAGTATTGTCCACCGTCTGCCGGCCCGGGACAAACCCGGCCTGATCCGGATCCACCAACCCCGGCATATGGGGCGCCAGACGTGCCGCCAGAATCCCGGTGTAGAGCTTGAGGTCCACGTTGAGCAGCGAGATCGGCCTATAGGATGCACATTCGGCGCGGGGCTTCCCCGGTTTGGGAATAACCGACACAGTCGCACTCAGCAGATCCGGGGGGATGGCTCCAGGCTCCGCAAAGGAGTTAAAAAGCCGCGTCAGCAGCGGAGCTAGCTCTTGGCAGAATGTTTTGTAGAAGAGCGGAGTGTAGCCGTCGGGCCCCGGGGCCTTCCCATGTTTGAGTTGGGAGATGGCCCCGATCACTTCCTCCGGGCGGATATCCCGGTCCAAGTGTTCCGCCTGTTCCGGCGTGAGCACCGGGAGGTCGACCGAAGCGAGGTAGTCAGCCGCGGTCGAGGCCGAGGGAGGCTCGCCAGCGTAGAGGTCCGCATAGTATCGGCGGAAGCCGTCCGCAATTCGGCTATCTTCAGTGGCCAACCCGTCTCCGGGTACGGACAGTTCCTTGACCTTCTGAAGCTGGTGTCGCACTCGCAGTTTATTCGCCAGCAAACGGCCGCAGCGGTCACCGCCAGTATAGTACGCGTGTTTCAGGCGCAGCGCCGCATATTCCGCCCTGTCCATGTCCAGTGCGGAGAGAAGCTTCCGCGCCGCTTTAAGTTGCCTCCAGATTCTGGGGGCCCCCGTCCTCTGGTGCATCCGCTCCAGCTCCCGAACCGTACCAGTAAGTTCGTCCCTCTTCCGCTCTCTCCCTATTCTCCGCCGAGGAGATGGAGATAAACTCACCCCGAAGCACCGCCTTCAGGGCAGACCACTGCGTCGCCCGGGAGGTATCATCGTTCTCGTTGTGCTCTCGGAACCCCGCAATCACGGCCCGAATCTGTGTCAGTATCTCTCGTCTATGTAACAGGGTGTCCCGGAGGCGCCAGACCCCTCGCTGCGGGGAGACCGGCGGTAACTGGAAGCTACCCGAGACCGGAGCATGGTCCGATAGTGTGAGGACCCCAATATCAGAAGCAGTCGCCAAAGCGGCCAACGGTCCCGTCACCAGGAGGTAGTCTAGTCTGGCGTAAGTCCTATGTGCGTGGGAGTAATAGGAATAGGCTCTGGAAGTGGGGTGTAGGCGTCTCCACAGATCGTGTATGTCCAGGTCCCCTAACTGTGAGGCGCTAAGCTGTGAGATTTCCCCCGTCTAAGGATGGCGCTGCGCAGATCTGTCTAAAGATGAGTTAAAGACCATATTCAGGTCACCACCAATGAGTATGTGCCTATCTGGCGTAGACGCAATGTCAGCTAAAGCAGATTGCAAAAACAAGTCCTGGTGATCATTAGTGCTATACACGGAACCCACCGTGAAAAAGAAACTCCCCAGCTTAACTCTGTAGGCCAGGAGCCTCCCCTTCTGCTCCGCCACCTTGTGCAACACCTCCCCTCTGAACTTCCCTGACACCAAGATAGCAACCCCCACCGTTTTAGCAGCCCCAGAAGAAAAGAGCTGAACCGGGAACTTCGGAGATCGCAGCCTGGGACAATCTCGGGCCAGGAGATGCGTTTCCTGTAAAAGGCAGATATCCGCCTCGGTGCTCTCGAGAAGGGACAGCATCGCCCTGCGCTTGACCGGGTTATTCAACCCCTTCACATTAAGGGTAACAATCTTCAGGGCCATGAACAGACCAAGGATAGACAGCGTTAATGGGGCCCGGAGGCACAGCAAGCGCACCACAAGGCGGGAAGGCAGATTGGGGCAAGCGCAGCAGAGAACCACAATGGAGCATCAGAAGGGCGGTGACAAGTGTATTCGAAGCCTCAGGGGGCCCCATGCAAGCAAATAACAGGGGACAGGGTAAACGCCAAGCAGAGCCAACACGACATCCCACCCACTGGCACAGTGCAGGATGGGCAAGGCAAGAACAACAACCTGAAACCAGGGGGGTAACCCAGCGTACAAACCGAATTCTCTCTCGAGCAGAGTCCTCCCCCCTCCCGAAAGGCAGCAGGAGGGCACAAAGATCACAGCATGAGACAAATAAGGCACATCCCGAACCCCGGATCCCCCCCACCCCAACTCCCCGAACAACCCTCAAACACTCCAACTCCCCACATCTCCACCCCACCTCCAGATCCCTACTCAGATCCCCACCCACTCCCCGCAACACCAGCCCCAACTCGGTGGAAACCCCCAGTGTCCCAGTCCAGCCCCTAACGGGCAAGTCTGTGGTAAAGTGTCCGAGTGGACGTCCAGCCACCATCCATGCTCCCCCAGAGCCCCTTCCCCCCCCCCGGAACCCTCAAACCTGCAGTGCCGGTGATGCCAAGTTGATCTCCCCCTAAACGAAGCTCAGGCCGTGACAGCCACGTCACTAGGCGAAGTGGAACCGGATACTTCCCGAATGGCGTTGTCCATTTCCGCTCTGATCGTAGGAGAGTCCGGGCGGGAAGGCCGAGGCACGGCCCGGCGCCGTCGAACCGTTTGCCATCCCCCTCTAGAAGTGCGGCGTTGAGGCGTCGGGACATCTTCATCAGTAGCGGTGATCCCCAGCACTCCGCACGTGTCCTGAAGGGATCTCATTTGGTGCAGCGTCCCGTTCCATCGAAAGATAAGCCTGAAGGGGTGGCCCCAGGAGTACTGCGTGTCATGCTCCCTCAGAAAGTCCGTGGCAATTTTGAAGGACTTGCGTTTCTGCAACGTAATCGTGGACAGGTCGTGATATAAAGCAATTTGGTGACCCCTGAAGCTCACCGGTTGTTTCTGACGTGCTTCACGGAGGATCCGCTCCTTCAGAGGGAAATCCGGTAGAAAGGCCAATATATCTGGGGGTGGTGCCGAGGCCTGCGTGGGGGACCCACTCTATGCGCCCTGTCGATCCTCACCGGAAAGTCACTCGCCTCACCCAGTACATCTCGAAACAAATCTCGTAGGTAGGCCGATATGTCTTCCCCCTCCTCTTGGGACGGAACTCCCCTGACCCTTATGTTGTTGCGCCTGGATCGGTTCTCAAGATCCTCGGCGTGGGCCTGGAGGTCGATCTGCTGGTCCCGAAGCCGCAGCACTTCCTGTTGTAGGTGCGTGATCTCCTCGTCCCTGGCTTGATTAGCTCCCTCCACAGCGGCGACCCGCTCTCCAAGCGAATCAACGTCCCTTCTAACCTCTCGGACCTCGCCAGCCACCTCCTGTTTCAAGGCCTGAAAGTCCTCCCTGAGCGTGCCGAACAGCGACTCCAGAAAAGACCTGGTGACCGGGGGCTCACCCCCCTCTGCTCCACAAGATCCGGACGATGGGCTCGGTGTTGGCTGGGATCTGTCCTGTCTCGGGGCACCTCTGCCCAACATCTCAGGCAAGGTACGCTCCCCCTTCTTGCCTCCCCTGTTACCCGCCATCTCAGAGGCGGCACTGCGTCGCAGGGAGAGAAAGCTAGCGGAATGTGAGGGGGTCCGTAGCAAGGCGATCCAGTACAACCCCGGGGCTCACAGACAGCTCCCCAACGCCCCCGGCAGGCCGAACGCAAGAGGAGCACAATCAGCACACCACTGCCACACTCCACCAGTGCTTCTCTGCCTCCTAGGGGTGGGTCTCCTTCCCGCCTCCAGGCCTCCGGCCGCTTCGCCACACCACCGCAGCCTTCCAGGCGGGCACCGCCGCTCCGTGGGACTCAACGCTGGGCGGGCCACTCGTCGTCCAGCGCCCTCCGGCCAACCAAGCTCTCGTCGGGCCCCAGGCACAGCACGCGGGGGCAGTAGGACCACCGAGGAGCGGGGTCGATAGCACGAGCCCTAGGGACACCGGTCTGGCGATCTCTGCGGGACCCTCCACTTGCAGCCTTCAGAACAGTCACTCCGGCCACAGGCCGACCAGGCAGGTAAAGGCGTCCCCCCGGGGCCCGACCCGGCGACCCCAGAGCCGGGGCCCGCAGAAGAAGCCCGGTGGCGTCTCCGGCCCACTAGGCCTCTAGGCACTGCAGATCCCCGGGGTCGCGTAGCTCTCTCTCTCGACACCTCTCACAACCCAGGGCGGTGGGCGCCGCTCCACTGTGGGCGTCTCCCCCTCACTCGAGGGGGCTCCAGCGCCGCCGGGGGGAACTCGACCGGGCCCCCGGTGGTCAGAGGGCCCGGGACACACCACCGCACTCCAGAGTAGGCCCACCGGTCACGGGTCGGCCAGGCAGGCAGAGGCGTCTCCTCGGGGCCCAACCTGAGCACCCCAGAGCCGGGGCCCGCCAGGGAAGTCCGTCAGCGTCTTCGGCCTGCCAGGCCTTGGGGCTCCGCCAATCCCCGGGGTCGCGTAGCGCTCCACCCCGACTCCTCACACAGCTAGGGGCGGAGGGCGCCGCTCCGTCGTGGCTTCCCGCCCCTCTCACCAGGGGGCACCAGCGTCGTCAGGGGGGACTCGGCCGGACTCCCGCTGAACAAAGGGCCCGGGAACACTCCACCTCACCGAGGCGCCATGGATCAGGCGTTCCGCTCCCGCCTGGCCTCTTGCAAGCTGCAACGTCCGCTCGTCGCAGGGGCCGGCTCAGCGAGGCGTCGTTCTGCGTGTCCGCGCCTCCGAGGGTCCCAAAAATGCTCCCACCGGGCTCTCTGCCGCTACCGCTCCGTTCTCCACCAGACCCGGGGGAGATCCGCGGTGCGAGAAGGGTCAAGGGCTCCGGGGACTCAGGAGCTCACGGTAGGAGCGACCAGTCAGCCCGCCATCTTGGCCACGCCCCCCTCTCTGTTGTTTTTAAATCCACCCCATCCTCCTCCCACAATCTGTTGTGTTAAAGCCAATACCACCCACTGCCCTCCTAACGCTCTCTGACATTGTTTTTAATCCTCTCCCACTCTTTTTTTTTTTTTTAAGCCGACTTCCTCCCCTCCTCACATCCTTAGACTCCCGGAGGTTTACAATAAAGTGACCAGCTTAACACATAAAAAATGTGTTACTACTTTATGAGAGGCTGTGGAGGTGGAAACATTCCAATGAATCAGGAAGGACAGATAACTTCGACCACAACAAGTTTGTGCTTCAGAAACTTGGGCAACACCATTTTATTCACTCAATGTTCCGTGAAGCAAGGTTTGAGCACATAGCTTCTTGCTTTGGTGTGCAGCTCGCAAGACGTCTGAGATGAAGCAACCACTGGTTCGGCAACATGCCATTACTGTGTGTAGGATATTTTGACAACATACATTTCAGTTCATGAGTGTGAATAGCAACAAGCATGCTATTAATAGAATATTTTTATATGATATACTTTGTGTAACAACTGGTGTTCCTTTGCAGCTGACTCTTCGCTCTGCATCAGCAGAAGAGGGGCATTCTGCCACCGCATTCCTACACTATTACTTGGCCTCTGTAGTTTTAGTGTAACATGAGGCGACGGTGGCATCAACACATCAGCACAAACTAAAAGTAACTTTTGAGAATCAAATACATAAACAACGCTAGTCAACGCAGGCCGCGGCATAGGGCTTTGTTTTTATTTACATTGAGCCATGTCGCACAGCAGACTGCGCTGCTGCGCAACATCATTAAAAAGACATTGACAATGCCAATAGGTCTTGTATAGGCGAAACCTTTTGGCTTTGCCAATGCTTGTTTTAGTAGAGTTCTTAGACAGCACCCCTCAGATTTTGTATGTTTTGTCAGAAGAATCCGAGGCTGGGCAATAACAGGAACTAAGGAAAGCAGCAAGCACATTAAAGCAAAACACACAAAATCAAAAGTGAAGAGATACCAAGATGGCATAAAGAGTTGAGCAGTAGTGTGGCATGGGTTGCTACAATCAAACAAGCTCTTATTGTTACTTTAAACGAGAAGTGGGGAATACTAGCTAAATCCAGCACATTCCTGCCAGAGACATAAGCCCTGCACTGCCACTAGCTCCAAGGAACATCTTTCTCGGTTCACCTCTTGGGCTTCTAGGCATCAGGAACTTTTCTGCTACTTTGAGCTGATATCCAACCCGTTGTGTTGAGGACTGGGTAGATATTACAAATGTTTGGTACTTATCTACCATGAGTTCTTTAGGCCTCGACAGCTCAAATGGAGGTAGGCTAAAAAGTTCCCAAAATAGCAATGTGTTACAACCTAGTGCTTATCACGGTTTGAACTAATATTCACTATCAGGCGACAAAAGTGTAGGGTCCAATATCAAATTAGTATGTGCACCACTTGTTGGAAAGTGGATTATTGGTAAGGGCAAATGTATATCTGCCACTGGCAATAAGACCACTAACGCAGTATAGGGCTCAGAATAGGTCTTAGATAATTACTCCTATACTCAACCCTTGGTAGCTTGGCTGTGAGCAGGCAGGCTTAACTTCAAAGACAGGTATGTAAAGCATTTAAAAACACCAATTCAATAAACAACTAAGACACAATGCACAATAAAAATCCAACACCAATTTTAACAATAGGAAATATTTTTATCTTTACAATGACACCAAAAAAACAAAAATCCAATGTAGGGAACCAGAGATATGAATTTTAAAAGATTGAGCATTACCTTGCACATAGAAACCTATAGTGCCTCATCGGGACATTTAGTCACAATAGATAGGGTCAAAGTTTCGGGCCGACCGTGATGGAGCTTTGGGTGGCTACCCCTCGCAGTAGGTCTTGATCAAAGTTTTTACCTTCTGACTTTTCTGGAGCTTTTCTTCCCGGGGTCTCTCAAAGCTCTCAGCCAGTCCGGATTCAGTGAGGGTTCGCCGGATTGCTTTGCGACGAGCTCCCAATCAAACTTATGGAAGTCCAACCTTTGCAGCGTTCCAGCGGGACAAACCAAGGATCCAGGCCGACACGCGGTTGAAGGAAGGCAGCTTGGCTCTTGTGGTTGCTCCTGGTCACCTTTTCTTAGTTCGGACTTTAAAACTTTTACAGAGCTTTTCTCGCTGGGTCACTCAATGCTCTTCACCAGGCTGGATTCGGCGAGGGTTCGCCGGCCTCGGATTTCGACTACTTCTGGTCAAACTCTAGAAGTAGGACCTACAGAGCTTTTGAGCGGGACAAACCTGGACGGCAGGCCGACTCGTGGTTGAAGGCAGCCAGCTTGACTGGCTTTGTTGAGTCGGTTCCCTTATAGAGCTTTTTTCCAAGTTGCTCCAAAGTTCTCCAAACTTCTGGAACTTTTTCCTGAAGTTCCCCAAAGGGTCCCAAAGTGTCTCAAAATCAATCCAAGGGTCTGGAATCTCCAAGATTGTCATTGAAAGTGGAGGACTTCAGTTCCCACAATCCACTTGGACAAAACCCTTACAAATCCACTGGTAGTTCTCCAGGTAGAGGATTCTTGGTGGTGATGTGTCAGGTGAGCTCTGTTAACATGTAGCTTGCAGGGAGTCCACTCCTTAGTCCTTTTACAGCAAGGTAGTCCACAGGACTATAGTTCTAGATGGTGCAGTTTTCAGTGTGCAGGCCTTAGGAAATGCACATCAAACTTCTCAGCATGGGCCTTCTTGCTTTTTTTTAAGTTTCAAGCAGCAGATCTGAGATGCTGCCCCTCTCAGATACTTATTCCAAGTTCTCTGCGTCAAGCAGGAGGTGACTCCTGTCCAATGGGGTGTAGAGTACCGACCCAAGGTTTGAACACTTCCTGCAGAGTGTGGCACTATTCTGTCCCAGAGTGCACCAATTCTTCATAATGGCTGATTTTCCAGCAGGGAGAGAAGAACTGGCTAAACACCCCTAGGATGGTTAATCTCCATAGTCTCTCCCGCTTGCATCTGCTCATTTCTTCCTTAAGTCTAGCATCTGGCTGGGTTCAAAACAGTAGAGTTGTAAATGACACTGGTGTCTTTCCCTTCCCTTGTAGTCCATTATTTACAACTCCTCCCCCTGCTCTGGCATTCCTGTTTAACAGAACACTACCCTCTCAGCAGAGCTAGTCAACCCCAGGGGCTTTTTATCACCTCTTCAAAGAAGCCTGGCTAATCCACTTAACTCTGACCAATCGCGACAGACCACTGTAAGGCTGAATCTGGGCTTACAAATAAGAAAGTCTTATAACTTCTTGTCTGTACATTTTAGGGGAAATTCAGCAATATCATATTGTTGAGTTTATTAATGCCATTCTGGGAAGTCATTGAATGGTGTTTTTAGCCTTCTCCTATCAAGAGTTGGTAGTTGATAACTTCTTGCCATGTTAACCTATGTGGCATGGTATTTGCAATGCAAAAATCACTTGGGCAATGTTACCATGTTTTAAAAAAACATATTTTATAAGTACTCTGCATATATCTATAGGACCCCCACCCCTGTAACACCTTGGGGAGACTTTAGGGGTTCTGAATATGTAAAAATATTACAGATCCTCCCTCCACAGTGCTCCTAGCACCAAAGTCGATTTTGGGCAGCACGTTATCACAATGTGGGAAGTGAAATGTGCAATTTCACTTAACCCAGGGCATATAAACCTCAAGGGTCCTCCTTATAAATACCTGATCCCCCACCCCTGGAACACCTAGGGGAGACCCTGGGGGTACCTAATATGATCAAACATTGTAGGCTGTCCATTTTTAAGTGCCCCAAACACCAAAGTCGAGTTTGGGCACAATTTACTTTTTAAAAGCAGTCCTGCAACACAGGGCTACTTTTAAACTGACCACAGGCTCAGCAGTGCACACAGGCAAGTGCAGAAAGGGCTGTTGGTCACTATACTGCCATGCCCTATTATATACTAGGGACAGAGGTAGTTTCAATCCCCCTGCCCTATTATTTACTAGGGCCTTAAAGGGTAGGACATGCCAATCACAGGGGTATCCCAATCCATAGTGTACCCTAGTGTGTGTAGGTGTTTTCACTGTATTCTAAGTGTGTCTCTTTCAGCATTGCACTGGCCCTGGGCCTGGATAGGCAGAGCCCAGGGTCAGTCAGAGTCCGTTACCACCAGTACCGGTCAGCAAAAATTAGGGGGGTGCCCAGGGCACTGGGTGAATTTCCAACACCACTGCTTTAACTATATATTACCACAAAAATTTACAGAAAATAAAATATAACTAATAGTTCAGAGCATCACTACAAGGGCAGCACTCTAGTGTTTGGTAACTGTGATGAACATGCTGACTGACCAATAAAAACAAGATTTTTGCAGGGAATATTCAAGAAGTACAATTTTAAGAACCCAAGAACTGTTTAATGAGCAAACATGGATAGTAGAATGGGCGCTGGATACCTAATGCCTCAGGTTATCTTCTCTACCAATGCACTCTACTATTACCCAAAATTATATGTAAAGTATTTGTATGTATTTTTACCATGGCAACCAGCCAGGCTCAGGAGGGTGTTTGCCTCACCTACTTCCCTTTTCAGGACTGTTCATGCTGTAGTGTTCCCCCAACATTTAATGGCTTCGTTCAACAAACATCTGTTATTCAGCGCCAAGATGCCAATGAGTGAATGTGCAATTTACAAATACATGTTTATTTTCTGCCATCAAAATAATAGCTACACTTAGACCACTTCACCCTTTATAATTTCTAGTCTCCTGTGTTAAGTTCTCTACCAATTAAATAAACATTCTACTGCAGTACAGATCACTTAACTGTACATCATCATGATTTCTTACAATCAATTCATGTCCCGTTAAAACTCACATGTTATTCTGAGATCTCACAAAATAACCATTTAATTTGTTTTAAGTTCTTCAAAAGATCGTTGCTTTCTAAGTCAAAAAACTGTTGTGACGCAGGCCAGAACAAGAATGTGACAATGAATACATTTATAGCATAAAATCATTTAGGACCAATAAAGAAGGTACCTGAAAAATAGTGAAATCCGCAAGTTGAACCACAACAGAACTTGACATTAATTTCGCCTTTGGGGGTGGAGGGGGTGGAGGAGGTGGAAGGAAGGAGCCAGAACTTGTTGTAGAGATCTTTTCTGTGAAAAATAAAGTGTAAAAACCTTTTAAAGATCAATGATTTTAATGATTACATTTACAATTAGAAACCATATCTGGCAATACAAGTCTACTCATGCTAGAAATCGTGCAGCTAACCAAGAAAAACAATGTTTCCAGTTGCACCCACTTTGCACATCTGCACTCACACTGCTGGAATTCTGCGCACAATGGCAGCCACCCTGGAGCCTTCAATGAAGCCTATTATTCAAAATATACATAAACAACGAAACAATATATGTTTTGGACACATATTAGATAAAAGATATTTAAATGCATTTAGATATCAATACTATAGCATGACGGAGTGTTAAAGGCGAATCTAGATATCCTTCCTAATATTAAGAGCGATTGCCCAATTAAACGTTCTTGGAAACAGGGGAGTTATAGGAGAAAATAAATTAAATTCCCAGATGCAGGGGACTTCAGGTAGTTAGATAATGCACCCTTTGAAAGATTAACTAATTCACAGTCTCCAGATGCTCCCACTCTCTGATCCATGAAGCTGCAAGATTGACCGCTAATTACCACAGGAGCTGCACCTGAGGCCAAGACTCCCTGCAGGGAAATAACCTGCTAACCCTCCAGGGAGGTGCTGTGTGATGGGGCTGCTGTTGTTGTCTTTTACAATCCAGGTATCAGGCACCTGAAGCAACAAGGCACTGCAGGCAGAGGGAAATTTTAATTTTGTGATCAAACTCTGATACCTCATTAGGCTGTAAGAATCTAGAAAAAAAGTGTGCCCCGTTAATGCCTCGCCAGCCCTTGCAGTAGTAAGTAAGAAGACTGTCAGTAGAGGTTGTGTGTAATACCCCTGTCAAGGAACAGTTTACTGGGAAATTTCTTCAGCAATCCCTGAAGTTATTGAACCCTGCATCAGAAATATTTTCTTTTACGTGCTGTGACCAGTTGATAATTTAAAGGCAGTTTTCTTATCAAACTGAAAAGATTGTATAATTAGCTATAAACCAATATCTTACACACAGGAAGATATTTATAAATGTAACAGATACAGGCAAGGTGGGAAACGAAATAGGTAATGGAGCGAGTCAAGTGGACGACGTAGAACCTAGACAAATAGGAAGTATGGAAGTTCCTCCTTCCTTTGAAGAGAATAAAATTTGTGAGTAGAGCAATTAGGATTATATGGGGAGAAAAAGTAACATTTTGATGCAGTGCCCCAACAGGCTGTGCCAAAATGACAAGGCTCTGCAATATGAAGGGCCAAATTGTTCAGCCGTGAAGTTATGATGGTTACCACATGTAAGACATACACAATTCTTTCCTGTTTAACATTAGACATGACAAAAAAGAAAAGCTTTGCCTTGGTATGTTCAGGAGCAGTAGCATTGCATTCATGGCAGATCTCTGCAGGAGCACCAAGTGGCATTAGAAGATAACAAAATACCATCCCTTGTAAGAGCTACATATGGTTCAGATTGACTCGCTTCTGGTTATACGCGAAAATAAGAGTAGAGCAATTTATTTTTTAATTAGATCGAGATTATTTAATTGGACGTAGCAGTTTTTTCTATGATATCGAAAACTCTGTTGCTAATAGCACCAGATCCAACTAGTCCGTGAAAGAATAAGTACATTTAATTATGCATAATGTTTGCAGAATGCTCCCAGGAAGAAGTACTAAGTGTAAAACATGATGAAGAGAAAATAAGCAGTAGGAGAAACAAACCTAGAGTTATCAAAGTGGTAATTCCATGTGATTTGGTGAGGTTGTGATTTCAGAGGATTATCAACATTATGTAGCTACATTTAGACCTTCAGCAGTATCTAAATATTTGAGTTAGTGATATGTCAAAAGATAATGAGACACTGAATAGGAAGGTGCATACTTTTACCCTTAAAGAACAAGAGTGAGTTCCATTCTTATTCTTGAAAAGAAGAAAATGAGATTTTCACCACTCTACTCATTGCAGGCAAAGCAACAATATGACATTTAAATATCGTTACCTAGAGGATTCCTGAGGCGGAAAGCCGGGAATCATAGTTTAGCTGTTTTAACTATATTTGCTTTTAAATTTTACCGCACTTCTGTTACTCTGTTCGCACGACTCCACGTTCATCCCTGCAGCCAATTAGGTGCTGCTCTGGTACTCAGGAAGGATTTCCCTGCTCACTACTCCAGGCGCCATCTTGGGGGGAATCTGGGTCGGCAGGCTAGTTGTTTGTGCACCACCTGCCCTCATAGCATAAAAGCCGGGTCAGGACGCCCGCACACATACCAAGAGGATTCCTGAGGCGGAAAGCCGGGAATCATAGTTTAGCTGTTTTAACTATATTTGCTTTTAAATCTTACTGCACTCTGTTCGCACAACTCCACTTTTATCCCCGAAGCCGATTAGGTGCTGCCCTGGGACTCAGGAAGGATATCCCTGCTCACTACTCCAGGCGCCATCTTGGGGGGAATCTGGGTCGGCGGGCTAGTTGTTTGTGCACCACCTGCCCTCATAGCATAAAATAACCTCACCAGGTCGTACGCGCAGCGTGCGCACCACCGGCGCGCCAAAGGCGAGCCGTCTTCGCCCATCCGCGCTAGGCTGAGCTGGGAGGCGGGAAGTGCTGTCCAATTTGCACCTGAGGCTTCATCTGCTGCCCTTCTTACATATACGGGAGAAGTATTATATGAGATAAGAGCCATGGCTTATGGCAGACATGAGCTGACAAATACCTGTCTCACTAAACTCCCGACTGTATTATAGGCCCTGTCACATGTAAGACATGTAAGTTTCAGTGTTTTCCGGATATGGTTTGTTCAAATGATTGTTCTAATGACCTTTTTCAAACTTATAATAGCCCAAGTTACAACTTATGTAACACCAGATCCCTTGTGAAACATTCTATTGAAATCTGGGATTTCTATTTACTCCCCAGATTTATGCTTTATAACTGAAACATGGTTAACCCCCTCCAATTGTCCATCGATTAACTTAGCAATACCCGATAATTACAAATGTATTCACTTAGATAGAGGGGGGAAGATAGGAGAAGGCATTGGGTTAGCTTTTAAAGACCATCTTAAAGCTCAATGGCTGTCTATTATCAGTAACAACACAATGGAACTGGGAATCTTTAGAGTTACCATGTCACCCTCGGAGACTTGGGATGGAGCCTTTCTCTATCGGCCACCTGGACCGAAAGCACATTTTGTCAATTATTTGACGGAATTTATCACCATGCAGGTCTTGGCCTCCAGTAATATCATTTTGCTGGGGGATTTTAATTTTCATGGAGAGGACTCGAGGAATCCCGATGTAATCCAGCTGATCTCCAGTCTGAGTGACATGGGCTTATCACAACGGGTGTTTGGGCCCACCCACTATGCAGGTCATACGCTAGATCTCATTTTCACAAATATGGAACAGTTAAAGTTTCATTTATTTATTTATTTATTTATTTAATGACACTTATAGAGCGCGTACAATTACCCGTAGGCGTCTCGGCGCTAATATGCAATGATGTCTCTCCCTAATTGGTTTGTTCAGAAGCCTGATTTACTGATTAAATAACCACGTTTTCAGTTTTTTTTCTGAACTGAAGGAGTGAGGAACTTGTTTTAATGTGGTTTGGTAGGGTATTCCAGATTTTGGAGGCCGCGGTTGAAAAGCGGCGGTCACCCCAAGAAACTGTTCTGCTACGTTGGACCACTAGTTGGTTAAGTGAGGTAGAGCGAAGCGTTCTGGGCGGATTGTAGGGAATTAGTTGCTCTTTAAGAAAGCGTGGTCCTTGGTCCTGCAGTGTTTTGTAGACTATGCACAATGATTTAAATTTTGCCCTGTTTTGAATGGTTAACCAGTGGTAACTTTTCAAAGTATCGGAGATGGGTGCGAATTTGGGTTTTTTGGACAGCACGCGTGCCGCTGCATTCTGCACGGTCTGTAGTTTTTTGGTAACTCTGTTTTGTGCATTAAGCAGAAGACCATTGCAGTAATCTAACGATGTTAGGACCAAGGAGGTGACTAACGTCTTAGCTGCTGAATCTGGTAGATAAGGTGTGATTTTTCTTATCATTTTAAGCTTAAAATGGGCGTTAGCTGCCACCTTATTTGCGTGGGCCATGAAGTTGAGCTGGTCATCGAATGTCACTCCTAGGTTTCTGACCTTAACGGTGGGGCAAGGAGGGGTTCCTAGAGCCGATGGCCACCAGACTGCAGACCAGGCTGGCAAAAGATTGCCAAAGATAACCACCTCCGTTTTATCGGAGTTGAGCTTCAGGCAATTCCTTGCCATCCACTCACCGATGGCATTCATCCCTCTTTGGAATCTCTCTGCCACCTCCTGTCCATTACCCTTTATGGCCAACACCAGTTGAGTGTCATCGGCGTATGAGGTTAGGCCCATCCCATATGCTTTGATGACACTAGCAAGGTCTGACACGTATATATTAAATAGTGTCGGACTTAGGGATGAGCCTTGGGGGACCCCACACGGTAATGACGAGCCAGCTGATTGAAAAAGGCCAAGTGTGACCGCCTGGGTTCTGTTGGCCAAGAAGGAAGCAAGTAGGTCCCTAGCAGTGAGAGAGCGCAAACTGACCTAAATGTATGAGTACATCACACTTACCTGTAGTAAGCACAAATCATGAGGAGAAATGCCATGAGTGCTAATAGTATCTGCAATTATATTCTGAATGTATAAGCTAATGTAGAGATTTAAGTAGAAGTGGAACTAATACAGAAATGTGTGACACTATATGATTTATTAGATGTGATTATTCCTGAATCCATGTCGTGTAGCTGCTAAAATGTAAGATGGCATGTGGTTAAACGCAGAATGTGGTAGGCCTCAGGGCCAGAGCTAGAAGGTGTTTCTTTTCACGACATAGATTGAAATAATGTTTTGGCTATTGCATTAATGGGCCATGATTTATAGATGTGTTTACTGAATAATAGAATAAGAGTATTAACATGCTTTAATTAATGAAGAAGTTGAATGCTATAATCATTATGAGAAATGCTGTAGGCCTGAAATGTTTTAACATTGATTTACACGTACATGTCTGGGCCGAGAAATGTTGCAAACCTTTTTGGAAGTCTATGAGAGTTGGGTTCTTGGCTGCAGATGTCTGTCTGCAAGAGAAAGGGAGGATCCGATTATAAATAATATGAATAGAGGTCTGTTCAGTAGACGGCCCAGACATGGAGGAGGGTTCTGGAATGTTTAAGGGGTATCAGCGGGCCGGAGAAGAGTCTGAGAAGCAAGGTCAACTCCAACGTATGAGGCCCAATACAAAGCAGCATGGAAAAAGCCAGAAGCTACACCACGTGAGGGGCGTCTCATGAGGGGCGTCTCAAATGTTGTTGACTGTTTTGTATTAGGGACAGCACCCCTGGGTGGAGTTAGAGCAGATACCTGAGGACCCTTTAGAGAGCGGATGGGTAGGCAGAGAGGGGTCATGACTGGAGAACTATAGGGTTTCACCAAGAGACTTAGAGTGAGTGACTTCCCTTGGGGGTCATTCACTGCTGACACCTTTGTTAGGTTGGGATTTGGTTAAGTAGGGATACCATCTAGAGCAGGGTAGGGACAGCCTAACCTGTGTGTTTTCCTCCAACTTAAATGAAGGAGAGATATGCGTCAATGCTGATAGCTTTATTATTCTTAGAGCTTGTGTTAGTAATTTCCGTTGCTCGTCTGAGCGCTTTCAGAGAGCACATGTATGTAGTTGGACCTGTGTATCTCGTGAATCTCATTCTGAGATGCCTGTATTTGCAGCTTATCCTATCCTTACAATAAACTTTTGAAAGCTAGAAGTTGTTTGTGATCTTTTGGAGCGGGGTCCTTTATTGGGTGAACTAGCTTGGTAACAGAGGCACTTTCTTCCTTCAATGACAGGCAACAAAGGTTCAGTCGACCAGATCGGGGTTTAGATCAATAGTGATAAGGTATCGATCAAAATCTCGCCCTTCCAGTTGGTAGCTATAGAGGATGGTTGCCTTCTTGAGGACGGTGACCTAGGCCAGGTTAGCTTACCCCAAGGCCCCTAGAAATCGATGATCGGAAGAACCGCCCGCTGAAGAAGATCCGGATGACGTGAGACAGAAAAAGCAGCAGTATCGGTCGAGAGTGAGTATAAAGGGTCATGCGTGTTAGATTGCGGTGTTTTTGTATTGTATCTATGTTGTAATGTCTGGCGGAGTTGGAATGTCTGTAGAGTGACTGTGGAACAGGTTGTGAGCGCGCGCAACCGGTGGAAATCTTAAGTTCAAGGAGAGCTTAAGTGGTTCGGGTGTATCGGACACCCAGAGTAATTGTCAAATAGTGTGAAGGGGGTCATGAGGTACCATTGATCACCCGAAAGACCGAGATAGGGGGAACGTAAGAGTGAGTGCGTGAGTAACGGACGCTGGTCGGAGGTTACTGTGTGTGTAAGCAACCTATCAGAGAGACGATAGACATTTCGTCAGTTGTGTTGACAATTACATATAGACTGTGGACGTACAGTCGAGGGAAGTGACCGCTTGGTCGGAAGTAGTCATTTTTCGGTGTATGAATGGGACGCATGCATGACCGGGAGACGAGTTGAGAAAGGAGGGGTGCTGCTGCGAAGCGGAGAAAAGTGACGTCAGGAAGTGTCGCGACGTGATTGGCCGACAGGAGAAAGACTGCGCTGTGATAGGCCAGCTAGCAAAGACGTCAGAAAGTGTCGCGACGTGATTGGCCGACCGGAGAAAGACCGCGCTGCGATAGGCCAAGTTAGCAAAGCCGCGACAGGATTGGTGGATTGTCATAAGGAAGTAAACAGAGTAGCGAGGCTGGATATTGTGCGCATAATTATGAAGTGTTTTAAATGGCTGAGAGCGGCGTTTAAAAAAGAGAAGCGGGGATCGTATGAAGGGGAAGAAGCCCCGCCGGAGGGTACGCCGGCTCGTTACATGGCAGTGAATGTTGGGTTGCATACGATCCTTTGGATATCAGAGTGGAGTAAGATTACGGAAGGAAATGAGGAACTGACGTTCCCGAAGTACGGGACGTTCAGATTAGAGGTGTTACATCGATTAAAATCAGTCATGACCTCAATGAGACCCTTGCCTAGACCGACCCAGTTTGAAGCCCTTGATGCATGGATTAGGGCAGCGCATGAAAAAAATATGAACAGACGACAAGAAAGGGTGAAACGATCGGTAAGGGCAGTGCAGGATGCCAGGTGGGATGCGGATGCTAAAAGATGGAGAGTGCATAACATGGAAGTAAATAAACTGTACCCAGTGTTAGAGGTGCCCGGAAATAAAAGCCCCCTAGAAGAAGATGATGAGAGCGAAACAGAGGACAGCCTGATAAACAGATTACTGACAGACAGGCCACCCCCGTATAATAGAGCAGGGGGAGAGGTCGAGCATAGTGAAAGAGAAAAGGGGGGCAATGCAGGGGAGCATGGACCGCTTCCCAGTTCAGAGTGGGATCCTGAGGCGAAGAAAGAGCTGTCCCAGCCTAGTCAGGTGCAACAGGTAGTCGGGAGGTTTGTGGTACAAAGAGCGCCGGAAACGGAGTGCGCCACATCCTACGGATTACCAGCTGCACTACAGGTACCTGTTACCATAGGTCCTATAATATCGATATATGACCAAGAGAGAGCAAGAGGGGAAGAACGGGTACGGAAGGACAGAGAAAGAGCAGAGACGGCAAGGAGGAACGATACGATCAATTCCCCAAGTCAGATGCCGATACCCAGAGAGTGGAGCACCCCGATGCACACAGCAGGGGATCCAGGAGGGGACCCTGGGGGCCCTAGATGGCCAGTGGATCTGAGGGGATCTGGACGAAAATCCTTTCAAGAGCTAAATGAGTACATGAAGAAGTGGGATGAGGCAGTGGAGGCTCACAAGAGCATCATAGCTGCAGAAGCTGAAAGGGAAAGTCAGGACAGCAGAGCTCGGACTCACTGCGGGGCTGGGGAGAGCAGCCCGGAGTGGGACTGTAGAGAGAGAGATAGTAGGGGAGTCACCCATTGGGCCCGGAGTGGGAATAGAACAGACCTGGAAAACGGGGGCCCCGGGAGTGGAGGGGTGGCGTGCCCAATACTCAGTGAAGAGGAGAGGAGAGCGCAAGAGTACAGAAACAGCTTTAAGTGTCCACACTGTGTGCCCGGCACCAGAGAACTGAATGGGAGTTGTGAGAGGTCGCACCATAGTCCCTGTGATGACGGAAATGAGCGCAGCCCAGGGAATATGGGGAACCAGGAAGGATCGTATCGGATACTGAGCGATACTAGGCAAAGGGAGAGTAGCGACCAGAGGGAAAATAACAGAGAGGCGTACGGCGAAAGGAGAGAAGCAGGAGAGAGTGGGGGTAACAGGCCCGTGTTCCATCACCTTCCAAGATCGGATGGCCGAGCATGGGACCTGGAGAGATGGGAGCAAGGGAGAGCACTCATTAACTCTCCCGAGCCCAAACGTAGAGCTCGGAGTTGGGATGGTAGGGAGACCAGTGAGCCCCCTTCGAAAGACATATTGCGAGCTGAGATAAAAGCTAAGAGACTCGATGTCGCCAGCTTAAGGTCAGACCTGGATGACATGATAGACGGTACCCTGCCTTTAGAAAGAATGGAAATGTATGAGCAGGATGAAATACTGTATATGGCAAAGGACATCACTCGAAAGGCGAGAGCAATCCATGAGAAGTTAGTCGAACTAGCAGGCAAATATATGGTGGACCTGTCAAGAACCAAAGCATTACAGGGTAACCACAGGCTACATTACACAGATCGAGACCTAGATGAGAGGAGAACGATTGGGCTGAAAACGCACATAAGGGAACTGATCACTGGAATAAGGACATGGAGGGCACTAGATAAGTGGGAAGAGAGGTGGTCCAAGAAAGGGACCGTCAGGAGAAGTACGCTTGGTATGACACCAGGAAGGCTGCAGGGAATAGAAGCATACCCTTTGCGTGAAGTCGCCAATGGGAACTATGTGCATGTCCCTTGGAGTAGGGGAGATTTAGCTGCTTTTACCACCTCCTTCCCCAAATTGCGGGAAAACCCAGTGGAGTGGTACAAGCAAGTCGAGAGATTTGTAAAAATCTCAAAGGTCCTATGGATAGATCTGAACACGCTGTTCGACATTGTAGTACCAGGAGATCTGTGGACAGCATGCAAGGTTAGCGCTGAGTGGCCCACAACGGAGCCGGAGAGAGATGCTAAGACTAATGGGCCGTCCGAGATTGTGATGGCAAAATTCGAGAGAGTGATGACTTGGCTGAAAGAGAAAGTGCCAATGCAAGACATAGATTGGGTCAGAATAGACCGAACCAGACAGGAACCCAAAGAGACCGTCCACGAATATTACGAGAGATTGCTGAAGGCGTTTAAACAGTATAGCGGCCTGGATGTAATGGATCCAAAAGACATAGGGCAATTTGTGTCCAAGTTCGTCCTGGGACTGAGACCGGATATTAGTTTAATGATTCAGCAACACTCGATTTGTTGGCAAAGTAAACCCCTAGACGAAATACTGAGGTATGCCAGGTACTGCTGTGATGAGATAGACTCCAAGGCTAAGAAACTAAAAGAAAAGTTGATGGTGGTACAGATGCAGGCAGCAGGAAAGGGGGGACAGCAGCAACAGCAGCAAGGAATAGGTACAGGAGGAAAGAAGCAGTACAGTCAGAACAAGGGCAATGAGGAGAGTTCCACCTTTAGACCCAGATTAGACATAGCTGCCTTGAAGAAAACGACTAGGTGCCACCAGTGTAACGAGGTGGGGCATTGGAAACGCGAGTGTCCCTACAATGTAGAGATAGGAGAGCAAGAGATAGAGGAGGAAGAGGTCCAGAGCGCGCCTACAAGAGGGGTGACGCCATACCAGGGAAAGGTGCTCAAAGGGGGGGGGGCTCCTCCCCGAGCCCAGTTCCCGCAACCTCCCCGAGTAGGGAATATGGGTAAGACCTATAGACAGATGCCCCTGTTTGTAGAAGGAGAAGAGTGCTATTATGTGGACCCATTAACCGGACAGAGAGTGGAAAGAGAAGACTGCACCCTCGGGCAGCCTTGGAGGTGGACCAGAGGGGACCCTATGTCGAAGCAGAAGTAGCAGGGTGCCCCACGACATTTCTGGTGGACACAGGAGCCACTAGGTCCACGATCAGATCAGCTGCAGTTCCAGACCTGCCCATGTCTGGAGAGACCATACAAGTGGTGGGGGTCGCAAACAGGAGAATAACCAGCCAATTGACAGAACCAGTACAGGTGAAAATAGGGAAGTACAGCGATGAGCACCAGTTTGTGGTTTGCGATTCAAGTCCTGTGTGTCTGCTAGGGAGAGACCTGTTGTGTAAATTGAATTGTACAATATACTGTACACCTCAGGGAGTGGAGGTATTGACCAATGATGATGACGCAGACTTCAAAGTTGCAAACTCAAGAATATGCGTGGAGCTGTACCCTACTTTGACAGTAGATGAGCTCCCCTGGGACTTGAGAGAGACAGTGGCACCAGAAGTATGGGATTTCACTGGGGAAGAGATTGGATTGGTCAAAGGGGTGGACCCAGTGAAAATTGTAGTGAAACCGCATGCTGAGTTCCCAAGAACACCCCAATATAAATTGACTCCAGAAACGATTGCAGGCATAAAACCCGTGATCGAGTCCATGATTAAACAGGGAATACTGAAAGAAATCGTGGGTAGTCCATGCAACTCCCCGATTATGGGTCTGCAGAAACCAAATGGGAAATTTCGGATAGTGCAGGACCTTCGAAAGATTAATAACATAGTCGTTTCGTGTTGTCCAGTGGTACCGAATCCATCAGTGATACTGTTTCAGATTCCATTCCAAGCTGAGTGGTTCACTGTGATTGATCTTTGTCAGGCTTTCTTTTCGATCCCTCTGGACGAAGAAAGCCATTTTCTTTTCGCATTTAAGCTGGAAGGTCGCGTCCTAACATGGTGTCGTATTCCTCAGGGGTATACAGAGAGCCCATCGATCTTTAACCAGCTTTTGAAGAAAAATCTTGAAAGTCTAGTGCTGCCCCAGAAGTCAGTTCTGGTCCAGTACATAGACGACCTCCTCGTGGCGTCAGAAACAGAAGAAGCTTGCAGGGAGGACTCCATTGCTTTGTTAAATCACCTAGCTGCCAATGGGCACAAGGTGTCCCCGGGAAAATTGCAGTACTGCCTGACAGAAGTGCAGTACTTGGGACACAGAATAGAGAAAGGCAAACGAAAGGTTTCACCAGACAGGATAGAGGCGATCATGAAAATGAATGCGCCTAAGACACAGAGAGAGGTCAGGATGTTCCTAGGGATGGTGGGTTATTGCCGACAGTGGATCGCGAACTTTTCACTGAAAGCAAAGCCCTTGCAAAAACTGACGCATAAGGAGGTGAGCGATCCGGTACCATGGGACAAAGACTGTTTGATGGCATTCCTACAGCTGCGAGAGGACCTGTGTCGTGCTCCGGCATTGGGAATGCCTGATTACAATAAACCATTTTTGCTTTACTGTTGTGAGAGAGAAGGTTGCGCGTTGTCTGTGTTAGTCCAAATCCATGGGAATGCCCGTAGACCAGTTGCTTATTTCTCGGCTACTTTAGACCCAGTAGCCGCAGCGTTGCCCGGATGTCTCAAATCCGTTGCTGCAACGGGTGTCAGCATTGAGAGATGTGAAAATATCGTCATGGGGCACCCGTTAGAGGTGTGCGTGCCCCATTCTGTTGAACTGTTGATGACCAGGACCAAAACACAGCATCTGACCAACAGCAGGCTCACGCGCTATGAGCAAGTTATTCTTGCTGCAGAGAATGTGACCCTCAAGAGATGCTCTGTTTTGAACCCTGCCACCTTGATGCCACTCCCAAATGATATCGAGGATGATGATGAATGTACAGACCATGACTGCCTCGATGTGACTGAACTATGCACCAAACCCAGACCCGACATCGTAGATGAGCCACTGACCGACCCAGACGAAATTTTCTTTGTCGATGGCTCATGTGTAAGAGACGAAGTTGGGCAGTTGAGAGCAGCTTATGCTGTTTGTACAATTACTGGAGTTGTGGAAGCTGGGTGCCTGGAAGGAGTACACTCCGCTCAGGTAGCCGAGATTATTGCCTTGACACGTGCTTGCTTGGCAAGCAATCAAATTCGAGTCACCATATACACCGACAGCCAATATGGTTATGGGGTGGTTCATGATTACGGGCAGTTATGGTCTCAAAGAGGGTTCATGACCTCTTCAGGCTCTCCCATTCGCAATGGAGAGTTTGTGCGCCTGTTGTTAGAGGCGTTGCAATGCCCAGCAGGTATCGCAGTTGTAAAGTGCACCGCACATACCAGAAATGAGGACTTCGTTTCGAAAGGCAATAGATATGCTGATGAAGTTGCGCGGTATTGCGCGGAGCAAGGGTACTCTTTCACAGAGGTGGAAGTGGGTGGAATAAATGTAAGGACTGAATTAGCCATGATATTGGAAACTGTTGATACTTGGGACGAACTGGCAAACATGCAAGAAAATGCTCCTGATTTTGAAAAAGAAACATGGGAAAAGGCAGGATGTGTAATGGGGGAGTCCCATTTTTGGGTCTCAGCAGACGGCAGAGCAGTGTTGCCCAATGAGATGGTGAGTCCAATGGCCAGACTCATACATGGTCCCGTACACTTGGGGAGAGATGCTATGCTGAGAGTGTTTAGACAGACCTGGTACAATCCTAAGTTTAGAATAGCAGCAGAAGCAGTGTGCCAGCGTTGTGTGACCTGTCAGCAGCTGAACGTAGGGAAAAGAACACCAGTTGCACTGAGTCACATAGGAAGGTCTGGAGGTCCATTCAATCGAATGCAGATAGATTTCATTGAAATGCCGAAATGCAACCGCCTCCGCTATGTCCTGGTGGTTGTTTGTGTGTTCTCCAGATGGGTTGAGGCATACCCTACACGTAGGTGCGACACCCTCACAGTGGCCAAGTTACTGCTTAGGGAACTCATTCCGCGCTTCGGGGTGCCGGCCTCTTTGGAATCAGATAGGGGAACGCATTTCAACAGCGAGCTTGTGAAGATGATTTGTGCAGCTCTGAATATCGATCAGAAGTTGCATTGTAGTTACCGACCAGAAGCCTCAGGAATTGTGGAGCAGATCAATGGCACGATCAAAGCCCGAATTGCAAAAGTATGCTCCTCAACGACCCTGAGTTGGCCTGACGCCCTGCCATTGGTCCTCATGAGCCTTCGTAGTACCCCAGATAGAAGAACGGGGTTGTCACCACATGAGGTGTTAATGGGGAGAGCAATGAGGCTGCCATCTGTCCCAACTACTGCACTGTTAAATATCACAGATGATATGATCCTGGACTATTGTAAGGGGCTGTCTGACGCCATTCGTTCTGTGTCCCTTCAGGTGCAGGCTGCCGAGGTTCCATCGTGCCAGGGCCCGTGCCATGACCTGTACCCTGGGGACTGGGTCCTGGTGAAAAAACATGTGAGAAGAAGCTGCTTGGATGTTCGTTGGCGTGGGCCCTTCCAGATCATCTTGATTGCGAATACGGCTGTGAAGGTGGGAGGCCTGCCCAATTGGATCCACGCGTCACATACGCGAAGGGTTCCAGCACCTCGGGAAGAAACAGCTCCTCTCTCGGATAGACGTCCAGCAGAGGACCGAGAAGCCATAGAGGGGGCTAGCCAAGCTGAAGAGGTGCCAGCGGAAGCAGGGAACGAGTCTGACCAAGCTGAGGACGGTCAGTACAACAGCGAAACAGACGACGCTACAGAAGGAGAAAGTAGCTGGGAGTACGAGTCAGACACTGACAGGTCTGACAGAGAGCGAGAACAGACAAGAAGAGGAAGGAGTAGAAGGGCACGTGGAGAAGCTAATTGGCCGCAAAGAAGGAGCTCTAGCCTGAGGTCAACTCCAGAGGTAACCCTTCCTCCGATATCAGAAGACTCAGACCCGGAAGAAGGTGCTCAGGGCGCTGAAGCACCGGACCGAAGAAGGTCAAGAAGAGTGCGTGTGCCTAGCAGAAGATACTCCACCCCTGAGTGGACATATCTGGCGACAAATGTCTGTGAAACAGGAGACAGGGAGGATCCGAGCGGTGGTGGTGTCCAGTTCTGAGCCCATCGTCACCGTGGAAATACGACTGTTGGTACCCGGAGTCGAACAAGAAGGGTCACTAACATTCATGCTCCCCAGACCTCCCCGCCTCAGCAAGTTAAAACATATGTTTCTCTCAGAATTGCAATTCCCCGACTTTGGTACAACGATAACAGCCCATGAAGAGCACAATCTTCGTTTGGAAATACTGAACTTTGCTATCAAAGCTGCAGGCACAAACTTGATAGTAGATGCTTAAAGGACTTTGTAAATAAAGCGAGCAGAAAAAAAGAAGATTACCTAGCGCCCAGGAAGCAGAGAATATTAGGGAACTTCCCTTGAGTTGATGGAGAAGGGCTAGGGTTGTCTTTATTGAACTGATAAAGGACTTTTTGCGAAGAAGGTTGTCAGCTTCCAGTTGTGTGGATTCTAAAGACAAAAGGAGTAAAAAGAGACTGTAAAGGAACGAGAAGAAAGGAACTTTGTGCCAAGATAAGAGAGCTATATTGTCTGACGAAATGGAAGCCGGCACCCAGAACCGCAGAGCTAAATGTATAATAGGTACACTAATAGTAGGAGTGATAATATTAATAGCTTTAGTGGTAACAATTTCTTATGTAAAGGGACATGAGGAAGAGGCGAAGGTAACTGATGTGAAATCTGTAGAAACGCTTACACCCATTGTTGCTGGTGAGAAAAGGGAAAACACTCAAGAGAAAGCGTTATTAGCTGCAGAAGCCCGCAGATTACACGTAGATGAGTCCCAAGGAGACTTTAGGTCAAATGCTTATGCTAAACTCTTATATGAATACGTGGATGCCATGGAGGTTAAGGACTGTTACGTCTGCATGCAGTTGCCGGCGTCTGTAGATGAAGGCATTAGATATCATCACCTCCCGCTGACATATGGCATTACATGTAGCTTATTGCTTAGTATATTTTATGAGAGAGATAGTTTTGAATACTATTTCTCCAACTATGATTCAGTGTTGCCAGAAGTCCCAAATTATAAGCAGATGAACAAATGGGACTACTGGAAGAGTGAAGACAGATTGGCTAAGTTCTTCATTCCTTGGATTACCTTAGATACTTCACATGCCCGTAGAAATAACCTGACATGCAAGGTGTCAGAAGTCGAGAAGAAGTTCATAGGGCAGGTGGATGATCGTTACAGGAGACAAAAGATTTTGAAAAAATCAGGACAATGGAAAACAGATTGGACCGAGGAAGAGAAGGCACACAAGAGAAAGGGTAGTAGTGGTCCAATAGCTTTAGATAAGACGCAGAGAGGAAAGCTATGTCTTCACCGAGCCAAAACGTATTATGAAAATGTATACGTGGGAGAAGTCGACTGTGAACATGCTTTCAATATAGAGTACTATACTAAGGATTTCCTGAAGGGAATGCAAGTGATTCCAAATGTGTATTTTGTATGTGGAAGAAATGCCTACGTGAGACTACCTGACAACTGGTATGGATCATGTTACCTAGCAATTGTCTTCCCCAAAATATATCATGCACAAGACTTAGAGATCATTGAGGGCAAGACCTCATCGAGGGGAAGGAGAGATATAGGAGATGCAGAAATGGTTGGAGATGTCTTTGGAGCTATGTTCCCTCTTTTGGGAGTAATCCTTAATGATGTTAAAATTAGACGACTGGCAACAGTCGTCGACAGGTTGTCTGCCAGCACTGCTCAGTCCTTAATGCTGGTAGAAGGAGAGATGCAATCGATAAGGGCTATGGTTCTTCAGAACCGTCTTGCGTTAGACGTCCTACTAGCAAAAGAGGGCGGAGTCTGTAAGGCTTTGAAGGTCCAGGAATGTTGTACTTACATTCCAGACAATTCGAAGCCCCTTGAGAAAGTTATTAGGAACATAACTGATATTCACAAGGAGATCGAAGACTTGAGTAGAGAAAATGTCTGGGAAAAGGTGGGCCACGGAGTGAGTGAAGTTGGAGGGTGGATCTCCACCTTAGGCAAAAGCTTTGTGTGGTATATACTAAAACCTATCATCATAATATTGATCTGTGGGATCATATTGTGGGGATTGGTGAGGGTATTCAAATGGTACAGAGCAAGAAGGTCAGAAAGGGCCCAAAGAGAGCAGCTGCAGAGATTGGCTGCCATACAAGATAATCAGTACAGGAGTCTGAGGGCTCTGGAAGCGCAGAGACAAGTTATGCCAGCAATAACTGCAGTTTAAATGTTAGTGATGACCCCGAGAGGTCATCAAAGGGGGGAACTGAGAGAGCGCAAACTGACCTAAATGTATGAGTACATCACACTTACCTGTAGTAAGAACAAATCATGAGGAGAAATGCCATGAGTGCTAATAGTATCTGCAATTATATTCTGAATGTATAAGCTAATGTAGAGATTTAAGTAGAAGTGGAACTAATACAGAAATGTGTGACACTATATGATTTATTAGATGTGATTATTCCTGAATCCATGTCGTGTAGCTGCTAAAATGTAAGATGGCATGTGGTTAAACGCAGAATGTGGTAGGCCTCAGGGCCAGAGCTAGAAGGTGTTTCTTTTCACGACATAGATTGAAATAATGTTTTGGCTATTGCATTAATGGGCCATGATTTATAGATGTGTTTACTGAATAATAGAATAAGAGTATTAACATGCTTTAATTAATGAAGAAGTTGAATGCTATAATCATTATGAGAAATGCTGTAGGCCTGAAATGTTTTAACATTGATTTACACGTACATGTCTGGGCCGAGAAATGTTGCAAACCTTTTTGGAAGTCTATGAGAGTTGGGTTCTTGGCTGCAGATGTCTGTCTGCAAGAGAAAGGGAGGATCCGATTATAAATAATATGAATAGAGGTCTGTTCAGTAGACGGCCCAGACATGGAGGAGGGTTCTGGAATGTTTAAGGGGTATCAGCGGGCCGGAGAAGAGTCTGAGAAGCAAGGTCAACTCCAACGTATGAGGCCCAATACAAAGCAGCATGGAAAAAGCCAGAAGCTACACCACGTGAGGGGCGTCTCATGAGGGGCGTCTCAAATGTTGTTGACTGTTTTGTATTAGGGACAGCACCCCTGGGTGGAGTTAGAGCAGATACCTGAGGACCCTTTAGAGAGCGGATGGGTAGGCAGAGAGGGGTCATGACTGGAGAACTATAGGGTTTCACCAAGAGACTTAGAGTGAGTGACTTCCCTTGGGGGTCATTCACTGCTGACACCTTTGTTAGGTTGGGATTTGGTTAAGTAGGGATACCATCTAGAGCAGGGTAGGGACAGCCTAACCTGTGTGTTTTCCTCCAACTTAAATGAAGGAGAGATATGCGTCAATGCTGATAGCTTTATTATTCTTAGAGCTTGTGTTAGTAATTTCCGTTGCTCGTCTGAGGGCTTTCAGAGAGCACATGTATGTAGTTGGACCTGTGTATCTCGTGAATCTCATTCTGAGATGCCTGTATTTGCAGCTTATCCTATCCTTACAATAAACTTTTGAAAGCTAGAAGTTGTTTGTGATCTTTTGGAGCGGGGTCCTTTATTGGGTGAACTAGCTTGGTAACAGAGGCACTTTCTTCCTTCAATGACAGGCAACAAAGGTTCAGTCGACCAGATCGGGGTTTAGATCAATAGTGATAAGGTATCGATCAAAATCTCGCCCTTCCAGTAGTGAGCTGAATACCCATCCTTTCGACACGATCGACCAAGATCTTGTGGTCGACCGTGTCGAAGGCTGCTGAGAGATCAAGAAGGACAAGCAGAGCTGTTCCTCCTTGATCGCGGATGACTCTTATGTCATCAGCTGATTTGATGAGAGCGGTTTCCGTACCATGGTGTTTACGGAAACCGAACTGAGTGTCATCCAGCAAGTTGTATCTTTCTATATATTCCGACAACTGCCCCCGCTCACTCTGACTTGGACAGATCATTGTATGATCTTATTCACTCTTTTGCCTCAAACTGTTGCTATTCATATGAAGCCCTCGAATCCATCAAAGATACAGAAGTGTAGGCCTTGGCAGAAACTTACTTTGGAAGCATTTGATGAGACATTTCCACTCTATAATAAGGATCTTGGGCAAAATCACCAGGATACATCTGATATGTTGGCCAGTTTCAATTTAGCTCTGGTAATGACATTAGATGCAGTTATTCCTGAGTGTAAGAAGAACCTGGCCACCCGACGGAAATCGGCCCCCTGGTATTCAGGCGACTTGAAAATCAATAAGTCATTGGGTAAGGCTTTAGAGAGACTATGGAGAAGATCCAAAAATGGTGTTGATAAACAAAGCTATAAATTAGCTCTATCCCATTACCATCAAAAAATTTAAATTGCTAGATGTTCGTATATTCGTAATCAAATAGTTCAACATTGTCAAGGACTTTGCATCACCTCAAGCATGCAAACAGTCGTCATTAGAATCGCAGGAGCTCTGTGATTCATTAGCAAATTTTTTTCAAAATAAAATCTCTTTGATATATGCCAACTTTCCCATCACGAGTACACATTACATCAGATCTACCAAGGATCAGGATGTCCTCACGATATCTTCTGCCTGCTATCTTAAGCATATTTAGCTGTAATCTACTATTGGCAGCTAAATTTGCATCACCGGGTGACATATGTTCTCCTAACATTATGGCCCTTCTTTCCCCGGTCTGTGCTCCCAAAATTCAGAAAATTTTCAATTCCTCTATCTTAACTGGCTCAATTCCGGTTGCATGGAAAGAAGCCTATGTTCGGCCAATTCTTAAGAAACTCAGAGCCGATCCTCAGGTTTTAGGCAATTACAGACCGATATCTTTGCTGCCTTTGCTGGGTAAAACATTGGAAACTGTAATAAATAAACAACTCAGCCACTATCTAGAATCTAACGGCATTCTTGACCCTTCACAGTCGGGTTTCCGCCCAGGCTTTAGTACTGAGACAGCCATATTGGCGGTCACGGATTCAATAAGGCAAACCCTTGATGATGGTGGGTCCGTGATACTTCTCCTCTTGGACCTCACCGCAGTATTCAATACCATTTCTCATCGACTGCTTGTGGAGATGCTACGGGAGTGGGGTATCGAGGGTCTAGTTTAAAAACTTCCTATCAGACAGAGGGCAAACAATCACCATGGGTCCATTCAGGTCTCAAACATTTGTTATGGATAAGAGAGTACCGCAGGGCTCTTGTTTAAGCCCTACTCTCTTCAATGTGTATATGACTCCCTTGGCCAAGATTGTCCAACCATTTGGGTTTGAGATAGTATCGTATGCAGACGATACCCAGCTGATATTCCCAATAGGATCTAACCCAACTGACGAGAGACTGCGCTTCTCGGCGGGAATGCTTGCCATTTCAAAATTGATGACAGAATGTTGCCTCCAACTCACTGCAGAAAAAACAGAGCTTATGTTCCTTGGAAGAGCCACTAACATCTGTATGGCTGACTAGTGGCCATCCCAGTTGGGTGTGGCTCCCAGTCCTTCCTCCTCAGTAAAAAGCTTGGGAATACAATTGGATTATAAATTGACCATGAAAGACAATATCAAGAATATTACTGGCTCTTGTTATTACAGCCTTCGCCTACTACGTAGGATACTCCCCTACCTGCCAATAGAACATCACAGAATGGTGGTCCAGGCGATGGTTGTGAGCCACCTCGACTACGGGAATGCGCTATTGGCAGAAGTGGGTGAAACTATGCTAGCCAAGTTATCCAAAATACTGCAGCGAGGATGGTCCTAAACCGTCCCCCAGGATCGCTATCACTTCCCTTGCTCAGAGAGCTTCACTGGCTTTCAGTGAAAAAAAGATCCTTCTTTAACACCTTGCCTGCTAAGGCTTTTCCCGTCCTGTGCTGCTTGATTGATATTCTCATTGTTCATGACAAGGTCAGCTCGTCATAAGCACAGCTCCAGTGTATTGCATGACGAGCTGACCTTGTCATTAGCATGGAAGTGGTTAAGATCTGTTGCCTCACATTTAAAGCAATTAACGGAATGGGTCCTGGTTATTTGCAAAATAAGCTCTGTAAACAGATTTCCAGGCGTAATCTTAGGTCAAATTTGCTGGCCCTCCTGAAGATCCCTGTAATAATGTAATAATCTTCATGGAGTCAGGGTGTAGTTCCAAGTTGATATTTATTGTAGTTGAAGTTACAGGTGATACAGGTGAATCAAGATGGTAGTTAAGTGGTTAATTAAGTAGGTAAGTAAGCCCCACCAGGAGCTGTCCTCCTGGATGCTCAGCCTTCCATCATCAAGTGAAGGCTCATCTCTAGTAAGTATTCTATGACATCTATAACATTCTAAATACAGGCAAGTTGTAAAGCATGAGAAGATAGATGACAGATAGGGAGATTAGAATACACTATACAACAATCCCCCGTATTCATCGTAGCCGCACAGGTGGCAAAGCTTTTCATATATTGCTCCTATGTATTGGAATTCGCTACCAGAGGCCTTGCGTAAATCCACCTCCTATTTGGTTTATAGAAAACAACTTAAAGCTTTCTTGTTCTAAATTTTGTGTCTGAAACTGTTGCCCGTCGTTAAACCTTTTCTTTGGTTATCTTCTAGGTAAGCACTGAGATGCCCCTGGGTGAGTCATGCGCTATACACTAACATAACATAACATAACATAACATTGCCCTCAGTAACCGAGCTGTTAGATCGAGCATTGAGAGCTAGTGTCTTCTGCAAATTCGATCTAACAGTAACCTATAATCTTGTAAGAACTCCATAAACAGCTGACATGTCAAACAAGGACGCATTAGCAATCGGGACTTGAGATGTTTTCAAGTGACACTGCACAAAACAGATGAATCCTACCTTTCTGGGTGGATAATGGAGCATATACTACCATGAACAAATCAAAGGAAAATAATATAGTTACAGTTTTAAAAATATATTTAATTAAACTGTATTATCAGAAAGACTAATTTACAAGAAAATAAATACAAATATGAGAATGTATTTACATTATCCTAAATACATTTACATATGTAAATTTGATGGAAAGACAAAGCATATTATTATGAAGGAGCACAGAACATGGAAATAAACAAACAATGAATTTAAAGAAAAGTCCTTGGTAATCCACACTAACCCTCCAAGTTTACCTACAGTGCCTCCAAAAAGAACACAAGACTCCAGAGCATAATAAAAATGTGAGCATTCTTGGATAGGAACCCACAGGGGGCATGTGCCTGTTGAGGCTGGAGTAGGCAGAGATTGTAATTGGGTGTCAGAAGAAGGCTGTTACAGACTAGGTGGCAAGGTTCGCAGCGGGTTAGTACTCCCATGTGTCAGCACTCTGAGGCCCGAGGAGGCATGGCATATCCATTTCTCAGTGAGGAATAGGTAACACAAATGAGTCAGAGGAGTATGGAGAGGACAGATGGAGTGCCTGAAGAAACACTGGTTGTTCCAGGCAGGGCAATGGTCGGTTTGGCATGCCTGTGGGATATCCAAGGGTGTACGAATGGGCACGGAATGGAGAAAGGTGTCAGAGATGGCATAGGCTAAGATCGGGAGGCAGAGGTCTGTGCAGATGGTTTACATATTCAGGACTTAGACAGTTAAGCTTCAAAAGCAAGGTAAAGTAAGAAAACGCGAGAGCAGTCCATCATACTGGGAAATCCGTAGAAAAAGCTCAAGAAAAAAAGAACATTTCTTTCGAGTGGAGTTTCATATTTTTAGATAATGACAGCAAAATGTGCACTACAACACACTGCAAGATGAGCAGATTTAGGTAGTTAGTGCTGTCGTCTTTAAGCTTCATTTTTAGGATATAGGAAGTATGATACCTCCTTTCTGCTGCACCTGCAAGATATAGGAGAAATGGAGATAATATTACCCGGAGAGAAAGAAACAGTGTTATTATTTGGGAATAGGGCAACAGGCTTACTAATAAGGCTGGAGCAATGGAATGTGAAGCATCATGAGCACGACAAGAAGTTAATAAATGAATGGAGCAAAAGGGATTAAAGCTCCTTGTATAAGATTTTTAAAGCAAGGACTTAGGAAACATGGGGTGATAATAAAGTGAAAGAAAGCAAAAATATACTTTAGTATGAAGAGCATTTTTTTTTAAGTGGGGCTCAAATATAGACATGAGATAGTTAAGGAACCATGGGAATAAACACGTTTAAAAGCATTATTTGAGAATTAATTGAGCCGTTGCTTCTATTGGCTTTGTAGGACCAAGTTTCAAATTGTGCTGCTGGACCTGCGAACAGTCATTGTGTAGCACAAATTATAGAAGTTGACTTAACAGTAACATAGAGAATCTGAAGAGATCTAAAGAACGTATGTATGGCATCCGGAGATTTTACTTCAAGACAGGCTGCAGGGATTGGAGAATGTTCTCTGAAGCCTTACAGAGAAACTTTCACATCCTGGCCCCTCTGCACCCCACCCACAAAAACGATGAGGTCCTTTCTCAGGCAACCTTTATATGGCTGGGTACTCAGAGAGGCCACTTATCAAACCAACTGGATCAGATCTGTGTGACCTGAACCACGGTATTTATCCAAGCAAAGTTACAACAAAGTCAAAGAGTTAACATGTCCAGATCTCTTAATTGAGCAGAGATGGTCTCATACCAGGTCACACTGCTAAATTCAGGACTAGAAGAACACACCTTTATGCCATTCACCAATGTCTGGTGTCTCAACTTAGTACCTAAAGGCAGTTACAAGCCCATGTGAGGTGGGTACAGTGACAGATGGGCCTCTTACAGTGCTCAGCACCAGAGGCAAATAACTCTCTGCACCCATGGCAGCAATCAAACTGTGCACTTTGGTGAGCGACTGATACAATCAGCACCCTTGAGGTAACCTGTGCCTCAAAATGAAAACCTGCAGTCTGCCCTAGTCAAGGGAAGACTTATTGTGCCATGCACACTGCAGTGAACCCCTCAGATCAGCTACACGTAGGTGGTGAAACATGCACTGCTTTGTGCTGTACACACAGAAAGCATTGTAATTACCTGTGACTGACCACATTCAGGCTAGAGAGCTTCTGTGCACTGTGTCAGGACAGAATACCTGCAACTAGGTCCAGTGAACAAAAGTTTTGGAAGTTTTCTATTCGTCACATGGACCTGGTAAGAGTCGATACTAAAGTTTCAATCAATCTATTAAAGTCCTTGCTACTCTGATAATCCACTAAAAGTATATTGTATGGTATTAATTTTATAAAAGGCAGAACGATCTAGCTGGTTGGTCCACATGCATTATTTATTTAGTGCTGTCTAGCACAGACGAGGTTGTGAAGCATGGCACAATGTATTAGATTCTGCGTGTACATCAGGGTACCTGGTTGAGAGAGTGTAATTTGTAGTGTGGGCCGCATGAGACATGCTGAGTGGGGTATGGTTTAAATGATGTGGTAAAAGCAAGATGACCCTTATGTCACTTTGCAGTATCACAGGGTGTACCGAGCAGCGTGAGAATCGATGCACTTGCACATGTAGGTACATATCAACTCTAGTGGGACAGTATTAAATGCTGAAACCAGCAACAATATGTAGATGTGTTCAGGTTTGGTCCACTCAGTTGCATAATACATCACACTTATTGGAGAGACTATTACACTAGAAGTGATAAAGCTCCCACCCGTTGTCATGGCTGTTAAATCACCAAGGGAGAGCTTTTGAGTGTACCCAAGAGCAACAGAGGGCCAACGCATTGGAGGTGCTGTTAAGCCATCAAACGTTATATTGAGTAGACTCAAAGCGACAGAGGACCAACCCATGGGGGGTGCTTTAAACTCCCAAAGAAGTGCTACATTGAGACCAGCCTGGGTCAAGGGGGTCAAGGGGAGAAAGGGTTCTGGCCCAGGTTCTTTTTCCAGATCCTTACATTCAGAAACAGGAAAGACACAACAGGAACACATTCTTCACTTTACACTCTTAACCTGGATGTCTGGGCTGAACATCATGGCAAAGATAGGGTTAAATCGGAAAAGGCTATGGCGATCAAGTGGCCTTGAGGGCCTACAGGGTCAGGCCTGGAAAGCACTGGGGGCAATGGGCAGGCTCTAGATATCAACCACAGATGGGTATAGCAAGTCAAGGTACTATAAGGAAGTCTCACAATGCAGCATGTCAACAAAGATTCAAACACTTTAAAACTGACAAATCCCAACCCCAGTGCATGTACTTAGTCAAATACAATGAGCTTCATCTGAATTACTCTGGTTTGTGAAGAGGTTACTGTTTAGCTCATTTAGGCTCTTTACATCTTGATTCTAGACTGTTCACTGAAAGTACAGATCTCTCTTTCTCTTGTTGCAATCTCGTTGATCCTCAATGATCAGACTAAGCACTTTATTAAACTACTAGCAGCCCATCCCGACGTTGTCCGGGAGCAACAGGCTTCCCCGACCCCCGCCCGCCCCGAAATTGTCCAGCAGCCCGGCCCCCGCCCGGCCTGTCCCCAGCCTGCCCCGACCCCCGCCTGCCCCGACATGGGTCCCCTTATCTCATCCGCCACTCCTCCCGCCTGTCTGCTGCTGATATACTGCTTTAAATAGGTCTGTTCTTCTTTGCAGAGGTGTACAGCTGACCAATCCGTTCTACAGAGTGTACATTGGCTGGGAAAGCTTACATCATAGCTAATGTTTTTGGCCTAGAGGTGTGTTAATGATTGCTGTTTCACCATAAAAACACGGGATCATTCTCTTTTCTCCTGCAGCCCGGGCCCCCGCCCAGCCTGTCCCCCGCCTGCCCCGACATGGGTCCCCTTACCTCAGCTGCCGCTCCTCCCGCCTGTCCGCTGCTCCTCACGTCAGCGCTCCTCCCCCGCGCCATGTCCGCCGCTCCTCGTCGCGCTCCTCGACGCCGCTCCTCCCCGCGCTCCTGACGTGAGCACGCATGTCGCGGCCGGCGCTACTTCGAAGGGACTACTTTTTTTTTTTACTGTAAATTTTTTACATAACGTTTTTTTTTTTTATTTATATAGTCTATAACCATCTACACACCCTGACGATTCCAACGGTGTATCGGGTGTGTGGATTGGCGCTGTGGTTCCCGCGTTTACCCGCCTCAAAGGCTGAAAGTTCTTCCTTTATAATAGTAGTATAGATAATGATGATAAGTCTCTAGATCCTTTGTACTCTGAAGAGTGAAGGTAACGTTCCAAAATAAGACAAAGAGCATCACTTAGATGTTTTTGTCTTCAAGAACCATAGAGAAGCGGATTACTGACTAGGGCCTGTGGTAGTCTGAATACTGTGCAAGTGCACGTCAACAAAAAATAAGGGTGTGCTGCATCCTCAAAATACATACATCCAAAGCAACAGAATTCATGTATTACTCTTGCCTTCACCACAAAATACTTAGTAATGCACAGTAATCCTGCCACTAATAGATCTAACACTGCTGTTGAGAGATCCAAGCGGAGGCCTAGACTCTTCAGTTTAGTGCTTCCAATAAAATGAGAATGTCTCCTAAGATTTTCAAACATGGTGACAAATACAGTACATTTTTATTCTTGCACTATATCTCAGGGCATAGTTTATCCATATTCGGTTATTTTATCAGCAACCGGGTGCATGCACATATGCACCTAGGTTATAGGGAAATGTCACTAAGGGCTTGTTGGCTGAGACTCCTAATCGTAATTATTATTACTGTTGCAGTTTTTTTGGCTTTTTTTAAACGCTCTTCAGCAACACATTATTTATTTAGGTAAGTTAGTGCAGTCTAATCGTTACAGATTTGCTATTTTCAGGGTTGATAAATAGAACTAGAACAAAGTAGAGTTAGAAAGAAAGAAATGCGTTACTTACCTGTTACTGCAGTTATCCAGTATTGATTTCTTTCATAGATTCACATGCCTGAATCATTCCCAGTCGTCAGGATGGGAGTCCCCGGTACATAAATAAAGTAATGTCCCATTAGACATATAGAGTAATAGGCCAAAGGCCTTACATTAGTAACATATCCATGTCCTTTTGTAAAAAGGACCAAACTCTAGAGAAGAGCCAATCAGCTATCACCACCCTCTGGAACCTTCCTGGAAGGAGCTCTAGTCCCTGAGATTGTCATAAGGGCAGTGCTAAGTAGGTGTATCACTGAGAGAGCTAGATGAGCCCTTCCAGGGGAGGTGGGTGGGTTGCATGTGAATCTATGAAAGATACCAATACTGGATAACTGCAGTTACAGGTAACACATTTCTTATCCAGTATTAGGATATCTTTCATAGATTCACATGCCTGAATCAGAGTAGTAAGCAATGATAAGCACATTTCGGATGGTACAGCATATATGAATTCACCAAATAACATATCAATGTGAAACATAGAAAGTACCAAATTGCAATCAAGGAAACCATTAAGGAGCACAATAGAGAAATGTGCGTATAAAAGAAAGGATGGCGGGATGAAAAGGAAGGGTCACCTCTATCAAAATAGTTGACGTAGTACTGCCTGTCCCACTGCAGCATCCTTCATGAGTTCCGTATCCAAGCAGTAATGCTTGGTAAATGTATGCGTCGTCTTCCAAGTTGCCGCTCTGCAAATGTCTGTGATAGGCACACCTGCAAAGAGTGCCATGGAGGTAGACATCCCCCTAGTGGAGTGGGCTCGGACCTTGGAACGTAGTGGCTGCCCCGCTTGCTGGTGACAGAAAGTAATAACTGCAGAGATCCAGCGAGAGATACTTTGTTTAGTAAGTGGAAGACTTTTTCTAGGTTGACTGTAAGCCACAAAGAGTTGGTTGGACTTGCGGAAGGTCTTTGTCTTGTCAATGTAAAATTTCAGGCAGCGTTTAAGATCCAGAGAATGCAGAGTACTTTCTGCCATTGTGTGAGGATTTGGAAAAAAGAACCGTAAGACTAGGTTCATTGAAATGGAAGTCTGATGGGACCTTAGGCACAAACTTAGGATTTGTTCGTAGTATAACCCTGTCGTGTTTGAACTGAAGGAAAGGGTCTTGAATTGAAAAGGCCTGAAGCTCACTTCCTTGCCTCGCTGAGGTAAGGGCCAGAAGGAGCGCCGTTTTCCAGGAAGGATACTTAAGATCAGCTCTGTGTATCGGCTCAAAAAGATGTTTCATGGGCTAAGCAAGAACTGTATTGAGTTGCCAAGTGGGAGGTAAAGTCTTTACAGTAGGAAGTGTCCTGAACAGGCCTTTAAGAAATTGTTTGATCAACCTGTTTAGACCAAAGAGAAGGGCCAGCAGAAGATCTTCTGAAACTGGATATTGCTGCCAAGTGAACTTTAATGGAAGCATGAGAAAGACCTGAATTCGCCAGATGGAGAAGGTAAGGCAATATTTGTTCTGGAGAAGATGAAAGAGGGTGTATCTTCTTTGACTTGCACCAGATGCAGAACCTCTTCCATTTTAAGGAGTATGTTTTGTTAGTACTGTCCGCTCGAGCCCGAGCCAGAACTGCTCTACAGTTCGGAGGTATGTCTAGGCCCTGAAATTCCCTGAACTCAGGAACCAAGCGGATAATCTGAGAGGTGCTGGATCCGGATGCTGAATTTGTTGGTGGTTCATTGTGAGAAGAGAGGGAAACGGTTTCAACTGGATCGGCGATTCCAGGGAGAGAAGGTGAAGCTCCGTGAACCAATGTTGGCATGGCCAAGCTGGAGCTATCACAATGAGCGTGCAATGCTCTGCTTAAAATTTTCTGAGAACCCTGGGGATCAGGGGAAACGGTGGAAAAGCGTATGCAAAGACGTTGCACCATGCCATGGAAAATACATTCCCTAGAGATCCTTTCTGGGGACGCCAGCTTGCGAAGTGTTGACATTTGGCGTTTTGCTTGGTAGCGAACAGGTCCAGGAGAGGGGTACCCCATTGAGAGAATATGCGGTTGAGAGTCCGCTGATTCAACTCCCATTCGTGACACACCGCCTGTTGTCTGCTCAGAGAGTCGGCCAGAACGTTGTCTGTTCCTGGGACGTACTCTGCTCGAAGAGAAATGTTGTGAAGGAGCAACCAGTTCCAGATTTTTTGCGACTCGTGAGAGAGTGTAGGAGAGCGAGTTCCCTCCTGCTTGCATCGTCGTGGTATTGTCCGTCCGCATGAGCACTAGAGAATTTCTGTTCCTTGGCAGGAATGCCAGAAGAGCAAGATAGACAGCTTGCAGTTTGAGGAGATTTATGTGGAGTTTTCTTTCGGAAGGGGACCACTTTCCGCAGATCTGTAGTTCTCGGAGGAAAGCTCCCCAACCTTCAAGGGACGCATCTGTTGTGATGGTATGTGGCGAAGCTGGAAGCAAGAAAGGCTAGCCTTGAGAAAGGTTCTGAGGGCAAATCCACCACCTTAGAGCTTTGACCATTTGAGGGGTCACTCGGATTACATCGTCGAATGAACCTGTACATTGGAACCATTGAGCCAGTAGCGTCTCTTGAAGAGGGGGCATGTGAAGACGACAGTGTGGAACAAGTAGAATGCATGAAGACATCATCCCGAGCAGGAATTTGAAAAGGCGCACTGTTAAAGACTTCTCAGATCGTATGCGAATTGCCAAGGAAAGAAGCTTGTCTTTTCGCTTCTGTGATGGAAAAGCTTTCATCTGGGTCATGGCGAGAGTAGCCCCCAGGAAGGTTATACGCTGGGAAGGCTGGAGGACAGACTTGTCCTGATTGAGAGTGAGCCCCAAGCGATCGAAAAGCTGTAGACAGGCGTCGAAAGACCTGGACGCACCTGCTAGAGAGGGTGCTTTGACAAGCCAGTCATCCAGATATGAAAAGACCTGATGGTGTTGTTGTCTGAGATATGCGGCTCCTGGAGAGAGGCATTTTGTAAAAATGCGTAACGCCGATTTGAGTCTGAACGGTAGGACACGGAATTGGAAGTGTCTGCCCGCTACTGCAAATCTCAAAAATTTCATGCGATTCCGGTGGATAGGGATGTGAAAATAGGCATCCTGAAGATACAGAGACACCATGTAGTCGTCCGCATTGAGAAGTTGTAGTACTTCCTGGATGGTAACCATACGAAACAGCTCGATCAAGCCTACAGATTGCAGTGAGCAGAGTCCAGGAAGTGGTAAGGAGACAGACTAGTGCTGTCTCTTCCCAAGACAAAAAGTTGTTTAAAAAACGATTTTCATTTTCTGTGTTTACTGTCTATGCCTGTGGCTGTTGCAGTTAAAATTGTAGTTTTAGCATGCCTGTAATTGCATATTTTATCACCCGTGTTGTGTTTTAAATGTGTGGTTTTCCCTGCCCATGATTGCTTTCATTTAGTGTGTTGAATTGTGGGATTTGCAGTCCAACTTCTGTAGTTTGTCCCTCTCATTCCTTGGTGACAAATCTGTTTTCCCTCCAAATTTCTCCTTTGCTCTGTGCTTAGGCCTGTGTGCTCAAACAGTGCACCCCCAGCCACCATTTTGTGCTCACAAGCCAGTCAGGCCAAAGCTATTTAGGGCTTCTGGTGTGATTGGTTGTTGGACCAGTTGTGGGACTAAGAGTAGGGTTAGGCTTTCTATTGGAAGTAGGGACTAGGTCTACCTGTACTATTGGCTGCTTGGACTTGTGTTGGGACTAGTGGTAGGGCTAAGGCCTTTATTGGATGTTGAGATCAGGGTTTTTTTAACTGATTGGGTCCTTGGACTAGGGCTAAGATTGGCTGTAAGATCCTGGTCTCATATTGGTTCTAGATGTTAGGGCTAGTGTTGTGATTGGATAGTGTTAGGGCTTGGGTTCCCATTGGCTGAAGGGGTCACCTGATTACTAGGGCTACAAGAAAGGCCAGGCTTAGGGCGTCTCTGCCCGGGCGTCGAGACTAAGGGTGGAGAGGACAAGGGTAGTTGCCTGTTTGGGCCTGTTAAGGGTGTAGAGGACAAGGGTAGTTGCCTGTTTGGGCCTGTTAAGGGTGTAGAGGACAAGGGTAGTTGCCTGTTTGGGCCTGTTTGAGACTGGTCGGGACTAGGGCCAGAAATGCTGCCCTCTGACTCCTTCCCTCCAAAACTCCTTTTTACTCATCCAAAAGCCTCTTCCTACTGCTAAGACTTATAAAAAAATAAAAAAAATCCTTCACTCTTTTATCCCTCCACTATCCTTTTTCAATCAAAATTAACAGACTAACATGTTCACTTCTCAAATTCCATATTCCATATTCAACTATACTAATAACTGAATAACATATCTACTACTCAAATTACTTCCTATTTATACTATACTAATTTTCAACACTAATCCTTTATGGGTTCCGGAGTGGCGTGCTACTCGCCAGGAAAGCGCTTCAACACCCATCAGGGGTAACAAGTGCTATATGAATGCAAATCTTTCTTACCCTTTTATCCATCCGCTATCCTTCTCACTCCAAGTAACAGACTAATATCCACCACTGAAATTACCTCATATTTCACCATATTAATTCACCACTAATCCTTTATAGGCTCCCTGAATAGCATGCGTCAACAAGCGAGCGATAAATAAATCCCAATCTTTGTCCTACTATATCCTTCTGCTATCATTCCAAATCCAAATAACTGACTAACCTATCTACCACTTAAAATGTACTTGCATGTTTCACTATACTAATTCAACACTAATCCTCTGTGGGTCCCGGAGTAGCGTGCTAACCGCCGAAAAAGCGATTCGACGCCTCGTCAGGGGTAGTAAGCGCTATATAAATGCAATTACAATACAATACAATACGAAATGACTGCTTTTTTAAGAATTTGTTGAGGCTTCTCAGGTCTAAGATTGGTCTCCATTTCTTCTCCTTTCTGCGTACTAGGAAATAACGGGAGTAAAATCCTTTCCCCCGTTGTCAAAGAGGAACCCTTTCTATAGCTCCTTTCTGGAGCATTAGTGAAGTCTTCCAGAGTAGAATACGTAGATTTTTGTGAAGCATAGGTCGGGGGGGGGTTTGGAGAGGAATTTGAGTGAACTCTAGTAAATGACCGAATTGAACTAATTGCAGAACCCAACGGTCTGTTGTGATTTGTTTCCAATTTTGTAGGAAATGGGAAATCCTTCCTCCAACTGTTGAGGGCACAGGTGGAATGGAGACTGGCGGTAGTGAAAGGTCATTGTCGCCGAGCAGCGCCCTTCTGTTGACCACCCTTGCCACAAAAGGAGGATTTAGTATAGGATGACTGTCGCTGCGGACGCTGCTGGTATTGTGGCCGATACTGTTGACTCGAAGAGTAGGAAGATCGGTTTTGGTAATCACCTCTTGTAGAGGATTGTCCTCTTCCTCTTGAGCCACGAAAAGGCGGATTCTTGATTTGAAGCGTACCCAAAGCTCTGGCCGTGTCGGTATCCTTTTTTATACCTTGAAGAGCTTCATCAATCTGCGTTCCGAAAAGAAGCTGCCCATCGTAGGGCATGTCCAAAATTTTTGTTTGCACTTCCGGTCAGAATGAAGTTGCCTTCAACCAACCCTGGCGTCGTAGTACAGCTGCGCCAGATACTTGGCGAAATACAGTAGAGGCAATATCCATCTCACAATCTATTATCTCGGATGCAGAACGTTCGCCCTCAAGCAAGATCTTTTTTGCTTCTTCTTTTGAATCATCTGGCAAGGCCACAAGATATAGAGTGATGTCTGCCCACATCTGCCTGTTATAGTGTCCTAACAGTGCCAAGGAATTGGATGCACGCACTGTTAATGCCGACATTGACGAGAAACATTTCCCAATTTCATCAAGCCGTCGACTTTCCTTGTCTGGAGGAGCAGCTAGTGGAGCAGAAGGATTTCTTTGATTTTCGTTGAGCAGCCTGTGTGATACAGAGTCTGGTTTGGGATGTCCTGTTAGGCAAGCTGGAGCAGTATCTGGAGCTCTGTATTTCTTATCCAGACGAGGCAATACTGGGGTCACGAGGAAGGGTTATGCATTATTTTAACACCCTGATCCCATATGTAATCTATAATGGGTATAGATCTGACCGATTTCTTAAAAGGCTCCTTAAAATCGTATAGGAAGCAATCTTGCTGGTGTGATGGCATAGGTATTTGGAAAGATTGCGCCACTCTTTCCACTATGTTGAGAAATCCCCCAATGTCTTTAGGAGGCGAGTCAGAATTACATAGTTGTCCCACTCATCATGAGTAGACTGGGAATCATGAAGTTCCCCATCCTCATGTGGTCCTCCTACTCATCGTCCGTGGAAGGCGGAGGTGGTGAAATGACAGGGCGCGGCTGTAGATTTAAAGGTAGAAGCTGCGGTCTTGGCGGTGGAGATACAGCTGGAGGTGGAGACTTTGCAGAGGTAGGGAATATCTGCTTATAGTCCATAATGAGGAATTGCAGGTCGGAAACCAAAGATGCGGGCAGACAAACCATTGGAGGTAGAGGCGGATGGTATTCTTCAGGATAAACTGTCTGATCCTCCTGTTCTTGGTCCTCATAGTCCGAACTGTCTTGATACTTCACGTTAAGTTCAGATGGGCTTGTCGCTGTCCTAAACATACTGCTCGCATCAGAATCCTCTTCATCTAAGAGGTGAGCTGGAGGCAATGGCTGGACCCTACTAGGGGAAGTTAGGGCCGGCGTCAACGTACGTTTTGTGATTTTGAGATGGACGTATGTACTTTTCAGATTGGAATCCGTCGTCGACACCGTCGACGGTGAAGCTCCGACGGGCACTATGGTCGATGGAGTTACCATCGACGGAGCCGTCGTCGACTGTGTTGTCGTCGTCGATGGAGATCTTGTTGCCGGTGTTGTCATCGTCGACGGAGCTTTCGACGCCGATGGAGTGGATGTCGATGGGACAGTCTTCGGCGACGAAGTCGTCGTTGACACAGTCGTCGGCGATCGTAGCTTCGACGGTTGTTTGGACGTCGACAATGACTTCTTTATCTTTCTTGTCGATGAAACAGACCTACTGGCTGTCGGCGATGGAGTCGCCGACGTAGATAGTGAAGAAGAGGCGACAGAATTGGAAACTGTCGTCGTCGACGAGGTTACACACAAGGCTGTAGACGTAGATTTCCTCGTCGTTGAAGCCACCGTCAACGAGGTTGTCTTCGACGGAGTGGAAGATGGCTTTTTAAAGGTGTGAAGAATCTCCTGAGGAGAAACCTTTGCTGGCAGAGCCTTGGGATGTACCTCTGAAGACTTTTTGTGTGTCTTCTTTTGAAGTGCCTGCAACGAAGGTCCTGGAGAAGCCACCCTTGGTCTTTTCTGAGAGGACTTGGAAGATATGGAAGAGCCCTCACTCTCCTCAGAAGGCTCTGATTGGTCTTTGTCTTTAAGCCTCTGCAGACAAATTAAGAGGCACCTCTCCCGATCTTCGAGGGTCTTTGAAGAAAAGGTACAACATACCTTGCAGTCCTTTGAAGAATGATCTGGATAAAGGCAGTAGAGACAATCCTTGTGTAGGTCATCCACATGAAGCCTCTTTTTACCACAGGCAGCACAGGGCCTAAAAAGGCCTTTCTTAGGAGTATCTGCCATGAAGAACTTGAGAACTTCACCCGGAAGATGGAATTATGATGTAAGAAACACTGGAAATCCAGAAATGAGGAAAGCTGAGCAGAGCTCAGAGGAGACGCCGTTAGCACGACGTGCGGTAGAAAATCTGAGGGACTAGAGCTCCTTCCCGGAAGGTTCCAGATGGTGGTGATAGCTGATTGGCTCTTCTCTAGAGTTTGGTCCTTTTTACAAAAGGACATGGATATGTTACTAATGTTAGGCCTTTGGCCTATTACTCTATATGTCTAATGGGACATTACTTTATTTATGTACTGGGGACTCCCATCCCGACGACGGGGAATGATTCAGGCATTGAAACTATGAAAGATGCCCTAATACTGGATACATTCCTAAGCTTTTTTACAATGATACTACCCATAATATGTAAAGAGTATAACTACTGTGAATCCATTTTAATTCATGTATGTGCAAAATATGAAATATAATCTACTCTCCAATTTATCACGATCTCTAGAACTTTCATGCAAACTAGTATGAAACATGTTCAATAATTTAATATCGCCTTTTTGCACATTTGTTCAGTTACTAGAGGATACATACCTGTGGTTGTGTGCAGTGGAGAGTCTTGGGGTGGGGACCTTGCTGGTGACCCTGCTTTGTGATCTTTTACAGCCTGTTTTAACATATCCACATTACAGTTGAACTCGTCCAATAGTTCTTTTGTCCAGCCACATCTAGTTTTAATGGCATCACCATAATGCATCCAGTGGCTGCAACTGTCCCCTGTAAAGAAACAAATACAATGAAGACAAGGTAAACTAACTCAATATACCTATGTTGGGAGGACTTCAGCCACCCAGAAGGAATGGGGAATATAGAGCTGATGCAATCTCCCTATGCCTAAATAATGTCTAACATAACCAGATTCTCTTCAAATGCACTCCAATGCCTTTGTGCCAAGTTTGTGCTACATACAATTGCACAATATCTACTCAACCCTGCAATGCTAAATTAAAAATGCTTGGGTAACATCCAATTCCAAGGGAAATTTCTCTATAACGTGTTGTGCCTTCTCCATTAATCTTCTAGGTAAGATTCCCCTGTTGGGGCGAGAAAGTCCTTCGCATTGTAATGGATGTGTTCCCCTGTCCCGAGTGGCCCAACTATACTGTTGTCTAAATCCCTAATGCTGATTTTTGTTATCATAGGCAAACCGGCATTATGCGTGTGCGCCATGTCATAGGCCTGTCTCAGGGATTGTGGTTGTTGAACTGGGAGGGGTGCCAAAACAAATACTCTCATAGTGATGAAAGGCTACTGTCTTTACCAAGAGTTGCTCAGAAAAAGCGCAGTGGTGGCAGCATACGGTGTAGTGGTCAGTAGAAGTGAACTGGTCCTTAACCCACAATTGGACAACATTAATTTAGTTTGTAGTGCTGCACTGTGCATATGTGATGTGCATGTGCTGGGTTTATGTGTGCCTGTGAATGATACAATACAGGAATACTGCAGTGCTGTGTGTTTGACACATGCATGTGCTTGGTATATGTGTACCTGTGAGTGGCACAGTACATGAAAGATATAGTGATGCGCAGTACGAGTATGTTGTGCATATGTGCTGGGTACATGTGTGCCTGTTAATGGCAAAATACATGAAGAATGTAGAGCTGTGCAGTGAGTGTATGTTATATGCATGTGTTGGGTGTATGGGAGCCTGCGAGTGGTACAATACATGGCTGCCTGGGTAACATTTTGGAAGACCCAGGCCTGCATGGTGAAACATGAGAGGGGGTAGAGGAATCCACCGCTTGATTTGTGTATTTTTTTAAATTGTTTTTATTAATGGCCAGATACAATACACAGCTCAGACATTTTACACCCGGTACTGCATGAGTGGTTCCCAGAAGTCTTTAGGGCGAGATACTTCCGGCAATTCTTCTGCATAGTTTTTTAATTGCTCTTTGTAGTAAATCATGTCCGTGATCCAATTTTTGTGGTGTGGTGTCTGCCTACTTCCCCATTTCATGGCTCTTCTTCTCTTGGCCAGGATTAATGCCACAGCCAGCAATTTACGTCTCCCAATCTGTTTATTTTTGTGTGTCCCCAGTAGCCAAACTTGTGGTGTGCTGGGTATTTGCTCAGCCAACATTTTTGTCTGGGTGCTTGTCACTGTTTGCCACTAAGGTTGAATTTGTGGACATGTCCAGGTGATATGTAAAAGGTCTACCTGTGTGGCGCTACAGCGCAGGAATTTGTTGTCCTCACAAATGCCATATTTATGTAGCTGAGCTGTGAATAATATATTTGTTGTAAAAAATTTAAGTGAATGATTCGTAGGTTGCAATTAGATGTGAGCATTTGTGTTAGTCCACAGCTGTATCCCCAGTCTTCTTTGGACAGTGGGCAGCCTTATGTGTCCTCCCATCTTTGTAGAGCCTGTTCTCTAAATTGTTCCCGCTGGGCTGCATTATAGAGGTTCGTTACAAGACGTTGGCGTGAAAGTGATGTTAGGAGTATTAGTAGAACGTTATGTGTTGGCAGTTCGATGGGAAATGTGGGATAAATATCTCACTGCCGCCTTTAATCAAAAGTAAGCAAATAGCTTTAGTGGTGTGCGATGTGCCACTTCAATCTGTGATATGATCTGGCTACTGGGGAATACATCCCCCATTGTGCACATACCCATATCACACAGCAGCTTTAGCATGTTGTTCTCTTGTATTACTGTTAGTTGGGGATTTTATCGCAGTGGCAAAACTGGGGCATATGCTGGGAGCTTGTTGGCTTGTTTTTGTCAGCATGTACCATGCTGCAGACGTGTTGCATGCTGGTTTGATTTCGGCTCTTGGGGTGTACTGTTTCGGCACTAGTAGAAGAGTGATAAGGGGAGTCGGATGGGCACTTTCATTTTCCACTGCTATGTAGGGTATATGTGCATGCGGGTGTATCCTATAGTGCGCATGTTGCACTTGAGAGCAGTAGTAATAGAGTTGTAAGTCTGGAGCTCCAAAGTCCCCTTGCATGTATGGCCTGGTCAGCTCTTTCCATCCCACTCTTGGCTGTTTACCTGACCATGTAAGCTTAGTAATGCATGTGCACAGTTTTATAAAAAAAAAACTGTTGTGCGACCGGTATGTTTGTGAATAAATAAAGAAAGCGAGGCAGCACTACCATCTTTTGTATAGCAATTCTGTCAGCCAGTGATAGTGGCAGCCTAATCCATCTATCCACTTGGCTTTCCAATTTTGTAAGGGCCATGCCATAGTTGTCGCGTATTACCAACTTGGGTACTGGTGTATCTATACCCCTAAGTATTTTACCGGATCTGTTCGCCACTGCAATGGGTAGTCTAATTGGGGTTGTTTTGTAGTGGGTTTCAAAGTGATTACCATGGACTTAGTCCAGTTTATACTTAGCCTCGATTAGTGCTCAATCGTATGTATTCCCTTATTAATTGATTTAAATTATCTCCTGGGTGGCGGGTTTATAAAACCATATCGTCCGCATAAAGTGATATGCTCACAGGCCGTAGTTGAAACTGTAGTGCTGCGTTTGAGTGTTTTTGCAGGATTTTGCATGCCAAGGGTTCAAGTGCCAGTGAATAGTAGTGGGGAGAGTGGGCACCCCTATCGCGTTCCTCTGTAAATATGTATAGGGTCAGCCGTAATGCCATTGATCCTGAGTCTCGCACATGGTTCAGTGTATAGCAGTTTTATCCGGCGCAGGAACGGATGTGGAAATTCCATCCTATACAAGACGGAAAACATGAATGGCCACTCCACTGAATCAAATGCTTTAGCTGCATCCAATAAGGCTGCAGCTGCTGGTGTGTTTGGGTGTAATTGATGGAACAGTGCGAAGATAGTTCGTAGGTTGTGAGTCGTTGACCATGTTGGAATAAATCCAGACTCGTCTGGCAGGACCAATTTCTGCATTAAGGGTTGCATTCATAGTGCTATAATTTTAGCTAATATTTTGGCATCCAGGTTGATGAGGGACAGTGGGCGATGCGAATCACATGGAGTCAAATCTTTTTCTGGTTTAAGTAGTGTGATTAGCAGGGCCTCCCGCAGTGATGGTGGAAGAGGTGTGGCGCCGCGGCCAGGGCGACTGACGCTGGAATCTGGGGATCACGGTTCGATCCCCGGCTCCGGCGGCAGGTTAGCCCAGCACCATGTGACTCTGGGCAATAGCTCGCTTAATCTCCCCGACGGCCCCCCAGCGCCTAGAGACCCTTACGGGTGATTGTGCGCTTTACAAATGTGGACTTTTTTACTTTTATGGTGGGGGGAGTCCCCTCTTCATATGCTTCCGAATACATCGCTGTTAAGTAGGGTATAAGCAAGTCACTATATTCTTTATGAAATTCACCTGGCAGGCCATCTGTCCCCGGGGCTTCATTGTTTGGGAGGGATATAATGGCTTCTTTTAATTTGTCTTCGGTTATAGGGTAACTAATGTATTCCTAGTGCTCATTAGCGAGCCAGACTAGGGGTATATCGTCTAGACACTTGTTTATATCCTCCTCAGATGTGGATGCCTGTGTAGAGTATAATCATGCATAATATTCAGAGAAGCAGTCTATAATGGCGGGTGTATCATAATGTGGGGTGTCCTGCGCATCTACGATTTGGGTGATATGTGAGGCGGGCGTGATGTCTGTATCCTACTTGCCAGTGTGCGGCTGGGCATACTCCCTCCCCATAGTTCCACACCATATATCTGAGTGACATATATTTCATTTCACGATCTGCAAATTTGTGATGAGTGTTCAGTTTGTTTCTAATTTCTGTGAGCAGTGCAGGGTTTAGAGTACGAGCATTTTCAGTTTCTAACATTTTTATATCCTTTTCTGTTTTGCTTAGCTGCTGCTGTATAGCTTTCAATATCTCGGTATGTTTGCCTATGCAAAACCCACAAATTCTCACTTCAAAAGCTTCCCATAGTATTAGGGCACTGCATTGTGCGCAAAATACTTTGTGATGGCCTGTCTCAGCTCTGTCCGAAACACCTGGTCTAGCATCGCGGATGTCTTGGGCATAGGTTTCACAGACTCTGTCCATGTACTCTTGATTTGTCTATTGCTGCTTCCCTGTAAGCTGGGGGTACACACTGGAGAGGAGGAGAGCCAGGCTCCCCTACCACACTTAAAAAGGTTGCTCTTTGATTGGGAGGCAGGTCACAAGAAGGGGCCTAGACACATCTCAGGAAGGAGATAGGGCTCACACTGGAATCATAAAGAGAAGGGCTGTGGCCCTGAGCTCACCTTTTGATACACATATCACTGTGGCTGTCATCTAGGTGTTAACGTAAAGTCTCTCCCATGGCCTTTGTTGTGGGGTTATCAGCGTTGGAGTCACTACTGCTTGTAACAGACTGCTTTCTGGAGGAAGAGGGAGCAGAGGAGCGGGCACTTCAAAAGAAAGCAGATCCCAATATAAATTTCAAAGACTCAGACACTAAATCACATACTATAAGAAGGGTAGCTTGAGACCCCAAAGACTGTCGACTGTCAAGCAGCCCTTCAGGCTGTATGAGTAGGAGAAGCTCTGCAAGACTTCTGTCTGTGACCAGGACCGGGGGCCAAGGCCTGCTAGCCTCCCAGCAGGGGACATCACCCAGGGAATCTAAGAACAACTACCCTGGAGCCTGGAGCACTAGCGCCTGCCTGCTTGCCAAGACCAGTGTGTCCTATGAGAAAGAGGAAAACGTTGGAGGGAGCGAGGTCCAGTGGGGAATCCTGGTGAGTGGATTCCCTTAGCAACTTCTACACAGGTCTGGTTGTTTCCCGTGTGCAGTACAAATCGTTGACGCTCATATGCCAGGAGGGCTACAGTGAAGTAAGCCCTGATCATGGTCATGCCTAACGGGTCATCACCCATGTACAGTAAACAACTGGCAACCCCGTATGCCAGGAGGGCCTACTGTGAAGAGACTGCCATACTCCAAGAGCCATTAACAATGTACAGTGGAAAGCCAGCGACCGCGTATGGCAAGAGGGGCTGCCATGGAGAGATTGCCATGCTGAGTGGGCCATCACCCAGGTGCGGTGGGGAGATTGTGACCCCATATGCCAGGAGGTGCCGGCTTGAGGAAATCAGCTGTGCAGATATGGTCAGAGTCTGTGTGCTGTGGAGAGAGGGTGACCATATGCCAGAGTGGGCCACCGGGACCAAGCAAGAAATGTGACTTGGTCAGGTTCGTCACCTGAGGAGAGAGGCCACTACGGACGTGCATCGTGCATTAAGGTCAGTGTCAGGATGTTCATACAACATCTCCCCACCCCTTGTCATGGGAAGGACCAAAAGAACGTACCCAGTTTGGAGGAGTGGAGGAGCCACAAATAACTCCCTTGTTGGTGCAGTTGCAATACTGTGTGAGAAGAACTAATGGACCCAAGTGCAGTTGCCTGGGCTACGTGTTGGGCTGCGTGTAGAGAACCTACTGGAGACAGCTACTGCAGCTCCAGTGCTCATGTATATGGCATGCTCAGGAACTTCGGTCACTCCAATCCTACAGGTCAGGGTAAGACTAATTTCAGGCCTGTAGGCCCCAGGGAAAACTAGCTTGCCCGACAACGATGCCAGGCTAGAACACTTCTGACTTTAGTACAGAGTTGGAATGGAACTTCTGAGACTTGGGCTACTAATTGGGCTTCACCTAAATGTTGCCTATAGTGAATGGGCAATATCCACTATTGCTAGACCGAGGAGGGAATGGGACTTAGGAAACCACGTAAAGAAACACTAGAGCCATGAGTTCAGGGGACTGTGGAAATTGTTTGTAAATTACGTATTTCCCTTTGTGTTAGTAGCAATAGAATAAATACTTATTATTTCATTAACGTAAGTATGTGACCAGACAGTTCTTTAATGCTGCTGCTCTGCAAATTTTGTGTTGTGTACATGGTTCACTCCCTGTATCCACCTCCAACCCGAGAAGCCTTGCACTGCTTGACCCATGCTATTCCGGAGAGTCAAGTGCTGAAGGGGTACTTGTCCCTGTTGCACAGAATCCATAGTAGGTCAGGTCCTGGGACACCAGAAGTAAAATACCTCAACCCCCATAGTTGTGCCTAGTAACCACTGTTTGCCTCTTGGTCCTCTGAACAGGATTCTGACAGCCCCTAATAGTTATTATCAGTCTTCTGGTTCGTTTGGAATTACATTTATCGCTACAAAACCACTCAAGTAGAAACACCAACACTTATACAACAGGTTTTAACACGTAAACGTGACTGAAACATCCCTGTAACTACGATTTCCAGGCTCTTGAAGTGTATGTACCATATTTTTCAAAGCCATTACCTATACAGATGTGACTCTCAGAACAAGGGAGTGTGTCTGATGATATTAAAGGCAGTTTTAGATATGTATTGCTACATAAATAAGCAAAACTTCAGTCCCCATGGTTATGAACTTTCCTCCACCCTTTCCTTCACTCAGACTCTTGAAATGATAAACCACATCAGTAGTGGGTGAAGCAACATTTCTCAAAAACATCAAGTAGGCCATGTAGGGCACAGTGGTAGCCTAAATCCACTACAAGCCCTATGAATCCATAACACAAAGAAGCGAAGAGTATAGCTCCCTCACGATAAAGTGTATAAAAGTGACATCATTTGTATACAAAATCATACCAATGACAGTCTGGGAAAAGACATGGACCGCATGGCAAGGGAAATAGCACAGTAAGTCACATTTTGTGCAACCACCGGGCTCTACCGACAACAATGAGCCATTCCCGGACACCAATCTATTTTAGTCTGGCCCAGCAAATTTTTAGCAAGAAGAGACTGGGTGTGAAGTGACGGCAGTCGGAGGTGACCTGGATTCTAAATTCTGACTTCTGCCATTCAACTTGTATAGATTAGTTTTGGGAAAAGCAATTTACTTCTCTGCGTTTCAGTACCATTAGCTGCCACAATTGGAGGGACTCCGGAACAGAAAAAATGCTATCATTTAGCATTATATAAAATTAGGCAATTACACCTTTGTTTTCTCTGATTACGTTAAGTGCTCCTTATTGGCTATAAAAAAAGATTATAAAATTGATACCTCAAGGAGACAATCAACAAGGAGGTGCTGAAAACAGAACACATTAAGCCTATTAGGAAGGGTATATTTGCACATTAAGGACCACCACACGCAAAAAAAGCATCTGATTTCCTATTTACATTCATGAAGTTTCACAGTGTCTCTACAATCTGGATTCTTATCTTGGCTCTCTTACTTAATAGCACTGTATGTTCTGACACTAATGATTATGATGACAAATGATATTTATTAACCAAGACAATTGCCCAGTTATGGGTATCCTAGATCTGGGAAAACTGCTCGGTAACAAGTGAATAATTATAGAAAGAGAGGGTTTTTAACCTTCTTCCTAAATTGTAGGGAATGGGTGACGTTTCTAGCATACTTACAATTACTCCATTTGTCTTCTTGAATGTTCTACAGTTAATTGTCAATTATTCTTTATTGGAGTTTTATGAAAAGCTCTATGAATTGGAATATTGTTGCCTCAGAAGAAGGAGAAAGGGGAGCCACTCAAACTTTTCAGCTTTAACAGTGGAAGGTTAGCAACTTTTCAATGGCCGATGTCAGGTGCCTTCTCGTTTGGTAGGGCTAGAAGACTTCATATAAATTACCCAGAGCCTGTCTACAGAATATACACTCAAGTATTCATTCATTGCATCAAGTGTTGGGCCTGCTTCAGAAGGCTGGCTCTTAAGTTTAAGATGGATCTGTGTGACATCCGCATATACATTGTAACCAATTTAGTGGGCATCAAGTATGAATTCCAGTGAGGTTAATTATGCATTGATAATTCAGAGCAAATACAGAGCGTTTGGGGTCTCCACATGTTATGGTTGTTGAATTTGATAAAGAATGAATCTGGCTGGCTTGATGGATTTGACTGGAAAAGAAGAAAGTAATCCCTTAAACCAGCACAGATGGCCATATGAAAGATACAGATTTTGTGATCAACAATATCAACTGCAGCTGAGAGGTCTAGAAGTATCAAAGACTCCTATTGCACATTGACCCACATGGTGAGCAACTCTTGAGTCATATTCACTAGAATGACTTCAGTACCTCCGAAAGGGACGAATCATAAATTACAAGCCACTCGCCATCTAGTTTTTAGCTGTGCATTTACTACAGGTTCAAATGACTTTGCGATGCAAAGTAGGACGCAAACTTGTTTACACTAAGGATGTCGGGATCAACATTTTATATGAGGAGTGGTGCGAGGATGGCTTGTAAGAGTTTAGCAGAGCTTTGACTATTGAAAGCAAAACACAAGTCCGTTGTAATTACGGCCTATAAGAACATGTATATGATAATTTTAAAGTAGAGCAAATGCAGTGAAAAGTCTAAAAACAAAGAAACCGCTGATAAACTATTAGATATTATAAACATGCTAGTGGCAGTCTATTTAATTAAGGATACACTACAAGTATTAACCTACTGTATTGGGTAAAGTTGGATAATATTTCGACTGATTATTTTTATCAGATACTATTTAGATTTTACTTCCTGCCTTTTCTACACACAAACACACACACACACATATATATTTATAATTTATAACATACATACTCACATATATACACACACACACACAATTTAATATATGTCAGACTCTTTCTATCCCCTATTTTTGTTCTGTGTTATTTAGCATAACACAGAACATAGCTGTTGTGGTGGACAGATCATTTGAAGACAAATTATTAACACAGTAGAACTAATCCACATTGTAAGGGTCATAGCAAAGATCAGCATTTTATTAAGGTGTACTCAACCCCACTGCCCAATTTAAATCTTGCAGTTGCATATACCACTCAACAAGCACACATGCTACATTGGATGCTATGAGGTAGTCTACACTCAGTTACCCTAACTCACTGAATTTAATTTGCCAGTTTTAATGTAGAAATCGAAGAAAAAGGCATCAAAATAGTCAATCCGGCTCGGGGTACATCAGAAATGTGGCTATATAAAATGGCAGCAGCAGCTTTTACCAGTGCAGATGTTTGAGTGGGCTTCAGTGTAGCTGAAAACATGGGGCTCTGGATTGACCCTTCGACAGTGATAAAATCCCTCTTTGCAGACTGTCCCACTCTTTGCCTGTATTGATTTCCTTTCATGCAATGAGCTAAACAGGAGATGCCTTTCTTATTTATTACTTTTTTGTGATAACGGGATTGAACGTAATATGACTTACATTCTTTTTGGCAAAGTGGACAGCAGCTAGTGTGTCCACGGCATAACTGACTAGAATTTAATGATGTATTGTCCGAAAGCAACTGTAAATCTCTCCGGATAACAGGCATTTTGCTCACGCAGAATCCTCTATGTAGACCAGCAACATAAAAGACTTGCCGAAAAAGCCTTACCCGGTAGACATAAAGGTAAACAAGCATTGCAAACACACAAATCCTGACCTTTCAAATGTGGGAGCAACTATTTACCAATACTTTGCCCCCCACATGGCTGTCATGCCTGCTTACAACTTTTTCTTGTGCTTTATAACGGCATGCCATGCATGACTCCAGATGTCATACGCAAGCGACTGACCCAAACCCCTCTTGGTGTATTGCGTTGTTAGGTGTTAAGTAGGTTTTTATCTCTCAATTCTGACAAGTAATGTCTTTGATCGAACTGATGCAAATGTACAACAGTTGTATTTTTTGTGATTATAACTTAGACTTAGGCCCAAACTACACTGCTTTCCATAGTTAAAATGCAATAAAAATGTGTTTACAAATGTTCTCCATGTGAAATGATTTTTTCAAAAGCTTAATGTTGCAAAAACAGTCTATATTTTCCACAGAGCTAGATTTCCTTTGCTATCCCCAAATATTAATTGGTTGAATTTCTAAGACTTCTATTTAGATCATCGGCTATGCAGAGGTACGATTTACTTTAAAAGGTCTCCCTACCTGTTACCATCTTCTCTATTCCATTTCATTTTTACCTTCAATGTTTTATCAAGACTTCACAATTATTTTTTAGATTGTTCAAGGTATCGGATATTGTTAAAGTAACAGATGTCAGGCTAGTCTCAAACATTCTCATGGTGTGCCTCAGTCTACTTATGTCCGCTCTGTCTTATCACTCTGCAAGGCGTTAATTGGTCTATTATTTACATGGAATGTGATTTCAAAGACAAAACACTTTCAGGTCACTTAAAATGAAGATGACAGATACAGCAGAGGGAGAGAGACAGTGTAAGTAAGAAAGAGTCCCTTCAAAATGGTGTTCAGCCAGCAAGGTAGGGATAGAGGGCCAGAACCTGTAGATATGGGAGGTCCGAACTTCTAGTCTTAACCAGATCAAATATGCATGCAAATTAATTGTCAGGTGGCGATGTGCACAAAGCGGTTGTCATGTGTTTCATGATTCAAGGCAACTTTGTTCTATTCTTAAGGCCTATTCATATAAACAATCTGTTTTTTAGAATCATGTACTAGGGGAATCTGAGGTTACCACAAAAAAATGGTGTGATCTTAGGTTCCAAGTGGGAGATTAGCGAGTGGGCAAAGTATCATGGGCCCCTCATACATGCCTTGTACATGGGAAATGGGTAAAAGTACGTGCATTAAACCAGGGTCGGCCTTAAAGAGTTTTTGCTGCCCAAGTCGAGAATGTCCATGTGCACCCCTCATACTTCTCCCTCACATGCATACACAACAAAACATTAACATGAGCACATCCAGCACCATTTTCATCTGTTATAAATCACATGTTTCATTTTCACGCTTTATGGAAGAGCTTAAGCAAAGTTAAAACATTTTAAAGCTAATAGTAAGTTACCTTAATATGATCAACCTTCTTAGAACATCAATGCGCTCCTTCGGATGCACGACAGACGCTCAATGTGTTCTAAGTTTTGTTAATAGTGTTATGTGGAACCACTGGAGACTATTACGACATTGTTACTGATCCTATGACTGTACCAAACACATCAGCTTTTATAATGTAATGTGTCGTTGTATGATATTATGTATAACTCCAATTGTTCTTGGCTCTATGTAAACTAAATTGAAAATCAATAAACCCTATTAAAAAATAAGAAGTTACCTTAGTAGCACATTTTTAAATTTGCACTTTTCACTGCCATCGAGTACATAAGGTAAGGGTTTTGTGTTTTATGAGAGGGGATAGTGCAGAAAACCATTATAAAAACGCAAGCAGTGCATTGTATTTACTCAGTGATGATATACTACGGACAGCTATTGAGACTGGGAGACGTGTGTTTCTCAATAACGACCTTCAGTGTGCCAATGACTTCAACATGTTCATTGAAAAATAGTTAACCAGGCCCTCAAGCTTGGAATAAATGGCCTCCATGGAAGAAAGTATTTTTTTGTCTCTGTGTTCTTGCTGTCTATTCCAATGCCTGGGCATGCCATTGTATTGGTTCTGCCCTGCATTAAATACTCCTTTACAAATTAATCCAATCTTACTACTACACAACTGTGGAAGATTGACTACAAGATCCGAGACAGAATTAGTCCGAATTAGTATCTGGAGGAGGCAGTAAAGTGAAAACGCGAGAATACTGTGCTGGCGAAGGTTTAGATCCAGTTTAGTTAAAACTACGCTCATAAAAGGCATGCAAAATAAACACGCAGTTGTCTAAACTACCTATGGGACCTATTTCTGCTCTGACTGACAGTCTGACTGATAAAACGAGAGCTAAATTGAAACTCTGGGGAGAGGAGTTGGCCTAACGGCTAAGGCGCTCGACCTCGAACCTTGGGATCTGGGTTCGAGTCTCGGTAACGACGCCAAAAACCTCCTGTGATTCTGGGCAAATCACTTAATCTCCCCGTGCCTAAAAAAAATGAAAGTTTGTGTCCTCATGTAAAAAAACAAAAAACGTAACTTGTCTTGTACTACGTAAAGCGCTCTGGTACCTGATTCGGTATGGGTCTAGTTCGCGCTATATAAAACTCTACAAAAAAAAAAGAAGTCCGTGCATGGCCTCAAGTTACTTTAAACACATTTCCATTGCAGATATATCTAATTTGGTTAGCAATAAAAGAGAGTCCCTCTGCATCCATCCCTCTGCTCGTTAAAACAGTGACAAACTAAGGGCCATATGTATCAACACATTTCCCCATAGACACAGAATGGGTAAAACCCTTTGATACATCTGGCCCTTAACCTTACTGAGCCAAAAGTAGAAAACCCTATACGATACTGCAACAACTGTGAGTACTCCTTTTTATAGAGACTCACTTGTGGGTTGTACCATAACTATTTTAGTAACTGTTTTGCTAACCTGGATTTTGACGCTTTCATTGGATTGTATGTTTTTAATAAGTATGATTTTTTTCTGTGAGTTTCACTTCCAATTTTATTTCTGTTGTGAAACTGCTGTAGCTTAGCAAATCTAGGAAGAGTGGATAAGCAGCTTCGAAGAGCACACCAACACAGGAACATTGTCTTGCACCAAACATAGAAAGCATTTACGTAGTACGATCACGCTAAATATTTCATATGAGTTTTTAAAAACACTGGTGAACCCACATCAGAATCTCCACAATGTTTAATCAAACATTCCTCTGTAGGAGTTGCATGGGGAGGTATCTTAGCAACAGCTAAGAGTGTGTTCAGCTAATGTTTAAACTTCTGGATTATCTGCACCACACTGAGCATAATCTACCCTCCGGTGTTTTTGCATTTTAATATGTAGTCATGTAATGAACATTGTTTGCTAACTTTTTCAACTTAACTTGCAATTGAAGAGCCAGACAAAAATCTAAAATACCTCGACCTACCTGTAACATGGGAGGGATAATAGTCCACAGTTATTTGGCTAAATGACAGCTGCATTGCGCCTCCTGTAATACGCCTGTTAAATCCTTCAAAGATAAAGTGCATGAAACTGGATTAGTTTACAATTGAGTTTTAACAAGCACCTCAATAACAGTGCATCGAGCGTAATAAAACATAGCTAGCAAAGCATGACATTTTAATAGAGTTTAATAGCATAACAAATCCTTTCTTTGTAGATAAAGGTATGACTAACTGCATGTGTGCAAATGTGTGCAAAAGAGATCCAAATTCGAATGCAGTCTATGTTCTTTTAGGTTTTAACTATGAAATGATAGCCATAGTTATTTGTATTTAGAACACTTCCTTGGTGTACAATTCTGAGATAAATTAAAAAGAATCAGACTATTAATGATTCAACGTCCCGTCATAAACTGTATATCTGACCTGAAACACCTGCACTTACTTCAATTTTCAGGTAATTTATTGCATCACTATGTGCAAAGAATTAGCTCAGGTTCTTGGAAATGAGCTTTAATCGTATAACTAACTTGCAATAGACTTTTAGAAATATAAAATCCCGACTAAATCTCCACAAAGTTCAGAAACGCCCAAGAGAATATATTCTAATAAACCTGATGGTCGGAATATTTCTTCCAGTTTGCCTGCATTAAACGGGCCACAACATTAGAGCCGGTCACCAAAATCAATGAAAGAAGATCCCTCACAGATCATGCATGCCAGTGTTTTTCACGCGAAACCCACACATCCCCCACTACTCCACCCCCGCTGCCTGTCCAACTCAATTGTCAGAGCCAGTTTGCATTCCCAGTTCAGCCCTGTCAGCAACAAATTATCAGGGAGATACGAAAACTGGGAGAATCAGAGTTTGGGAGTGCTAAGAGAGGATGACCCTTGCTACTTAATTTTTGTAAAGGTAATTAGGAAAGTGACCATGGCCCATATGGTAACCTCAGTAGGGGGGAGGGGTGGGGGGGGAAACTGTATTAACAGCGCGGTCAGAACCACTTGTGGTGTTACAACGCAAGCGTTACCACGCTTCTCTTTACCACGCATATTCCTTTACTACTGTAAAGGTGGTTAAGGCGTATGCGTGGTAAAGCCAGTCAGTGCTCTAGATTCGGAGTGAATGGGCGGGGGTGTGAGAGTTGGAGAGACTTCCTACCCGGCGAGAATGGAATGAATGGGAAGGATCGGGTCCGCGGCTTGGTGAGTAGTTTTCTCTTTTTAGTGTTAGGGACGGGGTACTTATCATGGCTGGCGACCGGGTTTTAGGGATCAGGGTGGTGGTGGGGGGGGGGGGGGGGGGGGGGTCAGGGTAGTTTTTTAGGGTTGGGTGGTTTTAGGGCTGGGGGATGGGTTTTAAGGCTCAGGGTGGAGGGCTGGGTGGCGGTTTCAGGGCTCAGGGTAGGAGGCTGGGATGTTTTATGGGCTGGGGCCTGGATTTTTTTCAGGGCATGGTTTTAGGGTCCAGGGAGGCAGGGAGGGGTGTAACCTTTACCACCCATATGCCTTTACCAATCATGCCTTGACAACAACATTTGTTGTAAAGGCATGCGTGGCAAAGGCATGTGTGGTAAAGATGCGGTTGTGGTTCTGTCATACAACCCTCAGTAGGGTTATGTGAGACATACCTGCTTCATTAACATGCAAGCCAAGATGGACTGGGCGCACGACTCTCAGAAGATAGGCAAGATATCTGTCTTTCTTCTATGTTACCCAAAGTTTGTCAGTACATTGAAAATCTTTATTATCCCCAAACTGCAGTTCTTGACCACAATTGGAACATTCCATGGTTATCTCTGTGACAGTAAGTTGACTACCTCGGGGTAAAGCAATGCCTTTACCGAAGTCATGAAGCCAGCTTAGTCAGATGCTATTGATAATGTTCCAATGCTGCAAGTCAATCTGAACAAAGATAAATATACTCTGCTGATCACTCAGTCACGCACAGTCGAAGAATGGGCTGTGCCTACTGCCACTCAGTACAGCAATGTGGCATCGTTGATACACAGAGAGGTTGAGCGCTGTCTCTGATTCTGTCCCTTCACCTGTGTAGACCTATCCGAAACACTCCAGATGTTCTGTGAAAATCTCCTACAACCAAGCACCAAGATTTTCTGTCTCTAAATTGTCAGCCAAGCACTAGCTCCCACAAAGCTTAGAGTTTAACAATTTTAAGTCACAGATCCATCCCTGGGATCACCCTGATGCTGAGGTCAACCCAAGTTACACGGGCGTGCTGCTCTCACACAAATTCCAATCAATATTAGACTGTTGTTGAAAGTGCTCCGAAATACAAAGACGATGGGTCTTACTGGGATAGCGAGTTCAAAAGATTCTGGGGTTGCCTGTGAGAATCTGCTAGGTGGAAGCCATGCTGCTGTCACTCAGGGCAGCTATGGCAGGAGCACAGAAAAAAAAACTGAAATCAATGACAGGATACATGAAGGCCCGCAAGCAAAGTCCATCTTGGCTTGCATGTTAATGAAGCAGGTATGTCTCACATAACCCTACTGAGGGTTGTATGACAGAACCACAACCGCATCTTTACCACACGTGCCTTTGCCACGCAATCCTTTACAACAAATGTTGTTGTCAATGTTGTGGTAAAGGCATATGGGTGGTAAAGGTTACACCCCTCCCTGCCGCCCTGGACCCTAAAACCATGCCCGGAAAAAAATCCCGGCCCCAGCCCATAAAACATCCCAGCCCTCCACCCTGAGCCTTAAAACCCATCCCCCAGAATGCGTCAGCTAGGCTAATTTGCAATGTCCCTTACCGCCATTCCATTTCACCCCACCTGAGGAAACTTCACTGGCTCCCAATAAAACTGCGCATTCAATTTAAAGCCTTAACCCTGGCCTTTAGAGCTCCCAATGACCGAGGCCCCACCTACCTACGTCGTAGAATGAGGTTTTCACACGCACCTCGAAACCTCAGATCCAACCATCTCTGCCTCATGATCTGCCCCCGTTATCGTCTTGCACGTACGGGAGGAAGGGCCCTTGCAGTGACCACTTCCAAACTATGGAATCAGCTTCCCTCAGAGATAAGATTTCTGACATCAGAACCCCTATTTCGGAAAAAACTAAAGACCTGGTTTTTTTCCCAGATCTAACTCTATTCCTTCCATCATACTCCCCTGACCCTCCTGAGTTAATGTCTTCAGCGCCGGGACACCTCACAGGTAGCTGTGCGCTCTACAAAATACTAAATAAATAAATAAATAAATATACTGATTGGCTGAAGGATGCTTCAATCACATGTAGATACGACAATAAAGCACGAGAGTTAATGTACTAATTATACAAAAATACATCAAACTGTAGCTGCTAATAATTCAACGGAGGTATCAAAGGTAAAGATGTTTCACCTTTTTCTGTGGAATGAATGTCATCACATATGTGCAGGTCCAAATGAGAAATTAGTAAATGATGTGATGTTTCTTTTACATCAAATTGATAGAAGAGCTTTGCAATTGCGTCATTCTGTTCAGGTGTTGCTGATGTTTGATGGGGCTTAACTTGCTGAGAACTCGCTGCAGGAGTGGAAGTCTGCAAGACATGATATTACAAGTTGAGGTATGTTTTTAATTACTCAAAGGCCTTAGAAAAATAACAATAATTCTTGTAAATGATAAAGTATAATGAGATGTCAGGTAATTTCAAGAAATAAATAAAATAACAATAAAACACACATATATCTTTATTTGTTAAATCCATTACAATCAGTAAATATATCTTAACACACAAATGAAAAGCCTCAATGAAAACCCATTTGCACACGTGGATTGTGAATTAATTTCAGCAAAACCAAATATAATCAATTAATAAAAGATAGCATTAAATCAGTCAGGCATACACTATAGCACACCCTTGAGGTGGTCACAGACAAAGATATAAAAAGCCTTAATACAATGCTTTATAAATATAATAATCAAAACAGGGTCTGATCAAGCTGGCTTTGATATCCAACAAATTGGCTTAATGGTTTCAGAACCACATCCAGAAACATAACCAACAAGCAAACTATCCGCATATATGTATTTCTACTCAGGCAGTAAAAGATTGCTTCTGGCATGTTAGTACCCCAACCAGTATCAGGGTAGGTTTGATTCAATGCATTCCTTAAAAGCAAAATTGGGGCATAGGCAAATAATATGTTGTAATGTCTCAGCTTTAAAACTTGAGAGAAGCAGGAGAAATATTCGCCATAAAAATGTGGGTGGTACTGGAGTCACAATTGGCCGCTGCTGAAAATCATATATGACCCAAGTTCATAAGTGGTAACTACATGCTCGAAATATTTCCTTACTGTTTAATCTGGCTAGTCTGATCAATACTTTTAAGATTAATTTTCAATTTAAGTAACGGTTTAAAGTTCAAAAAGAACCAATCAGTTTCCGCTCTCTAAAGACTTTCAAGTTTTCGAAAGCACTCACTATCCTAAGTGCATCACTTTTCTAGATCTCGTCGTCATCTTCATCTGAGCTATCTAGATTCTCCTCAGGCAGTAGTTCACATAAGTCCCCTCTGAAAGAGTTCCACGGTGTCCAAATTTTGTTCCATTTACGCAGACTTCCCCTGTTTTCATACACTGTGCGCTCGGTCACCATGATCAAGTCCATATTCCTGCACCACAGTGCTAACATGGGGGGATCTGCTGCGCCCCATCTCTGCGCTATGTCTCTCTTCGCTACCATGCAACCGAGGGTACTCCAAGTTTGGCCGTAGCGAGTGAGGTCAGTGGGGTCCCAGACATTGAGGAGACATTTTCGTGGCTCGGGCAGAAGGGAAACTTGTAATGTTTGTGAAATGGTGCACAGGACCTGTCGCCAGTACTCCACTATAACAGGACAATCCCAATCCCCCGCATCCCCTGAGGCAGAATGGGTGTGTCGCACGGTGTATCTTGTGTAAGGTTGTTCTGGTGTAGTACACCCTATGTAGTATTTTTAGCTGTATAAGCCGGAACTTGGCCGAAATGCCTACCTCCCTAGGGGTTGCCAGGGCCGCCAACCACTCCGTGTCATCCATGTCTCCCACCTCTGCTACCCAGTGGTCTCGGAGTTTAAGTGTGGGGTCGGGCATATTGTTAAGGAGCTTCCAATAAGTGATGGATGTAGCACGCTGCTGCATGAAGTCTGTGAGCAAACGGTCCTCCATTGGTGAGGCCTCAGGGACATCAGTATCTGCTGGGATCGCTGTTAGTAAAGCATGCCTAATTTGCACATATCTATACGTTTCGGCCGGTCCTAGATCATATTGTTGTTGGAGTTGTGCAAAAGTAACCACCGTCCCCTTATCCCACATGTCCCCTACCGTGGAAATTCCAATATTATCCCATTGTGTGTCCCAAAGCGGGGTGAGTTTGGTGATGGTTCCCTTCCACCCTAATTTCGCCTGCGCCGCATACCATAATGCTACCGTCTGTTTCGTGGGTCCTATTAGTCTCGCGGCCTGACCTCTATTATCGAGTACCGCCAGCATATTGTTCGTGCCTAGTTGTATTCTGTCTGCTCGGTATGTCGGATCGTCTTGGGGAGCATGGATCCAGTGATTGATAATTTTAAGTTGTGCCGCCCAGTAATACAATTGTAGGTTCAGTAATGCAATACCGCCATCATACCAGCTCCTATTTAGTTTAACTTGGGCTATGCGTGCCGGCAAGTTGCCCCATAAAAGGCCCGAGACCTGCACCGCAGCCTGCTTGAAATATCGTGGCGGTATCGGGAATGGCGTGTTATCGAGAGCGTATAGGAACCTCGGCAGAGCCATCATTTTATATAAGGCTGCTCTACCCAGTAACGTTAGTGGCAGAGACGCCCAGTGTTTGACGTCGTGCTTTAGGCGCTCTAGAGGACGTGTCAGATTTTTGCTGATAAAGTCTGCGGCATCTCTAGTGACATGAATGCCCAGGTATTTAAAAGAGTCGCTGGCTATTACTATCGGGCAGTTGGCGGGGAGCAATGGGTCTGGACCTTTTAAGATGAATAGTACCGATTTGGACCAGTTTATCGTGTATCCTGACATTCGCCTGTGTGCATTGCAGAGCACAAGGAGTTCAGGCACACTATGATCAGGGTCCGTTAGGTAGAGCATCATGTCGTCGGCGTAGAGGGAGATACGATCTTCCCACCCCGCAGGCCAGCTAATGCCTTTCAATAGTGGGGTCGCCCTTATTAAAGTTGATAATGGCTCCAGCGCCAATGCAAACAACAATGGCGACAGCGAGCAGCCCTGGCGCGTTCCTCTGGCAAGCCGTATAGTATGTGATAAGTGACCGTTGGCGGTTACTTGGGCCACCGGTTCAGCGTATAGGAGTCGTATCCAGGCCCGGAATTTAGGGCCAAATCCCATATGGCTTAGTACCGCGAAGAGGTACTGCCATTCCACCAGGTCGAAAGCCATTTTGGCGTCCAGTGACATTATCACTGTGGGTTCAGAAAGTGTCGGAGCCCGTGTTAGTATCCCATGTACCCTCCGGAGGTTAAGAGCGGTGTTTCGGTGTGGCATAAAGCCTGATTGATCCGGGTGGATCAGCTGAGGGAGGTGGGGCATCAGTCGATTCGCCAGTACTTTCGCCAACATTTTGGCTTCTGCATTAAGGAGCGATATCAGGTGATACGAGGTGCACTCCGTTGGGGGTTTACCTGGCTTGGGAATCGCCACAATCATTGCTGTGCGCTGGTCTAGTGGGAGCATAGCGGCCGACAGGCTATCGTTATATATTGCCAGCAGCGGCGCACTGAGCGTGTCTGAGATGAGCTTATACCATTCTATGGGGATCCCGTTGGGGCCCATCGCTTTCCCAGATTGTATATTTCCTATAGCAGACTGCAGCTCGACGGTCGTGAGGTCTGCTGCAAGTTCCGTGACCGCCTGGGGTGGAAGGGTGCGGGTTTTTATGTGGTCAAGTGAGGCGAGGGCCTCGTGCTCTGTTATTTCCCGGTCTGGGGTGTAGACATCCTCGAAGTGGTCAGCCAGGGCATGGACTATTTCCTCCGGATGTGTCCGTAGGATACCTGCCTTCGACTATAACTGTTGTATCCCTCTAGGCCCGCCTCGTTTGTTATCCAACCATGCCAACATTTTCCCTGCTTTATCCCCAATGCCGTACACTTTGTGTGCCGTCGCAGTGATGTAGTTAACGGTCCGGTGTTTCAAATGGTCCCTGTAGCGCTGCTGCTGCAGTTGTAAGTCATGGGCCGAGTCCAGGGAGGGATCTGCCATATGTGCTATATGTGCCGTGTGTAGGGCGAGCTCCAATTCAGTCAGTTCCTTTTGTTGTGATTGTTTATGCCCCGTGATAGAGGCTATAGCCTGCCCTCGGAGGACCGTCTTATACGCCTCCCATAGTGTGGATGGTGAGTCTACTGAGTCGGTATTTTCAGTAAAGAAATGTTTAGTAGTGTTTTTAAGTTCTTTCCGTATGCCGGGGATTTTTAGGAAATTAGGATAGATGGGGTAGATTCTCCTGCGGGATTTCTCCCTGCAAGAGAGGGTCAACAACACAGGAGAGTGGTCTGAGATGCCCCTAGGTTTGATTTCTACTTCTTCGACATTCTGCAACCTCGATCCCACCATTAGAAAGTTGTCAATCCTCGACAAACTATTGTGTACTGTGGAGTGGTATGTGTATTGGGTCGCTGCTGGGTGCGTATGGCGCCAAACGTCTATTAATCCCATTGCTTCTGTAAAGGTCTGGAATCAGGAGCAACCCGACACCTGAGGCTGCGCTGGAAATCTGTCTACTGTCGTGTTCATGGTAATGTTGAAGTCACCCCCCATAATGAGGTCCCCTTCCGGTAGAGTCAGAAGAAATGCCCCCAGTGCAGGTAGTGCCACCGACTGTAGTGCCGGGGGTATGTACACCGAGACTATGTTGAGAAGTTTCCCTTCCCATTGTCCTTGAATCGCTGCGAAGCGACCCTGGTCGTCTGTCTTAGTCTGTAATGGTATAAACGATGAGGTCTTTTTAAGGAGGATACCGTCCCTCTCAAGCCTGAAGTGAATTCAGCGTGCGCCGCCATCTTGTACCCTCGTCTGTCTAATGCTTGGCAAGCTTTTCCTGTGAGAGGAGTCTCTTGCAGAAGTACTGCTGTTGGGTTATGCCTTTTCAGAGCCTGCAGTACCAGACCCCTCTTTATTTTGTCGCCTAGACCTCTCACGTTCCATGTCAGTATTCTCAGGGGTGGTACGGGGGACTCTTGTGTCGTGTCGCCACGTACGGTACCCGTGGACCGCGCGCCAGGGATGGCCTATCTGATGCTGAGGATTCGCTGTTGTGTGCTGACATCAAACCGTCTGGGGTGTAGTCGCGGGCCCACCACATGTGTCCCTGCTATCTTGGTCATGATGCAACTGCCCTCTCCTCGTGATGTTAGTGTGTGCTTGTCGTCAATTCCTACCTCAATATTAAAACATAAAATAACCAAAACGTTCCCGTCCCTCCCCACCCCCCTCCCTGCCTCCCTGCTCAACGGACTTAGAACCGCCCGCCACCCCAACTTGGCAGAGTGCTTTTCCCCAACCCAAACCATAGTACTTGCTTGTCGGGGTACAAGGTCCGTGGAGGCGGCCCCCCTCGTATACCCCCCTGGGCTCGTCTCAGTCCAGAAACCGGAGTCAGGCCATTTCGAATAGGCGGTGCAGTATTGGTGCCGGCCGGAGGCGAGAGGTTAATGTTCGTGATCCAGTCCATCATCAATAGTCCTTGGTCTTGGTGAGTGGCTCGGCCCCTCTCGTTCACTTTCTTGAGATCCGACGTGGGCGCCTTCGTGTTGGTGTCACTGAGTCTTGTTGATGCGCCGCTGTGCTTCCACCCGCCGCCGGCCCTCCAACCAGTCGTATGCCACGTCCGGCGTGTCGAAGAACCACGTTTTACCGTCGGCCACTACTCGGAGCCGAGCCGGGAATAGCATGGAGTAGGACAGATCATGTGCTCTCATCTCCTTTTTGACTTCCAGGAAGCTCCTCCTGCAACGGGCCTCTTCTGCTGTGTAGTCTGGAAAGAATGCCAGCGTGGAATATTGCACACGGATCGGCTGGGACGTTCTTGCTGCTTGCAGGATTGCATCCCTATCGCGAAAGTTGAACAGTCTGGCCAGCACCGGTCTTGGGGGTGCCCCCGGCTTTGGTTTACCTCCCGGGACTCTATGGGCCCTTTCAACTGAGAAGAAGTGGGATAGACCCTTAGGCTGCAATTTGGTTTTAATTAAGTCCTCCACATATAGGTCCATCGCCTGGGTTCCTTCTGTTTCGGGCAGGCCAAGAATTTGCACGTTGTTCCGTCTTGATTGCCTTTCTTGGTCATCCAGTTTCTCTTTCAGAAGTTTATTTTCTGTTTCGATCCGCGCCATTGCTCTCTGCAATTCCGATGTGTCCTCTACGAGTGATTTCGCAACTATTTCGACTTCCTTGACCCGTTCAGACATTTTGTGGAAGTCAGCCCTTAGTAAGGAAACGTCTGTCGATATCGTTCCTACCGTCGTCTGGACCGCTGATAGCGCTTTCATAATGTCCTCCAAGGTGACTTTTTTCGCCCCGTCTCCTTCCGGCGTCTTCCCCGTGGACGCCCGCCTCTCCATTTGTTGTGAGTTTTTTTTTTCATAGGCATATTTATCCAATTTTGCCTGTGTCGACTGGTTCCGTGGACCTCTACTCGCCATATTGCCTCTACCGTGAGGGTCTCTGTGGCAAGGCTGGCGTGGGGGGGATCGGCCGGCAAGTCAATTCTCGACGAGGAATAGATGCGGAGCGGCGGTCACAGCAGCGGCGCACCTGCAATATTTAGTGGGTGATCCCACTCACTGGAGGGTGTGGAAGGTCCGTAGGTCTCGCATCAGGCGTCCGTCTGGAATCTCAGTGCAGCAGTGGTCTTGATACTGCGGGTAGGAGCTGAGGTTTATTCGCCCGGTTCGTAATGTACTCCAGGCCGCCTTGGCTGTGATGGCCTCCGGGGCTTAAGGACAGAAAAGGGGGGGGGGCCGGATCATGCTTCCACCACTATCATCATTAGCCGGTAGGCTTGGTACTCCATAGGCCCCTGGACCCCTGATCAGGCTTTTCTTCCGTTGGCAATGTTCACTTTGTGCCTCGGTCCCTGCACATGCGGATGAATTGTCGCTCCCCGTAGCTACATTTGTCTGCTCGCACCTTTGGATTGCGGGGTAATACTGCCAAGTGCACTGTGTGGTGTGTTGGGCAATTGGTAGAGTCACCTCCGTGACTCTCGTCGGCGTTATTGCGTTGCCGGGGTGGGGGGGAGAAATGCCGTCCAGTGAGGAGGCGCTGTGCAGAGCGTTACTGCTGCCAACGGGCGCTACCCACGCCAGTCCCTCCGGCTGCCGAATTCTGTACTCACATGCCTCTGTATGAGCTCCGGAGGCAGCGAGCGCCCATCCACTGTGTGCGGTTTGACGTTGTAGGCGGACACCCTCTGATGTGTCCGGAGTAGGGGTCCTTCCGGTTCCGCAGCATCCGGCCTCCTCTCACTTCCGCCCGGCTCCCGTAATGCGGCAGGACGCGGCCTTCCGCTGGTAGGAAGGCCCTCAATGTCCGTCGCTCTCTCTCCTTGATTTGCCACCTCAGAACGCCTCTCGACTTCCCCGGTCAATCCAGCTCCGTTCGGGACCTCGGCTCTCGCCTCGGGGGGGGGGGGGGCTTAGAAGATGGGACGGATTAATGTGCGGATTGACGGTAGGAGGGTGCCTTATTCACGGAGCTCAGCAGCTACGCCGCCATTACCATCGGCTGCTAGCCACGCCCCTTGGGGTACCAGTTTTAAGCTTATGACAGACCATAAATCTTTGATTGGTGTATTATCTCCAGGTGGTGCTGGCAAAGGTTCTCCTAGGCTAGCTAGGCATGCATACAGACTTCAGGAGTATCAATATAACATTTCTTTTATTCAAGGATGGCGTAATATACAAGCTGACTGTTTGTCAAGATTATCGATTAAGAGTGAAAGTTGCAAGGATGATTCATGTGAAGTTCAGGATGATGGGGCTATTGCTTTTGTTCAAGTTGTTCTGGCATTATGTGATGGTACCTTTGATAGAGAAGAGTGGGTTCCGCCAGGTCTAAAGACAGCATTTTATTGAGTGTCATGGATTTGGTCAAATTAGGTGCTAAACGTGAGAGTTGTGTTCAACCTTCGATCCGTCTGTACATCAAGGTTTTGGATGAATTATGAATTTGTGGTGATCATATTGTCATGAGAGGTGATAGGTTTATTCATTCATTTACTTTGAGACCTAAGTTAGTAAAATTAGCCCACGAAGGCCATTTAGGTCAGACTTTTACTCAGGGTAGAAATAAGGCGGATATTTGGTGGCCGGAGTTGGATGCACAAGTTTCCTCTTGGGTTAAGAATTGCTCAGTTTGTAAGGACAGTGAAAAAAGACTTAAGGTCGTTTCTACTCAGACTATGAACAGTATTTCTACTCCTGAACAACCTTGGCATAGTATATGCCTTGATTTCATTGGCCAAATGGGAGAATTACCTTTAGACCAACGTTTCGCCATTGTGGTTGTGAATTTCTTTTCTAAATAGCTTACGGTTACCACATAATGTACCATAAAGTTTCTCAAAGATTTACTTCATGAGGAAGAGTGTCCTTGTATTTTGATAACAGATAATGGCACTCAACTCACTTCGCATAACATGCGTAGCTTTTTGTCTAGTTGCGGTGTGACACATCACCGTACTTCACTTTATAATCCCCAATGAAATGGCGTATGTGAGAGAGCTAACAGAGTTGTCAAAGGCATTATGCAAATGTCTTGTTCTTCTGCTGGTTTTGTGAATGAGATGGTACAAGACATGGTGTGAGCCTACTGTACTACTTCTCATGAAATCAATAAGTTTAGGGGTCCTTATAAAGTTAGAGAATCCTTTTCTAATGATGTTGTACTAGATGATGGTGAGAAGTGGAATCTTCGCAGAGTGGCTTTGTATCAAAAATCTTTTTCTTCTAATACTTCTACTTATGTGAATCAGGAATCTATGTCCAACTCTGGATATATGCTGTCCACTTCAGTTGCGGTCACCACATCTTCATCCTCATTTTCTCAGAGGGAAGAAGGTGGTGGTGGTGATGCTTTTCAAAGCGAGAGTCCTCAGGAAAGTTCTACATCTGTTGAAATCAGAAGTGTAAGGCCTCGCAGACCTCCTGTGTATTTGAATGACTATCTGTGTTAGCATTTATTTTTAAAAAAAATGTTAAGCCTCGCAGACTTCTTGTGTATATAAATTTCTATCTAACTTGGTTTTATTTGTGCTATTTTTATTCTTGTGTTTTGCTCTCATTTGAAAGGGAGAAGATGTGTTGTAAATGCTTATTACTATGTTTCCCAATAGCCCTTCCTTTGTGTCCTTCACTATTAGTGTTCTAGAGTTTAGATGTGTTCTTAGCGTGTTTCTTTACCCAGCTGTATTCCAGATCTGGCAGTTATGAGTCTGGTCAGCTGGGAGGTTGTATGCTGTATTCATTGCTCGTTAATAAATCCACATTTATCTTAAGAAGACATCGCTGTCCATCTTGAATCATTTTACATCAATATACCTGTGTTTGTTTAGTTCCTTCTGCAGTGAGAAAACATTCTGCAAGGGCTGGTCAAGCCAACTTTGTTTGTGATGTGTGTAAAGGTAGGAGGGAGTCCCCCATAACCTCGGGAGACTATGGTACATACATAACAATACAAGTGTAATCGAAATTACTTGTATATTATTTTTAGATAGGGAATTGTCCAGAAAATCATACATTTTTTGTTTCCATAAGTAAACATGGATTTTTTTTTTTAAATAGCATCCTTACAGATGTAAAATATGTTTGTATAACATATCACAGAGCATGTATTGGCTTTGTTTTATTTTTTATACCAGCAGCAAAAAATAAACATTACACACGAATATGCACCAATAAACAAAATATTCGAATTGACCTTGCGATTGTGCTCATGCCACAATATAATTCATTTTAGCTGGGTACGGAATGCCAGATAGAGGCATATAAATTTAGAGAGAGAGGCTGAATTATTTTCTCTCATATTCAGAGCTGCAGCTCATCCTTTCTTTCTTTCACTGCTTGGATGCCTTCTTAATGTTGGCGTGTTCTCGCCTGCCATTATTTGAAGGCCTCCGCAGGACAATTATACTAGGAGCTTAAGTTTCTTCTCTGGGAACCCACAAGTCATTGGAAACGCCTTTTTGCAGACTAAGAGCATTCAGCAGCGCTTTCTTCTTCCCCATCATTTGGGATACCATGAGCAACAACGCTGCCTGAGAGCCCAGAACTGAACCTGCGTGGCCTTTCTGCATATAATACATGGTTTTATGTTATCACGAAACACTCTGGCTTGTCAATCTTGAACAAAAACAAGCAGCTCAGCTTCAGCAGACTGATGTGCTATATGGTCTGACCTAGGGCATAGTGAGCATACAAGTGAGGCGCCCATTAATAAAGTAACCTAATGCTAAAAGGAACAGATCAGTTGACACCCTGCATGCAGGCGGTTCACCTGCACAGACCACCATGGTATTCTCACTGATGCGACGTGACACTAAGACTCTAGCTGACAAATGATCCTTAAACTGATATCATTGTACCCCAGCAACCTCACAAAAAGGTGCTTTCCCTCAACCTGACTGATCTTAAATCTAACCAAAATGCTTTTTGAAAGTGCACATGCCTTGGACCACTGGTTTCAAACAGTCTATTGACCTGGTCGTCACTTTTTCCCAACTTCAACCAAAAAAGGGGGTACAAAACTCAACTTTCATTGAACAGTAAATATGGACACCCCACTACACTCGGGTATTGAGGGCTGGTCCTGGTGCACTTACTTAGAATTCAGGTTTAGCAGAATTATGGGAATTATGCACTATTTCTTGATTTTACTATTAGAGTATAATTGTCAGAGGTTTGGTGCTCCAAGTTCTGTTTTTGAGCAGTTGAGGCACCTCTTCAATGACCACTGCTTCAGGGCAAGTGTTAGCACTACACTAAAACCATGGAGGCAGCAGGCTTCTTTCTTAGAATGTTGATATCGTAATGGCTGCTGCATAGTTTAGAATAAGCAGAGCATATGGATTAGGTGGTTATTACTAGAATGTTTGTGTGGATTCATTTTCACCAAACAAACTATTTTGGAATAATTCCTATTTCCTGAGCAGTTCTTGTTTTTTTAATATATACCCTAAAATCCCCTTTTGTCACTAAATTACGACACAGATTTCCCTGGTTCCTCTGTTTTGTTTGAAATTCCGGAATGCTTGACACATTCTTATAAGGTTTTTTAAAGTCTGAGATGGATGACTACACCTTTCTTTTCCGTGAAGAGTTCAACCTTCACAGTCTCAAGTAATTTATTAAAGGGCTCTTTGCAACTGGCTTTTACCAAGCTATTTGTTTCACAAAACATCTTTTCCAATACTGTAGAGGCTTTTAAGGCTCATAAGAATAGCGGGTACCTTAACAAACAACATGTTCCAATTCTGTAGTTTTGAAGTTCTACATCACGTCAGAGAAAATGATAAACTACACAGATGCTTGTATGATCTTTCCAATCATTCTGTATCTGCCGCCCATAATTAGCGGATTGTAAAATATATTTTGGAACAGTGGCTGTATGACAAGGTTAACAAGTAACATTATGTTGAGCAACACAAACAGCAACCTTACTCACTTCGCAAACTTTGATCTAATTGCACTGAGTAATCCACTTGTCACTAAAATAGCCAACTCACAATTGCCTTATGCCTTTACCCGAGTATGGAACAGTGGAAGTCAGCTGGACAGGACTAGGGTGCTGAAGCTCAGAAGTCTACAGTTTTTAAACAGCAAGCTGCCTTTTTCATAGGACTTTATTTGTAGTGTAGTACATTTCCTGTAGGTCATAATGTTTTTAATTAATTAGGGGATTATTTATTGGCACTAGTAGGCAGAATAGAAGGTACATTAATTCATTTTAGAGACTGTTGGTTTCAGGATATGACAACTCCCTTTTCTCCAGACTCATGAGACATCAGTCCTAGTGTGGAAGGGAAAAAGTGAAATTTTGCAAAGCACAACATGGTCTTTCAATTTTGTTATCTTTAAATATTAGCAGATCATAGATTTTACAAAGCACTGAGACTGACAAAGATTTGGGGGGCCATTAGGATGGTGTGCGGACTTTGCCCGCCCGCCATTCTTGCGGTAGTAGGGACCGCCCACCTTAAGGGCGGGGGTCCCATCGTCAGCATTAGGATGCGCCCGCCACAGTGGCGGGCGCATCCCCGCATTCCTACCATTGTGGCGGGCGGTGCACTTAGCACCACCCGCCACAATGGCAGGAAAGCATGCTGTGCACTTCCATGCACAGCATGGCAGGCACCGCGCTGTGCCTGCCATGCTGTGCATGGAACTGCTGGGGGGTACCATAGGTACCCCCCATGTGCACCCCCAGAGTCCCTTGGGGCCCGCAACGGGCCCCCGCAGGGATTCTCCTCATGCCTTTCCGTGGCGGCATTGCCGCCACGGAAAGGCATCCACAATTGCCCATCATAATATGGCTGGCGGTGTCTGATAGACACCGCCACCATATTATTCCTTTTCCGCCCCCGGCCGCAAGGCGACCGGGGCGGAAAAGCGGCGGACGGTCTTTCCGTCTGCCGAGGTCCCCCCCGCCATACTAATATGGCAGGGGGGAACAAATGCGGATTTTGGGCGGATTGCCCCCGCCAGGCTGGCGGTGGCTACCGCCAGCCTGGCGGGGGCAATCTGCCCGATATCATAATGGGCCCCTATGTATTAAGAAGTTTTACCTCGTAGAAGAATATGCTTCAAATAAACAATTACCAACTATATAATCTGTTCACCAAATATTTTGGGAATCTCATTTGGATAATATGCAAGTGAGTGAGCACTCGGACAATCTATAGACATGGGGCACACATTTCTTCTCACAAGCAAATAATTCAGTACGATCACATTACACATGAATTTAATTATACTTCAGCTTAATTGTAGACATATCATTCCAGATTGTTAAAATGCGGGGCATTGGGTGCTGATGATAGGCACATGTTTGTGTTCTTTTAGGAAATAACTAGATATAGGCATAACATGTTGTATGAATTAAGTATCCTTGCAGATTTAACAATCAGTCTATCAGCTAGAATGGTGATGTTGGGAGATGAGAAAAATATACTGTTGAAATTACAAGGAATTTCAGTTGTTGTCCTTCAGCTTTGTATTGATAAATCACTTTTGGAATCCTTCTTTGAGGAACAATTTAAGTTGTGTTGGCAAAATGTATGCATTGGAATTTGCATTTTTATAGCTGGTGGTTCGGTCAGGATTTTTTTTATATCAGCTGGCACGTAGCGTAATGGTTTCACAAGCAACTACAGTATTTGGATAGTTCACTACAATATGATTTAATTGTGGTTTTGTATATACTGAGTTTCACACTTCAAAAGCGTAGCTCATGTTGACAAAATGATACGTGATATTAGGAAGTTTAGATAAACTGCTTTAGAAGATTGGTTTTTGTTACTTTAAAAAGTAAGCCATTAAGTAAAAGTTCAGTCCAGTTTACAATGAGACAGGAACAGTTTGTCATAACCACTTTGGCCTATCAGTTATTGAATCAGGAAAACGTTTCACACAAGAACAGCCGAGCCTCAGTCACAAATACTGCACTACATCAACTGCAGAACACATCTTCCTACACGAAAAGAACAGACAATCGTTGCTGAACAAGAGATATTTTGGGAATAAAAAATAGCAAATGACAACAGCTATAGCTGACATATGCATAACTGGAAGCTATTAAGATCTGAATCCCCACTGCAAATGCCGCTGCAGTGAACATAACATATACCATATCTTTATACATGTGGTATGTAGATCATAAGTTCAATTCCCCCCACCCAAGTAGACGAGAAAATAACTTTGTCCACTTGAATCATCATCATCAAGAGCCGAATGCTGCATTATATTAAAACTGCATACCATAACACATAATAACAATTCTGACAATATAATAATTTAAGAACATTAATATTTCACAAGCAGCTCTACACAAAAACGTGTTTTTCCAAGTAGCACAAGTTTACAGAAACTCCAAAGTGACTGAGAATTTCATAACCCAAGTGTTTAACACACACTGTCAAGATACAACATTATTTATTTTAATATGCAATCAAAAACGGAGCTGTTTACCTGGATATGTTCTGTGGCCATGCTCTTTCGCTGTTCTGCAGATTTCTCTATTGCTTCACTAAGAGACTTTGCGTATTGCACCATAGCCTTCAATTGGGAATCGGTTAAGACCCACAGCAAGTCATCCAGTATCAATATTAATTTTGATGCAACCACATTGCAATCCTTTAGCTGTTGAATAAGTACAAATGTTGTTTAAGAAATTGTCACAAGACACTAGCAAGAACATTTGGCAAGTGTAGTTCTTTGAGACTTCTGAACATCAGAGGTTAGTTATTAAAGAAATTTGAAACATGTATGTCACTAGACAATTATTTAGGTCCATGGGCATATGGTGATTCTTGTAAGAAATAGTACGGACATTCTGAACTAATCAAATTTTAGAGGAGTCAAAACATTTGAGTGGTTTCAATTCCTTAGCGTTTTAAGATGTTTACGCAGTTGACCCTCAGGCTTTGTTAAGAAGGGAGATGGGAACTGTTGCAGACACAGTGAGTTAATGAAGGTAAATGAGTGTCTCTAGGCCAGCAAACAGTGAACATCGTAGGTTGTACAACAAGTCAAAGTTCAGCAAACAGGACTGGTCCGATAGTTACGCTGCAGGGGAGTCAGGGAAACAAGGTGTATGAGGGAATAGTCCCTAAAACATATCTGTAGAATGTAAATGTGGATCAAGCAAGCATTCATTAGTGTCCTCTTTGATCAAATGCAGATTTCAGATCAACAGTAAGGTTTTATCTTTAGTTTGTGGTCTTCGACTCTCCAATTCCAGTCGAAAAATATCAATGGGATCACTAGAAAATGGTGAAAATATGACTTGAAGGGATGGTCAGCAATGCTTAGTTTGTAAAAGAATAAATGCTGGGCCTAATTTTTCTCATTAGTCGACAGTGCTACTACTCAATGTCTGGTTGCTGAATACAGAGGATGTTTACTCTTAATTTTACCTCATGTCTCTTTCATCCATCAACATACTGTTGCTGCCACTCTTCTCACTTCTGCAATTTCATGTTAAACCCTGCTGTTTTCCTGTCACTATTTTGCCATGCTTCTAAGCCTCCTACTGCCCCCCCCACTTTGCAGCCCTTTTCTCTTTTTCTGGGTCAAAGTTTGATGATAAAAATAAGTCCAGGTCCCCAAAAAGGGTTCTGGTGGTCCTATCTGCAATCACTGGCTAAAATTAACCACTGATGGTCTATTTACAAGGATCGCAATGGATTCTGCATGTTTTAATTGGGCTTAGAGGAAGACAAAACAATATGTTGACAAAAAACCTCAGAGACATAGAAATGGGAGCATTTTCAAACAAGAAAACATCAAAATTCGGGTGAAGGTCAAAATGGACACACATTTTAAAGTAACCCTGAGAAATGGCCAAGGACTTTGAAAGGGGAAAAACAACAATGATCAAAGGAGACTAGGGCAGTGACAATTGATAGCCTAAACCATTTTTAACTCATTTGCACAAGCTCTCTGCCAGTTACTTGCATACACAAACCTAAACTCTTGGCTGTATGAGGTAATTGGGCAGAGATGCAAAATGAAGCCAGTTCTGATCTGAACAGGGTGAGGCAAGAGGGAGGAAGCAATAGGAAACATAACAGACCAGGATGGAGGTACTGCTCCAAACCATTCTCTCCTACTGCCCTTCTTCCCACTGTGTTTCTCTGCTCCTAAGCTATTGCTCTGACCTGATCCTGCAATCTTCAGAAAGCAAGTGGCCTTGCTCAATTTCACTATCATTGGTCTTGAACCGTTGAATTTCTCCCCAAAAGTAAACTGATACTAAATGAGTTCTATGCTTTTCAAGGTTGTGTGTGAAGTAAAGCAGCAGTATAGCCGCAATTGTATGAGGTAGACGTCTATGTACTTTATGAGGCCTCACAAACAGTGCTTCTGCCCACCTTTTGGCTTGCTGCAATGTATGTATTCAAGTATATTTCCACAGTGTAAACTTGGTTAGAAAGCACAGGAGTGTTGAACAAAGGCTCTAGCTCTGTGCTGAGAGAAAGTTAGGTAACTGGTGCATTCCTATGATGTGTGAGAATGGAAGAGTTCCTTGGAGAGATGAGTCTTCAGCATCTTCTTAAACTGCAGTAGAGTTGGAGAGTTCTAATGTTAGTGGGGATGTTCTCCCAATCCTAATGGCTTAGAGAGAAAATATCTGCCTTCTTTTGTTCTTGCACATTTTCGTGACCACCGTGGCGAAATCCTGGCTCTTGGTGTGGCGCTGTCCAACTGAGGTCTTCAGTTTCTTGGCCATGTAATAGGAGACGTCATTTCTGATGGTCGTGCAGCTGGGCATAAAGATAATGTGAGCTAAGAGGGTGAACCAATGTAGTGATTTCAGCATTGTGGTGAGGCGGTTGAATTTTTAAGACCCTACATGAGAAGTGGGGCAGCATGTAGAATACCTTTGAGGGGGGTGAGAATGGTGTCAGCTAGGCCATTGAGCGGGCATTTTATCTCTCCAGGTGTGAGAGGACCAGTGTTTATGCTATTGTTCTGAATTCTGGAAGGACTGGGTTTTACCTTTTCAATAGGGAAAGCAGATAATATGCTGTTTGGCTTTCGTGGTGATGTGTTCTTCGAAGGTGAAGTTTGTGTCGAGGGTGAATCCTAGTGATTTTGTGCTAACAGTTGAGGATTATGAGGCTTAGGCAATAAGGAGACAGAGAAATAAAAGGATAAAAAAAAGATAGGCAACATTTACTGTCTTGATTAGAGACCTCCTTGTCCAGTGAGACAAGACAGCACACTTGAACAGTCAACTTTAGCCATCATTTTGAGGGGGTTTGGATGTGAAATGTGCAGTCTGTATCATCTTCTTCATGGCTCATCACCCAAACAGCACATGCAGCAAATGTATGGTACATGAACTAGGGGACTGGAATCAGGCACAATAGGTTTCCTTCAGTGGCCATGCCCCCACGTCACACGATATCAGTCTGAGCAGCAAAATGCCATCTGGCTAGAAGTTCCACTCCGCACTCTATGAAGCCCAAATGGTTCTTGTGTCATGAAGCCAGATGCCATAAGCGGGTAACACCCAGGCAGATATTTTTTCTGTTCAGCTGAAAACTCTTAGGACACTAGGATATTATTGCTATGGGTTCTTGACGCATGAGCAACATGCTCCAAAGGTACCCGCTTGTATGGCACTGCTGGGAAAATATTTCACTGCTTTTGGCAAGAGGGGGAATACTGTACACTGCCACACAAGCAGATTAAGGAAAACATGGAAAATAGATATTGTAGTACAGAAAGAGACTAACTACGAAATAGTATAGCCAAAAGTGAGAATCCAGTAAGGGCACTGAAACGTAATATAATACAGAAGAGGGAAAATAGGTAAACAGAAGTCAGGGAAAGGGTCAAAAAAAGGAAAATGCATATTTTGGAAGGCTATTTACTTTCATTACTAATTCTTTAGTGTAGAGTAGCATTAAAGCAACAGTATTACAAGGAGCAAGTGGGAATGCAGGGGATTCCTCGGTGACTAAAGTGACAGATAATAGGAAGGATATTGACAGTAATGTTTTATTTAGGTCGTTGGCGGATAAAGATCATGTTGAAGCCATTTGATCAAAAGGCAGATACAGAACATAGAGGACTTACTTTTGTCAGCTTCTGCAACTTAAAGACGCGCCAGGAGGAGCAGTTTTTTAATCGAGTCTTAGTAATGCCAAAGCTATTAATTTACCATGTTTTCATTAACTATAACGCTAAACAGCGTCTCTTAATTCTTAATCCACCCCAAGGCTGAAATAAACACTTATTTTTTCTTACAGCACGTTCACGCTTTAAGCACAGGGTGACAGTGCAGGTTACAACAGTACAGGGTACTTGTGGAATAAAGTCATTTACACTGTCAATAGGAATAATGATAGAAGGATACAGTTGAAAAACACATTTACCATTATCTGGAGACAGAATTGGCACGTCTGTTTTAGCCCCTAGTTGACAGTGGATAGGATTCTATTTGTGTGCGTTTTTTGTTAACAACTATTCATTGTTTTAATTTAATTGATGACTTTTGATTGAGAGCTGATACACACAAATGTTTGTTTCCAGTAGATCAATAAACATTCAATAAGCTGCACAGCGAACAAGAAAGGGTTTGGTGGTTAACATTTTTTTAAAAACAGTTATCATTGGAATGTAGAGGATACCTCGGATCAGCTCCTGTGTCGCTGCAACTGCTATAATATTGATAGTTGCACAACTGTTTGTATCTTAAAAACACTTCTTAAAAACTTAGGGAATAACCTGGAAAACACCTTCACCCACACATACACCAAACTCATTCTTTGTCCACAAGTTTTGGGAACTCTGCAGCATATTTGGTAGCTCTTAGTCACCTTTTGTGGCTGTCTAGGATCCCACTCACTATTCTTCAGGTTGTGCTTTGTCATTTTTTGTTTCAGATGACCCACTGATTATGCTCCTCTGCTTAGCTTTGGATCAGCTAGCTTTGTCTGGTGATATTAGGAACTCAGCAGATGGTATAACCCCCCCATGCCACAACTGAACACTGGAATAATGGATTTCTAATAACTTTCCATAATTCATGGGGAAAAGACAATCGTCAGCAAAGGTGGACAGCTGCCCTCAACTTGGGATGCCATTTCAAGCAACCCCCTTCGACAGTGTGTTCCTAGGTGATACATTGAAATGCCATGGGGATTATTTAGATACTGGGAGAAAGGAAAATTTGACACGTTTGTAAATATGTGGTATTTGTATAGTGCAAACCTAGCAGGAAGGTCGTGAGCACTTCAATGCATCAAATGCAACGATACAGTCAATATGTAATTCAAGCACTATCTCGTTTCTAAGAGCAAAAGTGACTCTTCCTGCATTGTGATGTAGTGTTATTTAAAGTAGTATGTTTTCTATTCTTTCGTAAATTAGAGTAGAGTTGGGGTATTCCAAATGGATAGGGTAGTATTGTTCCAGATCCTGGGTGCATAGGTGGAGGAGGCGTGTTGCCCTTTTTTCCGCACTTCTTGGTCTTTAGTCATATGCAGCTCCAGATGGCGGAGTGCTAACAGAGACAGAGATGCCGGCAAGGAGAGCTACGGAGGCCCATCAAGATGGGGGTGATGTGGTCATATTTATTTAAGAACTTGCTAAGGTGTACTGCGGCATGTAGGATGCTATTAAAGTTGGAGGGAGGGGTCAGTGTGGAGTCTGCAAGGCTATTGAACAAGGCATAAAATGGTGGATGCAATGTCCAGTTAAACTCACAGTTCCCCTGTTCCATTAAGAGGATGGGGAACTGCTGGGGTTCCACCTGAGGAGCCTCAGCAGCTAGGTCTGCCATCAGAAATCTTTAACCCAGTGGACAATCCACTGTCGGACCACAGAGTGGTGATGATGCGAGACATGGCATTCCTAGGTAGGGAAATTGCACAAACGCCAGCACATGCAGGAAGAAAACTCAGGGTGTGTCAGGACATTGTTGTTATGTTCTCCGAGAGAAAACTCAGATTTGAGAAGTTGTTCTTGCAGAACAAAATACTTTGTAGGCAGGGGCATCAAAGTTGGCACCTGCTAGGCAAAGGATCAGTGCCTTCAAAAGAGCAACTGCGGTGACTATTCCACTGGCAGGTGGAGGAATCATTAAATCTGGTGTGTGGTACTCCACCAGGGTAGAAGAAGCCTTAGTCTCTGCATACCTGGTTGGTTTGCAGGGAACCTTCAGCCTTTAAATGAGGCTCTTAGTTAACATTAACTTAACAATTCAATGTTTTACTCATTGAAGATGCACAGACAGAATACTTTTTTCGTCTTGATACATGTTTAAATATCTGACAACAAAATGACTTAGTCACTGAACTAGTTGAATTCAATCTGTTGAACTGCAGTTTAGGAGTCAAATAAACCTTTATTTTTAAATGCTGACTCTCTGAAAGTTACTACCCACTTAGATGATGGGATTCCAGCTTACATTATGTGTGCTATACTATTCACTCTTTCGTAAATGTGTCAATATGTTGCTTTCACAAGTGATTGCTGACCCAGTAATAAATCTGACAAATATCTGTACCTAAAACCAAATCTAGATAGCTTTTATGTAGGAAACTCCACTCCATTTGATTACACGTCCTTACTTCCTTGAGAAGCTAATCGTGCTTGAGAATGAGAAAGCATATCTATATATTTAGGAGTCTTTCACTCTGGTTTTCTGGTTCTATGTGCAGCAGTGAGGCTGTGGCTGTCCTTTCAACTGTGCGCTCAAATCAATAACAGCGCCAAGATTCTCTTTTCGGAGTCAAGCGTGCTTTAGCAAAAAAATTCCATCTCCATTTAATTCCAACCTGGGTGAAATTCTCCCTTCTTTTTGCATCAAATAATTAAAGTAGGGTTAATGAAAAAATAAATGAAGTTTTTTTTAATTTGGCTCTAAACTGCCTATCGTGATCCTAAGCAGGAAATACAACAGCTCCTAACAAATGTACTTTAAGTTGTACAGACAGAAATTAAAGGTCAATACAGTGCAATGTTTATAGATATATATAAATGATGATACATTTAAACCTTCAGTGTAGTAAGGGGAATCTGCTACACTTTTCTTAAATGCTTGCTTTTCTTAATAGCCTGTACCTACATAACCATACTGGTGAATCCTCTGTATTAAGCATTTCCTCCAAACATTGGGAAGTTTTCTATTACCGAGAAATGCAACTACACTGGGTCTTTCACAGGCGTTCTTATAGGTCTGTAACATAATAAAAAGAGCATAGCAACGATAGATCAGTTGCCACTGATTCGAAATGACTTTACTATTTTCCTGGTGGAGTCCTTCCCATCCATAAACTCTTAACATGCTTGTACAAGAACTGATGTTTCCTCTAGTAGTGATCCTTTTCCTATACAGGAATCTAGAAACATTTACAGAAGATTACAGCGAGATGAACAAACCAAAACCCACCTAGTTCTAATATAGCGAATCTGGCTTAAGGAATTAGTGGTGGGCTGTTTTCGACTAACCAATGAGTGGATTTGTTAAAATAAAAATCTCAGGTCTGCTGAGGCATATGCCCAACCCACTGTTGTTCATTGGTCTCACACTTCTGCACAACACTGAACTTCTCTATTTACCACTGTCATTCAAGAACACAAAAAGTGACACTGAAAAAGAAAAATCATTTTCTAAAATTAGTGAGTCCTTTCTGTATCCACGGGCAACATGTTAGCATTTATAAAAGAAATTCTCATCAATTTCCCCTCAGAAAAGCTCCACTGACATACTTGAATAGACCAACTCGATCACCACGCTGAACTGCACCCCGACCATAATGTATTCAGCCAAATCACTAGGAATCACACTGGACAAAAAACTGAATATGCGAGGCCACGTCAACACACTGGCCAAAAAGGCCAGGTTTCACCTGAGCTACCTGAGAAATCTCAAACCATTCCTAGATACATCGGACCTACAAATGGTATTTCAGACTTTAGTTATCTCTAGGATCGAATACGGATCAACCTTATCTGACCTACCCAAGATCTCAACGGCTCCCCTATAAGCCTGTCTTAACGCAGTCGCAAGACTCCTAACAGACTAAAAAAATTCAACCACATTTCACCGCACCTGAAGGTGCTGAACTGTACGAAGCCAGAATTCAACTCAAACTGGCCTGTATCACTCACAAAGCAGTACACTTTAAGTCTCCTGCATATCTTGCTCCGAAAATCGTGGTTTCTGGAGGAGGCCGGCACTCCCATTGTGCCAGGGATTTTGTTTTGAAACCACCCCTCTTCCAGAAGAAGGAAACATACAACAGAGCTTTCTCTGGGGCTGCACTCAGAATCTGGAACTCATTGCCTCCCTACATCAGAAGAATACCAGCTCTATCAAGATTCACAAAAGGAAGCAAAGACTTTCCTAATGGGCAAATTCCCACCCTTACCTCTCTCAGTGCTTCTACAGTTTCAGCAGACCAGCGATTTGCTAGTGTTCTGTACTTGAACTCAACCAGGAATGCTGACTTTGTTCTCATATATGTAAACCATGTGATTCCTTTTTCATTGACGTTGCTTACCACTCTGCATCATTTTCCCGTGACCGTAACTTTGGAGGCAAAGGCTTGTGCTGTGCAGTTTTCCTCTTCTCCTGCCAACGTCCTCTTGCCATCTCCTGAAACTGTACTCTTGATCGCCACTCCTACTCCCTGTAAATAGCCTGTTATCTCTGCACGGTTTTCTCATGTTCGCCTGCTCCAATCTTGTATTTAACTTGTTATTACCGAATCTTGTAAATAACTTGCTATTGCTGTAAAGCGCTCTGATACCCTAACGGGTCACGTTCGCACTATACAAAACACTAAATAAATAAATAAATAAACCAGTCACTGTCTGTTAATGGGATGTGTGCCTGTGTTGGGTATCAAACCAACAGCCCATTTAGTCATTATTGTACTTTTCGTTGCATTCTCGGGAGGAGGCAGCACCCTCCAATCACTACTTGTTGTAGGATAGTTTACTGAAATCCCACTCCTGTTATGGATTTTATTTCTGCAAAATACCTTATATAAAGAGCAGATCGTATGTGTCAACTGCGAAGACCGGGGCTGCTTTGATCGGCTCGGTGATGGGCGGGGAAGTGCTACACTACAGTGCACGATGGATGCCTGACGTTAGACTGTGGCGGCGCGACTTGGCTTGTTTCTGCGTCTTGCCTCTGGTGGAGCCCGAAGGGAACCGGCAGCAATTGGGGGCGAACTGTGTCATTGACCAGAGCTGGGAAGAGCCGGAGCGAGCAACGGTTTGGGCCCACCACTGGACTTTAGAGGAGTTACCTGAGGCGGCGAGGGAAACATCGGCAATGCTGCCTGGGGAAGTCCTGATCAGAGGCAGGGAGTTCAAGGGCCGTCCGAACACCCGGTGGACTGCACGGAGGGCGGGGGGACCAGGGATGACCCCTCGGCAAACTGAAGGCACAGAGTTAGAGTTGAAAAGCTAGAGTGGTCTGTGTCTGACCTCAGCATGGTACCCGCTATGCATCGATCACCTGAGATGGTGAAAAGGCCACAATAAAAGTCAGTTTAGTCTCCCGATATGGCAGGAGACTCTGGGAGTAAGATGGGGCAGGTTTTGGGGGCCAGATCATTTTTCTAAGTGAACGCAGGATCAATTGCCTGACCTTAAGATGGCGGACCTCAGCTAAGACCCTTATGACAGATGTTTGGAGGAATTTTTACCAGTAGAGGCAAATTGATCCTCGAGGGGCAAATGTGGTCACACCGGAGACCAGAGCCCGGTGACTATCCCAGAGGTTTGTTAAATTGGCCGGTTGTGGAGAGGGGCTATAGGCGGATACTGGAGGCACCCAGAGGCAAACGTGCGGTCAGTCACTGCAGATATGAATGAGGGGGATGGCTTCTAAATGGCGTCCAGGGGGTTAGAGCTGGCTGCTGCCTCCCATGAACTGGGCTTCATCATGGCAGAGACCAACTACCGCCTCAACGCCTACATAGGGACCTACAGAAGCGTGGACTTGACATGCCTGACCTTAAAATGGCGTCTGCCTCAGCTTTGGTTTCCTCTGCAGCCTAAATGGAAGCCTCCTGCTCCTTCTCTAGATTGTTTTATATCCCCCCTTCTTTTACCTCTGTCCTCTAGTGGGGACAAGTTCTTTCGCTTCATCACCATGCAACTGCAGTCTATGTATCTGTTCAAAATTGTTTTTCCTGAACTCTGAGACCGGAGCAACTTGGCTGATTCCCGGTGGAGCTGCTAGACAGCTATAGAGGAGATTGGCCTTGGTTTCCCCTTGACCGTCACCTCCCCAGCCGGACATTGGGCACAGTTCTTCCTCGTTTCCCTGCTATGGCTTCTTCCTCCCCTCCCTCCTACGAATTCTCACAACATTGTTGCTGAGATCTACCCGTTGACCGGCTTGTGCCCCCTTCACCCCCCCCTCTTTCATGCTCTCTATCACCCTCCCTACCGCTTTCCCTCATTCATTCTTTGTCTACTTCCTCTGCTCCTATACCCTCTCCCCTTAATCTCTCCTCGCCCCTGTCCCTTGTGCCCTTTAACTAAGCACTCCTTCTCCCTTTGTTGGGGAAAGATCCAATTACTTATACTCTGGAGTCTCAGTGATTCCTCTGAGAGAGTCCACTGTGCACAGGGAGCCACTCACAGTTGAGGTATGGTATGGCGCCCCTTGCCAAAGCACTCCCTCTCCCCTTTTTGGGGTAGGATCCAGTAGGTAGGCCTTGGAGTCTCAGAGACCCCTCTGAGAGAGCCCACTGTGTTAAGGGAGCCTCTCGCAATGGAACTATTACTCGTTTACCGGTTTGTGCCCCAGTCACCCTTCCCCTCTACTTTCATGCTGTGTTTCTCACCCTCCCCCTCCTCTTTCCCTCCTTCATTCGCTGTCTACCTTCCTGCTCCTAACCCCTCTCCCCTGAATCTCTCCCCTTTCCTGCGTTTTCCCTTACGCATATTTCCTTATTGTTTGTCTCGACCTAACATGTAACTACGTAGATATGCTCCAACAACTGTGTAACCTTTGTAACGATTTATCTTATACTCATGTAAAGTGCTCTCATACCTCCGGGTCTAGTCAGTGCTATATAAAACCTTTCAAATAAAAATAAATAAAAACCACCAACAGAATGCACACCTCTTTTATGTCAGATTCATGATTATTCTTCATAATTTCATCAAACTTGACAAAAGAAATCTAGAACCTCTGAAAAGAAACCAAATATATCCATTTAATAATTAGCATGTCCAATGAATCTTTCAGCGCTTTCTTCATCTAAAAAATTTCAGTTCAAGAAATACAGCCTTTACTGAGAGGTCCGTATCTGCCGGATATGAAAGCGATCATGATTCACAAATACGGAACAAATTGGATTGTGTTGCTTGTATTTGTTTACTCATTTCCTTAGGTATGCATTGCCTAGTTCATTACAAATTAATCAAACACGATACTTGGTACTCCCTTCAATGTGTGATTTTGCTGGCGTTCAAGCTATTTACTCTAGTTTTATTCATTTTAAAATGTAAGTGGTAAGTAAATGTACCTAGTTTACGTGTATTCTAAGGCAAATGAGAAAATTCTAAACGTTTTTTACACCATGGCTTAGTAAGGATGAATAATTCAGCAAATGTGTAAAACATCACCGAAGGTAACCAGTTATAATTAATTCACATACAGCTACCTATGAGACATCGGACTAGAAATTCATTTAAAAAACTGATCTCAGAAAGCAACAGGAAAGATGAAAAAATACAAGTAAACCTCTACCAATCATTTTCGCCAGAATTTTTAATTTCATACATTATAACCCAACTTGTAACAGTATGAACAACAGTCCCACACTGTGTCACAACACGTAACTTTATATGAACCACAAGATCGTGGGTTGACTATGGTCTCTCGTTTATTAATAAACTCTTGTAGGAGCAGGTCCATCATATGACTCCAGACAAATTAAAATTCCAGTGTCGTGTAGTTATTTCCTTAGCAATAGGTTTTAAAACATGAACAATATATATTTACTATAAAGGTTTACCATAAAACACACATATATATATATATATATATATATATATATATACATACATACCCATAAAACACACACATATATGTACACACATACACACTTACTTTGTACTTATTCTGAAACATAAAGAGAGCTCCTACAATGTTAAATTCCTTGATAAGAAATTAAGAAATACAATTTCTGGTTTTTATAGTGATATTTAACAAGAGAAAATTAAATATGATGCACAATGGTTTCTATCAATACTGGACTAGGATTTTTTGTAAATGGCCCTGTGCTGCACAGTTTATTATTAGTAACCTAGGCCCAACCTAGGTCTGTTGCACCACAGTTCTCTCTAATTTAAGTATCTCATTTTGTACAGTGCTACACTGCTTTGGGGGTAGGTTTGCACTTTATAAGCACACCCAAACATACACTGTGACATCAAAAACAAGCATTTGAAGTGGATCTATAAACAAACAGAATAACCCATGCTGGCTTCAATATAAAGGGCACAGACACCAGTGCTTAATGTAATTCTGGGGAGTCCGCCAGCAAATGAATCTACTTTTGGAGAATGTAACACACACTCGGTGCCAAAGTTCTAATTCCCTGACAAATTGCTAGACAGAGCTATGTTAGTGTAGCTGTTGTGTTTTGGAAATCATCTAGAAACCATGCAGTCTGACAGGTGCACGGTACAAATCAGAGCAAGCGTCACTGAAAAGCCCAAATAAAACGGCTAAAACAATACACAGAAACCTCACTTTTTTAAAATACAGAATCTAGAAAGGAAGTAGAGACCTTTGATTTGGTTAACTGGCCATGTTTGAAACTGCAAAGTACGATAACAATTATTGGTTGTCCAAATGTGGCAGCATTCACTTAAGAGTAGTTTCTCTTGAGAGGAGCAGATTATTTTTTAGGTCTTGCTTTAGCCAAGACCTAAACATCTGACAAAAAGATAATAAAATAGTGATATACACTCTAAAAATCCACAATATTGAAGGGCAGCTGACTAATTTGCGGGACAATTTTAAACAGATAATAAGTCTAAGAAGAGGGCCTTTCACAAATTAAACCCCAAACAATAGAAAACCCGCTGACGTTCTGTGAAATAAAGCCAACAAAGAAGAGACCTGCTGACAATTAAAGAAACAAATTGTAATGATACAAATCGAATTATTACCCTTCTTTTAAGTGTTATTCTTATTTTTGATTGGTTGGTAATTAATCGAACCGGAGCACTCATTATTTCATGATCACAGCTCTGGATGGCATCTGCTTCTATTCGGATCATCTGCCAAGTTATCTCCTTAAATGTCAATACCTTTCAACAGAAAATAATAATTATGCTCCATTAGTTACAGATGCTTTGAATGAAAGAACAATACAAAATAAATAGCTTTTAATTTCACAACAAAAAAAAATGGAAATATTCATTAAAAACAAGCAGTGGCAAAGCAGGCAGGTTTGACCTTGACAAGTGTGAAATGTTATATTTATTAACTTATGCAGAACTATGCAAAAAATAAAAAAAATAAAGATATGGCCCAGCAGCCCAGGCAGAATAGTTCTGGCACTGACGTGCACTCTTTCAAACATCTATGATTGTTATTAGGCAATATGCTGTCACTCCTAAGGCAAGACAATAAATTAATGAAGGGGATGACCAGCTGCCCCATAAGTGTGATGATGGTGGGGAGCACCTCAACTTAACAAGGCCTACTCCACCAGATTCAAGCTCCTCAATGGCACCTAGCGGGACAATTAGGGAACCATTAGATAAAGTCAACACCCTACACAAGACTCCCTGAATATCAGTCACACTAGAACCCCAGTAGCTCCTGCAGCACTCAACCTGAAGATGAAGCAAAGGTCTTAGACCCATGCAGCATCTTGACCTGAAGTACAAAGGCCTAATATGTCAGAATTAATTCATCACCATCACTAACCTACAATGAGTCAACTACCGCCCTTTGAACAAGGACATTTAAGTTCTTTAACAAAGAACTTAAAAATGACTGACAGAAAGAATTTAATTTGGGAAGAGGGTATATGGGGGATAAGATTTAGTCCTACTGAACTCCATTAGAGAAAACACTAACATGCACACATTCCACTTGAAAGAAAATAGTAAAAGATTTACCTCTCCGCGCTGAGGATGTTGTATGCGTGTGAATCGGAGATCTCCATGTTGCCAATTAGCATTCACACTGTATATTCTCAGCTGGGAAAGTTCAAACGAGGCATTGAAGGCTTTTGCACGAATCCGGATAATTATTGAATTAACAGAAAGAGAAATTCCTTCCACTACTTTTTCAGCAAAGCCATATTCACTAGGAAAAGAATGCCGAGTTTCAATTAAATGTTAGTCATCCTAATGGTAATGGCTTAATATGGGTAACAGTTTTGAAGAAAACAAGTATCCGAAATGTAGAATAATCCATGTCTTTATGTTCCTTTGTTAAAATACAAAAATTTAAAAATCACATTCCTTTCTAGAATCATAGAAGAGCTTTCGAATCGTAAGCTTAAGTTCCATCACCATGTTACACGATAAATAATGAATACATTAACAACATTTTTTAAAAGAGCCACAAACGTTCAAGCAGGAAGTCGGCCACTTGGGAAGATACGTGCAGAACAATGAAAAATGAATGGCACTCCTAATGTAGGTCTGATTCAGGGCTGGCAAGTGAGACTCAGGAAAATGCTCTGGTCCTAGACGTGTAGAAAATTCTCAACATTTCAGGGATTCTCAAGACTTCAATAGTATTACCAGGGAACCACAGCAACCTTAACTTTAAATATGTAGAATGTCAATTAGGAGGAAAATGCTGCTTTGGAAATTCTACCACTAATGTCCATTAGTACATTCAACCTTATTTTTGATTAACCCCTAGAAGCCATCCAGGACCTGACGCCCTCTTCTACTGGAGAAAAGATAACAGCCATTGTCATAGCTTGGTTGCCCATGCCTTCAGCAGACAAACCAGAGCCTACTCTGCCTCGAAGAGAGCTTGAATGTATTCCCTACATGAAAGATGGTGACGTGTGTCATTATTTATGACAAAGTAGGAGCATTCAGCTCAATTTACATCCTCCTCTAGTGTTGTAAGAAATAGTGTGTGACTCATTCAGTCATCCTAGGACACTTGTACCATGGCCAACTCATGCAAGCCAGCAGCTTTTTATAAACAGGCATATTAATGACTTGGCTACAAAGTGGACACCCTTGGACTCAAACTGCTTTTTATACTTTAGAGGCTGCAATTATCGCACCGGACTGGCCAGGGTGAGGGATGTAAAAGTGTTTGTGCTTCAGATTTAGAGATGACAGGATCTCTCCAGAAGCGTCAATAACATAATCCTCTGCAAGGGTTACATTTTAAATAGTCTGAAAGAACAAATCACCTTACTGCAAGACAAGTGATGGGCCTCTAGTGGCCTGAAACGTTTTAACATGGTAAATAAGTACAAACCCTACTACCAATCATTTGTGGGGAGTGGGCAAGTGAAATTCTAGCAGAGGAAATGACATAAATGTTGCTGGAAATGAGTTTTATTCTCGCTCTCAATTTATAAAGCCTGGCCACAGCCTTTTTATGGCCCCAAGAAAAAATGATATATTATCTCTAATATCTATCTGAAATTATCTTTTCCCGCTCCGAAGTGCAGAGCAGAAGATGACCGCATCATGCCACAGAGCGTGGATTCCTAGCACTGTATAGATCTGTGCTGCTCAGATGAGGAAGCTGGGTGAGGCTTCAATGATGCCATATATGAAGAAACTTACATTTTGATATTCTATTAGAGTGAACACTAACCTGCCATCAGCAATGTCATGGGTTATAAAAGGATGCTGACCCTACTTACGCCAAAAATGAAGGATGTGCTTCGAGTCTTCAAATGTTAACTTGTTCAAAGCCCCAAATTGGGTATCACATAGTTCATAACCCAAAAATGCCATCTGAAGAACATGTGTTTTATTGGCTCAGTCTTCTAATACATGACGTAGAGGTATGTTTATGTTTATGTGCTTGTATAGCGCTCGATTGCCGAGGCATCTTGGCGCTGTGACGTGTGGGCAGGAAGGAACATTATAGTTAAGCCTATGTGGCTGTAAACAGCCAGGTTTTAAAACCCCTCCTGAAAAGCTGAAGGTTGAATTGAACTTAAAACGACCAATGTCACCACTGTCAATAAAGCTAAGGAGCATTGCATCTGAAAGTAGTTAGACTTGCCACTAGAAGAGATCTAGTTAAAAGGAGCACTCTGAACTCATATGGATGCCATCAAATAAATAATACAAACGAACCATGGCGTAGGTCGCAACCCCAACACCTGGGTCAGTCCTGCAGAGGACTCTTTAACTCTACCTTCACCAGATGTACACATTAGTGGACCACTAGGAGTTTTTAAAAATACATTCTGAAGGAAAATTTGGATTTTTAAAACTTCAGAGGAAAATCCACAGGGAAACAATATTGCACCTTTTTTTGTAAAACATCAATTATCCACTGTATAAACGAAGTATCCACCAACTTAAAAAAAAATAAACACTAAGAGTGATCTGATTAATTAGTTAAAACAAACAGAGGCTCGCCTAAAAACCTCGGCTCCTGAATCAGGGTGCAGGTTTCTTTATCTATTATAGAGTAGTCTATATGGTGAGTGGGAAAGCTCTCCACATGGAGGCACTGGCAGAGTTTATAAGACACAGTCACTGCCTACCTCCTGCAGACACTCAACACACACACACACACTCTACACACGCGCACACACATACCCCACCACTCCCTGTGCCACATCATAAAGCCACGCAAGTGGTTCAGGAGTCACCTATTACAGTCATCTAAAACGGGAGATATTCAGTTTTGGGGATAATCCGGTTGTATTCTTCCAACAAGCCGCATGAAAGGTCACCTAACGCAGCAAAATATGGTGGTCAACAAGAAAACTTGAAATGGGTTGGAAGAGCAGAGAAACAAAAAGGGACCAGGGAGTGACAATAACATCAGCTGTGTACGTCAATCTGCCCACTCTAACCAGATTGTCAATCATTCAGCATCATGCTGATGACCATCGTGCATATATTATGTCACATGCCATTGCCAATATTTTCATATGCTCATGTGTGGCTACATGGTGACAATGGTATATTTGCCTGTAATATGCTGATGGCCTTCCTACTCGCACTCAGGCCATGATAAACCTGTGCACATTATTTATTTTAGTAATTTTATAAAGGTCTGGCTATTGAAAAATGCAAATTTGTAATGCACATTAGGCAAATTATCCCTATCTGTCCTAAAGCATGATATATACCACTCAAAGACGGTGTCTATATTTGTAGATTAATAGAGGTGTAAGCTGCAGGCAGAAGTACAAATATGGTGTGAACAATATTGCAAAACTAAAGCCGATTAAACTTGTGCAGTCTAGCTCAAAGTTATCCTCGAGCTGAAAAAGCATTCATCTGATAAAAAAACTAACCTAAAGAACTCCTAAATCGTACCACACTTTCGGCATGTAAAAGTTGTAATCAGAGATAATGCATTAAACGTGTAAGTCTATAATCTGAAGGTGTGTAACCAAAGTATCCAGCAGAAACACACCTTAAGAAAAAGATTTGCTGGTGTGATGTCACAATGTATAAGGGCAGATATGATGGAACAGATGCAGTGTCCAAAATATTTTTAATTCTAGAAAAAAAGCATAGATGTGAAAAAATACACAGTCCAGCAAGTACACCCACGCTGGACTATAGTTTGATATTTATACAAAGTTATTTTCCCCTACACTGCATTAATGGGAAATATGGATCGAGGGATCCCTTTTCTCCATTTTTATTCATTTCAGGAGAGCCAGAAAACCCTCAGGTTTTTCTCTCCATCTTCTTTTGTCCAAAATCGGTCCAGGATCCATGTCAAAGTTTTTGGTTATCCACAGGATATAAATCTGCATACCGTGAACCTAAATGGATCTAAATTACAGTCATTAGTGATCTTAAAAATCCTTCATATATCTGGTACTTATGGGCATATGATGCACACCTCCGACTAATCTGATAAACAGTTCAGAGCATAGACTTTGGCCCAGAAGTGAGTAAACTAACACTGTTGCACCACACATTGCAATGTAATACAAAAAAACGGGCAAAACAACTTCCACAAGTTGGTATCCTGAGTTGGAATTGCCTTGACCATATCTGTACACACGCGCTGTCATAGGAAAGTATTTTAATTCGAACTGACCTTTGTCCTGATGCAGTTGCCAGTGGTGAGGGGCCGTTGCGGTCACGCGGTTCTTCGCAGGTGCTCATTTCCATTATTACTTTATCCAAGGACTTGCCAAGCACAAATGACAGATATTGCTCATGTGAATATAAAGGTATACAATAACGATTTTAAATAAAGATGAAGACATCAATTACAAAACGTTTTGCAAACAAACATGATTTAAAGCAAAATAACCCATACTCCATGATATCCTACTTTGAAATGCACTGGATTCATAACATCAACAAGCTGAGGTATGCTTTGCACACACAAAACTTTCTGTAGCTTACTGCATCGTTTATGAATTCAAAGATGATCCTGTGATGGAGAATTTGCAGATATTCATCAGAAAACCTGGATTTGGCACTACTAACCGGCAATCGAGTACTATAATGTAGAATTGACAGCAGAATGATTAAAATCTGCTGACAAATAAAACCTGAGCCAGAAATACATTTATTTTAGTACTCATAGTAGAAAGCTGGGAGCTTGAGTAAGCCAATGAGAATGCTCCCCCTTGTATTTGGGCGGCGGGGGGAGTTTTATATAGTGCGTACTCGACCCGAAGGTAGGTATCAGAGCGCTTTACATGAGCACCAGTTGCGTTACAGACAGACACATTCATTTTGTTATGGTCGGGGAGATTAAGTGATTTGCACAGAAGAACAGGATGTTGAGTGTCCCTGTAGAGACTCGAACCAAGTTCCCGGGCTTCGAGGTCGACCGCTCTAGCTGCTATGCCACATCCTGATGGCTCTATCAACATCTCAGGCCACCAAAGGGAGCTTTTTGAAACTGACCAGTTCCCAGCATCATCCTGGGTAGGCTTCAGGCAAATAGGAAGCGCTGTGGGAGGAGGATTCACCCTAATGACTGTGAAACAGGCCTTTGCAATGCAATAGGTCTGGCATTTGTGAGACTTTTAAAAAAAAAAAATGGATTTATGGAGAAGCCTGCAGCAGTAATACACAAAACCCCAAATCTGGGGTGCAGCAATATCAACCACACATAGAGCGATACAAGCCAATTTTGTGTTAACATAGAAAATTCAAATAATAAGCCCCCCCACCGCTCCCGGCACTTTAAAATAATGTGACACCATACAATTGTCGGATCCAAAGTCTTGTGAACACACGAGTGATAGCCTGTAAAGAATAGTCCCAAGTTCAGTAATTAATGGCCAGACACATAATAGCATTTGTGAGACTTTGAAGTATTGGCATTGCAAATGACAATGCCTTTTATTTATGTGCTTTGAAAACCTGCAAGGGGATTGCAGGTTTTCAAAACACAAATAAAAAGGCATTGTCATTCACAATGCCAATACCTCAAACTCTCGCAAATGTGAGACGTTTGTGGCACTCGTGCTTTTGCTGTAAACATTGTAAGGTAAAGCGCTGGTGGTGCAGCTTACGATGTTTACAGCTAAAGCGTGACTGCCGCGATTGTGACAAAAGTAAGCAAATGGGAAAACATGGCAGCCACACACTTTTTAGGGCTCGCGCCCTGCGTCGTAGAGCTCAGCACTGCTCGCGCAGGCGAGAGCCCTTTTGTCCGGGGTTTGAAAAGGGACCCTGGACTCGCACACGCTCGTGCGTGTGCTTTTCCTTTTGGGTTCTGCTATTAGGCTTCGTTTGCATGCTTTTTTTAAACAGAGCATGCAATAGGCCAAAGGCAGGCGGCATTGCTCCGCCCAAGGCCTATTGGTGTCTGTTACGCACACCAAAGCCCATGTAGTTTAAATTATCGTGCCCAGAAACAGGCGCGATAATTGAAAACATATGGCTCGTAGTGGCTCACGAGCACCACTCGCAGGCGTGTTTTTTTAATAGCGATCGCTTTAGCGATTGCTTTCAGTGCCGCTTGTTTTACTTGGATTACTTTTAGTGTTTGGTCTTTATTTCGATATGGAGCGAGAACCTGCAGCAAGAATTTCAGCCTGGAGATCGCAAGTAGAGAAGCATCTTTCCACAGACGAGATACTTGGATGAAATCCCAATGCGTGGAGGTATATTTCATAACGACATTCCCTGGACCAGGATTTCCAGGTTTTGTTTTTGCGTAAACATCAAATTACTAGGACACAGTGCAGCTCCGATTTGCACAGAAAGTACACTGCTAAGAGTTCTTTCCTTGTTTGAAACAATCTCTTGACAGTTTTCTTCTGGTGCTGATACTTTTATAACCGAATGGGACCTCGGTTTATGTTTTCACTCTTCTCCCTGTTTGTGTTGTAAACTCCATCTGCCTGCCCCTTTTCAAATTGTTTGCGCTTTAATCTTGTGAAGACCCCACATACCTGACATGTCACCCTGATGCCCCACCTCCGCCCCCTACAAAACTGCCTGGATAAAAGGCTCGTCGGGAAGGTTACGTGTTGCTTGCACTGTTTGAGTAAGATTAATGAACCATTTAATTTCAACGTTTTAATTTACAATAGGTAAAGGACTAAAAGGCTTGTGTGCAATATTCACCGTGACCTACTTGATCCCCATCCATCTCCCTCTGTATCCCCTGCCTGGTCATGTTTGATGGAAAAGCTGCCAACTACTGTGCCGACGTCACCCGTTAAAGAGCTTGGTTTCTTCTTATAAACCCCCAAGGCTTCGCCTGTAGGCGCATTGCCTCAATCCCGTTCCTAACAAAGCCGCACCGGAGCCACCCTGCAAAACCAAATTTGTAACGCATGAACGTGTCCCGTAAAGGTTAGCAAAGTATCGTTAGCCGTTCTCTATACTCTACCAGACCTGAGATGGATAAAAAATAAACCTGGTACTGATGGCAGATTAAAAAGCAACTTGCCTCCCCCCTTGCAATATATTCAATCAGAGCTTTTCCTTCACTTGATCAGCGCTAACAGTCCACTGTACTACTGTTGCTACTCGCACCCTCTCTGGGAACTTCTCTCATTCACAAACTACATTCTGTAAAAGGCACTTCTTTTTTGTGTGCAAGTGCACGCGTTTAGCTTAGTTTATCCTGCTTCTTGTTGAAGAGGAGACTATTGATTACTTGGTATTTTCTCTACTTCAAATTATATTTCATTACAAGGTTAAATAGGACTGTAGTGTCCCGGATCTGTATTATAATATATGGTGATGTTTCTTTAGTAAGAATATGCTAGTTTCCATTGGACAAAGGAACATTTGTTTGAGCCCTCCCGTTTTCTAACTGAAATTGACTACATTTAAAGGTACTGCCTGTAAGCGAACGGACGTTTCCTCATTTACCTCTTGAATAATTTTTTACCTAATAAAAACCAACCTTTCACCCTCTCCACCAACCACTTCCAAGTTAAGGTTTTTTTCTTCGAAGGGGAAATCCATGTTTTTAGGAGAGTTTGCTACTTCCTAATAAAGAAAATGTCCCTGTGGGATTTTTTTTCTCATTGAAAATAGTTGCTTACATATAAATGTACTGTTTACTTTGAAGGTAAAGGGCCCTGCAGTCTTTTAACATAACGTGCCTTTGTCTTAAGGGAAGTAGCTGCTTTTAGAAGAACAGCTTATCTCCTGTTAGAGAACAGTCTTTGTCGACGTCAGCGTAGTTGATTTTTCTCTGGGGAATGGTTTTGGGTATGGCTTGAGGAACAGACCAAACGTTTTTAATAAAGTCCAGGTATTTAAATGCTGGTTTCAGGACAGGAAAAACAAAATTACAAATAACATAATGGTCCAAAATAAAATAGGTCTAGGAAAGGAACTTTGTTATGACATCATAGCACCAGCAAGCTAAATATTTTATTGGTAAAGCATTAATATTGCCTCATTTGCTTTCATTCTGCAAAGTGCACGTCTAGTGAGGTTTTATATAGAAATATTTATTGGCTGCATTTAGGACTATCAGAAATGTGGACTGGATCCCGGGAACAAAAACTCCATTTCCTTCATGCGATATATGCTTTCTGGAAGTTAAAACTTAAAAGTCCAACATTGAACCCGGCCAGCAATTGAGAAGTGGATTGGTGACAGTTCACCAGCAATTGAGCTGGACACAGACTGGCAACAGCTATGGTTTTTGAGGGTTTGTACCATGGCCGCATCACCACTCTGTCTTTCTAGGCCTAGACCACAACTTTCCTTTGACAGCAATCCATTTGTGGTGTCAGGCACCTTGAAGTTATAAATTACATCTCTGGGGCACTTGAGAGTGCAGTATAAGATGGCCCCCATTTAAGATCGCTCTAGTGGTCAGAGCTACAATTGGCTTAAATGATCCTACCCAAATGCTAAGTGGGAGCTGCTGTTGGGCGGCCCCAAGACGGAAAGGGAGGCGATGCACTGACATTGCTGCAGACGTTCTGGGCAGGGGGAGAGCGCCATATCCTTGCCTTCTGGCAGGCCCTGCTCCCCACCAGTGAGCAGCGTGGTGGCAGCTAGCACCCTGGAACTCTTCACATTGTGGATATTGACTGGATTCGACAGGACATTGGTGAGGACTATCGGACAGGAGTCTGTTGTACGCAGGGATAAGTGAGAAGACTTGTCCAACACGGGAAGACTCTGCTTCGCTGATGTTGCCAATCCCCTGCCGCAAAAAACTTTGCTTTACCTGTCTGTACAGGTACAGTTAATGTTCTAAGACCCAAATGATTTGCTGCAGCAGCGAAACAAAAGCACTCGCTGATGTTTACAGGAACAGATATGTAATGGCCAGCACCAGCTGATGGACCTTTGTAGGCCGGTGGGGATATTTGCTGTACAGCCCAAGTAAATCATTTATCTGTTGACAGAGGGACTGGGGTCACTCCGCTGTACGCCTGGTGCTGGCCATGCGGTGTGTCTATTGGACATTAAGAGGGGGTGGCTGGGAGAGATGACTAGATGCCATGAAAGAAGAAATAGACAGGTGACACACGTTAGTAGGCTTGATGGACCTCAGAGTTAGAAGAGGACCCTGCTCAGTCCATGCTAGAACAAGCATTTGCAATGCAATAGGTCTCGCATTATTAAAGTTTGAGCTATTGGTGTTGCATTATTTAACAATGCCAATAGCTCAAACTTTAATCATGCGAGACCTATTGCATTGCAAATGCTTGTTTTCCTTCTATTTGTTTCCATTTGTTACAATGACGTCACCCAGACTTAGGCTTTGAATACCTTAAGCTAATGGGAGGGTGCAGCGATTGCTTCAACAGTAAAGAAATACAAAAAATGTGGGTGCAGGGATTGCTTCAACAGTAAAGAAATAGAAAAAAATATATTTTATTTTTCTATTTCTTTGCTTTTGAGGTAATCATGGCACCCGTGTTTTAAGCGTAAGCTGTTTAAAGCTAAAGCGCAGGTGATGGCATTGTAAAAAAGCAAATAAATAAACAAAAAGGTATGCAGCTGTGTTGGTCGAACCCAAAAGGAAAGCGCGGCTGCCATCCCTAGTGCAACCCATGCCAGTTAAAAAAAATAATAAAATAGCATTGCAGTAAAGCGTGTCCTGCTGGCAAAAGCAGGTAGAAGAAAGACCTTTATTTTATTATTTATTTTATTTTTTCAATTTATAGGGCGCAACAGCTACCCAAAAAGGGTTTCCCGGCGCCTAGACACAGCTAGTTTGAGGACAGAAGAAAAAAAGGGGGGAAAATGGCTATTGAGTATTATTGTTCAAAAGAAGAAAAGAGCGCTCGGAGGCTGTGAATGAAAGCTACTGAGTAACACCACATGTAACAGGGGGTGTCCTGATGGTATGTAACAACAGAAGAGAGGGACTAAAAAGCTTATTAACAAATCAAAGGCCAACTTTTATAAAGAACAGTGACAGGAGCCTATTAAAAAGATGGGCAGAGCTTACAGTTCATACCTGAATACAGCATATCTCAGAGACAGCGCAAGTGCTGCCTAGGCGAGACCTAAAAATGTCTCTCTTCTCCTATAGCCCTGCCGCAGCTTCTTCTCACTGGGTTCACACAGGCTGTCTGGGGTAGTCCCCATTTGTGTGAGAGGGGAGGTCCAATCAACCGAATAAAAATAGAAGCAGGATGGAGCTGGGAAGCAGACTGAGTATCAGAAGTAGGAAGAAAGGGATTTATGTGTTGAAGCAAATTCATCATAAATTGCAGGTTTTAATACATTTTACGGGACTAACTAAAGGTAAAATACAAGGAGGCTGCAATACTTTAGCTTTCAAACTCTCAGAGACCTCTTCTTTGGATGAGTTTCAGAATTAATTTCTTAAGAATTAAAGTGGCTGACAAGGAGAGATTATTTCTTTAGCATAACAAAAATGGTTTACATACAGGAAACTAAAAGTTGACAGAGACCAAATGAGCCTGTCAACATCAGACTTATATTCTTTGGAAAGGTTCCCTTTCCAAAATAAAAGAATATCATATCTGTAGACTGTTAGATACAATTGTGTTTACATTTTAAAGCAGTTGAATGAGGGGCCAATTACAATGTTAAGTGGAGTGACTTGATTACAAGCTACCATATATTGTTGCTAACCCCCCAAAATCGAAGGACACATCTGGGTGGTTTCCATTGCCCTAATGGGATCTTGCTTATTCTATTCCATTTGAAGACAAGGAAAAAGGCCAGGTGTCCCTCAATGTTCTCTATGACGAGTTACACTCATCTAAATCCAGAGGATTACGAGTCAGACAGCGCTGCCAGAGAAGATGTCATCTGCAGGGGTTATTTGTAGATGTCTGGACTCTCTCCTTGACTCCTAAAAGCAGTAGACACACACAGCTGGTGGTGTTTTATAATATATATAATAACAGGTTATTTATTATGTACAATCAGCACACAAACCTTGTGCATCAGAATGATCGAAAATATTATAGTGCATCAGAATGATCGAAAATATTATAGTAATCTCAACTGCCGTAATCTTAAATAAAATGAACTACAAAATCCCAAAGCACTTTATATTGCTCATCCCTACTATGTAACAATTGGTCTAATACTACCTAAAACCTAGATCTGTATTATTAGCCTCAAGGTTGATACTGCATTTGCTGAATGATTATTATTCTCCACATTTTATCCTAAGCTATTTACTATCTCTGCATAACGTAGAAAACTTGCAAGCCTTCAGTCTGACAATGGAGCGTGCTCTGCTGTTGCCTCGACAGATTTGGGGTATCTGTGAAAAAGAGGGATGTGGATCGTAAGTGTCTGGTAGGTTGGTGGAAGGTCATGCGTTTGTTGATGCATGCTGGTCCTTCGTTGTGCAGGGCTTTGTATATGTGGGTCAACATCTTGACCTGGCATCTCTTCTGGATCGGGCGCCAGTGTAGCTTCATGGGGTGGTGTGTGATGTACGTCATTCTGGGAGGTTGAGGATGAATCTTGTTGCTGAGTTTTGTATTGCCTGTAGTCTCTTCAGGAGGCGTGCGGTGGTTCCTACGTAGAGTGTGTTTCTGTAGTCCAGCCTACTGGTGATGAGGGCCTGCGTGACGGTCCTTCTGATGTTGGTTAGGAGCCATCTGAAGATCTTGCGGAGTATGCGTAAGGTGTGGAAGTAGGCGGATAAGACTGCGTTTATCAGTTTCTTCATAGATACCTTTCAATCTATGATGATGCAGAGTTTGCAGGAGTGGTCTGTTGGGCAGGGGATGGGTTGAGTGCAGCAGACCACCATGCGTCGTTCCATGGCGAGGTGTTGTCCACAAAGATGAGGACTTCCGTTTTGTCCATGTTGAGCAGTTGTCCTTCATCCAGCCGGCGACATTCATCATACATATGTGGAAGCTGGCTCTGGTGGTGAGGGGTCTTTTGACAATGAAAGGATTAGCTGGGTGTGGTTTGCGTAGGAGATGATGTTGAGTCCGTGCAATCTGACGCTGTTGGCCAGGGGGGTCATGTACGTATTGAAGAGGTTGGGGCTGAGGGACGATGCTTGGGGGCACCGCATATAATCTTCTTGGGATCAGAGGAAAATGTGGGAGACTGATTCTCTGGGTTCTTCCAGTGAGGTATGAAGCAATCTATCTCAGGGCGTCTCCCTGAATTCTGATGAGGTGGAGTCTGTTGATCAAGATGTGATGGGAGATGGTGTTGAAGGCGGCTCACAGGTCCAAGAGGATGAGGGCTGCCATTTTGCCACGGTCCAGGAGGATGTTGTTGATGGCTACCATCAAGGTGGTTTGCTCGGAATTCAGATTGACAGGGGTTCAGGAGGTAGTTGTGTTCCAGGTATTCTGTGAGTTCCTGGTTGATTGCCTTCTTGAGAACCTTCACTGGAAAGGGGAGCAGGAAGATGGGTCGGTAGTTCTTCGGTTCTGCTGGGTCGGTGCATGGTTTCTTTAAGAGGGGCCTGACTTCAGCGTATTTCTAGTCCTCAGGGGAGGAGGCCGAGGCAATGGAGGTGTTTAGGACTTTCTTGAGCTTGTCGCCAATTGTCTTGTTCCAAAGACAAGTGTGGCTCAATGGTTAGAGCGGCAGACCCTGATGCAGTAATCTGGACGGGACCAGGGTTCAATTCCCGCCTCGGCGGGTCTCGGGCTCAATTTCCTCGGACCTGATAATTCTCGCCTCGGTGCCTATTCTAATCATGAGTCCCACTCTGCACCTCTGGGCAATAGCTTGCTTAATCTCTACAACGGCCCCAACAACGCTGAGGATGCCTGACTTCACCTTGGGGGTGCCCAGGAGTGGGCTCCTCACAGGGAAAGGCCAGGAAGGGTTCCTCGGCGGTATTCGTACAAGCGCCGAGATGCCTACGGGTAGTTGTGGGCTATACAAGTGCGTAATCATTTCATTTCATTTCAAAGACTGAAGATGTGGTGGGGACAGAGGTCTGTGCACAGAGCTCATGATGGAGATTGTGGCTGGAGTAGTGAGAGGGTTCCAATGGGTGAGTAGGTGTTTGGGGTTTGATCTTGTGGGTGTGAGCAGGCTGATGCTGTTGGCGGCGGGGGTTTCAAGTTTTCATAGATGACGGAGAATAAGGCTCAAAAGACATTCTGCATTCTCCACCTCTGATAAAAAAAAGATCACTTTTGTAATATAACATACAAATAGGTTTTCAAAAGGACATACAACTGCATTTATTAACTTTCCTTTTTTTCCTTTAATTGAAGACAGGATCTCTTTATTTGATACAACATATTCTTAACATGACACGCCTAACAATATAACCCTGACATGCCAATTCCTCATTTTAGCATGGCGCTTTGTGACATGTACTAGACACACCCGGACGTCACTGCTTGTAATGACGTATCTGTATTTGATAAAATATACTCACATACATGACAAAACAACCAAATATGGTGTCAACAATACAACCCTGGCTTGCCAATTTCTCCTTCCAGCACGGCACCAGTGGCGAGTACCAGAAACGCCCAAACGTCCCTGTGTGTAATGATGCCACATGTCCACTAAGTGTAGTCACACATTGGCTATGCACACCGGGAATAGTCTCTTCGATGCCGGAGTCGTTCCAACCCTATCCTCCTTCGGGGTTGTGGATGCGGATAGATTCACAGTCGAGGATCCGGAATGAGCAAGCAACACGGAGCAATTTAACTAATCACAAGAGAAATTTCATCCGAGGTATTGTAAACTAGTTTCTCTATTGCCCCCTAAGATATCAACAGGGGAGCCTACCATCGACACATACCTAAAGGGGTCAGACAAATTGTGTATATGGGTAAACTACTCGCTGTGTTACCTACCAAAAGATCCATGTAATTCAGCCATTGGGGGGATGTCACGTTCCTCACTATGTTAAGTGTGCTGCACTGAGCTCACAAAAACACAAAGTCGGCATGTGTGTGGAAGAGATTGGCTTATGTTATTCACACGTTATGCAGAACTAGCAGTCCGTCCCGACCTTGTCCGGGAGCTTTCAGGCTTCCCCCACCCCGACATTGCCCAGCAGCCCGTGCCCCCGCCCGCCCCGTCCCCCGCCTGCCGCCTAGCCCGACCCTCGCGTGGCCTGAGTCAATCCCCGTCCCCCTCCTTCCCCGTCCCCCGCCTGCCCCGACATTGCCTTTTGTAACTCCCCGTTCCCCGCCTGGCCCGACACCCGCCTGCTTACCTCAGCTGCCGCTCCTGAGTTGACAGCTCCTAGCCGCTCTGCTCCTCACCGCTTGTCCGCTGCCGCTCCTCCCCCGCGCCATGTCCGCCTCTCCGCTGGTAGCACCGCCGCTGGCCTGTGCGCTGCTGTTCCCGTGACCACCCATCCCCCGCGCCATGTCCGGAGCTCCTCTGACGCCGCTCTGACGCCGCTCCTCGACGTGAGCACGCACGTCGCGGCCGGCGCTACTTTTGGGGGGGGGGGACTACTTTTTTTTAATATACATTTTGTAAATAAGGTTTATTTTTAAAGTTTATATAGCCTATAACCATCTACACACCCTGACGATTTCTACGGTGTATCGGGTGTGTAGATTGGCGCAGTGGTTCCGGAGTTTACCCGCCTCAAAGTCGGAAAGTTTCTCTTTTATTATAGTAGTATAGATTAAAAAAAAACGAACCTCAATTTTTTACATTGTTTGCGTGTTGCTACTTATAACTTTCAGGTTACATGCAAGAGATGAAACCTCATAATCAGGGGGTTATGCAACATACAAAAAGAAAATAAACCTACTTTAGGTTCTTGGCAAGGGGAATTAGTTTTGCACTTTTTGAGCGCCCCCACGAGTAGATTAGGTTCTTTCAATGAGGTCCTGATGTATTGCCATTAACCCTTTATTGGGCACCTGTGGTAAGAAATATGTTAACCACAGGCTGAACTATGGCATAATTGGTATCTCATGAGTTCTATGGATTAACAAGGACAGCCATCCTGAAAAACTTAATTTGGGTTTTCTAGTTAATTTTATGAAAGTCACCAACTCCATCTACTACTCCTAACTGCCCTCACGAGACAAAGAGCAATTGTCTATTTGTCTATCATCAAGAGGCAAACAGATTTCTGACAACATGACCCTTCGAGGGGCCATTTGGGCATTGCTGCACCTACCCAATGAGCATTTTGAGCTGGTGAAGAATCATGGCACTTTGGTAAGTGAGGGTCTGTGCATCCTATAAAAGATGCTCCTGTGATCCTTGAGGTGCCTATCGACCACAGATAGGTAGGTTGGATTGCTTTTACAGAACTGCAAACCTTTTTGTGAAAAAATATTCAAATTGGGATGTTGTGACCGACAATGCCTCTCATTTCCCTCATTTTGTTTGATCTATCTCATTTTCCTCATATATATTTGTATATGATAGAAACTTTACCATTAGATATACTTCAAGAAGTAATTTTTTTTATGTTGCCCTCTATAACACAGAGGGAACACAAAATAGAAGTTTTAGAAGAGCACATAACATCACAAGAAATTTTTGGAAGCTGTAAAGCAGGTACCTGGTAACAATGCCTTTGGACCAGGTGGCTGAAGGGTTCTGTTTTTACAAAGCCTTCAAAGGTTTCCTAGCAGAACTACTCTTAAAAAATGAAAAGATAGATTTTCATTTTATTTTTTGTAATGCATCCTGTTTTCCTTTAGGGAAAACGGGCTGCGTTAAAATGTATTGTTTTATTTAAAAAGCAGTCACAGACATGGAGGTCTGCTGACCCCAGCAGGCCACCATCCCTCTGATTGTAGCCTTTCACAATGGGTCACAAATTGTGACCTGCCTCATGAAGACAGGTCCATTTGTGACTCACTGCGAGTCGCTAACAGTGTCAAACGCACTGGTGTGCACCGCAGTTTGCGATTTTCTAATAGTGAATCGCTAATATTCGCTTTTAAGAATACACGATTTTGTTAATCTGGCCCAAATACTGTATTTAGGAGTGGAACTAGCTAAAAAACAAAAAACTATTTTTAGTTGTTATTAAAAATCCAATTCAATGGTGAAATTGGGCTTTAATTAAATATTACAGAAAAGTAACTTTTAGATAGTTATTTTAGCCCTGCCTGGTGTAACTGGAAGCTAATTTGCATTTTGTTCTCCCACTTCTGACAACAAGTAATTAACATTTGAATGGGTGTGAAATGCCTTCTAGGGGTAAACAATGTGCTGGCCTAAATAGGCAAAAATTATCCCCCTGAACCTGATAGAATTCGCAGGGTGAGGTCGTGAGGATCTTTATTGACATTAAAGTGTCAAATCCTGCTTGAATATCACATCCTTATTAACAGGTGTGAGGTTTTTTTCGTATGACACTTGGGGCGCACTTCAAAGAAGCCTTCTCCGTTACAGGCAAATGTTAGCTGACACTTGGGTAAGGCTCTTCGTTTGTCCCCTCCAAGCCAAGCATGCTCCAGTGAGTCTCTTTCTGACATAACAGTGTTAAAGCATATTTGAGAGGTCTGCTGTGTTTACATGTAACACTTCAGGAACACTTCAAATGAGAGAAATAGGATGCCCCAAAACGTTTTGGTTATCCACTTCTGTCTCTGAGGTTGTTGTGGGTACAGGACGTGAGACAAACTGGATTTTAGTGTTATATGTGGAAGGACACTAGTTTTACCATAAAACTCTCCCTAGACACACCCCAGCCCTCAGATCCCATGTTTAGAGTGGCTAAAGACTTTCAGTCTTCAAAATGCCCAAGGAGGGTATGGCTATCGCCTGGAACCTTTACTTCATTGGTTAGTGTTTTCATAAGGGTCTTTCCTTCCCTCTAGCTCATGCCATGTATAAACGAGTCTTCTCCAGGCATATACTTCAGAACAATCCTGGACCTGTGGAGGATCAGAGGAGAACTGAACTGCTGCCAGACATGAGAAGAACCATAAAGGAGTGAACCTGCTGCCCCCTCTTGTACCCAGGACAAAGAAGTGGACTCCAGGGTCACAAGGCTGACCTCCTATTCAAGCAACAAGAATACAACCAGCTACCAGAGGTCTTTCGGCAACTATCCAGCCTAACAATGTGAACTGGACCTGACTGGACCCTGCTGTTAGCATCTTATTGGCACCCAGTGAATCTCTAAGCACCTCCCATGAGCTCCTGTGGGGCTTTAAAAGTGTGCTCTGTAGAGAATTTGGACATAAAGGACTAAGTCAGAAGTTAAAATCTTTTGCCCCGAATAAATCTGGTTGGTGTATCTGACCCACGCTCCATCGCGGTCAATGTCAAATTGTACCTAGGTCCTATTCTATTGAGATCGTAGACCATCATTTGCACTTTGTGCTTCTTGTCGCTAAGGCTATTTAAAACGTAAAAAATTCATGGCCCTTATTGGAATTTTGTTATTACTCTATTTTTCAAATTTATTTTGGAATGTTTATTGTTTAGCATTTTAACTTTATTACTGTTTTAGTACAGCAAAAATACATTGCACATTGCTGGGAAGTTAAGCTTGTCTGTTCTGTGCTATAACTACCAGGGGATTGAGCACTCTGCTTTATTTAGTGACTATAGTGGTTCACCCTGACATGGATTGTGATTATTACTTGATTACTTGAGGTGGGTACTTACCCCCCTCAACTAGTAACCTAGTTTCTTACAATTTACCCCGTTCCCACTTTAAAAAATGACCTTATGGATGGGGTTAGCTTAATAAAGGTCTTTTGAGTGTTCTCCTCCCTTTGGAAACTTTTCAACTGCACCTTAAATAGCTTCACAGTCTATAACCTGGCCTGTAACCCAGCTGCTCCCCAAGTGACCTCTCCTGTATTTCCTCAATTCCTTTAGATTTTTAAAGTATCCGCCTCCCATGCCTTCCGAAACCTCAAACTATCCTACATACCAAGCCTACCCCTCTGCCCTTTCCTCAGTATCATCACTTGCTACTTCTCTGCTCACGTCCCCCTACTTTATTGCTTAGTTCCCTTGCTGCCATCCCCTCCACCCTTTGAGATGTGCACACAGCCTGGGACGCTTCTCCACACCACTGAGGAGCCCCTTCCCTTCATGCCACTACTGGCTCTGACTGGCCCACCCAACTTTGTACTGGCCCCTCCTGTTCAGGTTCTTGGTCCATGCTTCTTTTTTTGTTCACTGCACAAGACTTGTGCTGCCGCTTTCAGCCCTACCCCGCGGTAAGACCCGCTGCGCAGCTGGCAGTCGCCGCCTCAGCTCACGGTCAGCACGCATCCAACTCCCAGGCTCCCACCACATGAGAATCAGCTAGGGGGGTGGTTGTTCTTGTTTTGTCACCTTCCTTTTCCTTTCTCCTCCTGCCTTACACTTTCCTCACCTTTCTCCGGCCCGAGCTCTCGTGCACTGCTGAAACACCACATGAAGCTCCTGCTTCCTCATATTTCACCACCCCCGTAGGAAGACTCACGACCTAGCTGCTCAGCTGGCTGCCATGTTCATGGTGATCTTGGGCAGGCAATATACAGGTACAGACGTGATTGTCAGTAAAGTAGATGAGAAACGAAGATGGGTAATAGGTAGGCTCAGGGTGAGATCGAAGACCCTGGTATGTGTGGCGTTCTATAGCCCGAATATGGATGATTCAGAAGTGATGAGATTTGTTTTTGTCTCTAGTGGATGAAGACCTCCCATAGTTATGGGGGGTTAATGTTGTGATGGATAGTGGATTGGATAGGATAGATCATGGATGTGCACCCAACTGACTGCACGGTCATATGCCTTTCTATCCTTTTGTTAGAGGAGCTTGGCTTAGTAGACATATGGAGAGTGAGGGCGGAAAGGAGTAGGAGCTATACATATTACTCAAACAATTATGGGTCTTGATCCCTTCTGGATTATTTTCTGAAAGACAGAAAGGAGATGGCGAATTTGAAAAGTGGGTAGCACATGCCGATTGCACGTTTCAAACCATGCTGTGGTGGATTTGAAACTTGGAGTTGCTGATCTGAGGGAGGTATGGAGATGGACTACAGCTATGTCAGTGCTAGGTAGGGAGGGGGTTGTTCAGGCTTTAAAATGCGGAGCTTACATGCCTGTGATATCTCCGGGTATTACTACTCACTAAAGTGCCTACTTCCAAGGATGACTAAACACACACATGACAGAAGCCCCTATGGTGGCTACGATATATATCGCCCAGACACAGCCACCCGCCCCTCAAAACTACATAGGCATTTCTCTCCTTTTCTTCTCTGTCCTTTCTTTCTGTTTGAAATAAATATTGCTTATTGTTCCCCATCGGCCAGTGGATATAGGTGGTGGCTAGTGTTATTTTTGTGCTTTCAAATTAATTTAAAAAAAGATTTAAACCATAAAATGTGGTGCAAGGAATTTTTTTACTGGAATTTAGGCTGGGCGAGTATTCATATTGTGTGGGATGCATACAGGCATTTTTGAAGGGGGCATATGATAAGCTTGAACCACTATCAGAGTAAAAAAGTGAAGGTGGAAGTAACGAATATTGGAGAGAGGATCAGTAGACTGTAAAGGCAACTGGAGGAGGAAAGGGTGGAGGAGGGGAGGAGGAGGAAGAATATGGAAGCCAAGATTCAGGGTGTCCGAGAGGAGTTAAAAACGCACTCTTTGGAAAGCAGTCTATAGAAAAATGGGAAGCGAGTAAGCTCAGACACTTTGAGTACAGAGAGAAGAACGGACAAATGTCGGTTTGGAAAGCAAAGGCAGACGGGAATAGGAATTACATAAGAGAAATCAGGAGGGAAGGAACTCAGGACATTAGGAATACAACAGAGGGGATTGGTTGGTTGAGTTTTTGTAGAGTTCTTGGGGAATCTCTATAGGGAAAGGAGGTCACCAGATAACGACTTGCCACACACTGAGTTGGAAGCTATATGACAAGTATGCTGGAGCTTGTTGTATGGAACTGTCAGACCTGCTACGTTAACCATATTTTTACTTTGCACACATGCTACTGGACTCCAGCTAAGTGTTCAAAGATTAAGAGCATGACGGAGACTGGATGCAGAAGATGTGGCTTGGCAGCAGCAGATGACATCCATATGTTGTTTAGCTGCTCAAAGTTGGTGAAGTACTAGGAAGACGTGGGTAAGGCCATGAGGGCAATCAAACGAAAGGAGATTAAGGTAAGCCATGTCCTTATCTTCTTTGGTAGCAGAGAGAGCAGATGGCAGCAGGAGGAATGTGGAGAAGGAAAACTTGGTGTTGTACCTGGTGTTGTTGGCAAGGAGGGAGATATGCAAGAAGTGGCTAAGAAAGGTGACTCCAGCAGTATTGGAATTGGAAACTACCATCTGGGAATTGTATACGTTGGATGTGGCAAGTTGCAATGTTAAAAGGATGGGGGTAGGCTGTAGTGGAGATGTGGAGAAGGCGGAAGAAAAAACTTGTCCGATGGATACACCTTGGTACATTTTGTAGCCCACAAGCTTGTGCATGAATGACTAAATGACCACGGAAAGTGGGTCCTAAGAGGAAAAAATATTTGGAAAAGCCTTATGCATACATAACTGTGAAAGGACAAAAAAAAATATAAAGCACAGCCCCAAGCATGAGACTCCAGTGGGGAGGGGGCGGGGGAAATAGGCAGCACACGCAACATTGTTAGTGTAAATTAGAAGACATGACATGTGAATGCCTTGGCAAAAGCTAAAAAATCCCTTTCCTTAAAGGAACACAAGTCTGCCCTTCTCATACAAGAAAAAACAGCTTAGGCTGCAAAAGGATCTGCAATGCTCTGCCCGGCTTAGGGATTGACTCTTCTCCAGTGAGACACAATTGATTGCTGTACAGCAAAAGCAATTATTTACTTGCAAGCCATGCACCATTTATACGGAAACAGAAGCAAGATAGTGACAGAGCACTTAATGAACAGTGATTGATGTGGCAGCCCACAACAGAAGGAACCTGGCCGCAGAGACACAACCACAGGAAACAACACCACTCAGTGCTCCCTGGTGCCTTTAAACAAAACCACACCACACTTTCGAAAGGAAAGAATCCTCGAATTCAGATATTAAGGGCTCACTGCCAGTTTTACATTCTCAGTAAGATTGCGGAATATACAGCCATGTGCCCACGAGACAGCCCGGAGAACCCTACGATTTGTACATGTAACAATCAAGGTTTTATACATCTACCATAAATGTGGTGACCGCTGGTTCATTGGGTATTGGGCACATGATTAAATGGGTTGAATTTAACCTATCTATTAGACAGGAGCGCTCCATTCACCTATGTTGTTTGGGTTAGCATTAGAACAACTGGCCTATTACATATGGAGGGAGCAATTGACTAGAATCTTTGTCAGGGCTTTTAATGGGAATAAAGAATGTATCTAAGCTGATTATATTCGTCTCCATGCTGCAGAGCCTTAATCCTTCTTTTTAACATCTTTATTTGTAAATATGTAGTCAAACTGAAAATACAGCAACAAACCAACTGTGCCATGCACCAAGGTAAAGTAAAACACACCACAGACAGCATTACATAGCAGTATACCCACTACAGGTCCATACATACCTCCCCAGCTCTCTCCAGCCACGGCCACACCCACATCGCCGAACTTCACAGAGTGAGTCGCAGTTACATTTCTGTACAGCAGACCCTTTTCCTTCCATTCATCTCAGATTGTGTCAGTCATCATCCAACACAGGATTGTCCACCATATCCGCTCACTTCGTTAGATCCTCCTCTGACCGATCATCTGTTCTAACACGTTTTAATCACAACTCTTCAGCCAGGGTCCATTCCAACATATCTGTGGAACATTTTAAGATGGCGGGCCCTCTATCAGACAATGAGTATGTTGCTATATGGTGTTTTGCAAGGAGTGGGCCCAATTTTACAAGTTTGTGCTGTCTTGTACTCTGTTTGGATTTAGGGGCTATTCCCAATAAACAGTGATGTACTGATGTTTGGAGATGAACATGGGTCACCTCTTTAAGCCTCATCACCACTCCCTCCATGCACCCTGTTAGTGTTCTGTATGTCCAGGTCATATGGAGGAATTCAGCATCGTTCTACCTACATTTTGGGCTGGTCAAGGGTCTTCTGGGGTATATTCTGTGTATTGTTGTGGGTGTCCTGTAAGAAATTATAATTGATCAATTTAACTCTGGCGTTACTTTCCATTTTTTGTACCGAAGCACAAGCTTGCACCCATTACACGTCTGTTAAGGGAGTTTGCAGGCTTCTGTCCCAAGTTTGTTGTACCTGAAGTGTGAAATATCTACAACAGTATTCCCCCTAGCCCCCATTTTGAGCTCAAATTCGGAGACTTCATACAGCGCCCAGAATCTGTAAGCAATACTTAACCAAATCATGAACATATCACATAGTTTGTTCCAGCCTAGCGCCAGGAACAGTGTTACCTTCTTACTCCCAGTTCAAGTTCAAAGTCAGAGAAATCATACATGGCACTGGTGCTGTAAGCAATACTTAACCAAACCATGAACATAGCTCATAGTTTGTTCCAACCATCATCATCAAATCTCATGAACAAGTGTCTCTGAATGCCAGGAACATCTCTTCTATGTCCATGGATGAGGTCGGTGACACATCCTCTGCGTGGCCACTACCCGTAGCTCCATCTGTGTGTGTTCCATAGTGTCAATCAATGCCAGAGTACTGCCTTTTTGCACCTCTATCCGTGGAGTAGAGATTGTTCAGCCACCATACTCTAGCTCCTTCACTCCTCTGATCCACTAGGCGTGTTACTTCTGGATTCACGGTTCTCTCGGCATGACTGAAACAGGTCACCAGTCTTGAGGACACTTTTGAGCAAGTCCCACATGTTTCCAGGTTTAGGAAAGAAATATGTGTGGCCCTCGTATATCACTTGTAGTTTTGACGGGAAAAATCGAATGCAACGTTTGTTTAGCTGTCTCATTTTCTACTACACTGTCAGATATGATTTTCTTTGAACTTGAACTCTCTAGGTGTAATAAGGAAAAAAAGGCATACGCTCTGTCCCTCGAACAGGGTAGCTCCCTTATCTTTGGTACCATTTCAGGATGCTGTCCCTGTCCCTATATTTGACTATACAAGAGATCATTGCTCAGGATAGGGCCTGGGAATCATGGCACGGTGGAGTCTCTCAACCACAAATAGCATTGACAGTTTGTCAGGTCCTTGCAAATTTTTAAGCAATCCCTCCAAGTTTTCAGTACAGTCCCCTCTACCACTCTGGCAACCCCACAAATTGGTTGTTGCATCTCCGTGACCTTCTCTCTGCAGTCTGTAAGTGCTTATTGAAGTTAGTGTTCCATCAGTGAGGGTGCCAACAGAGGGTACTCTACTTCCATGGTTAGCCCAGCCACATTTTGTTCTGTCACTCGTGGGTGCTTATTAACCTTACGGAGGTCCAGTCTTAGTAGATTTGTCGGCCAATGGTGGCTCTGCATCGTCTCCTTTCTGTGCATTTCGTGAGGGAGCCCCCTCCTGTGTCCACGTAGTGGTCCCTTTTAGTTTGTTACCCCATTCTCTGGAACCTATCTTGGCCCATAACAGCACTGGAGAACAAGCGCTACAGGGAGCCCCCTTCCCACCCCGAGATCTGTTTAGTTGAGGAAGTCCCCCACTATTGCTGATCTCTGGGCTCCTTCGCGTCGGGGCACAAAGCCATCCATCAGTTGGGGGTCTACCCCATGACACTCTTCATGTGCTTCCTAAAATGTGAGGGGTGCCGGGCAACGTATCCAGCATGTCCAGATTGCAGCGCATGTGTCTGTAGCCAGTTATTCCCACCAGGCCTTCAATGGACACCGCCCCACAGCAAGAGTCAGAGAGACCCCCACTGCTCCCAGAAAGGTGGAGCCTCATGTATCAAGCCTGGTTGTTTCTCAGTACGGGTTCGTTACCGTGAGGAGCAGTCGGTACCTCCAGACTGGCTGTAGTGCGTGATTCCTTCTTCATGTGCTCCTCAGCGCAGTTCCCGGTCTACCCTTATGCTAGATGGGGAGAAACATTGTTAGGCTGCTCAGCTGTCTGTCAGTTGCAGTGCTGCCACTTACTACAGTAGGGCACCAAGCACCTTGCTACTTACACTCCAGGTCTTGGGTGTTGTGGAGCAGATATCACGGTTCATCCAGTTATTGTTTGTGCGGTCCTACCACCATCTTGGGACCAGGCCCTCACCTGTCCTCAGAGGGCCAAACGTTGTCAAATACTCTTGGCCCGTCTTTGCAACCGACAGCCCCCGCGGCCTTAAGTATTTTCTGGTACAAAAGACCCTGAGGTCATCCGTATCTGATCACCTGCAGGTCCATCGCCTGCATGCAGAGTCACCACCACCATCACGGCGGCCATCTCACAAACCAGTCACAGCGCGACGGTCTGTGTCAAGGAAGCAGCGGGAGCTCCCATTTCCAGCCAGGGGGCCCTCCAATCAGGGCCCTGATTTAAGGGAGAACAAACCGGCCTCTATCTTCAGGGGGGTCAGAGGATTTTGTAGGATTAAGCACTTAGGGTGTTGGCTTGGCCATCTTGGTTGGCCACGACCCAGTCTTAAACCTCCTTGGATAGAATTCTATATGTTTTCAAAATGTTTGATCTACATTCTGGCTTTAGCATTAACTATATGCACACAATACTATTCTGCTATGCCACTTTTTCTAAAGAAGGGTTGCTTAGTGTCGTGCTTACAGATTGTAAAAAATATACATTTTTACTGGCATTTGTCTGTTTTAGTGACCCTCTCTGTAATACTTTGCAAGCATTACCAGAGACCTAGAGTGAATTAAGCAGTTCTCAATATAGATCATAGCCTGTTCTGATACACGAGCACTGAATAACTTTTCTTGTTGCATTTTTTCAGTTCCTGAGTGAATTGAGGCAAAAGTGCATAAAACACTTAAAGGGAACCAAGTGCCTGTATCAGGAGCAGTCCGTGCAAGTAGGAGCGGTGGGGCAGGGTTGGGGAGATTTGACAGACAACCACAATGGAAAATTAAATAAGTGATTAATTTTCTCTCGTCATCTGTCAAAATCCCCCTCACCCACCCCCCCCCACCAAGCCCCACCTCCCCTCCTGGCCTGACCTCTCTTATCAGCATGGGCCGCTGCTGGCCTGTATGTTCCCTAACTCTATACAAGATACTCACATGCACATCATCAATACTATCAACAAAGCTGCAATGGCTTCAGCTGTTTCTGACAATGGAAGCAAGATTTAGACAAATGTAGCCTAGACGAAAAAAAAACTTTTACCCTCTGAAATGAACCAAAAGGAAAGATTTACCAGGGGACAGTGGTCTACAGTCCACAGGTATCTTCCTGGGACCCGTCTGAAGGTTTTTCTTTGGGTACTGAAAAGCAGTCATAAATACCCGAATAGTTTACATATAATGAATCAGACTACTAAATACCAGCATGGCATGCTTCAGATACATATTTACAGCAGTGCATAATCGATCTGAATGTTGAACAATCTGTGATCTGCAGTACACAGATTAATGTCTCAGGAAGCTCGGGTAAATATTCTTCCAATAATGAACACAAAAGTTTAGCAGTGCACCAACTCCTGCCCGCTTATTTTTTGAAACAGATAATGTGACACTTTATTCAAATGTTGGGTCTGGCCAAAACAATTCCCTATTTTATTACATGGGGATCGCTCCAAATACTCATCTGCATTTCTCACAACATACAGAACTTTGACTTTAACCGTGATGGCGACTCCCGTGGCATGTTGCAAATAGAATGTCAGGTTTTGAGTAAACTACAGCTACTGTCTCTTTTATCATTACAAATGATGACTTTGGCCTCAGCCATAAAAATCAGCAGTCACTTGACTTTCATCCAGGCTTTAATGCTGCCAAGAAAGTCCAAAATGCTTGTAAGGCAAACCAAGCTCACCATTTAGTGTATATGGCATCTACATATGAGTGACGCATCAACTTGTGAGTGAAGGAAAAGAGGGGAATAATACATTATATAAAATTATGGGTGATGGGAAACGCCCGTGAAAGCCCACAAGCCACATGACAGTCCATCCAAAGTTAAATATCAAGCTACACTTGATGACAATAATCTGTCACAAATGTGGCAAATGGTATAGCGTATGATCCAGTACTCATCCGCAGGTCTTTAACTTCTGCAGCTGTATGGGATGAGCCACTGTGTTGAATGTGGAGAAAGAGCTGGTCATGCCACAGAAATACCTAAAAGAGCCATTTCAAAAGGATTATCCCACACCAATATCACTACAGTCTCTGCCCATTATCTTTATCCACAGACTGAAACAAGGTAAGGCGGACAGCAAAATCCAACAGTTCCTTAAGGAGTTCTTATCTTCAGACTTTTTAGAAGTAGATACTCCATAAAAAAAGGTTAATGAAGTGAGAAATGCAGGAAGTATTGAAGGGTCACTCCAGGTTGCAAAAAAATGACAACAAGCATGATCTTTGACCTCAACTACATGGATCCTTGTCGCCTTTTTTCTGTAACAAACATGGGTTATCACTATTACAGCCCTCTGGGAAGTAAGGGAGCAGGACACATTAATAATTTACAAATAAAGTGATTTTTGCCAACAAAGTACTTGGTTACCCACAGAATGTTAATTTTCTTTTTTTAATGTCTTGAGCTTGCCCAATGCTTCTGCAATGCTTCAAAGAGCAGGACAGTGCCAAGACACATATAGACAAGGCTACTGGTAAGATAAAACCTCTTAACAGAGGCAAACTATTAGAATGTTTTGTAGCGCTATGTTTAAGTAATAAATGCACACGTGACAGAAATGACATGTCAAACCATTGTCAACAAATGTTTTTAAACTACTTTTTGAGCAGACACTTCTGTATTGGGACAGTGGTAAAAAACACATTGATTTATTTGACAATTCCTTATGACATGGGTTGTTCAAAGCAGATGAGAATAAAATTGGTCGCATACAGTTTAAACAATGCCCGAAGGCAGTGATGCAAGTTGCTTTTTAAATCTCAACATCCTCTTAAAGTGTGAAATAATTCCAGGAATTTCATTTAAAAATAATCCAAAAAGTCCCGATCTGTTTCAGGCCATTCTTGGGGTGTGTGTTTTTTTATTTTTATTTAAAACATTTAAACCTTTCTAAAACTACTTCAACTAAAAAGAAACAGTTCTGCAGTTGGAAAACCACTTTAAAGAGAAAATGTTTTTAACACTCACCAGACTAATTGGTTGGGTCTTCAACTTTGTCCATGGAATCTATACAGAAACAGATACAAACCCAAATGTCTTATAAGAGATTAATTGCAGGGGGAATACGTCAAGTTGATTAATTATTGAAGCCCTCACGCAAGGCAACTGCACAGTGCACATAATAAATTGTGTTAGTTAAGATAAAGATTGCCTATCTGGGTATTAGAAATAGTAGTAAATATATTGGAGAAATGTATTATATACCGCAATATTTTCCTTGCTTTGTCTCTCGTTTAATTGCAATCTTTAAATTAGGAAAAGGCTATTTCTGTGTATGCAAGGACAGAGAAATAGCTGTATCCGAATATTAAGATTGCAATGATAAAGCTGGGTCTAAATATACACTGTATCACAAAGCACTATCTAAACTGTTAGCAGTCAATCAGAAGGATACACATTTTTGCTCTTAAACTTGGCTTGATTCTTATTATTAGACTTATTGTGCAGACCTTTCCTCACCGCTATGAAGTGGATCGCTCACCAATCTTAAAATGCAGAAATGTCATTGAAAAGTGAAAGGTTATTCTCTACCGCAGCCTCCTCTTAATCGTTCTTCAACTCTAAATCAGACGTTAGCTGTAGCAAAGGAGGAAGTAAGAGATCCGACCTTTCTAGAGATTTGTTAATTGTGTGTGGAATAAAATATGAGAGGCATCCTTTGGTGAAGAGGCTACCGGCGCATATGGGTGAATTTGTACTTCATGTAATAGGCAGAATAGAGCCCAGGAGATAAATGCATTTGAAGAGCGTATGTAGAAATCCCCTAAAGAGAATACTAGATTTTTTTTTTTTTAAATGAGCAGAAAACAGCTTATACAAAAGCAAGAGAGTGGAATCTTCATTTGATTCCATGTTCTCCCATTGATGCTAGGGGTTACTCACAGGCCAAAGATCTCTCCTAAGATATTTATCAATTTGCCCTAAAGTTCTCAATGTCTCGCTCCAAAAGTATTTCAATATAAATATTCAAGGTATGCCCATAAGACGGTGGCTTTTTAGTGAGTCGAAGGGAATTCCAGGCGTTTTAAATGTTTTCATTTAGCAGTTTATAAATGGATATAAAACAAGAATATTTGAAATCTGAAATCACATTTTTAACACTTTAATCAAAACAATAAATAACTTAATTTTGGACTTTGGGACAATAGCCTTATTATTGTTAATTTTTTTAATTTGCCTACTAGGATGGTGGTGAATAGTTTGAGATGGCTCCTCTTTACGCTAGGCCATGACTTTGTATCCCATAAAAAAACACAGTACCACTCATAAAAGCTATCCTGTGAGAAAAAAGAAACTTCAGCACGTTCTTTGACTCCCATGATGAGAATGTCTCTTTGCATCAATGTAGAGCTCCAGAGACAGTGCCAATCCAAACATATAGGAAAACCATGCCTCTTTGGGGCTATGGCCTCATTGTGAAATTTCTTGCTAACTCGCTTGGACAAGGGCAAGCTTAGCAAGACCCATTCACCTACATGACCACCGTGATGCCATTGTAGAAACTTTCACTACAGCAGCAGTGCAGACAACTGACTGAGGTTTAAGAGAATGGGAAAGGGAATTGGTAGACTAAACCTGTGTAGTGACAAAATACCGTATGTGCAAAGACGTCAAATAAATGTGGTTTATGCTATGAAAAATGCTGCAGACCTTCTTGCAAAGAAATACCATCCTAGGAGCCTGGTGGATAACATACTGAGCATACTACATACACATGTGGACCTGTACAAAAACTTCCAAACAATATAACAACATATAATGTATAATTTAACAAATGTCTTTCTAAAACTTAAAATAGCAATTCATCTTAAGATTAAACAGCATCAGGTCAATGTGCAGACAATTCACCTCAAAGATAACTTACTTAAGGTATGGTTTAAACATATAATACAGAAATTCAAAGACTACTATTAAATATCACATATGACAAGACACCATTTTCTCTCTGCCTATTATTCAATAAGTGTTTACTAATTATAGCCATATTCTCACCTCACCAATAAAATAACACACTTAGTCATGTCAACAATTATTTCGTCTAAAAGCGTTCAAAATAAAGCAGCTTTATTAGAACTGCTCCTCCTATGTATAATTATATGAACAACCTGAGGACACTAGGTAATAAGTACTCATTGGGGAGCATAATTAGCAGGTGTACATGGTATAATATTCTTCAGAGACCTCTTTGCCTTCTAATCACTCACCCATTTCAATCACAAAATAATTATGGGCAACCGGACACTCTAAAAGACCATAGATCTTGACAGGATGTATTCTTCGACAGAGTGCTACCTCTTCTCTCATTTAATATCCTCCATAGCTAAGACTAGGCACACACCTTCAGAGCTCCTTCAACATCTACCACAACATGCAATGGAATGTTCAAGCTAGATTCTACAGATAATTTAAAATGTGGACACTAACTTGCAATAATGGACTGATTTATGTGTAACAGAATATCTAACTGATTTTTTTAGTAAATACCCACCATTGGCTCAGGGGGCTCGGGGGAGGGAAATGTACTTTGTTATTCGTGGAAAACACACGCCTGATTTCCAAGACTCCAATGGGATTCCAATTTCTTATGAGTTTTCTGAATTCTGCCTGGAACGAAGCGTTAATACTAATGCAGCAAAGGTAGAATTTATGACTCTGCTCGGCTAGATATAGGTGTGTTTCCTCAATTAACCCGTGCACCCCAAAGAAGAGAAACACTGGCATTTAGAGGACCAAGGTGATCATATTCTTCAGGTCGTGCATGGACAGTGCTCACTGATCTGCACACAGGCGCCTAATGATTCATGTTACTTGCATTTGTCAGCATCTTGTGCTGTCAAATGGAGGAGAGTGCAGTTAGTTACTAGGATTGCTCTTCGCTTTGCTATAAATCAAATATGTGCCATGACATCCTCCCTGTACAGAATGCCAGTCTAAATATTTCTGCATCTTTACAGATTCTTCTATATGTGGTGTTGTGCAAATTAGCGGGACTCCCTTTCTATCAGGTGACCTAAAGAGGTACTTCTAATTACTCACCCTCAGGGTGGATACGAGAAGAGAAGGCAATGCCGCTCAAAAAGATAACATTAAACTTTCCCATGTGCTTCACTGGGGGAGCCATGCCACAAACAGGTGGCACTTTCACTCTGAGGCCAATTAAACACTTCCCTCTCTGTGCAGGACAATTATGTCTACCAATTCTCAATGAATCCTACAGTACTTGTCACAGTGTTGAGATGCACCAACTATTCCAAGGCCCACCAGGAAGTCATATCGTTGCTTGGAGCACTGCTGGTTAACTCAGCACTCTCAGGCAACGCAGCCACTCTGCTGGTCTGAATCTTGGATCTTGGATCTAGCCAAGTAAATGCTACAGGGTCTGCGACCCTCACTGCACAGTCCAGGATACCTCCTTTTGAGATACAAAGGCGTGTGTCATGGGGGCCCAAGAACTCTGTTGGGTTCTGGAGACTTCACATCAAGCCAGGTTCAATTACTTATGGGGCTTGCGAATCTTAGGCCAAGTTATAAAGTCTATCCCGGAGTTCAGGACCTCAAATTCTCACATCTTATCTGTTATTAGGCCCACTACTAGGCTTGTTAGACTTTGTAACTCCAGTAAGGTCCATCTTACTCTTCGAAAAGCTGCCTTCCTAGAAAACACTTACCTGCGCTCTGCCGTGATCACTGCTCAAGACTACTATACTCAAAATGGGGTGGGTCATCACCTCATGCTTAACACCTTCCCTGCTCATGACGGCCCCCGGCCGTCATGAGTCACGGTGGCCGTGTGCGCACGATGGCCGGGGGAAGTCTGAGCCACGCTGGCGATTGGAATGTCTAGCACCACGGCGGAATTCCCGCCGCAGCCAAGGTGTTAATGGTCAGGTATCCTAGAAGGCACACAGCACATCAATACACTGCAATTGTACCCACCATTTATGTGAGGGTATCCATGATCATGAAGAAATAATGCAGAAGCAAAAGTGATACCTTTTCATAAGAACTTTGTATATGTGGGACTGTTAAAATATTCCTACTCTTAACAAACGGACTCCTTCACAAAGTATAAATGTGTGTGTCAGGAAGCAAAACTATCCACCAAATACGTATTAGTGCCTTTGGAAAATTACAGAAGACTTTATCCAAAAATCAAGAAAAGTGCCAATTTACACTTCAATACACCACTATACAAAATGTGCAAACCTCAGCTGAGGGATTGCCTCAGGAATTTTCAAATATGGTAACTGTGGTCATTAATCATGACTCCATAAACGGATAGTTAACTAAACTAATTTGAATCAATATATACACCTTTTACAATATTCACATATATCACATATTTTTAAAAAATCAAGACAGCTACCATCACTTTTTCTATGCAACAACATGCTTACCCTTATAGACGCCTTATTGCAAAAAACCTTGTTAATGGCCAGCCATGTTGGTAGATCCAACATGTTCTGCAGAACCTCTTCATCCAGCTCCAAGTTTGTCAATTGGCCTTCCCCTTTTAGAGTGCTTAGGTTGATTTTGTCGGGAGACAAGTTTTTGGTAAACCTGAAATAAAGTAAAAAGTTCATTTTTAGAAAATATGCAGTGAAGAAGAGATATTTGCTTTTAACACTGGATCTCTTACACAGTAAATTAATTTCAGATTATCCAGCTAAGTGGGATACCATTTCCCTCACAAGGGCCTGGAATATTGGATTATTGAAATAAGAAGTGCAAATGTGGGAGTGCATCACTCAGAGATTTATTAGAGGAACTCTAAAGCACAAATGGTAGTGGATCTGAGACACACCATGAGAAATGCTGATAGGTGAGCTAGTCTGTGGCTAGGACGCTGCTCCCACCTACTGTGGGCCACAGTAGCTCTAGCTCCTTTGGGAAGCATAAAAGCAAAACAAAAACTTCAGATACAGGCACACAGGGATTACATGTATTACACATCCCTTCCTCTGCTTCACAATGCTACACAGTGAAAATGACAGACTCCACCCCACAGAAATGTCTCTTCTGCTCAAAAGATTTTGCAGACAACACACGCTGGGGCCTCTAGCACGGAGCCACTCCCACTCAGCTTCATGGAAAGGATAACAGTACTGCTGGGTAAATCTTGGAGGAGTGTCTATTTTCATTCCATAGTCTTCAAGTTGTGTTTGAAAACTAGTTTCTGCTAATTTATTTTTGAGCATTTTAAGTCTTTAGCCTTCGAAAGGGGTGAACTTTGCGTCTTTTTGATTTCATGCCAAGACCAGAGGCTACTAGTGTAATGCAGTACCTTCTTTATTGCCACATCTCTGCAGCACACCTTAAAGGATAGACAAAAAGTGAGCAAGACTTTGCCCCAACTACCTAAGAAGGGTAAGTGTCTGAATGGTCCAGCAGAGTTTGTAAGAATGCATAAAGAGTCCGGGTCTTCTTCAGGGCTCTTGTAGTGTGTCACTTTTAAAGAATGAGCCACCAGCGGGAGAAAATACTCAGAACACTATGCAGGTTTTGTTCATAACATATCCACATCTACTGCAATTCAAAGCTATCCTAAGTTCTCAAAACACCCTTCCCCGAAAGTTTTACGATTATGGCAAATCTAATATTACACAGGAGTGCAGCTATGTACATTCGGGAGCATAACCAATGCTAAATGTGCATTTAATTGTGGATAGAGGCGAAAATGTATCCATGTACTATGGAAATGTCCCAAGACAAAAATACACTGCCAAAAGATAAAGGCAGCACCAAAAGTAACAGTGGGGTTACCAGCACCAATGGAGAAAACAAACACTGGGAATATGGGAAGTGACAGACCTAAGTATGAAAAATTGTTTGTGAATCAAGGTATGGCAGCAGCCAAAAGAGACATTGCAAAAAAATGTGGGTGCACAGAACCCCCGACCATACTGAAGTGGTAACATAACACAAACTGGTTTATGGTGGCCTAAAACATAGTGTATGAGGGATGGGGGTGTCCCCTGAAATATTAGAAAATCTGGAGTTATACATGTTCAGTATAGTACTGCCCCCCAAACATGTTTTTGGGGGAGCGGAGTACAATATTGAATATGTATACCTCTTGCCCAATTAATGTATATGCACTGGTACACTGTCTGGTAAATAACAGTCTGGTTTCACAAAATGGTTATTGTAAAGATATTAAAATTGAATTTAAAGTATGTTATTAAAATGTTATAGCCAGTAAAAGACATATGCCCTATCCCCACAACATGCCTGTATGTATGATACAGATTCGCTGGAAAAAAATAAACGTTAAAGTGGAGTTATACGTATGTCTTGAAATAATAATCAAATTACCGTTTTAAACCACCCCAAAAAAACAGACTTGATCAGTTATATGTAATTGACATAAGTATAACTTGAACTGCCACAGATTTCAGAGGTCATCAGTGATGTAATATGTGAAGTCATAAGCAGTGCATCATAGCATGCCTGTACAAGACACAAGAGATAATGCCAATGAACAGCAGCAGGAACCGAATGGCTCAAGAGCAGAAAACACGGACTCACACTGGGATCCGTAGTGGTAGGAAAACAGAAAGTCATGCAATTAATGCAGGGGGCTAATGATTCCTATGGAGAGGTAACCTAGAAGCAAATAACTCAATAATATTTCAACTCCTAATAAGAAGACATGAATCATGAGCCATACCATTGAGTCCTTCACTAATAGAAGCACTCTATGGACCACTAACCAGGATCATGGAACCGGTCGCTTCAACCCTCTGCTTACAACAACAGTAATACCCGAGAACTTTAGGCAGAACAGAATTATTAATTTCAATATTAAAAAGATCATCGCTGGCATTTAGGGAATGTATTGGCTCATCTATAACCAACTTTTCTGTTCAACATCATATAATAAAATGGTGCAAGTCAAATTGCAGTAGCTAATAGAGAAGGATCCTACACTGGGCAACTTCACCTCAGATGACATGTGGGGGAGGGATGCAGTTATGTCAGGGGTACGAGAGAACCAGACACGGGTAGAAGTTAGATTGCGACACTGGGTCCCTTGGAAACGGCTGGCAGCATTTAGTAAAGTTGTGGCCCTCTTTTTGTTTGTATAGAATTGAGGCCCAACTGCCTACACTATGGACCTTTCTTATAAAATATAATCAAAAAGTTAAGGTGCTATTGAAATCATAGTTTGCCAGTGGGATGGCAGACGGCTCACCTATGCACTGCTTACCACATATCTGCAGCCCCTTGCAGATATCTTACAGTAACACAATATGCTTCTGGGTGGACTCCAATCTAGTCAAAGCAGAAGGCGCTCACTCTGGCTCAGTCACGGTCTCTAGTTAAAAGTGAAATCGTTTTTTTTCCTGGATGGAGTGGATGGTAGGGCACAGAAGATGAGTGAGACCTCTACTCCCTCCAAGATAATGGGTCCAGTGGCGTAACATTAGGGGGGGAACCCTGAATTTCAGGGGGCACACTCAGCACAGTACACTTGGACCAAAGTGATAGGTGGTGGGCTGAGGGGCTCCATGTACTTTGCTGGGGGGGCGCATCAAGTTTCATTACGCCACTGCATGCCTCTCACTCTCTCCTGCCATACTCAATTGAGCAAGAAAACCAGATATTATCTTTGATTCCAATGCACATTTGACCAAACAAATGCCTTATCTGGGAATCAATGTGTAACATTACCACCGTGCAGTACTATTACAGCATAGCCTTAGATACTCTCAATACAATACTCATATACTTGCAGAAAATACAAAATGTTGCAGACAAACCATTTGTTTTGAAACAGGAAGACTCATTTAGAGAATCCAGTGGAAGACATGCAGTCAGTAGTTATTGAGCATTTACTACAATGAAGTGACATTACTCATTCAAAATGTGGTAATATAACATCACTGCAAGGGAGATCCATGCCTTTTAACATCAGCTAAAACCTACGGGTAATACCAAAATGTTGAATGTGGAAAAGACGTAAAACCACTATTTCCTTAGGCTTTTTAACATTAAAAGATAATTTTGTATCAAGACCATGAACTGGGTGCCACAGTGCCAGTGCAGATATGTGGTATTGTCACAGATGTCATAGACAACTCTAAATGAGAGTTGCAATTATGGTAACAAACCAGGCTCCCAATCCTTCAAGTGGCTCCTAATTAAAAAACAGTGACAGTGGAAAAGCCCACATTGATGTGCATAAGCCGGTTAAACAGGGTGTCTCCTACTCAGAACTGAGATACCAAGTTGTCATTTAGCCCTGCCCTCCGCTACAGCTCAAAACTTGCTAAATATGAGTAAGAAGGCCTTATGAGCAGCAGGAACCTAAATCTAGAACAGAATTAACTCTCCTTGCGACGACCGGTAGAGCATTGTATCTGGGAGAACCTTAACTCTGTATACATTAAAGTAGCGTTGCTTTTTTTATTTTTTAGGTCTGGCTGGACAGCACAACTATTTGCCAACCTATTGTTAATGCCCAGAAGAATATAAATCCCTCACTACATGCTACTGACTGTATAGAGTAGCATTCCACTGCTCATAATGTAGACTATTTTACATCTTAAAATACGGTGAAAGGTGATACACCAATTTCTTTATCTATTGTGTGCCCTATATACACAAAGCAATCACTTTTTTTTCCTTTTGTTTTTTCACAGCAATAGACCTTAATATTTTAGCTCAGACTAAAAAAATGTAGGCTAGACCTACTGGCTTTGCCATTGCTGGTTCTGTTCTTTTTTTATTTCGCTGTACTTCGTGACTATCACAAAATAATTCTTAAATGTTTCACGTTTTTAAACTTATCGTGATGCGTGTGGTTCCACACACACACCACGCTTTCACTCAATTCTTGATTAATCAGGCTGGTAGGAATTTGAACTGGAAACCATAGTATGAGTCACACCAGACACAATGCTGGGACAGCAGTTTCATAAATGTTGGCCAGGACCAGTGGGCATGTGACATGCTAAAACATACTAAAGAAGGGATTAGCTGAAGTTCGCATCTAGTGAAAAGGATCCCTTTAATGATTTATCCAAGGACCATAGCGAATTAGCGGAACTGAAAAGCATCCTTTATTAACAAAACAAATGTAATGCAAGTTAAGTGAATGGGTTAAGGCAGCTTAAAGAAGTCTTGTCCAAATGCCAAGTGGAGTGAAGCTCTGCCACTAAAATGGGAAGCTTTTAAGAAACGAATGACTCATTCAAAATCGAGGAATTAAATCAGGAAACTTTGACAAGATGTGTTTCTTTTTTTACAAAGCACTGACAATCCCCCGACTAATGAGAAAACACATAATACACACTATAGAAAGTACAATAATGTTTGAGTCAAGTATACATTCAATTATACTATAGGGAGTAGTTTTGTCCACAGAGTATGGGAAAACAGATTTTTCCTAATTAAAATGTATAGTATATTTACTTCCTACTGACTAACTCTTCTACAAAACAGCTAGAGGGAGAACGTAGTGCACACTGCCGCAAGTGCAGCAACATTTTCCCACAGCCATAGCGCCACCCATTGGCGCAGGCAAATACATCTGGGTTTGTCTTTACGTCGAGACTGAAGAGAGCATAATAAATGTGTAAAGATGACCATGTTTGCATACAAAGTCACAGAGCATATTAAGAAGGTTAAATTCCCTAAAGTTAAGTGCAAGGGCTAGGATGTGAAGATAGTACGATATTAGTTCACTATAAGAAACTGCAGTTTGAGGTTTGTTTTTTTAATCAAATGATCCTACAGCTTACACTGGCAGCTGCAAGACGGGCGTCCAACAACTCGTCTGGTCTTTATTTAATTCTACAGCAGTTGTGATTTTTAATTCTGGGATGCTGGGCATGGAGCCGTAGCAACAGATCCCTATAACTTGTAGTCAAAATCAGGTATAAGTGGTATTTGTGGAAATGATGACTGAAAAACCTGTAAAATGGAGTCGGACCACGAAGAAACAGGCCTAAAAGCGCGTGCTTGTGCTATTCCTTCTTAACATACAGTGTAAAATATGTGCCCTCGATTTACAGAGGGTCTAAAATCCCTGTTGATGGTTTATAGGGAGTTGAACTCCGCAAGGTATTTAAGGGATATATTTACAGATGGGCTGAACACTTCATAATACATAATTGTTGGGGGGCACCAGATTTGTGGTTAGTGCGCTAAAGGTCTGCCGCTTCTTTCCCACTGATTTCAGGACAGGGTGTTTTCTCCGAGTAGGTTGGTTTGAGTTTCCACCCAATTGGTCTAGCAGTGAGTCAGTAACCTGCACAACATGCACGCCTCACTCTTTGGGGTGAGCCTCACTCCTTGGGGTGAACGTCAGGCAAGCAAGGCGCTTTAGGCCTTCGACATCTGAAGCTTCTTAAAGTTTTCATGCCTACCTCCATGATCGGATGGTTATAGTAAACATCAAGTAACATTGTGCAACAAAGTCACAATGAAATCAAAATAAACTGGGTGTTCGCTTGTAACAAATAAACTTCGAAGGCAGCAGCTGAAGAACCTGGTTGGAGCCTTTCTCTTAGGACGCGCCATTTCTCCTCTTGTAATAGGCATGAGGGCTACATAATCTTGCAGCCTCCAGAGTAGAAGGTCCTAGTAACAGCTCTATCTCTACTTCCGGTTAGGAAGAAGCCCAAGTTAACTACTGGGATAGCCGTCTGGAGTCTCAGTCTGCCATGTCTGTACAGCACGGATGCCAGAGTCTCAATAAACGCTCTACAAACGGTTGGACCGGCGTGGCTAGCTCAGTCTTTACTGAGAGCGATGATCAATACTGAAAGATAGCTCTGCTGTTTAAGGTGTTACTGAAAGCTATGTAGCTAGATACATGGCCGGACTGGCCGTAGCTACCACAGGGCATTTCCCCGGTGGGCCGGAGAGGTGGGGGCCGGTTTTGTGGCCGCTTTTCTTACAGGGTGCCGATTTTGCAGCAGTGCTGCAAAATTGACCCTCTGTAAGAAAAGGGGGAGCTGTGCTTAGCGGCTCAAACCCCCCCCCCCCCCACCCTCACGTTCCAAGGGCCGGTGGAGAAGCAACCTGCCAGGGCTGGTTGCTGTTCCCAGTCTGGCCCTGGCTGGCTACATAGCAACCAAAGTTTCAAATTGCATATGTGTGACATTTTCATAATTTCAGTGTGATTATGGGTGACATTCAACGATTATGACTGACACTGTCTCTCAAGCAATGAATACGAGGGAAACATATAAATATCAGAAATTTCACCCATTTGAGCAACGAGAAAGTCTAAGACAATCTTAAAACTGCTGCAAAGCACCAGACATGGAAGGGCACCTCAGTGCCTGTTCTGTCAGGCCATGAGATACAAAGGGAAGGGGGGAGGGAGGACGGGGGAGTGATCAATGAGTATTGAAACACTCAGTGTTTGTAAAAATACCCCTCACACACCAAAAGGCCCCTTGGTGTCATGCTTCATCATCGGGGTCTTCGCACCCCTCTATCGGGATGCGGCGTGCTTCGACCTGCGGCTACGCGGGAGCACTTAAGGTATTGGCTATGTGTGGTGTACAGTGTGTGGGGTATGTATTTAAGTGAGTAGGGGGTGTAGTGAAAAATGTTAAAAAGTACCTGGCACTAGAGTATAAAAGAAAAACAATTTTATTCTGAACTCTGGCTGGTACTGTTAAAAGAAAGTGCAAGGCGAGGTCAAGTCTGTTATATTAATGAACAGGACCTCTGATGTGCTTTGGTGTCGACATGTTTCGGAGGCAAGCTCCTTCTTCAGGACAGGGGCACACACTCCCTTCCCTACTCACGTCTTATATTACAGAAAAATGTGTATTTACATAAAAGTGAATTTTTAGAAATAGGCTAAGTGTGCCTACAGCGGTCTGCTACAAGCTCAATGACCTTTAGAAAGACAAAAAATAACACCTAATGGTTACCCATGTAGCGGGTAGTTCATGCAGGTGCAGTCACCTGGAACCTCACCATTTGCTTTATAATAAGCCTGTTGAAAAAAAGAGGGGACTCACAATACATACAACATAAAACACATAGAAACTAGGATTTACTGTAAATTGTGTTCCTACTTGTGAAGCTTGGTTGTAGGCTTCATGAGCAAACTAGGAACGTCGGGGTGCTGCTCCAATGGCTATCTGTAGTGGAGAATGATACAGCTTTTATGATTCAATCTCTCACACTTACTTATGTAGGTGAGTGCAGATGGTCTTAAGGATTTTAGTTCCTCCGTGCTATACTCACAAGATCAGGACGCTCTGGTCGCCGCCTTACCCCTCACGCTGCTCCGCTGGTGTGGAGTCAGGTAATGGTCATGGTTATTTATACCCCGTTTTACTAATTGGTCGGAAGCGAAAGTGTTTCCATGTATGGGTATTCCGCTTACCCACCATCCAGGGCCTTCGTATGTAATAGACGCGTTAACACAGGATCAGCGTCTGCTTGTACTGGTGATTGATTCTCAGCGTGCGCATCGGATTGCCGCTGCTCCTATGCGCATGCGTAATAAAGAATGGTGTGTCTGTTCTATCGCACGTGCGCATTGTGCACCTGCGCGTCATGCTCCATGTCTTCAGCACGCGTGTGGTAATTATATCAATATAACTACTGCGCGAGAGACGAAGTACAATAAATAAACAACCAGCCACGGCTTAGTTCGGGGAAGTAGAGTTATCGGCTTTTCACAGGTTGCTTTCATATTTGATAAGTTACTCGACCTGGCCAGGTCGATCATTTGGAGTGAGCACTAATCAGTGTAACCGTCTAGATATTGTACAGCTAGGGTCTTCTTTTTGCATATTACTACCCACAGTAACTTATCAAATATGAAAGCAACCTGTGAAAAGCCGATAACTCTACTTCCCCGAACTAAGCCGTGGCTGGTTGTTTATTTATTGTACTTCGTCTCTCGCGCAGTAGTTATATTGATATAATTACCACACGCGTGCTGAAGACATGGAGCATGACGCGCAGGTGCACAATGCGCACGCGCGATAGAACAGACACACCATTCTTTATTACGCATGCGCATAGGAGCAGCGGCAATCCGATGCGCACGCTCAGAATCAATCACCAGTACAAGCAGACGCTGATCCTGTGTTAACGCGTCTATTACATACGAAGGCCCTGGATGGTGGGTAAGCGGAACACCCATACATGGAAACACTTTCGCTTCCGACCAATTAGTAAAACGGGGTATAAATAACCATGACCATTACCTGACTCCACACCAGCGGAGCAGCGTGAGGGGTAAGGCGGCGACCAGAGCGTCCTGATCTTGTGAGTATAGCACGGAGGAACTAAAATCCTTAAGACCATCTGCACTCACCTACATAAGTAAGTGTGAGAGATTGAATTATAAAAGCTGTATCATTCTCCACTACAGATAGCCATTGGAGCAGCACCCCGACGTTCCTAGTTTGCTCATGAAGCCTACAACCAAGCTTCACAAGTAGGAACACAATTTACAGTAAATCCTAGTTTCTATGTGTTTTATGTTGTATGTATTGTGAGTCCCCTCTTTTTTTCAACAGGCTTATTATAAAGCAAATGGTGAGGTTCCAGGTGACTGCACCTGCATGAACTACCCGCTACATGGGTAACCATTAGGTGTTATTTTTTGTCTTTCTACAGGTCATTGAGCTTGTAGCAGACCGCTGTAGGCACACTTAGCCTATTTCTAAAAATTCACTTTTATGTAAATACACATTTTTCTGTGATATAAGACGTGAGTAGGGAAGGGAGTGTGTGCCCCTGTCCTGAAGAAGGAGCTTGCCTCCGAAACATGTCGACACCAAAGCACATCAGAGGTCCTGTTCATTAATATAACAGACTTGACCTCGCCTTGCACTTTCTTTTAACAGTACCAGCCAGAGTTCAGAATAAAATTGTTTTTCTTTTATACTCTAGTGCCAGGTACTTTTTAACATTTTTCACTACACCCCCTACTCACTTAAATACATACCCCACACACTGTACACCACACATAGCCAATACCTTAAGTGCTCCCGCGTAGCCGCAGGTCGAAGCACGCCGCATCCCAATAGAGGGGTGCGAAGACCCCGATGATGAAGCATGACACCAAGGGGCCTTTTGGTGTGTGAGGGGTATTTTTACAAACACTGAGTGTTTCAATACTCATTGATCACTCCCCCGTCCTCCCTCCCCCCTTCCCTTTGAATGTTGGATTTTCTCTGTTTATTTAAGTACCAAGTGGAGCCTAAATCCAACGATTAGCTCTACCTCCCCCCTCTGGTTTTGTTGTAGGCCATGAGATACTGCAGGACACTGTGGAGCAAGCGTTTTGCCGGAAAGTGACAACAGCAAGGTGCTGCCATCAGGATCCACATGAGGGCACGGTCTTTGCCGGTGCTGCCGGTCCAGATAAATATTTCTATTTATCAAGCCCTTCACCGAGAGAAACAAAGAGAACATGTGTTTCTCTTACTCTGAGCTGGACTGGTAGCTGCCAAGTTTTCAGATTGATGTTGTGTGACATTTTCATGGTTTTAGTGTACTTATGAGTGACATTCAACCACTAAATGTATGCCACTTACGGTGACACTTTTTCACCTGCAAAATCAAGCAATGAAGTTCATGGAAACAGATAAACATAAGAAATTGTATCCTTTTGAACAAGAAGAAGATCTAAAAAGATCTTATAATTGCAACAAAGCACCTGCAATGGAAAGGCACTATCCCACTGCAGCTGTGCAAGATGATCCTACTGTAAAAGAATTGTGTAACCACATTCTAGTCACATCCTTCATGAATTTCCACCTTACCTCTGCAGCTGCTTGCAGAACCACAAACAAATTACATCATTGTAGATTTGTCATGACCACCTTATTGCAACTTAGATTTGCAATGATCTCTTTTTTTTAAATTTAAAACCTTACCATATCACATGATCTCTCTGATGCAAGTCACGCATGCTGCCCTCCTAACACGACCAGTACTATTACGGATGCCAAATTGTGCTACGCCGCGTGTACCAGAGGAACACTGTTGGTGAGCAGCGCAACAAGGAAACACAAAGCAAGCGCCTCAGTTACCCCGATAGGATGTTGTGTTTCTTAACGCCGTGAAGGGGCATGTGATACCTGAAGCACCTGGCTGAATGGTGGCTTGATTCAATGCAGCCCCAGGCTGCAGCAGTGCCATCATTATACTAATGAGGTATAGCAGCCATGTGCATCAAATTTGTGAATAAACTGAGTGGCCAGTGTATGCAGGATCAGTCTCAGGCAGCGGAAGCACGTGCACTCTGCCAGCAGCCGGTCGCGCTTCTAATGCAGCACATCTCGTTGGTAAGGCTCGCACAGCGCTGTTGATGTCAGGGAGGCGCTATTTTAGTGCAGTGATGCAGACACCACACTAAACTGCGTTAGTCTAATGTCTGATGCGTGGTACTTGGCAGGACTGTAGATAAAGTTCTTCCTCCTAACATTTTAGTGAGAGCTAGTTGTGTATCCTGTAAGATATCTGAGTCGTCTCAAGTGTTCCAAACACGGTTTTCTTTGAGGGATAGTTTGCCTACCTCATTACTGATATCTGGGGTTTGGATCTCCTACGACTACTCTATCAATCCATGTGTACCAAGAGCTGTGGAATTCGTGGGCCAGATCTGCTGCCTTGTGCCACTTTGAGAACTGTGGGGCACTCGAAGACGGAGTTGAAGCAGTAGCTGTGTACAAGAGATCTGTGTAAGTTATGAGACATCTCTGTCACCCAATGCATTCAGCTGTGTAAATAAGGTTCAGCTCGGTTGTCTCTGTCGCTATGAATATCTCCGTAATCTGAGAGTTGATTAGGTGTACAGTCAGAGGGCACAGTCTGTCTAATGTGTAACCAAATGATAGATCAACTACTTATCTTGACTGCTCGACAAGCATATAAAAATAAATGTATAAAGGATTCCCTGCCTCAGAGAAAGAGCAACAAAATGTATTGATAACTGAGGCACTTGTTTCGGGGAAGTACACCAAAGAAATCCAGTCAAACTGTATTCAGACTGGCATACATAGAACCCATGGTAACATGTTGAATGTTTACTACAGAACGGGCAAAAGTCAACAGCAGTACACCATGACGAGCTCGCTCCAACAGCAAAACAGCTCTGTGAACTACCTTCTTGCCAGGGACAAAATGGGTAAATGACTGGTAGTGGCTCTAGAGGGGCATCAGGTGCCCAGCACCTTTCAATACAAAGGAGAGTTTATTTGAGGGAATACATGAATCTGTATGTTTGCTTAAAAGGTTTATTTGTTAAAGGAATCTGACTTTGTTAGATGTAAAAATTTCAATTTAAACCATAAACATTTTAAGCATATTATATAACCCAGTGGCGGTTGCCACTGGGTAGCTATAGTTAGAATTGTGTTTCCATAGGTAATGCATTTTTTGTGATGTTAATAACTTTGGCCCCATTTGCAAAACTTTCCATAAAAGGGCAACTTTTTTTACTAGTTGCATGGAAAGTTTTGAAGTGATCTGACAAGCAGGGGCCGAGAAAAAACGAGAGGTCCCAAAAACGCGATTTCCCTATTCATTTTTCCATAGGAACTTTAGACAACACTACGGCCCATACCGCAGAGCGGATTTAAACCAAATGTGAAAGAAAGCTAGATCTTGGTCCAGAAAGACTGCTTTTTTGGTGTAAGGCCATTTATTGGAGTCTTGGAGAAATCAAGGTTGAACAAATTGCATATTTCACACCGTGGATCATCCGTGGGGTCTACAAATCTCAAAGTAAGATCTGATTGGCAGCCACCACCTCAACCATAAAGTGGTGGCAGCCACCCTAGGACTCAAGACTGAGTCCGAAAAAACCCCACAAAAAAAATATAGACATGAGGGGAGCAGAGTACAGATATCCTGACCCCCTAGGTCTGGTAGGGGTCCCAGAGGAACCCCGTCAGGAGCCAAAAACATTCTGCGGCAAAAGAAGGAGGAGGAGGAGAGGAAGGAGGGAGGGGAAGGAGATGGAGATGGAGATTCCATCGCAAAAGAAGGGAAAAGAGAAGGAGAAAGAGGGGAAGCCTCATACACTTCTTTTCTGAACCCCTCAGGGTGGGCCAGCCCTAGTGGGCTGGGAGGATTCTTATTTTTGGGGGGAAGGAGGGCGCACATTGCCCCCTCTACAGGCCCCCATCCCCCCAGGCCCAACATATATATATTTATTTTAATTAAAGGAGATGGGGGCAGTTTGCCCCCCCCCCCCAAGCCTTATTGGGCCCTGGGGCAGTTTATTTTAATAAAAGGGGATGGGGCAACACAGCCTATCCCCCCATCCCCAAGCCTCTACAAGCCTCGGGCCGCAAGCTTTGTAAAAGGGAGGGGGCCACATGGCCTTCCTTCCCGAGCCTTATGTGGCCCCGGGAGCCCCATCCACCAGGACTGGCTCACATGCTCTTTCCCAGGTAGCACACCCTTGGAACTTAACGTTTTCCCTGCTCGCACCGGTGCGGGCAGGGAAACCTGTCTTTGCTCTCACCTGGGTGGGAGCAGAATTTTGATCTGTTTCCCTGCCTATACTGATGGGGGCAAGGAAACAAATCAAACTATCGCCTCTACCTGGAGGGAGCAGCATAATTAGCTGCTACCTGCGGGTGGGATGAATGCTGGCTCTTGCAGCATGTCGGCTGGGGCAGCGGCCTGGGGGCTACCCCTGCGTGCCCCAAACGAATATATGCTGGATGCCCTGGGTGGCCACGCACCCGCAAATAATGCTGGCCCCAGGGGATTGGGGGATGGAGTCCCCAGGGTTGATACTCAGGAAAGGGGCTGCATGGCTCCACTCCCCTTGACTTCAACTACCGGTCCTGGGGAAGGTGTCCCCAGGACCTAATAAGGCTTGGTGAGGAGGCTAAGTGACCTCCCTCCCCTTTAATTAAATAAAACAGCCCTGTGGCCAACCCTCATCATGCACGGCTGAATGACCTGCATAGTGTGGGGCTGGCTGTCTTTAGGGGGGTTGACCACAGGGCCTGGCAACAGGCCAGGTCTTGTGGCAAACCCCCACTTTGCAAGGCCAAAAGCCATGCGCACCGTGAGGTTTGCTGCATGCAGGGGGTGTTGGCTGTAGGCCATACTGTAGGCCATGTGCAGTGTGGGGGGGGGGGGAGGAGTAGGATATACGTACTTTTCGATAAAAAACCTCTAGAAAATAAATGTACTTCAAAAACCAAAGGTTGAAGTGAGGTTATAGTTAGGTGAGCTGTTCAGTTACAACGTAACATTTTAAACATGAAAAACAACAGCAATCCACCAGTTATAGTGATCTCAAGTGACTATAACCCTGAGGTAACTATAACTTGCGCACCCCCCATTCACTGCTAATTACCCCACATATTACATCTCTCATGACATTTTCTATGACATCATTGATATCACTGGAACATTTGCATCGAAATTACTGCAGAGAAAATTGTGCATGGCGGGAGGCGAGTTACAGTTACCTTAGAGCATGAGTTATGGTTACTTGAGATAACTGTAAATAAAACTAGTGAATTTCAGTGTTTTTCAAAGTTTACTTTAATGTTTCAGTGGATATATATATATATTTTTTTTTTTGCAGGTTTGATCCATGGCCCAGTATATGACTCTAAAAATCACTTCTAATGACGCTACTGCAAATGACTAAAGCAGCAGATTGTAACTGTTGTGAAACACAGCTCAAGTGCATAGGTTTAAAATGGGGAGAGAAAGTATTGATTAATAATGATCTCCATAAATCCTTTGCAAAAATGCAAGAGTGCGGCAAAAAAGGAGAAGCCCAAACAAAAATTAACATCAAGACAAAGCACCCGAGATTCCGGATAAATTCATTATGTCACAGCACATCAAGTGGAATATTGTTTAGATTGATTGCATAAAGACTCATGGGAAATTGCCAAGATGTTAACCTTCCAGTGAGAAAGGTAAAATTTGTAATTCCATCAATATAAAAAGAAGGGATTTTTACCCTAAAACACATCGAGTATTTAAAAAAATGAAATAAATCAAGGGTGTGATTTGAGACTTCTCTATTTTTTATTTCAATACTGTTCTTATGTAGTTTACTTGCAGCCAAATAATTTTATGCACTTTACGTCAAATGTGGAACCCATAACACTAGTAGTTTAAGGACATAACCCGTTCACACAAGAGAGCAACAGTAGTTTCATCTGGGAAACCATGCAATTAACAACTTAAGAGCCTTCACAGACAAGACCAGGGAGCAACAGTACTTTTATATGGAAGAGAGGGGGTGAACAGTACAGGGTAGGAGAGGACCACCGCAGTGGTATGTTTACAAATGATATATTATGTATCCAAGTAAAGGTGGAGTAAGTGAGTTTTCAGATGTTTTCTGAGAAAGCTGGGCTGAGTACTCACAATTGTTGGAGGAGAGTTCCAGGTTGAGATTGCTGCCCTGGAGAAGGAACAGCTCTGCGTGAAAGACGTTTGGGGACTTAATTTCTCAGGGTGTTTCGGCTGCTGAGACAGGACCTAGAGAACTCTCAGTGGTAGCCCATGCCACTCACGCAGTATGGGAGAAATGCGACTGGATTTTTTCAAAGACACTAGTTTGGATGGGGAATGCACTATGGCCTTCAGTGGGGCTAGTTGAAATTGAGGAATACCAGCTAAAATAGAACTGCTTAGTCTGACTATTACTAAGGCTCAAACTGCTCTTTTAACATGATCCTTGGGGAAGAAGTTTCTTTTTTGAGGAATGGGAGGAAAGGGTTGGTGGATTTGGATATGTGCTTGATGTGAAGAAGAGAAGAGTCTTACAGTTAACTTAAGTGAGGGAGAGAAGCGATGTAAATTCATGGAGATTAGGAAGTTGGAATTCAGGTTACATTTCAGTGCGGGGGGTCCATGTTGAATATCATATCTAGATTATAAAGATATAGAACGAAGAACATCTCCTCGTGATAACACGTTTAAGTAAAGATGCCTTACGAGCCAGGTAATCTAAGACGGATCAGATGGGCAGAGGACAGGTTATTACATTAAATAAGATGGACGGCTACAGCTTATATTGCCCGGTTAGGCCTCTGGCAGGGTAAAAGAATGAACGGGCAGAGGTCAAACGTGAGGCATTTCTCCCCACCCACAGGGATGGAACACCTTCGCCAATATATCAGTATAAAAAGTTGTAGGCCGCAGCAGTAACGATAGCGGGTCTCTAGGGGTGCTACTTTACCACACATTCATTTTGCCCTAGGGCAGCAACAACAGACTTCTAGGAAGGACTGTCTGTGAATGTCATTAAAAAAAACTTAAGATGGGGTTCAGATAGGTTCCAGATATATACACACCCAAGCAATAGTGAAGCAATGTGAGACTAGGAAGCAGGTTGGGGGTGCACTTTATATTGACTTTGGTGCGATGATATATGCTAAAATAACATGCTTGCTAACGGTAATAAAGTCATTACTGTGGACTCATTCTTCTCCCCTCTTTTGTGTTCTACTCCATGGAGTGCAAAACCGGGCACTCCTACATGCCCGGGGATGCGGAAAGAGCTGGCAACAATGGGGAGAATCCAGTATTCCAATTTCAACACACAAGGATGAAATGTTTCAGAAAGCCAGTGTTGCGGTGGGAGGAATTTGAAGGTATCATTCAGTCATGCCGAACCAGGGCAAGAAACCCAGATGTTTTAATTATCCACTTGGATGGAAATGACCTCCTACATATGGGTAGAACTCGCTTGTGTCAGATTATGAAGGACTCCCTCAATGACTTGGCCAGGGGCATCAATGCCACAGAAGTGGTATGGTCCGAGATACTTCCCAGGAGCCCATGGGTAGGGGCTTGGTCCCAGGAGGATATAGTGTTGTCTAGAAGGGACTAAACAGCCTCATGGCCATACTTTTGCAGGATACGGGTTTAGGTGGGATTAAGTATTGTTTAATTAATTAATGGCAGTCAGCCTGTTACGTTCCAGTTGGAGTGCACTTGTCAGACATAGAGGTTGGTGTATTTCTATGGAACATAAGGGTGACATTGAATGCAAGGGGTTGTTGGCAGGTATTGGAAGAAATGAGGGGCACTTATGGCATGGGGTGGTTGCCAGCAGGGGAATCGGTTAGCAAGGCATGGTAGTACTTATAATGCGATCCTAGGGGAACAGGCCAGAAGCAGGGTACAGTGAGGACGTAGAAGGTACTGGCAGCCTCCCGCAATAGCCTTGAGGGATGAACTAGAAATAAATAATCGATGCCATAGCCTGTGGTCCGGAAGAAGTAAATGGATAGGACTGAGTTACTTAGCAAGGAAGGGTGGAGACTTTCACCTATGAAACCAATCAGTTAATGGAGTGTAAGCACATACTTGCTGTGAATGAAATGAATAGTTACACCAGAAATGAATGGTCAACTGGCGAGCTGGATGCAGACGCTTGCCCAAAAAAGGAAAAGGTATGCTTAAGTCGAAAGTGAAAGGTCACCCAGCTGGGCTGGAAGCAGAAGGTATTGTTACACCAGACATGAAAGGGCAACCAATTGGGCTGGAAGAAGGCGAGTGTCTGGAAGGTAAAGATATGGTTATGCCAGAAATTAAAGGTCATCTGGCTGGGCGGCAAGCAGATGCTTGCCCATAATGTAAGGGACGGGTTACATCGAAGGTGAAATGTCATGTGGACAGACTGGTAAGCACTAAATGTAGGGCACAGTGCGTGTTAGCAATGGTAAGGAGGGCACAATTAGCCTCCTTTTCCATTAAATCCAGGTATTGTTCGAGATCAGCTAAATCTTGCAGGGCCCGGTTCGTCACATGATCTCCATTGAAGCCCTGTGAATGAAAACATAAATATGGGCTCCGTGCTCGAGTTGTTTTGCTTTTATGCTCATGGGATTCCAGAGGATGCGCTTTCAGACCTTAAACTGTTGTGGGCACAGTTTTCTTTACCAATCAACTTAAAAAAACAAAAAATCCTGAGAGCCTTCACATACCACACTATGCACCCAAGAAATCTCCATTCTATCATCAGACTTGAGACTACTCTGGCCACATCAAGAGCTTTGGACACCGATGTGTGTGGGATACACGCGCAGGTATGTAGCAAACTTCAAAAGGCAGCAGTATTAATCAGCTATGGGAAGCCCAACAGGGGGCGTCATGCTTTTGGTAACACAGAGGGCCTCTAAGATCTCCTACTCTTTCATAACAGCCAATGCGGCATAACTTGCATAGAGTGGTATTTCCCAACATAGGTGAATTCACACTAGGCACAGGGAGCTGATAATAGCTCTATCCTATAGTCAAGGATACTTCTGTTGAGAAGATAAGACTGATACATGAGCATTAGTAACTATTCTTACAACTGGGACCACAGTAAGCAACTGGTGTGACTTTTACTCAACATGATGATACTCATGTTATCAACCTGAGAGCATGAAAAGCGGTGCCTACCCACTGGAATTTGAGCCTGTGACAAATGGAATACCCTGGGGATGCTGAGGTAGACACCATAATCTATGGAGGTATACTTATTCATTCCACGCTATAAAAATTTCACTGCAGAGATTGTGTATTTTTTCCATCAAAGATGGACCTGCTGACATTTTTAGTTTCTAAAACAGAGCAAAGATTGGAAATCTTTATGTGTACCATAATATTTCTTTACAAACTTGTGCATTCTTCACTTGGATTTTTACCATTCTTCACTTGGATTTTTACCCAGGATATGAGTGTTATTGCACCCACTCTTACCTGCAGCCCTGAAAAGCAAAAGCGTAATTATAAGATTTAATCAGTTTACCTTGCCAATCCCTCATTAAGAATCTGTATGGTAGGCACTCAGGTAAAATATTCTCCACAAATCTTAAGATAACATTGCTAAAAGGTCATCAATGTAAAACCATAAAAATATCAAATATTTGATTGTTTAGCTAGTTTTGCACATGTTTGAACGGACCATCTGTGCAACTCTTACAACACTGAGGTTGAAATGATATACTTTTGAAGTCTGTGATCTGTTCAGCTACAGTCTAGAAACAAAACAGTTTTCACCTATTTTGGTGGGTAACTTATCACTGGCAGCACTGTCTGAGCCTTTCCATTTCTAGAAGTGAAATGTAGATCTCTCGGGAAAGGGCACCCTACCGGAATAAAAGCCTCCCCTATATGTTACAGTGAATTTCAGGCCATGGCTAACAATTAGTAACAGGATCTACTTTTAATGCTTCTTACTTTTGACTCTCAATTTTCCTTTTGCTGAGTTTGAGAAGTTAAACTTTTCTGCGGAGTCTTTTAAATTCTCAGCTTTTTTAACCTCAGTTTTAATCATAGCTTCTGTCTGTGCCCGATGTCCAGGCTTCAACCACTTGTACTCTGTTAAAATGATATTCCATTATCACACCCTCCCCCCCTCAAATGCCTTATTAGAAGTCATCTTTGAATAATAATCCACAGACCTTTTCCTCATGAAAAAGGTTCCACATGTTTCCGATAAGCGATTATTACTTGCCCCTAGCACTGCTAGCCAGTCAGGTGACTGCACAGATTCAACACCCCCCTCTGCAGACGCATTTTCCAGCCCTACTAACAAATGTTTTCCTCATACCAAGAGAATCTGACTCATTTCATGCTTGAATGGTAAAGTCCCTTATTTAAGGCTACTGCAGTACACACATCCATTTAAACTAACCCAACCACTTTGTGAGTGTCACTGGGTGTTACTTAATCTACATAAGAGTATTCGCTCACGTGCACATATTGCCATAGTCAGGCAGGATACAATATCAGACATAACGTTGTAGGTTTATTCCAGCTAACACTAGCTGCTCATCAGCAACATACATACTTTCACTGGTCAGCCTTTATGCTAAGGTGTAGGCATTTTAAGGATTCTAACAGATGAAAAGATGCCTTTCTTAGTTTACATATTGATTTATATGCCATATACTCTTGCACAAGACATACCAACAAGCTATGAACCTGGGTGTCTACAACGGTTTAGTAACACCATCACCTTTACCTCTATGCGGCAATAAAATCTATGTTTTCGCAGAGACATAAAAGGCAAGTCTGAATCTACTGATCCTTTTATTGTTGAAAACTCAGCCTGGAAGCCTTAATTTGGAGGTAATCGCAATCTTTCACACTAAAAAGAACCTTCCCCTTCTTTTAAAGTATGTCTCTAGAATGTACCACCTGCATCTTTCCATCAGGAGGTGAGACCTTAATCTCACACGGTGAAAGTTATTTATTTATTGTATTCTTTTTTAATACAAGGGTTGTACACTTAACCTGCCAGTTCTGTAGTTGTTGTGTATTTTTGGAGTCAGTCTCAAACTGTGTTCCTCTCTTCATGCGTCGGATGCCATTTTCAGTACCAAATATGTAATTTACTACTCAACCCATAAAGCAATGAGTAACAGCACTCACAGGACTTAACCAGGCAGGCTCTGCATTCCAAGCAGCCAATCAGGATTAACCAGTCTACTACCCATTCCAACACTGCATACACCTCCATGGCATGGAAATGTATCTACGGTTGAGGTCTTAGGTGCCAGATGTCATAGGCTCTCTCCGTCAGAGTGAAGTTAATAATAAACCATTATTTAATGGAAACACAACTGGTCTCTATAAACTGGGGAGGGAAATAAGCATTTTAGATGGTTTCATATCCAAAACCGATTAACTTTGAAAGCTCTTTTCTAATTCATCAAGTTCTTAACAATACTGCATCCACCTATCTCATACGTAAGCTTTCACTTTCCCATCCCTCACAGCTTTACACTTTCAACAACACCACGGTTCAAGCGTGGCCACTTTGGTAAATTTTCTTTCTCTAACCAGCCTGCCAGATACTGGAATTTGCTACCACCTTCCATGGTCCTCCTTGGTCTGCTGACAGGGTACAGCACTGGTAATCTTTCCAACCTACTTGACTGTCTTACAGACTGTGGTATTCAAGGCACTGTGCTTCAGTGGTTGGAATCTACTCTTGTGGGTCAGTTTCAGGATGTCCAACTATTACCTCATGAATCTAACTTCAAAAACATTATTTTTCTCTACTTCCCTTGATCACTCTATCCATATGTTTTGGTTCTATGTTTAACACCAGGACACTGCTTGGGTTAGCAGTGCACTCTAGTAATTTATATAATGACCAACCTGCAAGGACACTGCAATCAGCAGGGCTCCGAGGCCTTGTAGTAGCCAAGTTGAAGAAATGCCAGTGATGGGTCTGGTCTTCTCGATCAAGGCATCACTGCTATGGAATGTGCTCCTATTAAGCATTAAATCCATCAATGATCGTATATGCGTCAGTCAAATTAAGTTGTATATTGCTTTTGATGTATAGCATCTATGGTCCTATGATGTCACCTAGCGTGACAGGGTGAATAACATCAATTTGAGCACTTCTATGATTTAGCTGAAATGCTGCCGGTAAGTAAGAAAAAATAGGACACCCAAACCCAGTGTCCCAGCACCTGTTAGGGTAAAGCCAGGCCATGTGGCTTCTCTAGCTACTTGAACAGTCCACTCAGGTGTATTGTATTGTATTGTATTGTATCTATGCTTGTACAGCGCTACTGCCACCCTACGGGTATCCTGGCGCTTTAGATATCAAACACTTGGTCAGCTGGATGGTGAACAGAGAGAATGGTGTCTGTAATATGCTGATGATGCAGTCATAAGAAGGCATCCACAGGGGTTGATTCGCCTCAGCAGCCCTGCCCTGCCTCAGCTACCTTCCTTCTGACTCTTCTGAGCCTATAGTTACTGAAATGAGCAGCTGTTCACACAGGGGGCAGCAGGCGTGAGCTGGGGGGAGTATCACTTGAAACAAAGTAACAAGGCAGCTCCTGCAACCCTTGGCACGTATTGTATCAATAGGTCTACAGGTCGGTATAGACGTGTCTACTGGGCTAATAAATCTCAAACCCTGGAAGACTGAAACAGGTGACATTTGGCAAGCACTTAAGCAATTTAACCAACAATATGTTAGTTAAGCCTTCTCATACCTAACCTGTCAACATCGCATACAGGTTATGTAGTTTAAAAGAGTAACATGCCATTCCACAGGCTGGCTCAGTGGGTTAAACCTGTATGCCAATGATACACGACTGGAAGATCATGATTTCCAGTGTGACAAGGCTGTCACGGCCTTCCATCCTTCCGAGTTCCGTAAATTGAATACGATTAATTTGGGTAACGGCAAATCCTGTGGAGAATACACCAATGCAGGGATCTTTCAATAATGGCACGACGGAAGAGGTACCAAACGTAGTGGCATCTGAAGCAGACTTTTGTAAAGGAAGGAAGTCTGGTAGCCGTACTGTAGGTTGTAGAAGAAGGTTTATCCAGTGCTTAATTTGTAAACAAATAAGTGCCAGGGCTTTCGGCAGGAGGCCACTACAGCTTGCACCGCACATTGCCCCTGCTATGCGTCCAGTGATAGTAACAACACAACTACTAACCCTCACACTCCTAAAGTGTGAAAATTCTGACTATTTCAGACCCCCACCCCCAGGGAGAAGAATGGCTTTGGCAGCAGGTAATAGTCATTTTCAATAAATATAGCATTAATAATTAACTGTTGTTGTTGTCATCTCTAAATTAGCAAGACAGCGCTGCCTTGTGGCAGGCTGTCACAAGCTCTGGTGCTGACAATTAAGTGCTGGTGCCGAGCACCGGAAACCACAGGCTCAAATTAAGCACTGATTAAGACTCAGTTACAGTCAGTTCCAAATTACTAGTAAGATGGTAAGTAAACCCCACTAGGAGCAGCCTCCTTGCTGCTCAGCCCAGATCTTCAACTGACACTCCTTCCAACACAAACACTCTCAAAATTCTACATGACCTCACACTCTGGCTTAGCAGCAGGGACTTGGAAAGCTGGCGATGATTCATTGAGTTACAACACAGACAAAATCTCAAATGGCCCGAGAGAATTTATGTCCAACACAACTGCAGAACTACAATAGTTTTAACTGTGGAGTATGAATTATCAAACGTTTGTCACTACTATCACACAATACACCATTGTTTAGCTGTTCCTCCATACCTATATGAACGCACAGCTACCAAAACTCCGAACTTCCATACTTATTTATGAGTCATAACAATATGACCTTCATGTACATGCCTTGCTTTTTAATTTATCGAACTTCTTGGAGGTATGAATTTTCACAATGTTGGAAGTATTTAAGAACGTAGAAAATATGTACATTCTGGATGGCAGATGTCTGCAGCCTGTTAATTAAAACGTCAATAAAAAGGTACAAGTTTAATAAAAGAAAGGCATATAAAAAATATATTATTCGCATTGTCGGTTAGCACTGTTTGGGGCGTGCACTGCTTTCTTTGGATCTGTAAAGAAAATGATTAGGGAACTTCAAGCTCAATGTAGCGTCTTGAACCTTCAACTCCTTTAATAATTACAATATTCTGAATGAATACAATTCTTCCCAGTCTCTTATCCTCTAATAGTGTTCCAGCAACACAAGTGGGAGCTCCAGGCCTCCGAGGGAATTGCATTAGCCCCACAATGTATTAGATCATTAACCTCCCGGAACGATCGGCGTTGCAGTACATCCCTGGGGCCAGTGTGCCTGTCCCACTGCCAGCTCGAACACTTCTGTTAAAGGGCGGCGCTGTCGCGTAGCCACCCCCCACCAGCTGGGCATAGTCCACTGCCAGGTGACACCACCAGTCTCCACCGGGCAAACAATCTTATTAACTTGTAACCTTACACAGTGGGGCTTAGAAGATAGCAGTTATATACGCAGCTCAAGGAGCGCCCCGTTTCTAGCATTTGTAATACATATAGCTGTAGTTGGGGGTTATTGGGTCCAAAACATAGGCTAGGGAACCTACAGAACAGAGGTCTGGGCACAGTATAACACAAGGGCAACGATGTGTGATCTTGTACAGATCTTCTTATTGTTTCTACTCTCTTAGGTCCACTAACTGGAAAGCTCTTAGAAACATGTTAACGCTCAGTATATGGCGTTACATCCCAAAATTATATTTATACGAATAAGTGATGTTCTTAGAAGGCAGTAATGAAAACGTTCACAAGTACTGGGTCCGTGTTCCCATTACGTTATGCTTATTTATATAGGATATCCCTGATCTCATTGCCCCAAGAGAAGGGCACTGCCGCACCGCGCCCACCGAGACTTGGAGGGTGGGCAGTGCCCTGTGTGTGCCCTCCTAGCGCCCACACTGACCTGGAAATATGTTTCAGAATCTGCTTCTTGATGATGCCAGCCATGGCGCGCCTGCCTGCTGCGGGAGGGCCGTCCGGGTAGAATGATTGTGGGCAGCGGCGGGGCCCGTGTCATCTCCGTGGGGGCGCCGTGCTGCCCCCTTCGGACGCGGTGCCCGCAGTCGCCCCCGCTGGCCTGCTGCGCCCGTCAGACGGCCGCCATCTTGGCTGCAGCATCACCTAGAGACGCCGGGCTGGATGGAGGTGTTGTCATCGGCGCGGGGCCGCCCCCAGCCCGGCGGCTCTGCACCGATGACAGCGCTGGGAGGAGCGGGAGGGGAGGAGGAGGCGGAGGGGGGACGCAGCGCAGGAAGACGGCGAGACCTCGGGAAGGCAGGCGTGCCTCGCTAGACACGTCCAGTGCCTAGGAGTGCGACAACCGCTGCTGCTGATGCAGGCAGCGCCTCCAGGGCATCCCCCGGGCATCTCGCATCCTTCCCTCGCCTCCGGGGCTCCCGCCCCGCTCAGGGAGACCCTAGACTGTACACACTGCTCACAATGTGAGGTCAGGCACACTCTCCAGTCGTGGTGATAAAGTCACACTAGGAAGCTCTATTAGAATGCCACGGTTTCAAACATCATAATGTGTTTTTCGGTGTTTTACTGTTCTTTTCCTTTTCAGAGTCTGATTATCGCTATAATCCTGACCTGCGTGTCAACCAGCCTCTCCAGGAGGGGGTACCCAGGGCCCGGGATGGCTCTGCCCTGGTTCCCCGCATGGCTTGCTTTTGGTGTGCGTGGCACTTTCCCCCCTCCCCGGGAGGCGTGGTAGGGCAGGCTCCGGGGGAGAGGCAGGCTTGAATTTGAGAAGTTCAAAAACTGCTTTCCATTCGAGGCCCGTTCCTGTCAGGCTTCTCCCGTGGTGACACGTTTCTGCGCCCTGACACTGCTTACAGGGCAGTTTAAGCGCCCCGGGACCCCCGATCCTCTTGCGCGAAGGTGTTTGACAATGTCATCTGCCAAACAGAGGCACAAGCACGGCTCCTCCGACAGGAGCGGCCAGCCTGCGCCGGGGGACGTGGCAAAGAGAGACCCTAAGGGAAGCTCGAGCTCCCGGACAGAGCCGGCTGCTCACACGCTGGCCATCGGCAAGGCCTGTCACTTTCTCTTTTACGCTGCTCTCTTGTCCCTAGCCGGCTTTTCGGGATGGTGTGGCTACAACCTCCTGGCAGAAGTGGCAGAGATTAACAGGAGGCAAGGGGACCTGTCCAGGCAGTCTGGGGAGCTGGCCCAGAGCGTGGAGGGCGCCCTGAAGCAGGTAAAGGCTGCCTTCCCTATGAATGGATGAATGAATGAATGAATGGATGAATGAATGAATGAATCTCTATAGCACAGTTCAGGGAACTGAAATGCACCGTGAACATGATGAAATCGTCAGCTGGCTCCGCTTGCAATTAACCTACACTAGGGATTCACAGTGCTCTGCCTGGAGGGAATTCGAATTATTTGTATCTGCATCTTGGAAGTGGAACTGGCTTATGGTGTAATTAATAGTTATTTCTGGTGTTTAATAGTGTCTGATTTCATTTGGTTGGTATTTTTATTACCAGTTAGAAGTTTTTTTATTCATAATGGTTGACTGTAGTCCTATTTCTAAGAAGCACCCTCCACATTACACTCGTTTCGCGAGAGGCACGAAATCCAAAGCAAATTCTCACTGTTTAACGTTCTGAAAATCCCCCATTAACTGCACTACAGTGTCACGTCCGGAATTCAATAGTTTCTTTTGAAAGTTAATTTCTTTCTTCCAGACCCTCAGATTTCACCTTTTATCTCGTTTACTAACTCGGGGAATTCTTAAACAGACGTCTTTAACCTCCAGACTCCACTGTCTCATATAGGAATCCCTTGTATTGATCAGCATTCCCACAATGCCTCCTATACAGCTGCTCACATAGTCGCAGCTTTAGACACGTCATCGTCATGATCAGCAGCTTCTTATATAACACAAAATCCCATCAGAGGATATCCGTCCATTTATTACCGGATGCCAGTGGACCATCCATGGGGAGGCTGCGCAAGTACCTTGCGAAAACTACTCTGTACAAACAAACAAACAAACCAGGATACCAGACTTTAGCCTTACACGGTCTTCAAAATGCACTTACATATTCAACCACCGAATTTCTTGCTTATTGGGCAGGAGACTCGATTGGGAGCTCATTATTTACATTTAAAGCCAATGAACCAGATGCAGTCATACAAATAAGCATCTGGGATTAATTTCCATTATGCAGCAGCTTCCACACGTCGTAAATATTAACTTTTTAAATTTCTAATTCCACAATTTTACTTCTTTGCAGTTTGTCTCAGTTGCATTCTGGACATCTTAGTTTGACAATTTTCGCAAACGCAACTCCTGACACGTTTTACTCTGATAAGAGCGTACCAGCGATGGCAAGACAAATACTCCAAATTAACTTGGATGCTGCTTTTGACAATGGTTGATGCCAAGATATCTGGCTCTGTACATGTATGTTGATTTTAGCAGTCTCTTAGGCTCAACTCATGGCGATACCAGCTTTTAGCAAATTATTTGAATGGGTCTAAAAAGAGACAGACCTCATTGTGACTCATTTAATGGTCACGCGATGAGAAACAACTTGTTCTAACTATCTCAACTAATAAACTTTTGTGTATAGTCATGCCCATGTAGTGACCTATAAGGAAATTAGATGAACCCCATTCTTTAGCCTTGCACAATTTGATGGATGGATTGTGCACACAAGGTATAAAATGCCAAGGTATGAGGTGACGGGAAGTCTACTAAGTATGGTGAGGCATGCGGTGTGAGGACCTTTATACTGAAGGAAAGCACAGTCAAACAGTCAACAGTGCCAAGAATTGGCATTATCATTATTATGGCTGTACCAGTATTATCCAACACACAAAAGGTGATGGGAGGAATACTTGCAAATAGTCTTTTCACTGTCAATCGTCCGGTGTAGCATTCCAAACCATCATTCTTTTGCCCATGTTGCCACTACAGATTAGATTCAGGCGTAAGTAGATCAGTCTTGGTCCTACTCCAATAGGGACAGTTCATCTCAAACTACCAAGCCAGGTTCTCTCAGAACTGGAAAATTTTCAACCCATAACTGTTTTTGGCCTATTTGGGTCTCCACTCAGGTGCAGCTTCGTTTCATTGGCATAGTGAGCTCTGAAACCACGTCTGGGCATACTCACTTCTGCTTAGGGCATTATATCAAACACTCACAAGGGGATGGAGGGAATGTTAACTACTTTCAGTCACTTGGAGTACCATTCCAGCCTATTGTTTTTTTTGCCTTTCATGCCACTTCATATTAAACCCAGCCATGGTCCTCCTCCAGTAGGAACAGTCAAGCTTGAACTGCCAAGCCAGGTCCCGTGTCAAGCAGAACACAAGCCCTATTTTGGCCTCTTTGGTAAGGTACAGCTTGATTCCGGTGGCACAGTGAAATTAGGGTCGATGTCTGGGTATGCCATTGGCCGCTTAGTGTGTTACATCAAATACACAAAAAGTAATGGGAGCAATGCTTGCAGATAGTCTAACCACTGACAATCACTCAGGGTAGCTTACAAGCCATCATGTTTTGCTGTCCACACCAGCAGTGCCAGCATTATGGCATGATTTTGCTCCATCAGGGGAGAGATTTCCCTAGGATGGGGTTACCAGGTACCATGGATCGCCAGAGATTGGATGCCAGGTATTTCTGTATGACCGCAATATGTTAGGAATATCCTCAATTTAGACAGGGTTGACATTATGCCAGAGTGGGCACCATCATACCTTGGATGATCACTGTATGCCACGAATCACCACCATTATGCCAGGAACATGCACATACAAGCAGGGGATGGTCACAGGATGGGCACCAGATGACATTGTTGCTTGATATTGAGATGCCAGGGGTGACTAATTGACCACAATATGTCAGGAATTACCACCACTGAGCTTGGGCTAACAATATGCTGGGTTGTACCCATCAAGCCAGAGATGGCTGTAGGATGGGGCAGTAGGTGGCATACTTGGCTTTATATTGCAATACTTGGGATTACAGTATGGCAGGCATTATCACCTCTAAGCTTTGGCTAGCATTATACCAGAGAGGGCACCATCATCATACAGTGAACGACCACAATGTGCAATGAATTACCATTATTATGCCAGGACCAGATTATACCAGTGTTTTCTCCATAATGACAGAGACAGGTCTAGAATGGGGGCACCAGATGCTATAGTTACCTGAGATCAAGATCCTAGTGATGCGTGCATGACCATAACATGCCTGGAATTACCTCCACTGCGCCAGGATAAACATTATTTATTTATTTGTAGAGTTTTTCTATAGCGTTATTCACTAAGTGGTATGAGAGTGCTTTACAATGGTAACAACAATTATATATTGCTGGAGCATAATATGTGTACAAGTAATATAGATGCTAGGAGGTATAACCATTGTGCAATAGATGTCCATAATATGCCAGGAATTACAATAATTAAGGTAAGGCCAACATTACACCTGTGACATGGCCATCAATCCAGACATGGCCTTATAATGGGGGTACCCTTTGGCATTCCTGTCCCAAGAGGCTTATATGCCAATAATATACACGTAATTACTACAATTAAGCCAGATCTACCAAAATGCCAGGTTGGGTATAATCATACAATGGGCGCCGTATGTCTTTAATTGCGCAACAAAGGGCCACGATCTGGCAAAAAAATGATTACCCTAGTGGTAGTAACAGCATTATGCCACAGATGTGCCCCATCACACCATGGAAGCCCAGCATATGTAAGGAAGTAAGGAATTGCCACCATACTTTACTGCATCTCTCTCTTTCTCTCTCTCTGTTTTCCTCTCTCTCACCTTCTCTCCTTCTGCCTCTCTTTTTCTCTAGATTTCTTTTAATCTCTCACACACATTGCTCCCTCCCAATGGCTCGGTACTCATTATCCCACACAGCAGTCAATACATTTTTGTGAGTACATATCTCTTATGCTGTCTCATGGCAATGTTGCTGGCAAGCCAATCCTCAGTTCCCTCACTCTTCTGTCTTCTGTGGTAACTCTATAATTACACAAAGACTTCCCTATTCACAAAGGTAAATTAATTTGAAAACTTGCGTTTGTGACTAAATTGACCTGTTTTACGCCTCTCAGGAATTCACACAGGAATTACTTGCCGACATGAACCCATTTACAGGTGCAGAGAACTCTGACGCTATAACTCCAACTCAAGGGCTGGCAAAGTGGGTGCTCCGAGGCGTGGTTTTTCTTGGAAGTTTAGGAAGGCATTCCCAACCTCTGATCCATTCCATTTCCAAATCTCGAGTCCGAAAATGACTTCAGCACTGGGATGCGCCAGTACCCTTTCAGGCCAGGAAGAAGAATGGACCACCCCAGGATTGATGGTTTGCAGTAGAAGGACTTTCTCTGCGGAGGAAAATACCACATTCACTGTGCTTTCTCCCTAAATTGACCATGGTAAGTGCTGTTGTACATACAAATTAGCTACTGGTGTACCTTTGTAAGTCCCTAGTATATGCTAATAAGGTACCCAGGGCATAGGTAAACCTGGGGTCTCCTATGAACTGCATGTATTGTGCCACTCCTGGAAGACTACTCAAACTGTGACTACAGGCCTGACATTGCAGCCTGTGTGAGTTGGTTCTTGCACCTCTTATGACAGATATAAGTTTCCTTATATCTGAGGTCACTAAACTTAATACCTATTTCACCCCAAAGGCAGGGCTTTCAGTCACGAAGGCAGGGTGCTTGGTTATAAGTGTGAGGGTGCCCCTGCATGAGTAGGACACCCCTACAAATCCCAGAGTCGATTCCCAGGCTTTGTAAGTGCAGGCAGCCATTTTGATACGTGTAGTTGAAATCAGTCATTACAAGATGTCGAACTATATAGTGGCTGCACCGAAGACGGGCATGTTTGGTAACAAACATGTTGGAATCATACCCCAACATCAATTCCAGTGTTGGAGGTATTATCCCATGTACTGGGGAGCTCCATTGTGGTACCCCCCCTGTACTCAGTGTGAGAAGTTGGCCTGGCATATGATGTCCACTATTCTAGTGGGCACCTTGTACCAGTCCAAACAACCCTTATTGATGGTAGGTTTAGACAACCTTTATAGAAAGCTATCCTAGTGGTAGCTGTGTGGAGCAGCCTTCAGGCTAAGTCTTGAAGGAATGTAAAGCAGCTTGTTTTACCAGTCTATAATCTCTTGAATGCTCAAATGAAAGTACACCACACAAGGTATATATCAAATATATGTATTTATTCTAAACACAACCGCTCTAGTCTCTTTATGAGGCTAGAGGCAAAAGTACAATACAAGGACTTTAAATAGCACACAGTAAACAGCACAGTATACGTTATCCATAGGGGCCTCACAAACCATATACTAAAATAGTGGTATAAGAACCACGTGAGGCATAGAAGGGAGGCCTAAGGCCTGTAGAACTGCTGGGGCAATCAGGAACCATCAAAGGTAGGAACGCAGGAGGTCCAAGGGGGATGCGTGCAGTGTCTAAACACAGCTGCGGATCGCCTTTTGACTTCTATGGAGAAAATACAAGTTACAATTTTAAAGATTAAGGACACTTCGGGGTGAACTACGATGGAACCCTTTTAGACTTAGACATTTTGAGAGTCAAGACCCACTGGAGCACCGGAGTACTCGTGTTACCTGACCCAGGGAAGCCGAGTGCATAGGTGTCTTTTGTTGTCGGGTTTCGTCGTCGATTTCAATGGCGATCTGCGAAGAAGTGCTGCAGACGACCAGAGGAAAAATGTCCAATTGGATCCAAGGGTGGATCGGAGATCTGAAGAACCTGAAAGCAGAGGGGACAGAGTCTGGGTCACTAACCAGTGACCAGGATGGCGACAGGAAGATGCCAGCCAAAGTTGGGTGCTTTCAAGTGAAGTAGGTGAAGCTTGACTCATCAGCCACGAGGTCCTGGAGGCGTTGATGACAACCAGGAGCTGGATTCGAGCTGTCCCATGAAGGATGTCGAGTGCTGCAGTTTCGGTATCTGGATTGGACCCAACAAGCCTTGGCAACAGCAACCCACTTAAGAAGACAAGATTGGCTTCGGTGCAGACCAGCAACGTCTGAGGGACTCACCCTTTGGAGGGGAGTCAGGGCATGTCTAGAGCAATCAGGAAAGCCTAAGAAACAAAGAATTGTCCTTTGTGGGGACCCACTAGCAAACTGAGTAGAGATCACGAAGGAGCCTCGAGCTGTGGTGAAGAAAGGGGACTCACGGGTCATTCGTGGAGTGCTGACCTCTCTGCTTTGGTGCAAAAGGTGCTCGGGGCAAGGGCAACAAATAGCCCAATGCACAGCTTTGGAAAACTTCAGGAAGTAGGTGCAGTTGCAAACTTGCAGGATGTCCAGGAGTTCCGTTCCCACGTCTCTCGTGTTGGCTGTGGGTCTCAGCTTTGCTGGATCTTGTGTCGTCCTCAGAGATGTCTGGAAGTCTGTGTCCTGTGTTGCAGATTCTTCAGGATCCGGCCAGAGCCTCAAAAATGCAGACCAGCAAGATGCTCTTAGGTGCCTGTTTGAACAGGGAGGTCACTCCTTGACCTCCAGGGAGATGTCTTCTGTCTTCCAGTCGATATGGAATGTCGAAGGTCCAAGATTTAGTCTTCAGAGGTTCGTCCAGGGTAATCTAAAGTCCTAGGGACTGGGGTCCTATACTTATACTAAGTTTAGGGGTTGGACTAACTCTAAGGTCCCACCTATGGGAGGACCTGGGGAGGGGGTGGTTACACCCCTTCCTCTTTGTCCAGTTTCGCGCCAGAGCTGGGGAAGAGTGCCCCAGCAACCGGTTTGAACTGGGAAATGCATGGAGCACTTTGTGTGCCCCAGGAAGTGTCTGAAAAGCATTCACTGAATGAAACCCACCCCGCCCCAATACACTAAAGCCAGTCTGGGGAGGTGCTGGCACTTCCCTGGACAGGAAACCTATTGTCCAGGCCTCCCCTGCCGGAGCTTCGTCCAGCAGCAGGAGGTCAGACTCGTGTCTGTGGCAGCAGCATCCATTTTGTGATGCTGAGGCTTCTTAAAACTTTAACTGGGTATACCAGTGTGTACATATCTTCTCCCTCTAGAAGGGTGGAATGCTACCCCCGCAGCCAGAACTGGCGGGGGGTAGTATTCCAAAGTGTTTGACATCAAACACATGTTTTGATAAAGCCAAACCAAAGTTAGCATTAACCGCAAGCATTATAATGCACTTAAGAGTATATGGTATGGCTATATCATAGAACAGCTATAAGGAAGGATTTCCGAAAGCTGCAGAGGGGCGTGGCTCATGCTAGGTCACCCTCTCACACAAAACCAAGCACTCTGCCTTCAGGATTGCCAAGCCTGCCATAGGAGTGACTTATAGGTTACTATGTGTCTATATGTATAGGTAGATATAGGTATACTATATCTAAGTAAGGGGTGCTTACACCACCTTACCCAGGCTGCAAGTGCAGACCTGTGGTGCCAGTTTGGAAGGCTTCCCAGGGGTGGCATAATACATGCTTCAGCCCCCGGTTGGCCTCTGGGGTACCTATGCCCTTGGTACATAAGGTACCATATACTAGGGACTCACAAGGTAACTCAGTAACCAATTTGGTATGTACCTAAAGTACATGGAATCAATTTAGAGAGAGAACAGCTAGGCTGTGGTCCTGATTAGCAGGGCTACAGCCAGACTAAAGTCGAAAACACAGCAAAAAGTGGGGGTAACCATAGGAAGCAGATCCTACTCTCCCACACTCACATTACAGCCTTTCAGGGTCTTACAGCAAGCTAGTGCTGCTGCCGACCACAACCATGATTTTGCCCCCCTACTGCTGAGCCAAGCTCAAGCAAGGAAAGGTGGAGCAATAGGTTTACTGTTGCAGGGGGGTGTGACTACCTCCCATACAGGACATAGTGTATTTGGCTGGGGTGGGGGCACTTGCCAGTGCCACCAGGCTGCTTTGCAGGGCAACTTTGGTGCCCTTCTTGCATACTGCAGTTTGAGCCAGTTCAGGAAGCCCTTAGCTCCTGTTCTGGCTCAAAGCTGGACAAAGGACATGGGATTATCTTCCCTCTGTCCATCCCCTCCTCTGGGAGGGACCCCTGAGTCGTCCTAATCCCCTTCCTTGGGTATTTAAGGGCTTACCTGTGGGTGGGTCCTCAGATTCGTCATTGGACAAGACTCAAGCCTGAAACCACATCACCCTTCGACCGTCTGAACACTTGGACTTCACCTGGAAGCAAGACTGCTGCTGCTCCTGGTCTCTCTGTTCTGGAAGTTTTCTGCATCGTCTTTGTCTGTGCTTCTTCCAGGATCTTCAACAGACCTGTGGGCATTAAGGACACCCAAAATAATCTTCCTTGGAGTGAATGAGTCACACCCCTGAATCTGCAGGCACAGAAACAAAGCTGCCTGGTCTGCTGCTCCTGACATCCCACAGACTTCGAGAAGCTCACCTGACCTGTCCTCTCTGCAATTTATTAGGCCAATAGACCTTGTCGGAACCGCTGGGAACAAACCTGTGTGCACCACATTGACTTGCTGCTGCCAAGGCTTGTTGGCTCGGCACTCCAGAGATTTATGGGCTGCAAGAAGCTCCAGCCTCCCGCATCTCTTCCTGCCAAGTACAGCATCTTCAATGCATCCTCTGCACCATGGGCCTTCCATTTTGGTGAGCTGCCAGAGGTCCTCTTGCAACTCTTGTGCCTGTGGGTCCTCCAGAGGGTCTTCTCCTGCTCTAGTGGAGTCCCTTCTTGCTCAGGGCCTTCTCTGACTCTCCTGCTGGTGGAGAGTCCCTTGGACCTTGCTGGTCCCAATGTTGCTCCTTCTTCGCTCTCCACACCAGTTGCAGCTGACAATGCTTGTTGGTGCTCCCACTGGACACCGACCCCCTGGTTCTCGACTTGGATTAGGGCAAGATGCCTCACTTGAATAAATGTGCACCATATACTAATCCAGCCTCCTACAATATTTCTACACAGTGGGAATAGGATCCTGCCAGAAAGGTCACATGACCTCCCTGCGATTATGGCTAGAAACCTGCACCTGGTGCAGCCTCTGTTACGGGTGAATACGGACAAGTAATATGGACAAGAGAGGGAGGAACACAGGTGGGGTGCACGGGTGAGCTGGCCGAAAAAGACACATTTGTGCAGAGTGTTTAAACACAAAGAAAAAAGTAGTGCCAAAAATGAGCAGTGGAAGGATACAAGTAATGCGCACATCCTCCAAGGAAGGGACAAACACACAAGGAGGGAGGAAGCCTACAGCAGCTAGCCAATAAGAAGCAACCAAAAGAGAGTGACAGTGAAGCAATGTGCGGCCTCTAAGCCCAGTGTTAAAACAAGCATTAAAAATGCAATTAGTCTCGCCCTCTACCAAGCCAAAGCCACTTGCTTTGCCATACAATACCATTAGCAAAGCAAATGCTTCAACTCATTCAAAGACGAGACCCATTGCATCTTCAATGCTTGTTTTTAATGCATTGGTTCTCCAGCTCCTTTGGATTAGTTGCCCTTTGTGATGCTGCTCACTAGTAAAATGAAACCTGCACAGACACAAGTGCAGCTTGCAGTGTCACTTATTTATGACTTATCAGCTTGCACGTATGCAATGTTCAAATAGTGACAAACAAAGTTTCTTTCAGCCATACAAATAATATGATTATAAAATAAACAATTATAATTACATTGTCTAACGCAAAAACAAGGTTATAAACTACATTACATCTTTTTATAAGAACGGAGCTTTCGCAATAAGCACTGACAAAACAAACAGGTCTTGCCTTCTAGACTCTATTCTCTATGCCATTGTTTCTTTGCCAATGCTGTATAGCATCGCCCCAAAAAAAATCAGGCATTATGATGCAATCTATGTTCCAGGGGAGGGAGTAACCTAAGAAGAAGCGGGCCAAACATAAGATGGACAAGGAAAGTTTTCAATTAAGACAAAAAGCAACAAATGAGAGACAGGCAACCAATGGTAAGTAATGGGTGGGAGCAAAGCCCACTTTGAATTTTGATATATTCCACAATAGGCTTCTACCTACAGTGCAGCTAAAAGTATCTAAAACTATTCAGCCTCCATCTTCTCTCTGTGTCATATACGTCTCACCTTCTCAACCCGCTTCTCCCCCTTATCCCTCTCTCCTCTAACACTTACCCCTCACTCTTTCCTTAGGGCTGGTATCTGCAACCTACAGCTCATCTTCCCTACAGGGGACCTAACTCCTCCCTTTCCCACGCCTCTATCTCCCCCACGTAACTAAGCACTAGCCTACCCTCTCTTGTAATACTTGGGGCTTTTAAACCAGCCTAGCCTTCACATTCTCACCCCGAGGGCTCCGTGCAGTCTGCCTCCATTGAAAAGAGTCTCCATGCACGTTCATGAGTCACGGATGACTCGGTCAGCTGATGGTTTTGACCTTGCTACCTTGGCAGAGGGAAGCTGTGTTCTCGGAAGAGCATTGAGTAAGTCTTTCATCTTTTGATTTAACATAGTAACGCGGGTGGGAAGCCATGGGACTCAGCGCTTTGGGCGGGATGGCCAGAGCCACCTATTGTTCATGTTCAGCGCTGAGGCTGTGTGAGCTGGGCTCTAGGGAGGGGCCTTAGCAGAGAGCGCGGTCAGTTTTACAGTGATTTAGTGTAGTCGGATGGGACCGCATAGGAGCAATGGGTTGCAAGCTAAGAGTGCTAGTTGGCTACCCAGGAGAGGCCTTGTATTTTTTAGTTGAGCCGACGCCGATACTCGAACCTGGTTCCCCAGTTCCAAAGTCAGCAGTCGTTAGGCCATATCCTCTCCCCGTACTAACTCCAAAGTCTGCTAACTAGAGTGCTGCCGCGCGGATGCCAGCATTGGGGCGACGATGCTCAGGTACCAGTGTAGGAGAGTAGGGTCTGCTACCCTATGGTCACCCCAAATTTTTGCTTTTTGCTTCACTGGTTTATGACTTAATGTGGCCGTGGGCCTGCTAATCAGACCCACAGCCTGCTGTTCTCTCTCTAAATTAATGCCAATGCACATTAGGTGCATTACGAAATTGGAACTGGTTCACCTTATTGGCCCCTGTAACAGTGTACCCAGGTACCCAGGGCATAGGTGCTTCCAAGGCCTACCAGGGTCTGCAGCACGTATTGTGCCACCCCTGGCCTGGCCTCCATATTTGACACAACTGGCTGATCACTCAGCTGGGGTAAGTCGGTGTAATCACCCCTTACTTAGGTGTAGTATGCCTATGCCTAACCTAAAATGGACACATATGTTCCTATCAGCCACTCCTATGGAAGGCCTCATCAATCCTGGAGGCAGAGTGCTTGGAAATATGTGAGATGGTGCTCTGGTATGAGCTGAGCCTGTCTGCAGCTTTCGGAACCATGTCCTTTAGCTGTTTCATGATACTGCCATACCATATACTCTTAAGTGCATTATGAACCAGCGCGGTTAAATGCTATCTTTGGTTTGGCTTTATCAAAACATGTCGAGTAAGGTGTCATACAAATTGGAATACTACCCCCTCGCCAGTTCTGGTAACGGGGGTAGCATTCCACCCTTCTAGAGGGACACGACATGTACCTAACCTGAACCCCGGTTAAAGTTAAACAGAGCCTCAGCATCACAAAATGGATGCTGCCACCACAGACACAAGTCTGACCTCCTGCTGCTGGGAGTCCTTCCGCAGAGGGCAGCTTGGACAAAGGGTTTCCTGCCTTGGGAGGTGCTAGCACCACCCCAGACAGGATTTTGTGTATTGGGTAGGACAGGGCTGAATAGAATCAGACATGCCTGGGGCACACAAGGTGTCCCTGTGCATATGCCAGTTCAAACCGGTGCTGGGGCTCTCCAGCCCCAGTCTTGGCGCGAAGCTGGACAAAGGAAAGGGGGTGTAACCACCCCCCTTCCTGGTCCCACCCAGAGGAGGGACCTAGCAGGTAATCCGGCCCCTAGATTTGGAATAAGAGTAGGAGCTGTGTCCCAAGACTTCAGATCATCCTGAACTCGACTTGAAACTAAGAAGAAAACTGGACTTCGACATTCTTCTGCACAGAAGACAGAAGATAATCTCCCTTGTGGCCAAGGAGTGACCACCCTGTGAATACAGGCACCAACCAGCAACTCGACGTCTGCTTTGCCACCGCCTCCCGCCGGAGCCCAGAGCCTGACAAGACCCAGACTCCCAGACATCTCAGAGCCTGATCCACAGTCCCTGAAAAGAAGAGACCCGTGGAGGCACCGAGAGACGTGGGAACGGACATCTTGGAAGACCCCAGAGAAGCTGACTGCGCAGCACCCGAGGCACCCTCGATGCTGTGCTTTGGGGTTTGAGAAGCCCCGACACCGAGCAGCATTTGCACCGAAGATCAGCCCCCCAGCTTCTCCACGATCTGCGTGGGGCCCTTTTGCACTTTGCCACTCGATGCGCCATCCCGGCCACTTGCCACGTGGCTAGCGGCCATCTTGGCGACAAAAACTACGACTTGCACCGCTGGTCTGGTTGCTCCAGACTGGCCCTTGCTCCCCTGAAAAGTAGCACCCGCTCTGACCTTGCTGGTCTGAGTGAGAAGCTTGCATCGATTCCTGCGTGGCTTGCTTTAGCCAAGGCATGTTTGCTCCAATCAAGTTGCCGACACCGCCATCAGCGAGAGCCTTCGTGGGACAGCTCGTGACCGACTCCTAAATGTCCTTGACCTCTTCGTGTCCACGTGGCTGCAGAGACAATCTTCACTTCATCACCTGTTTGCACCCGACATTGCCTGGTTCCATCCTGGTTCCACGGTAGTCACTGGCTAGTGACTTTGAACATTGTCCCCTCTGCTTTCAGGTCTTCACCTCTTCAGATCCACCCTTGGATCCACCGGAACTCTCCTCGACGACCCGCCTGCAGCATCTTCAGCTCCAAGCACCATCGACCTGCGTGACGAAAACCCGACACTACTTCGCACCTGTGCACCCGCTTCCTGTGGGTGAGGTAACTCAGCAACGCCGGTGTTCCCACACTGGTATACACCTCTAGTGCCTGTGTCTAAAGTTTTATCCTTGTAGGTCCATCGGAAGGTTCCTTAAACACTAACTTTGTAACTTTTACGCACCATTGACATTGCATTGGTTCATGCGTGCGCTTTAAGCGCTGCACCCGAGTCCCGCGGGCCTTTCCCGACTTCATCACTGCTAGTCCCGAACAGCTCCAGCGATTCCCCAGGCCTCTTTCCTTTCCCCATAGTGGTTCTTATACCACTATTTTAGTATATGGTTTAGGTGGCCCCTAGGGCTCATCCATATTGTGCAACGTTTTTTAACGCATTTGCTTCTGTGCTCATAAAGAGTATAGGGGATATTTGTAGAAATAAATCCATATATATTTTCAATATATATCTGTGTGGTGTCCTTTCATTTGGTATTCAAGGGGATTGTGTATGGTAAAACAGCTTGCTTCACATGCCTTTACAGAGTTTAGCCTAAGACTGCTTAGTCCATGCTACCCCTAGGATAGCTTGTCTATAAGGTTGACTTACAACCATCACCATAAGGGTTGCTTGGCATGGTACAAGGTGATCACTAGAACTAGTGAGCATCATATACCAGGCCAACTTCTCACATTGGTGAGCAGCGGATTGGGATTTGAGCTTGCTGTTGTTTTACCATTACAATCTTTGAGAGTATCATTTGAAAGATCATACAGGTACCTGATAGGTACACTAAAACAAGACTAGTATACTTAAGTTCTACTGAACTTAGTTGTTGTAGAGGATAGGGAGTAGCACACCCTGACTACAACTACTAGATAGGGTTAGTAGGTAAACACCAGTGTAGGTAGATTGCAACACATCCACCCCCACTAGAGCAATGTCTGGAGCAGAGGGATCCACTGGACCTATCTGTTGAGAGTGACCCTCCAAGGGCACCATCCAAATTTGCTATCTTTAATTTTAAAGAATTGAGGCAGCTGTGTTCCTTAAGAGGATTCAAAACGGGTCCTACCCCTACAGCAGATCACCTCAGAGAGCTTTTAGAAAAGTCTGAAGCTCTAAAGACCTCCAAACCAGGCCCCTCAGGGAATGGAGATGGAGGCTCTCCCACAGAAGATGATAACACTGACACCCCTGACCCTGTCATCCAGATAGATGAGGAAAACCAGGTCACTGGAGATACTCAGCCAGAGGATGAGGAAGAAGAGGAAGAGGGGGAGGAAAGTGGGTCTGATGATGAGAGAAATAGTCAGGTGTTAGTCAGCAGGCTTAACCAGGCTAACTTAAGCTTATTTGGGACTGAAAGTGGGTCCAACCCATTCAGACCCCCAAATGGACTTAACCAGGAGCCCAGGAGGAGGAGGAATCACTCAGGTGAATCCAATACCTCCCATGCTTCTAGAGGTTCTCATGGACACTCCAGATGGGAGTTGTCTAGCCCTCAGAGAAGGGAACATGGGGCCAAAATGAGAGAGGCTGAACTTAGGATCCAGAAGCAAGAATTAGAAGTTGCCCTGGCCAAAGAGAAACTTGCTAGAGCAAGGCAGCCTAGAGAGAGTGGATTAGGATCCACTGGTGGCAGCAATATCCAAAAGGATAAAGACAGGTCCTATGACAATAGAAACCTGAGTAAGATTGTGCCCCCCTACAAGACTGGGGATGACATCCACAAATGGATGACTGCACTTGAGAGAGCCTGCAGAGTACAGCAGATCCCTCAGGAGCAGTGGGCAGCAATCTTGTGGCTCTCCTTTGAAGGTAGAGGCCGAGACAGACTCCTCACAGTTAGTGATGGGGATTCTAGAAACTACCTGGTCCCGAAGAGTGCTCTGATTGATGGGTTAGGCTTAACCACTGAACAGTACAGGTTAATGTTCAGAGACACCCAGAAGACACAGACTCAGGACTGGTCTGAATTTGTTGAATGTGCCACTAAGGCTCTGGAGGGCTGGTTGCTGGGAAGTAAGGTTACAGACTATGAAGGATTGTACAATGTACTGATGAGAGAACAGATTTTAAATAACTGTCAGAACCAGCAGTTGCATCAACATTTGGTTGACTCAGATCTAACCTCTCCCCAAGAATTGGGAAAGAGGGCAGACAAATGGGCTAGAACCAGAGTTAAGCAAAAGAACCAGAACCAGGGTGGTGAGCAAAAGAAAACAGACCAGAAGGGTGGGGAGCAGAAAGCTAAAGACCAGAAGTCTTCAACAGGGCCCCAAACTAATACTGAGGGTGGGTCCCAAACTTCCAAGAAGAAGAAGAAAGAAGGTCAAAGAAAACCCTGGTGTAGTACTTGTAAAAACACCTCTCACTGGACCAGTGAGTGTAAAAAGGGTGGAGCCCCCAACACTGCAGCCCCTAAGGCACCTGCACCCAATAGTACAGTTAGCAGTGTTGGTCCACAGACTAAGGGGGTAGTAGGTATCACCTTGGGAACTGAGGGAGATTCTGGCCTAGTCAGAACCCCTACACAGCCTGTCCTGATCTGTGATGTGGAGATTGATTTGTCCACTACTGTCAGTCCCAGTAATCTGGGCAAGTACAGGCAGACGCCTTTGATTAATGACAAAGTGGCTCAAGCATACAGGGACACATGTGCCAGTGTCACCATGGTGACACCTAGCTTTGTGGACCCTGGACAATACCTACCAGGTGATAATTACCTGGTGACCAATGCCAGCAATGTCACTACTACACATAGTGTGGCACTTGTTAACTTTTCCTGGGGAGGGGTAACTGACCTAAAAAGAGTTGTGGTTAGTGCTGATCTCCCAGTAGAATGTTTGTTGGGCAATGACCTGGAGAACTCTCTATGGTCAGAAGTTGAGTACAGGACGCATGCAGAGATGTTAGGGATATCATCACATGTCCTTGCTGTGACCAGGTCACAGGCCAAAAAGTGCCTCTCTGAACCTCAGGTCTTGGATCCTGGAACAATGGACCAAGTACCTTCCAAGAAGAAGAACAGGAGGGTAAAGGCTGTGCCTTCCTAACTGCCTACAAGTGAGGATCAGCCTTCACAGGAAGATGATCTTGAGACCCCTGAAGGAACTGTCCCTGAAGAGCTTGAACCTGATCAGGTTGAGTTTCTGGGGACAGGGGGACCTTCTAGGGCAGACTTGGGGCAGGCTCAGTTATCCTGTCCTTCCCTTGAACCCCTCAGACAGCAGGCTGCTGCTGAGGCTGCTGGGAATGCTAAAGTTACCCATAAAGTATATTGGGATGATGGGCTCCTTTATTCAGAGGGTAGAGACCCCAAGCCTGGTACAACCAGGATGTTGGTCATACCTCTGCAATTTAGGGGCTTCCTTCTTACCTTGGCCCATGATATTCCCCTAGCAGGACACCTAGGCCAGAATAAGACTTGGGACAGGCTTGTCTCTCACTTTCACTGGCCTCACATGTCAGAAGATACCAAGGAGTTTTGTCGCTCCTGTGTAACCTGCCAGCCAGTGGCAAAGCAGGTGGTACCACAAAGGCCCCCCTGATACCACTACCTGTGGTGGGGGTGCCCTTTGAAAGAGTGGGGATTGACATTGTAGGACCAATGGATCCCCCTACAGCATCTGGGCACAGATTCATACTGGTGGTGGTGGACCATGCCACCAGGTACCCAGAGGCAATTCCACTTAGGACCACAACAGCTCCTGTTGTGGCCAGGGCCTTACTTGGAGTTTTCTCCAGAGTGGGGTTTCCTAAGGAGGTAGTATCTGATAGAGGTGCCAACTTCATGTCAGGATACTTAACAGCTAAGTGGAAGGAATGTGGTGTCAACTACAAGTTCACCACTCCCTATCATCCACAATGCAATGGGCTTGTTGAAAGGTTCAACAAGACCCTAAAGGGCATGATCAAAGGATTACCTGAAAAGCTCAGGCGAAGATGGGACATCCTTCTGCCCTGCCTTCTGTTTGCTTACAGAGAGGTCCCACAAAAGGGGGTTGGCTTCAGCCCCTTTGAATTGTTGTTTGGGCACCCTGTAAGAGGACCCCTGTGTTTGGTGAGGGAAGGATGGAAGTTACCTCTCAAAAAGCCCAAGCAAGACATAGTGGACTATGTACTTGGTCTCCGCTCCAGGATGGCTGAGTATATGGAGAAGGCATCCAAAAACCTTGAGGCTAGCCAAGAATTACAAAAAGCTTGGCATGACCAAAAGGCTGTCTTGACTGAGTACCAGCCTGGACAGAAAGTATGGGTGTTGGAGCCAGTGGCCCCAGCAGCACTCCAAGACAAATGGTCTGGACCCCATACTATCATTGAAAAGAAGGGAGAGGTTACCTACTTGGTGGACCTAGGAACTCCCAGGAGCCCCCACAGGGTGCTCCATGTTAACAGGCTGAAAGCATATGTTGACAGGGCAGACAAGGGCTTGCTCATGGCTACAGATGAGGGGCAGGAGGAAGAGAGTGACCCTCTCCCAGACCTGCTGACTCAGAACCCTGAGGATGGTTCAGTTGATGGTGTGGCCTTAGATGGCAGCCTCACTGAACATCAGCAAAATGACTGTAGACACGTTTTGCAGGCATATCGACATATGTTCTCCCTGACACCCAGTCAGACTAACTGGTGTACCCATGTGGTGGACACTGGTGATAGTCTCCCTGTAAAGAACAACATTTACAGGCAACCTGACCATATCAGAGATTGTATCAAGACTGAGGTGCAAAAGATGCTGGAATTAGGTGTCATTGAGCCTTCAGAGAGCCCCTGGCCTAGCCCAGTGGTTCTGGTCCCCAAACCTCACACCAAAGATGGAAAGAGAGAGATGGGGTTCTGTGTGGATTACAGAGGACTCAATGCTGTCACCAGGACAGATGCACACCCTATTCCAAGGGCAGATGAGCTCATAGACAAATTGGCTTCTGCCAAGTATTTGAGCACATTTGACTTGACAGCTGGCTACTGGCAAATCAGGTTAGCTGAGGAGTCTAAAGCCAAGACAGCATTTTCTACCCCAGGTGGGCATTATCAATTTGTGGTGATTCCCTTTGGTTTGAAAAATGCACCTGCCACCTTCCAAAGGTTGGTGAATCAAGTCCTTACTGGGTTGGATGACTTTTGCGCAGCATATCTGGATGATATTGCTGTCTTTAGCTCCACCTGGGAGGATCACCTGGTCCACCTGAAGGAAGTGCTAGAGGCTCTGCAAAAGGCAGGTCTCACTATCAAGGCAACCAAGTGCCAGATAGGGCAGAGTAAAGTTGTATACTTGGGCCACCTTGTAGGTGGAGGCCAAGTTCAACCACTGGAGAGTAAGATCCAGACCATAAAGGACTGGTCCCCTCCAACTACCCAGACCCAGGTCAGAGCTTTCTTGGGCCTGACTGGGTACTACAGGAAGTTTGTTAAGAACTATGGGTCCATTGTGACTCCTCTTAATGATCTGACATCCAAGAAGATGCCCAAAAAGGTTCAGTGGACAGTAAACTGTCAAAAGGCATTTGATGACCTGAAGAAGGCCATGTGCTCTGCACCTATCCTGAAGAGTCCTGACTACTCAAGAGAGTTCATTGTCCAAACAGATGCTTCTGAGTTGGGAGTGGGAGCTGTGCTTTCACAACTTAATGTAGATGGTCAAGACCAGCCCATTGCTTTTATTAGCAGAAGGCTAACCCCCAGAGAGAAACGTTGGTCAGCCATTGAGAGGGAGGCCTTTGCTGTGGTATGGGCCCTGAAGAAGTTGAGACCATACTTGTTTGGCACTCACTTCAAGATTCAGACCGACCATAAGCCCCTCTTATGGCTTAATCAGATGAAGGGTGAAAACCCCAAACTGCTCAGGTGGTCCATTTCCCTACAGGGGATGGACTTTACAGTGGAGCACCGCCCAGGGACTGACCATGGTAATGCAGATGGTCTCTCCAGGTACTTCCACTTAGAACATGAAGACACAACTGGTCAAGGTTAGTCTAATGTCCCTGCGTTTGGGGGGGGGGGGTTGTGTAGGAGAGTAGGGTCTGCTATCCTATGGTCAGCCCAAATTTTTGCTTTTTGCTTCACTGGTTTATGACTTAATGTGGCTGTGGGCCTGCTAATCAGACCCACAGCCTGCTGTTCTCTCTCTAAATTAATGCCAATGCACATTAGGTGCATTACGAAATTGGAACTGGTTCACCTTATTGGCCCCTGTAACAGTGTACCCAGGTACCCAGGGCATAGGTGCTTCCAAGGCCTACCAGGGGCTGCAGCATGTATTGTGCCACCCCTGGCCTGGCCTCCATATTTGACACAACTGGCTGATCACTCAGCTGGGGTAAGTCGGTGTAATCACCCCTTACTTAGGTGTAGTATGCCTATGCCTAACCTAAAATGGACATATATGTTCCTATCAGCCACTCCTATGGAAGGCCTCATCAATCCTGGAGGCAGAGTGCTTGGAAATATGTGAGATGGTGCTCTGGCATGAGCTGAGCCTGTCTGCAGCTTTCGGAACCATGTCCTTTAGCTGTTTCATGATACTGCCATACCATATACTCTTAAGTGCATTATGAACCTCGCGGTTAAATGCTATCTTTGGTTTGGCTTTATCAAAATATGTCGAGTAAGGTGTCATACGAATTGGAATACTACCCCCTCGCCAGTTCTGGCAACGGGGGTAGCATTCCACCCTTCTAGAGGGATACGACATGTACCTAACCTGAACCCCGGTTAAAGTTAAACAGAGCCTCAGCATCACAAAATGGATGCTGCCACCACAGACACAAGTCTGACCTCCTGCTGCTGGGAGTCCTTCCAGCGAGGGCAGCTTGGACAAAGGGTGTCCTGCCTTGAGAGGTGCTAGCACCACCCCAGACAGGATTTTGTGTATTGGGTAGGACAGGGCTGAATAGAATCAGACATGCCTGGGGCACACAAGGTGTCCCTGTGCATATGCCAGTTCAAACCGGTGCTGGGGCTCTCCAGCCCCAGTGTTGGCGCGAAGCTGGACAAAGGAAAGGGGGTGTAACCACCCCCCTTCCTGGTCCCACCCAGAGGAGGGACCTAGCAGGTAATCCGGCCCCTAGATTTGGAATAAGAGTAGGAGCTGTGTCCCAAGACTTCAGATCATCCTGAACTCGACTTGAAACTAAGAAGAAAACTGGACTTCGACATTCTGCTGCACAGAAGACTGAAGAGAATCTCCCTTGTGGCCAAGGAGTGACCACCCTGTGAATACAGGCACCAACCAGCAACTCGACGTCTGCTTTGCCGCCGCCTCCCGCCGGAGCCCGAGCCCAGAGCCTGACAAGACCCAGACTCCCAGACATCTCAGAGCCCGATCCACAGTCCCTGAAAAGAAGAGACCCGTGGAGGCACCGAGAGACGTGGGACCGGACATCTTGGAAGACCCTTGAGAAGCTGACTGCGCAGCACCCGAGGCACCCTCGACGCTGTGCTTTGGGGTTTGAGAAGCCCCGACACCGAGCAGCATTTGCACCGAAGATCAGCCCCCCAGCATCTCCACGATCTGCGTGGGGCCCTTTTGCACTTTGCCACTCAACGCGCCATCCCAGCCACTTTCCACGTGGCTAGCGGCCATCTTGGTGACGAAAACTACGACTTGCAACGCTGGTCTGGTTGCTCCAGACTGGCCCTTGCTCCCCTGAAAAGTAGCACCCGCTCTGACCTTGCTGGTCCGAGTGAGAAGCTTGCATCGATTCCTGCGTGGCTTGCTTTAGCCAAGGCCTGTTTGCTCCAATCAAGTTGCCGACACTGCCATCAGCGAGAGCCTTTGTGGGACAGCTCGTGACCGACTCCTGGACGTCCTTGACCTCTTCGTGTCCACGTGGCTGCAGAGACAATCTTCACTTCATCACCTGTTTGCACCCGACATTGCCTGGTTCCATCCTGGTTCCACAGTATTTATTGTATTTATTTATTTTATTTTGAGAGTTTTATATAGCGCGAACAAGATCTTTGCAGATAACAGAGCGCTTTACAAAGGCAGGTGGAGGGTAGGGGAACAAGGGGGCATAGTAGGGAGGTAGATCAACATGATCATGTACATAGCACCAATATAGTATATAACATAGTACCAATATAACGTATAGTACAGGTATGAGGTAGCAGGCATAGTTGGAGCGTAGGTCATCAACAAGTTCATGTACATAGCACCAATATAGTATATAACATAGTACCCATATAACGTATAGTACAGGTACGAGGTAGCAGGCAAAATTGGAGCGTAGGCCATCCACACGCTGTAAATAATACAGAGTAATATTATTATACAAAATAGTATGTATAGTACGCATAGTACAGGTATGAGGTAGCAGTGCATAGTTGGAGCGACGGCCATCAAAACGCTGTAAAAATAAAGAAGGACTAAAATACGTCAAAGCACACGTGCATAGGAATATATAGGCAATATCATAACACAATACTGGTAATACTGTTCTTAATGTAAATCAAGCGAAATTGTTCAAGTGTATTTAGCCATAAGGATACTTTTGACTTCTTTCTTAAAAAGAAGGGAGGAAGAGATGAGCCTTGTTTCAGGAGGAAGTGCGTTCCAGATCCTGGGCGCCATACCAGAGAAGGAGCGTTTGTAGGTTTTTTCCTTCCGGAATCTTCGCGGTTTCAGCAGAAGATTGTTCGTGCTCCTGGTAGTTCTGGACCCACCAGAGATTGTCAACTTATGAGTGAGGTAGCTGGGTGATTTCAAGTGTATAGCCTTGTGCGTCATGCAGGCAATTTTCAGCTGAATTCTGGCTTCCAGAGGCAGCCAGTTCAAGGCTTTGAAGTCAGGAGAGATATGCGAATGCTTTTTTGATCCAGTGATGAGTCTTGCTGCCGCATTTAGTGACGCTCTTAGGGGTGCAGTTGTCGTTAGGGGGAGGCCGCAGAGGGCCACGCTGCCATAGTCTATGCGAGGGATGACTAGAGCTTGTACTGCTGTTTGGAAGTCTTTTGCTGGGAGGAAGGGTTTCAGTTTTCTCAAGGTGTTTATTTGGAAGTTCGCCCCCTTAGTAGCCTTGCTGATATGCTGCTGCATGCTGAGGTTTGTGTCTAGTGTTATGCCTAGGGATTTAGCTGAGTCCACGATGGTCGGTTGGACATTGAGTGCTGTTAGGTGCTTAAGCCATGTTTGTGCGGAAGATATTTTCGTGGGAGGTGAGATTAGGAGGATAGCATTGAGTTTGAGGTGGTTGTCAGCCAACCAAGATTGGGTGCTTCTGATCGTTGAATTCAGACTCAGGATGTCTTTGGGGGATTGTAACTTGAGGTATATTTGAGTGTCATCAGCGTACATGTGAAAGTGTACATTGGATGCTTGTAACAGAGTGGTGAGAGGTTCCATAACTAGGTTGAACAAAGTAGGGGATAAGCAGGATCCTTGAGGGACGCCTAACGATTCCGGTACTGGGGAAGACATTAGGTTTTTGCTCTTGAATTTTTGAGACCTGTTGTGAAGAAAGGAAGTGAACCAACGAAGCACAGTCCCAGATAGGCCCATTCTTGATTTTAGGAGTTCGAGTAAGCTCTCATGTTTCACTGTGTCGAATGCCGAAGAGAGATCAAGAAGGATGAGGAGGCAGGTATTGTTTTGATCTAACATTTGGATGGCGTCGTCAATAATGTGAGTCATAGCGGTTTCAGTACTGTGCCCTGCTCGGAAGCCTGATTGGTGTGGGTTGAGGAGATCAAACTGTTCTATGTGCTTTGTCATTTGCAGTTGGACGCATTTTTCTAGCAGCTTGGCGAGAGTGGGAATGTTGGTAATCGGACGGTAGTTGTTTAGATCGGTGGGGTCGGCTGTTGGTTTCTTCAGTAAAGGTGTAACTTGTCCAACTTTGAGGGAGTCCGGGATGGTTCCTTGTTGTAGTGAACTATTGATAATTTTAGTCCAGAGTGGGAGTAGCAGAGGGATGAAGTCTTTTACGGCGTTAGCAGGAAGAGGGTCAGTGAGGTGATTGGATGGTTTTAGAGTGCTGAGTATTCTGCCAATTTCTCCTTCAGAGTAGGTGTCAAAGGATGACCATGTCGCATTGTTTTTTAGTTCAATGGGTGTTATGCAGTTGGGTATTGAGTACAGGCTTGCGTCATTGCGGAAGTCGCTCTTTATATTGTCAGTTTTATTGTTGAAGAAAGCTGCGAAATCTTCACAAGAAGGGGTAGTGCTGATAATGTCGACAGCTGGGGGTTGTTCCTTAGATTGAGATCGGATTAGTTCGAACAATTTACTTGGACGGTTTTTAGCTTGGTCTAGCTGGATTCTGAAGAACTCTGACTTTGAGCGTTTTATTTTCCTGAAGTATGCATTTCTCTTTTTCCTAAGAGTTTTGAGATGCAATGTCGAGGGAATTGATCTCCAGGTACGCTCTGCCGATCGCATAGCCCGTCTCTCTTCATTGAGACTCCCGTTGTACCAGGGGTTGGATATCTTCGTGGATACTCTTTTCAATTGCATTGGAGCGGCCTCATTGATTATTGTGGCCATGGAGTTGAGATAGTGGTCAGTTAGGACCAGCACATCAGAGGTGTCGTTAGGGGGGAGTAGGAGATTGCAGCTGTTGGGGGGTAGAGAGTTTGGATTGAGTTTCCTCATGTCTCTTTTCCAGACTTTGGGCATGGCGTATTGCACCGGGATGAGTTTTACCTTTTCCTTGATGATGAATGTTATAATATGGTGGTCTGACCAGTCACAAGGTTGTATTGAGTCGAGTTGAGTGGTGCCTTCTTTGGAAATGACCAGGTCGAGGGTCGAGCCTTTGTCGTGTGTCGGAGTGTTGCAAATTTGAGTGAGGTCAGAGGCGGTAAGGAAACTTTTGAGGCTATTAACTACTGCGTCACTGCCATCATTCCAATGGAGATTGTAGTCACCAAGGTAAATTTGTGTGTGTAGCCGTCCTGCGTTGATTAATATTGTGTCCATGAGTTGTTGGGAGAAGACGAGGTTGTCCCCCGGGGGGTGGTACATGATGTGTAACGAGCATACAGGTTTATTCTCACTGGTGACATCAAGGCAGAAGTATTCACAGGAGGTAAGAGAAGGGGCGGTGACTTTATTAATAGAGAGGTTGCTCTTGTAAATGCAGGCGATTCCGCCACCTGTCTTGTTGGGCCTGTCAAGTCTGGTGATGTAGTAGTTGGGGGGGACTAGGATATCCATGATAAGATTGGAGGATTCGGTTAACCATGTTTCAGTTAGTATGGCCAGGTCAAGGTTCCTAGACAGGATGAGGTCAGCGACCTCCGTCGAGTGTTTTTGGGCCGATCTACAGTTGAGAAGTGTGCATTTGAGACTGGGGGTGCAGGGAGAGGTGGAGGGTTCCGTAGTGAGAGGGACTTTAGTGAGGTTGTTGGGAACAGAGCCTCTGTTGCTATACGTGGGGTGCCTACTGGGGTTGGAGAGAATCGTAGAAATGGACATGTGCGTGGCGGCTAAGCTGTTTTGGGTTGCCGGGACATATGTGCTGAGTAGGGTGTGTATGTCGCGGTCCGAGAGAGTCTTGATAGCGCGCTGGGGGCGGTTGCCGGTATTGCGAGAGGGGATAGAGGTCCAATGTAAGGGGTGGTTAGGAAGTGTCTTGATAGTGCGCTTAGGCCTGTTGGAGGTATTGCGAGAGGGGATAGAAATCCCATGTAAGGGGTGCCTAGGATGTGGGGGGGTGTTGTTCATTCGTTGACATGTGGTCGTGCGGGGGTGGTGCGGGAGGAGTAATTCTTTGAGCGAGTGAAGCTCTTCTTTCACTTGGAGGAGGGTGGTCATGATTATATCCAGCGTGACGTTGGGAGTGGGGTTAGAGTTATTGGAAGGGTAATTAGCGACAGGCGGGGTGAGGCAGATGCGGGACGAGTGGAGACTGGTCGTTGCGGGGGGGCAAGTGTAGTGCTGGGGAGTGAGAGTGGGGGGAGAGATGTTGAGGGGGGAGTGGGGACCAGGAGTGGAGGGGGGGCTAAGGGTGGGGGGGAGTGAACTGTTGAGGGAAGGGTGGAGGCTTGGAGTGGCGGGGGGGGATATGTTAAGGGTGGGGTGTATGTCTGGCCTGGGTTGAGTGCCGAGCATACGGGGGGCGCTGATGAGGGGGGAGTGAAGGCTCGGAGTGTCGGGAGTGCAGGGAGTGAGGGGGGAGATGTCGAGGGAGGGGTGTATGTCAGTATTTCTTTGGGTGGGGGTGGGGGGGAGATGTTGAGGGAGGGGTGTAGGTCTGGAGTGCGTTGAGTGCAGAGACTGGAAGGCGCGCCGTTGAGTGAGGAGTGCGGGCTAGGAGTGGCGGGAGTGCAGGGAGTGAGTGGGGAGATGTTGAGGGAGGTGTGTATGACAGGAGTTGTTTGAGTGCAAAGAGTAGGGTGGGGGGTGTTGAGGGAGGAGTGGGGGCCAGGAGGGGGGGCGCAGGGAGTGGGGGGAGAGAGGACACGGGTGGGGGAGCTAGGTGCGGCGCGGGTGTAGGGAGTGGCGGGGGTGGAGAGATTGGAGGGGTAATTGGGAAGGCATAGAGTCGCGTTGTGAGGGTCAGAGGTGGTGGGTCGTTCTGAGACGTTAGTTGGAAGTGAGGAGTTCTGGTTCAGTTGTATTGGGGTACGAGTGGAGGGCCGCCGATTTGAGAGGTGCTCTTTGAAAGTGGGGAACAGGTCGTCTAGTAGTTCCAGGTTCCTGTCTGTGGCTTGAATTAGAACAATCCCGTTATTGTAAATAGTAATGGCTGTACTGCCAGGGAAGCGTTTGGATGGAGCGATGGAGAGTGATAGTCCATGAGCGGATTTCCTGATGGTGGAGACGTTGAGCAAGGCCTGGAAGGTTTTTCTCCATTGAGCTCTACGTGCGGTGTGGAAGATGATATCGGTGTTCAGGGATCCCTTAACCGGAGAGAAGTAGGTGTCGGCAAAGGGTCTTTCAGGGTGGGACCTCAGGAGGTTGTGTTTAAAGCGTTTAGCGGCTTTTTTTGTGAGTGCGGGTGGGTAGATTATTTTAAATGTGTGATTGCCGCAGTGATCCATGTTAGGAAGGTGCAAGGTGGGTGTGGGAGATTGAGCAGAGGAGATGTGCAGGATCGCAGATAGATGCAGACAAAATGTTACCAATGCCTGTAGACGGTATGTTACATAGGTCAAAAGAGGCAACTGCAGACCATATGTTACAGGTGTCAGAAAGGGCACCAGTGGGACAATATGTTACATGGGTCACAGGAGATAGCTGGAGACCATGTGTTACAGGGACAGAAGAGGCACTAAAGAGTGAGCTAAATATGTATTAGCAACTAGGTGCATTATAAGCATAAAAAGCGATGGGAGCAGCATACATAGGTATATAACTATATATATAAACAATCAGCTATGCGTATAATACTGCTGAAATATTGTAGCAAAAACATATGTCCACTGCAATTTAATGCGTCAGGTGACGCTAATGAGCAGGGTGAGATAGGTGCAATAGGTGCAGCGTGAATTAAGTGTAGGTAAATATATCCAGGTACACGTAGAAGTGTAATACTGCAGTAAAGGTATACACTCTATCACACGGAGGTGTAGGTACATAGATATGTGAAAGGTAAACAATGTGCTCGAGTGTGTGGTGATGTAAATACCTTTTTTGCAATTACTGCAGCTCAGCAGGTTGTTCAAGATGGCTGCCGAAATAGTATGTAGTCTGCAGTGTTAGTCCTTTGTCAGTTATTGTCAATGTTCGGGATGACCAGTTTCCCTTTCTGCTGAGGGCGAGTTAGTCCTATTTCAGTGTTGCTACTTCCTGGTTGCTGCTTGGAGGGAGGAGCGAGACTTAACTTCTTTTTGGTGCCCCTTGAACACTTTTTTCCTGCTGCTGTTCAAGATGTCTGCCAGAATAGACTATAAGGCAGTATTGTTAGTCCTTTGTCCCTTTCCCTTTCTGCTGAGGGTGAGATAGTCCTGTTTCTGTGTCGCTGCTTCCTGGTTGCTGCTTGGAGGGAAGGAAGAGCCTTATCTCCTTTTAGTACCCCTTGAACTCGTTGGAATGCATCCTCGCGTCCGAGGTAGGGGTGGTGGTGTGATTTATTGCTTATTTGTTGATCCTTTTATGGCCCCCGCCATTTTGCACAAAGGAGACAATGGCGATGCACTCCAGCCGTCGAAAATCGTTAAAAACTTGGAAATCCGGGCCGCGTGAGAGAGGGCCGACAAAGGTGCAGGGAGAGCAGCCTTCTGTGCACAACCTCCTGTCAGAAGACTGGTGGCCGATCACAGCGTCCTTGGACCTGCTGCAGCTCCGTTCCCGCTCGCATCCTGAGGCATCCGGGGGGGGGGCGAATGGGGGTGTCAATACTCCAGGCGGGCCGCCCGGCTCAGTCCCGCTCCCGCCGACCAAGCGCGGCGCTCCCTGTGAGCGTGTCCTCCCAGGAGTGACTTCCCGAGCGGAGCCAGTCTCGTCTCGTCGGGGACTGCGGCAGACCCACCGTCCCGCCCTGGGATCCTTCGCCCGGTGCAGGCAAGAGGCAGGAGGACCCTCCGATGATGCCCTGCTCCAGCCCCCCTCACCCGCCGGACGTCTCTGATGGCTCCCGCAGATCTTCCGCCGAGCTCAGGCTGTGCCCAGCGGCACCGGTGACTACCAGTGCGCAGATGGCCCACTTGCTCGGGACACCCTGGGCGATATCACGTCGGCTGTCGCAGGCGGGCAGGACTGCCCCGCACAGCGTTCCAGCTGTCCCACCGGCGCCTCTTGGGGTCAGTCCCTCGGGTGATGGCAGCCGGTCCGATTCCACTTCTCTACGTCGTCCAGTGTCCAGGTTCCTCTGCTCTGCGTTTCTCGCCGCACCAACCAGGTAAGATGCTATTGATGCTCACAATCCAGTTACTCTTTATTCCCGTTACTTGTGCCACTCCAGTTACTTGTGTGGTGGAGGTGTTGCAGGGTGCTAGCAGGGATAAAGTCCGAAAACGGGATCCCCAGCACACGGAGCTCTCACCAGGATCTCCTACCCTGCCGCCATCTTGCCAAAATCCTGACAGTAGTCACTGGCTAGTGACTTTGAACATTGTCCCCTCTGCTTTCAGGTCTTCACCTCTTCAGATCCACCCTTGGATCCACCGGAACTCTCCTCGACGACCCGCCTGCAGCATCTTCAGCTCCAAGCACCATCGACCTGCGTGACGAAAACCCAACACTACTTCGCACCTGTGCACCCACTTCCTGTGGGTGAGGTAACTCAGCAACGCCGGTGTTCCCACACTGGTATACACCTCTAGTGCCTGTGTCTAAAGTTTTATCCTTGTAGGTCCATCGGAAGGTTCCTTAAACACTAACTTTGTAACTCTTACGCACCATTGACATTGCATTGGTGCATGCGTGCGCTTTAAGCGCTGCACCCGAGTCCCGCGGGCCTTTCCCGACTTCATCACTGCTAGTCCCGAACAGCTCCAGCGATTCCCCAGGCCCTAGGCCTCTTTCCTTTTCCCATAGTGGTTCTTATACCACTATTTTAGTATATGATTTAGGCAACTTTTGTATATTTAAACTGTGTTTTGTTTTAACGCATTTGCTTCTGTGCTCATAAAGAGTATAGGGGATATTTGTAGAAATAAATCTATATATATTTTCATTATATATCTGTGTGGTGTCCTGTCATTTGGTATTCAAGGGGATTGTGTATGGTAAAACAGCTTGCTTCACATGCCTTTACAGAGTTTAGCCTAAGACTGCTTAGTCCATGCTACCCCTAGGATAGCTTGTCTATAAGGTTGACTTACAACCATCACCATAAGGGTTGCTTGGCATGGTACAAGGTGATCACTAGAACTAGTGAGCATCATATACCAGGCCAACTTCTCACAACCAGTCTTAGAGGTGCTAAAGGCCAGTCAGTAGCGGGCTCCAATATCGTAGACAGAGTCTCAAGATGCTCGCGATAAGAGGGGTTCATAAATCAAAGGTAGGGGCCTCAGAGAGACTAGTGGTTGAGGTGCGGATGCTGGTGGCAGGGTCTCAAACGCTCTAGGTTGAGGCTCAGTTGACATAAACAAGGTCCTGGTGCTCGCATATGAGTTCCCCTTACCCCCTCTACAGTATGGGGTGCTCAGACCGAAGAAATGGAGAGCTTAAACCCATTTAGTAAGGGGTGGGCTCATTGTAAGGGGTTTGTTGCATCACAAATTGGAAAGCTAACCAGAAAAAACAAGGAAACTGAATGGCAGCAAGCATCGATTTCTCAAATTAATCTGTACTATGATGGGGTATGGAATGTGTGTTTTTCGCTGCGGTCATAAATTGGGTAACTTTAAATTAAACTGGCTGCACTATGCACGCACAGACGCAAACGAATTGTGTAGATATCACACACACAAGGACACAGTTGCGTGTGTAAGACCTTACTGCTTTAGCATGTTATTGTCCTATAGCTATATTTCGCCTACACGAGTTTTTATTATTGACAGCAGTTTTTAACACAGATTTAACAACTCATGTCTATAGACAGCTAAGAGGAACATTTTCCGTTAACTAGTAACCCTAAAATGATGCTCAAACTGTATGCTGTATGTTTATCACATACATGGATGTGAAACACTTTTGATATGAAATTACTTAACATAAAATAATGGCCGTGTTCTTAAACAACAGCCTTCTGAAAATAGATGCAAAATTGCTAGTTTTTGGTGAAAAGGGGTACTTAGATCAAACGGGGCTCCCCAGATATGAATATAATTCACCCATACACAAAGGCATAATTCAGGTCTGATTGGTCACATCCAAACTAGGCTGTAGCTAAAATCAGTCTCCCTTAACAGCCAAGAATGGTTATCAATAGACACATCCAACTGACATATGAATATTATAAAAGGGACAGGTACAGTAGGTTTCAAATCATGACAAATTAAATGATTTCCCCAATTCAATTTAGCCTTTGGTTTACATTAATCCAAATACGCACTAGTTAAGGAGTCATGCCACAATCCTGTAAAACAAAAAATATAGTTTTGTGCCAAGGTTTATTGGCCAGTACCAATGTCAATGGCCGCGAGTAAATAGAGCAGCTGCATTGTTTTACTGCAAGTAAAAAGGAAAGCTATTAAACTGAATGTGTCGCCGGTCGCATCTACAAATGCAGTATTCGGGGGGGGGGGGGACATGAAGCTGGATGTGCAGCGCAAGTTGAGCAATATACGTCAACACCGCTCTAACCCTGAACGTGCTTAGATGTCAGAACGGCTTTGGCTCCCACTGCCAAGTTACCAGAGCACGAGGGACTGTTACCAATGAAAACACACGAAAATCCGTCATTCATACAGAGAGCGGACGGCCTGAAAGTTTCTTTCCACTGCAGAGCTGAGCAGCGTGCCCCAGGCCCTCTGTAATTACCATCAATGAACGGGCTGCAGTCAAATTAGAGCTGCCATTTTAGGTTACGGATTAGAGAGCTTCTGTTGCGCAAGGAAACAAACACATACCCTCCTTAGACACAGCAACAGAACCGGAATGCGTATTTTCCATGTGGCGATTATCTTCCGTTTTCACACAAATATGAACAGAGAGAGATGCAGGCCTGGGAGAACGCAGACGTGGGACCGTGCTGAAGGGAGCACCTTGTCTTGAGGCACTCATACTGCGGCCAGGCAGGCAATTCAGCTTTACGAAAACACATTTACGGGTTTCACTAACTGAAAAGTAAATAAATCACCCTATTTCTAATCTGAAAGTGCTCGTATTGGGCAGGCACTTTAAATAACGACCATCAACTCGTAGTGGAATGAGCTCTGAAGGAAGATATACTGGTTTATTTTTGGAAGAGCCCGGCTGGGGCGTTAAACAAAGCCAGAGGATCAGCGAGGGACGGCGAAAAGCTATACCAAAAAAAAGTGCTTGGCGGCTAATTAAGAGACACTGTCTCCCGCTGCCAGTAAAAGATGCAATCCCCATGGGCAGGGCCAAAAAGAGACAGGGTGGTAACCAGGAGGGACTAAAAACCCTCCTGAACAATCAGAACACCCGGTTTTGCATAATTGATGACGCAAAATGACGCGCACCAATGCAAAACACGGGCCGAGCAGAAAGCGAGCTTCTGGAATCGTATTGATTCCAAGAAGCCCTCGTATGACGAGAGCAGCGCATGCGCTGCTTTCGTCAGGCCGAGACCCAAAAAATATATATATATTGATTGCACCAGGTTGACAAGGCCAGACCCATAGTTTTGAGAATGCTTGTTTTTTTATTTGTTCACTCCTGTTGAAATAATGTATTGAAATAAAAAAGGGAAAACTCTTTAAAGTATGGATTTATTTTTTATCAATCATCGTAGTCCTTCTACATTGTAATTCAAGGACATTATTTTAGCTTCAGTCTGGATATTGAGTTCATCTTATGTAAAAAACTGGTTGAAAGTGGAAAGATAAGGAAGAATGATCGGTATTCCCAAGGCTTTAAGTGGGCCGAGTCTAATTGGGTCTGAGCACCAGCAGCTTTTTTTAAGGGGGCCTCGAAATGGGTCTCTATCGGGCTCTATTTTGTGTCCTGGCACAGGCGGTCCGTTTTTTTTCCCAGACTGGAGTGACAGCAGGCACATCGATGTGCGCGTGGTAACCGTTGTAGGGGAAGGGAAATCCTTTAAAGAGAGTCATTTTCTCTCTGGATTTCCCTTCTCTATTTGAAACACAGGAGCAGCAATATTGTTGTGGTGTCACCAGAATTGTTGCTGCTTATTTATCTTATGCAAAGAGCAACCATTGACAACGCCAATAGTCCTGACTTGTAGGTATGATTTCACTTGTATCATATATCTGGACGCAATGACAGAAACAGCAAAATATTGATTTTTAGCTTACGTGTTTTTAAGCCATGCCTGTAATTACATTGACCGCACCCCTTTGAGAGACCCCCCAGTTTTTTCATCCCACTTAAAGCCCTGGGTATTCCAGTTTCATGAGCGTAGTAAAAATGATGTAGGTAGTTGTTTTGCTATTTTAATTTGAGTGAAAGAGCAAACCATCCTGTCTCGGATTGTGTCTATATGAAAGTATGTTTGTCAAACTTAATCTCTCAGTGCTGTAACATAAAGGTGATAGCCCCAGTGGAATGACCAAATGCAGAGTAAGGGGTGGTGCACTTCCATAATCATTTTTCCCAAAGTTTACAGGGAACGCTGCTCAAAAGTTTTTTTTTCCAATATATATTATCTGACAGATTTGGAACGAATACTGGACAACCTGTGTTCCTTGAAACAATTCTGAGCAGATACCAATCACTTCAAAGAACACATACCCTAAGCAGCAATAAATACTTTGCAAAAGAGTCTCTTCTCCAAAGAGACAGTGACTTAGTTTTGAAATTATATGGTTAAAATAAAAGACCTGATAAGTCAAGCGTTTTTTCATGATGCCTGCTCTGTGCAGAAACCTCCTGGCTTTGCAAGTGGCAAAAACAAAAACGTTTCAAAGAGACATCATGGCAGAGGTGCAACTAGAGACAAATTTCGGGGGAAGGGGGGAGTGGGGGGATAGGGGGTGGCAGGCTGATAAAAATTTCGGGGGGGGGGGAATGGGGGGTAATTCTTCCAGCCCTATGCAGAGCGGAGATACAGGGGCTCTAAGAAGGGGTGAAAAACAACAAAGCCTTGTTAACAAGTGAATGGTCTTTAAAAGACCTGTAAAGTACTCGGGTGCGGCTGGCAGCTAAAAAAACTGTCAGTGTGTGTGCCCGAAAAGCTGTCTCAGCCCCAAGGGCTGAAGCCCGTTGAGCCCAATGGGCTTTAAGCGCCTGCATCATGGTCCTTCCAGGGTTTTATTAAGACTCGCAATGTCAACACTGCGGTTCCATTTGAACAGTAAGGGGAGTGCGAGACAACGGATCGTTTCCCCCATTTTGAAATAAGCAAGGAAATGCATCTGTGGTTTGCGACCCGTCTGATAATAGCAAAGTATTCAAAGTTTACTGACTATCTTTTTTATGTTTGAAAAAGCTTTATTAGAATAATAAAAGATAACAATTGACAAAAGGAAAGGTACAAGATAAATGGAGAACTACAAAGCTTAAAAATCCTAGTGTCAAAATGGGTATTCACAAAAGCATTTTATGAATTTTGAGGGGAACGAATAAGGGGGAGAAAAAGAAAAGAGGGGGAAAGCAAAGAGAAAGAAAAGGAAAGATGGAGAGAGGCAGAAAAAGGTACAATGCAATCAGTAAAGGCAATCTGCAGAAAACTGGGCATAAAGTATTATAAAATGAAGTATGACAAAAGTGAAAAGAGATAATAAACCATATCCAGAGAAGTAAAAGAGAAGTAAAAGAATAAGATATAAATACGGAAAGGGATAAGTCATTTAAGGAGGTTTAAAATTCTCAGAATAGACAATCAATGGTTTCTTCTTAATAGCTAAACGATCTAAATAAACAGTAAGGGGGAGCCAATAGATCTCCACATTACGAGGAGATGTACAGGATGAAGCAAAGGAAACATCAAGTCTATGAAAATGACAAAGGGAGTTCCACCAGTGTTGCATGGAAACATGTGCAAGGGATTTCCAGTTAGAAGAGATATGTTGAAAGACGAGTGCAAGCATAAGGTCAAAAAGACCACAAGAGTGTGGAGGTAAAGAAATGTCGTCCGAGAGACTACCCAGAAAAAGAAGAGGAGGTGAATGTGGAATGGAAAGCGAGAGAATTTGAGAGATACAATGCCAAACCTGTTGCCATAGAGTGGAAACCACAGGACAGTAGAAGAACATGTGTAAAAGGTCAGCTTTAGGCAATTTACAAGTCCAATAGGTAGAATCAGAAAGGGAAGAAGAAAAGCGGGAGAGGGACAAAGGGGAAAGATAGAGTCTGTGATACAAAAAGAAAAGAGATTGAGTGAGGGAAGCAGAGCGAGAAACTTTCAAGGATTTGAGCCAAAGTTTATTCCAAAGGGAAACGGGCCAAACACACCCCAAATCCTCCTCCCAAGAAGTTCAAGTTTGGATTTAGGGCGATCCGGATTAGGAGAAGAGAAAAATTTGTATATAAGAGACGCCTTAGGGAGGGTAGAAAGTAAGGTCAAGAGAGGGGAAGGGGTAACGAGAGAGAGTGCAGGAGGTAAGGAATAATAGCGGTCAAGAACAATTTCCATAAGAAGAGTATATTTGTGCACAAAGGAGCAGGGGCAAGAAAAACGAAGTTGAAAAAGAGGAAATGAGCAAGCGGTGGTACCATCAAAAATCTGATGGATCCATATGATACCCTTTTGTCTCCAAGAAGCCCAACAGAGAGGTCCATTATTGTGAAGAAGAAGCAAATTATACCAAATGGGTTGCTGTAAAAAGAAGTAAAAGTACGTTCAATAGATAGCCAAAGAGGAGAGAAAGGAGAAATTTGCGAGAGAGCCAGCGCGTGCTTGACGAAGAGAGAAAGATTTATGATATAAGCGAAAATCCGGAAAATTAACGCCACCATTAGATTTGGATCTACGAAGAGAAGAACGAGAAATTCTAGATTTCTTACCTTTCCAAAGAAATTTGGAAATGGAGGAATCAATATGTTTGAAGTATAGAGCAGGAATGTGAACAGGTAACATAGAAAACACATAGGTAAGGATAGGCGCAACCATCATCTTAACAGAATCAAGTCTACCCCACCACGAAAGAAAAAGCGGATTCCAGGAAGAGAATAGATGATCAATACGAGAGAGGACAGCGGACATGTTCAATTAGACAGAAGAGGCGATTGAACTAGAGAACCAAACTCCAAGGTATTTAATTTTGGAACTATTCCAAGCAAAACCAGTAGATGAAAAGAGGTGGGGAAGACAGAACTTCGTCAAAGGGAGAATTTCTGTCTTATCTGAGTTAATTTTATAACCAGAACAAGGGAAAAAGCATCAAATTCGGCCAATAAGGGGGGAATAGAGGTTTCCGGGTCTGAAATAAACAAGAGGATATCATCAGCCTATGCAGAAAGCTTTTTTTTTTTGTTTAAGAAGTTTTTATTAGCATTTTTAAATTCATACAATACAAAGGTCATGAATATGTCAAAAACCAGTAATATACCATAAGAAGTACCAAGACAATTGCATTGAGTGATAAAACCAAAGGATAATCAAACGGGATAAGAAAGATGAAAGAAGTAAAAAAGGGGAAAAGACAAAAGTAAAAGAAATGAAAAAAGAGGAGAGAGAGAAGCGAAAGGAAAAAGAAAAGAGACAGATGTAGAAGAAAGAGAGAGAAAAGTAATCACTAAGTTGGATACCATAGAACCAGTCAAGGAAAAGTGGCGGAGGAAAGCTAAGTGGTAAAAGGGAGCCAAAGGAGATCGGATTTAATTTTCAGGGGGACAGAAGAGGAGGAAGCAATAGCGATCCTATGTTCATCGCAAACAAAATTCCACCAAGTGTGAATAGAAATTTTTGAATTATCTTTCCAACATAATAGAATAACTTTAAAGGCAAGAGAAATAAACAGGTCCAACAATCTTGCAGAAGAAGAGGTAACATCAACGTCCGGAAACAACGAGCCCATAAAGATAGTTTGTAACGATAGCTGGGCAGAAGAACTAAAAACTCGCATACAAATCTTCCAAACATGCTTCCAAAAGGATAAAACAGGGAGACAGTCGTAAAGCAAGTGCCTAAGTGTCCCAGTATCATTAGAACAGGACCAACAAAGTAAAGAAGAAGATGGGGAAAACTTATGAATACTAACTGGGGTTAGAAGGACTCTATGATATATAAACAGTAGAGACTGGGTAATACGAGCAGCAGGGGAAACTTTAAACAATCTGGACCAAATTCGATCCCACAGCAAAACAGGTAACGAAATATCAAGATCATGTTCCCAAGCAATTTCAACAACTGATTTAGCACGAACAATATCTGTGCACAGTAACAATGTATAAACAAGAGCAGCCTTAGGTTGCTGAGTGGAGAATAGAGGATAGAGTGAAGAAGTAGGCATAAAAGGAGGAAATACAGCAGGCAAAGAGAGGGTATCCAAGTGTGATTGAATAGCAGTCGTTATAATATTATATTCAGAAGCATAAGATGAGGGTAAATGAAATACCTGTTGCAATTTCGGGAACGGAATGAGAGATTCCTTATCAAAAAATTGATACACAAATAAAACATTCTTTTCTTTCCAATGCTTAAAATAGAACGATTTACCTTTATAACGAAGGAATTTGTTATACCAAACAACTGATAAGAAAAAACATTGTAAAGGGGATAAGTTAGAGGAGAAAACATTGTATAATACTGTTTGTGAATATTTTATGATTGGAAATTTGTTTAGAAAAGTACAGTTTGACATAAAAACAATATCTTGAAAGGAAAAATCTTTCATTAGAGAGCGTTCTAGAAGAACCCATGAGGGCACTGGGGCTTCATTAAAATCATAGGCCAAAGAAAAAGATTGCTTTATCAGAAAGGCAGAGTGATACAATCTGAAATTAGGAAAGCGAACTCCACCTTCAGATTTAGGACGAGTCAGCTTCTGCAAAGAGATACGGGGATGCTTGTTGTTCCATAAGAATTTAGAGCAAATAGTGTTTATACGTGAAAAAAATGAAATGGGGATTTTGAAAGGGAGCATAGAAACCGTATACAGAACATGGGGGGTAATCATCCTTTTAATCGTATCCAATCTGCCCCACCAGGATAGAAACAATGGGGACCATAGTTGAAGAAGGGAGGTGAGTTTTTTCATAAGGGATTCAAAAGTGAATGTAAGGGTAGTTTTCAAGGAGGGAGCAAACCAAATGCCAAGGTATTTGATTTTAGAGGGGCACCAAACAAAATCAGTATTGTTAAACATGAATTGACAGCAGAGAGAGTTAAGTGGAAGGACTTCTGTTTTGGATAGATTCAATTTATACCCCGAGACAGAGGAATAAATACTAACCTCCTCTAAAAAAGGTGGGAGAGAAGATTCAGGATTTGACATATAGACTAGGACATCATCCGCATAAGCAGACAATTTAATTTCAGTGGAGGACAGTGTAAAACCCGTGATGGTAGGGTTAGAGCGAATTCTTTCCAAGAAGGGTTCAAGACATAGAACAAATAATAAGGGAGATAGGGGACAACCTTGTCTGGTGCCTCTAGATAAGGAGAAGGATTTGGAAAAGTGGTTGTTAACAAAAATACTAGCACAAGGTGATGAATAGAGCAGTTTAACCATTGAAATAAAGGAGGGACCAAAACCAAACCAATGGAGGGTACGGAACAAAAATTGCCAGTTGATACGATCAAACGCTTTTTCGGCATCTAAGGACAATGCTGCTAAAGGGACCTTCAAATGTTTGCTATGAGCAATGACACTAGAGAACATACGGGCATTATCCGCAGCAAGCCTGCCTTTTACAAAACCCACTTGGTCCGTTTTGATTAGGTGAGGGATAAGGGAATCAAGCCGGGAAGCAAGAATTTTGGCAAAAATTTTGCAGTCATAATTAATTAAGGAGATAGGACGATAATTTTTACATTGGGTGTGGTCTTTATCAGGTTTCGGGATGATGATAATCAGCGCATCTAGGAAGGATCCAGAAGCCTTCGCACTTAAAATAAAAGAGTTGAAAAGTTGAAGGAGTTTTGGAGCAAAAAAAGAATGAAACGAGGAATAAAATTCTACAGGGAGGCAGTCCGGACCAGGAGCCTTTGAGCGTTTGAGTGAATTAATGGCTCTAGTTACCTCTTGGATAGAAATGTCTTCTTCCAGAAGAGCAAACTCATTCGGTAAGGAAGGGGGAGAAGGGAGGCCCTCAAAAAAGGAGGATAGGTTTGCATCCGATGGGTGAGTATCATCAGTATATAAGGAGTGGTAATATGAGTGGAATACATCAGCGATGTCCTCATCCGCCGTAACCAATTTGTGTATAGAGTCATTGAAAATGGGGCCAACAGCTTTTCGTTCAGATTTAATTTTCAAATAATTTGCCAACATTTTTCCCACTTTGTTTTGGCCACCATGAAATTTTGATTTTATTTTAAGAAGGGTGTTACAAGCTTCATTGGTAATGATCTTATTGAGTTCAGTTTTGGCGACAATTAAGTCATGAAGGGAGGAGGAAGATTTGGAAGAAAAATACAAATGCTCAAGATTTTTAATATGGCTTAGTTGGTCGTCGTATTTCTTCCTATTGATTTTCTTTTTTTTGGCAACATAGGAAATAGTAAAAGCTCGGAATGCAGCTTTAAACGCATCCCAGTTATTGGGAATGGAGGTATCAGAGGGATTATTAAATGTAAAAAATTCATCAAAAAAGGTCGCACTTTCTTTCAAAAAAACTGAGTCTGCTAAAAGAAAGGTGTTAAACTTCCAACGACTGAATTTTGAGGAGATAAGGGAAAGATCCAATGAGGTGGTAACAGGGGCATGGTCGGAGATAAAAATGGAACCTATTGAAGAAGTTTGAAGGGAGGGGAGTAAAGACTTACTAACCAAAATGTAGTCAATTCTGGACCGGGTATGGTGAACAGAAGAGAAGAATGTATATTCCAACACATCAGGGTTACATAATTTCCAGGAATCATATAAAGGACGTGAAGCAATGGCAGATTGGAAGCTCTTATGTGTTTTGTCAGGCTGAAATTTACTGGAGGATAATCGATCAGAGAAAGGGTCTAACCATTGGTTAAAATCTCCGGCAATAACAAAATCGGGGCAATCAATAGAGGAAATCAAAGTTTTAATAGTATTCCAAAACTTAGGGTCAGGACGTACCGGACCATAAATATTGAGCAAAACCAAAGTCTTATTATGAAGAACAACCTTTGCCATTGCCCAACGTCCTTCATCATCATGTTGAGATGAAATGATTTGAACATTCAGAGCTTTATGAAACAAAATAGCAACTCCCCCCTTCTTACCACCAGCAGGAGAAAACACAACCTGTCCCACCCACTGCCTTTTTAATTTAAGCGATTCAACATCAGAACAGTGCGTTTCCTGAAGAAAAACAACTTGAGAACCAATTTTGGACAAATGAGACAGTACCTTTTGACGCTTGACAGGATGACCAAGACCTCGTACATTCCAAGACACAAAGTTACACACCATTGAGGAGAGGAATGCTGGGCGACACTCGGAGAACACACATGGCAAGGGATTCACTACAAAAATGGAGACAACAAAGACATAAGATACATGTGAAGAGAGCTCGCAACATACAAGAAGAACAAATGTAGGTTTTAACCAACAAGGCACAGTATATCAAGAGGAAAAGTAATCGAAAGAGAAATTGCAACACGGCACAGTACAGCAAGAAGAAAAACAATCGATAGAGAGATTGCAAAGGGAAAGAGAAATATAGAATATCGCAGAGAGTGAGAGAAAAAAGATTAAGAAGAGAAGAGAGAAAAGAAAGAGGAGGAGAAAGAGAAGAAAGGACAATTAGAAGAAGGAAAAAAGGAATCCGATCAAGGCAAAGACGCCTGAGCGGAGAAGCAAAGAACAAAAAACACATGAGGGACACAGATGCACCATAGAGGGGACAGAACCCCACAAGCTACCGAGAAGAAAGGACATGAATATGAATAAGAAAAATAATGTAAGAGCAATGATAGGAAAAATAGGAATGGAGACGGCAAAACAGGGGTAAAGAACGGCTAAAAAGAGAAGAAGAAACGGTAATGAGAAGAGAAAAAATAACATAGAAGACCATCAGAAGAGGAGGCTCAAGATAACATTAGATAGCAGTGTCCATCGTTGAAGGAGAAACACTCTGTAGAGAGGAATGAAGTCGTTGAGGATCATCAAAGGATCTGGTCCGCCCATTGTGTGTGATCTTGCAGAAGCATGGGTGTAGAATACCATATTGGATGTTGAGTTGACGCATGAGGGGTCGCATATTCAAGAATTCTTTCCTTCGGGCATTGGTTGCATTGGAAAGGTCCTGCGAGATAAAGATGTTATGACCGGACCATTGAAGACGTCTTTTAAGTCTGGCAGCCTTTAGAACAGACATCAGTTCCGTGAATTCCAGAAAGAGCATAATAATTCCACGAGGTTTTCCAGAGGTAGAGTTAATACGACCAAGACGATGAGCCCTTTGAATGTTAAGAGGTTGTGACGTAGGTTGGAGTTCCAAGAGATCCTGTAAAAAATTTTGCATGAAAGACACCATATCGGACCCCTCAACATTTTCCGGAACACCATAAACTCGTAGGTTGTTTCTCCGATTACGATTCTCCAAATCCTCAGTATGGAGCTTGAGCTTGTGGATTTCTTGCTCCAATAGTGGAATTTTAGTAGAGGCATCATGAAAATCACTAACCCTTTGCTCCAAAGATACTATTTTGCCCTCCATAAGAACCCAGCGGTCTTCTATTTGCTTAAGTCGATCATTCGTGGCAATCATGAACGGTTGAAGACCTCTAACCTCTTCCAAGATGGAGTCCAGAACCGGATTGGAGGAAGACTTGATGGGTGAGGGCGGTTCATTTTTAGGCCGTTTAGGTTTAGTGCCAGATTGTAAAAGTTTGGAATCATGAGCCATTGTAAAAGTGTAAATAGAAGCCAACACAGCAAGGTTGAGAGTGAAGAAGGAAACGTCGAACCCTGCACTGAGGAAAACGTGGTACTATTTGCAGTACAAACCCAGTGAGATTGCAGTGAAAATGAAATGGAGCTGCAGCAATGGACACGCTAAGAATTAGATGTTGAAAGATGAGCAAAACGCATCACATTGGACAGGCTGTCAGCAAGATGTTAGAGAACGTGATGGGGAAAAAAAAATAAAAATCCCATTAACAAGTAACAGCAAAAAATATCCAACATCATAGGCTGCGTTAAGAAGGAGCAGCTCATGTATATAATGAAGAAGCAGGCGTATAACACGACAGGCTGAAGAATCGTAGTATTTGTGTGATATTCAAGGAGAGGTCAGCATAACACAAAATGGCGGCATGCTCTTCTGTCAGAGGACACCTCTAGCAAATGTTTAACTGCATGAAAGGCAGAAAAGTGCAGCGTAGTAACGGGCCAGCGCCATAGAATTGAAGGAGGAATGTCAAAACGACTTAAATGCGCTAAAAAACACAGCCGAGGTTACAGGGCGGCAAGAACACCGCTATACAAACTGCGCGGTCAGGCACCAAAATGGCGCCGGTCCGCTTCGCGGCAAAACGAGAAAAAATTACCGCTGGCTTGAAATAACGCTGCAAAGCACGAAATCCTCCCGAAATAACTTCTGCATGCCGGTGAAGTATTCCGCTGACCCTGGAGCCGTTCCAAGTAGACAGGAAACGAGGAAGAAAGCTCTCACGGCATCTGGAAGACAAGTCCAACGCGGAGCTCACGGGGATTCCGTCCTCCTCGGCCGGCGCGCAAGCCAAGCCCCTGCAGAAAGCTTTAACTGGTGATCTCCATAGGGAAAACCAGATATAGAAGAATTCTGACGAATGGAGGATAAAAAGGGTTCAAGAGCCAAAACAAAAAGAAGCGGAGACAAAGTACATCCTTGACGAATGCCTCGAAGAAGAGTAAAAGAAGAGGAGAGATGGCCGTTAACAAGAACAGAAGCCTTGGGGGAGTAATACAATAAAGAAACAAGAGATATAAACTTAGGACCAAAACCATGCCATTGAAGAGAAGCAAACAAGAAGGACCAATCCACCCTATCGAAAGCTTTCTCAGCATCAACTGAGATAGCAGCCAAAGGGGATGACAAAGAGGGAGCTTTATTTAGGACATTAAGAAAGAGGCGAGAATTATCAGAGGTAAGTCTACCCTTGATAAAACCACATTGCTCCTTACCAATAAGATGAGGCATAAAGAAATCTAATCGTAAAGCGAGCAATTTGGCAAAAAGTTTATAGTCCATATTTACTAATGAGATGGGCCGATAATTTTTACAATATCTTGAGTCCCTGCCCTCCTTCGGAATTAGACAGATAGTAGCGTCTTGAAAAGTGCCCGCAGCGGAACCCGACAAAGCAAAAGATTGAAACAGCAATAAAAGCTTGGGTAGAAGGAGATCTGAAAAGTGTAAGTAAAATTCCACTGGAAAACCATCAGAGCCAGGAGTTTTACCTTTAGTAAGGGAAGAAAGAGCAAGAGAAAGTTCGTGAAGAGTAAGATCAAGATCAAGGGACACAAAATTAAGATGAGACGTAGATGGCTTAGGGAGATTTCCAAAGTAGGAAGAGAGCATAGAGGGAGAAGGAGGGGATTCCGGAATATAGAGTTGTTGGTAGAAGCTTTGAAACTGTTTGAGAATCTTATCAGTCGTATGAAGGGGAGTATTATCAGGTGAAAGAATAGATTCAATACAAGTGCGCTCCTTACGGGATTTAAGATAATTAGCTAAAAGCTTCCCAGACTTGTTACGACCTCCATAGTAACACGCAGTACTTTGAAGAAGGAAGGAAGATGCATTATCTGTAGAGAGTTTATTAAAGGAAATTTTGGCACGAAGAAGGTCTGGAGACATACATTTAGCAGAAGAGGTATAAAATTGGTGTTCTAATCTTTTTATATAAGCGAGAGAGGATTTCCGCTTCTGAAGAAATTGCTTCTTTTTCCGAGAGACAAAGTTTATAATGAAACCTCTTGCAGTGGCTTTGAAAGAATCCCAAAGAGTATGTAGAGGAATATCAGGGGAAGAGTTGGTAAGAAAGAAATCATCAGTAAAAGTACGAAAAGAAGAGGAGAAATTAGGGTCAGTGATAAGGGAAGAGTTAAAGCGCCACCTGGAGGACTTGGGATGAGGGGAGAGTAAGTCAATATCAGTGATAATAGGAGCGTGGTCGGAGATGACAATAGGTTCAATGGAAGAAGATAAGAGATTCTGAGTGAGAGAGTGAGGAAGAAAAATATAATCTAGTCTAGAGAAAGAAGCATGAGGGTGCGAGAAAAAGGAATAGTCTAAAGTGTCTGGGTGAGTGAGTCTCCATGAATCAGAAAGATTAGTTTGGGAAATAGTGTCCAGAAATTGTTTATGGGGTTTATGGGGAACAAAGCGAACAGAGGACTTACGGTCTAGAAATGGATCAACAACTTGGTTACAGTCACCACCTAAGAGCAGAAAATCATCTTTGTGATGCATACATTTGCTGGTGATAACCGGCCAAAACAAACAATCAGGTTGCGTGGGACCATAAACATTGAAGACAGTTAAAGGAATAGAATTCAACAGTAACTTAGCTAAGATCCAACAACCTTCCGAGTCTTTTTCTTCTAGTAAAACAGTACATTTGAGTTTCTTGTGCATTAAAATGGCAACCCCATTGTTCTTATTGTCAGATGGTGAAAATAAAACACGACCCACCCAACTCTTCTTCAACTTGAGAGACTCAACATCATTAAGATGAGTTTCTTGCAAAAGAACAATATCAGGGGTGTAGGAGGATAAGTGGGAAAGAACCCTCTGTCTTTTGATGGGATTAACAAAACCCTTTACATTCCAAGAAATTACTCTTGTCAAACCAGGTAAACATGTTAAATACCACATAGCAACAGGAACAATGCAAACATTATGAGAAAATTCAAAAAAAGAAAAACATGTGAAAAACCACTTGCATGAAAAATATGAGCACAAGAATAAAGAGAGAGAACAATAAGCAACACGGAAACGTAAGAAGAAAAAGAAAATGATGATAAAGAAGAAGCCAGAAAAAGAAAAGTTCAAGAGGAAAAGAAAAAGAGAGAAGAAGGAGAAGAAACCAGAGGTCACAGAAAGGAAGCCAGAACTCAGAGACACAGAAGAAAGAGTGAAAGGAAAGGAAAAGTGGAAAGAGAAGGAAAGGAGGAGGAAGAAAAAGTAGAAGAGACAGTACAAATCCAAAAGGACAACTGAAGAAAACATACCTGAGGAGAACAAAACAAACAGCAAGGGGGACCGGGTTGACACCGGACAAGACAAACCGCTCAAATGAAGGAAACTCCACCAGACCAGGACAAGGAACTTGGAGGGAAGAAGAACTGTTTTGAATAAGGGAGGAGTACATCAGGAACCTGTAAATGGGTAAAGGAAGGGATAAGAGGCATATTAAACAGAGGGAACCTGTTAAACATAAGAAAAGGATAAACAACAACACTTGTAACCAGAAGGCACAAACTAGAGAAACGTCATGACATCAGAATAGTAAAAGAGAGAACAGACAATGGTACAGCATCACAACAATCAGGCAAATCCTATAAGAGGAGAGAGAAAAACATAACAACAGCAATCAACCAAGCGAGCAGGCAAATAATCAGCCATTGGGAGAGGAAGAAGTAGAAGTGTCCATGTCACCGTTGGAGTTGGAGTGTAGCAGAATAAAGTTCTTGAGTTCACAAGGGTCTTGAAAGGTCCACGTCTGGTTTTGATGGGTAACCTTGAAGGTGCAAGGATGGAACAGACCATAGCGGGCGCCTAGAGAACGCAATGGTGCACGGAGATTAAGAAATTCTTTGTGTCTGGAGGCAGTAGCATTGGAGACATCCTGAGCAAGGAACACTCTCTGACCTAACCATGAGACGTTGCGTTTGGCTCGGGTTGCAGAGAGAACAGTGAGAAGATCAGTAAACTTCAGGAACAGAATAATAACTCCTCGGGGTTTAGAAGACGTAGAAGATCTGGGACCAAGTCTGTGTGCTCTCTGGATCGATAGAGAGGTATGATATATGATATAAAGGCTTTTATAGCGCGCTCTACTACTAAAAAAGTATCCTGGCGCGAAGAGGTAGAAGAAGGCATATCCAAAAGCTTAGGGAGGAAGGAGGTGAAGAACGCAACAGGGTTGTCCCCTTCCAAAGCCTCCGGAAGACCATAAATACAAAGATTGTTGCGTCTGTTCCTGTTTTCCAAGTCCTCAGTATGCTGCTGCAGGGTCAGCACTGACTTTTCTAAGGCAGAAATGCGTTGAGCCTGTGACGGGATCTCCAGAACCTGCTGCTCCACAGAAGATAGTCTACTGTCTATAGATGACCATTTTTCCTTTAATAGCTGCATGTCACTCCTAGTGTCCTCCACAAAAGGACGCAAAGCTCTAATTTCCTGTAAGATGAGTTCCATGGAAATGGAAGAAGAAGGCTTATCTGGAGATGGAGAGTCCTGCTTAAGGCGCTTCGAGGAAGGAACCGGAGGCGACACCTTAGATGACGACGCCTGAGCAGAAGAAGGGTGGTTTGGAGCCACGCCAGCCATTGATGAAACAATGGAGGAAGTAGCAGAGGTCACAGACATAGAGCTTTGCGAAACCTAGGGGGCATGAGGAAGGAAGACACCAAAATGGCAATACAACCAAGTCCTGAAGCCTCCAGAAGTATTAAATGGAACACATCAAAGTACCGGAGGTGGCATGGAGGTAAGACTGGCAGGATTATTAGTTCACAACATTAGGTGACAGGTAAAATTCAAAAATAGTAAGCTCCTCTGAGAGCAATGTCATCTCCAGATGCGCTGAATCCTGATGAAAATGGCGGGTATAGGCACTCATGTACTGAAGGATTGGAGTGCCAGCTTCGAACAAAACATCATGTGTGAATAGACATGAAAAGAGGCGCCAGCCGTGCTCAGCATGAGGGAAACAGTCTTGTATAATGAGCAAAGCAAAGATATATCGCAGAGGAAATACAGGAAAAAGTGACAAATGCCTCCACAAGAAAGCTGTGACGCATTGTCACAAGCACTGGGTAGGCGGCACCTTAACACAGTGAATAAAAGGCGGGAACCATCCGTGAAGTACACTGAGAAAAAGCGAACCACAATCGATGATTAAAAGAGGCAGAGATTACCTCAAGTATGGCATAGTTCGTGGGACGCTAATGAAGAGAGCGTCGACAGGAACACAAGCGCTCCATAAAGTCGGCGTCGGCACACCGAGGGTTAATATGGCGGTGGCTGCCTCCGCCGTGAGGGAGACAGTCCGCGGGTGACAGTGGAGCGAAGAAAGTGCTGCGGCAGCGGGAATGAGCCTCACCAGGGACTCCTCATGCTCCGGTGCAGGATTCCGGCGACCAGCACCGAGAAAGATGCCAATTAGCGCACAAAGCAGGAAAAGGTCGTCCCGATGCAGCGGAGGACCCTCGTCAGGCGGCCATCTTCGCAGGCGCCGTAGCCACGCCCCACTGACTATCTTTTTTAATTGTAAAACTTTTACAAAATGGCTTCTGGCTAGGTGGGACCGTCCCCACAGCCCTGGGCAACAAGGATGAGGGAGGGGGCTGCAGTCAGACTCAATCAGATGGCTGTATTCTCCTCAGATGTAACATGTAACATACACTTTATTTTTTAGGCCCCTGTCTCCTTCTGTCACCAAGGTGCCATGTAAATGAGCATGATTTCTTTAAGTGCTTACTATAGACTATGGAGAATATTTCCAACGTTTCACGCAATACGGCGCAGCAAGGGAAGTTGCTGCACTGTATTGTGTGAAAGAGAGAGAGCTGAACTGCGCCATATTTACAAAGATATTGCTTAGTTCCACTTTCCCCTTTTGGGGAACATTTTGGGGTGCATAGCGCAAACGCAAGCACCCTTGTACCACTTTGAGTTACAATCTAACACAAATCTCGATTTAAGTCGGATTGTAAATCCCACCAGTTGACTTTACATGGGTTTGCGTAAAAAAACATAATGCAAACCTGATGCAGTCTTGGTAAATATGGTCCATAATCTCTTGCGACGTTAAGATTCGCCCAGTTGATGTTGGAGGGGATACTGGCTCTCCATTGCCACAAGTCACTGTTAACAGAGCCACATCTTATTAGAGATGGAGTAAAGGAGCTTCTACGAAGATGGATTTCTTTGCCACATCTGGGGCCAAATTTAGAAAGAAATCACACAACGTAGCACAGCAAGCAAAGTTAAACCTTTAAAGAAATTTCCATGGTGTGAAGCTTCCTCTCTTAATCTGAGATAAAAAAAATGAAAAATAGAGGAGCTTGGACAAGACTGGTGGGGACGCAGCATTTTACTCCAACAACCTGTCCTTAAGAAATTGTCATATAAGGCATAACGGCGGTGGGCCTGAAGTATTCACTTTAAGTACCTATAAAATGGGCGTCTAAACGTATTGCCTCAAGAAGTCTCAGTGAGTTAAGCACTCCTCCTGACATGCACTCCACTGTATCTGCTGCATGGGCAAACCAGTCTCCCATATCTCCAAAATCGGTACATTGAGTAACAATAAAGGTATTAATAACGTCTATGGTTACATGGTTTGGAAATAGTGGGATTTGCAGTTTCAGACAAAACATTAAAACTAGTTTATTGGTGTACTTTGTATTCAATAATAGTATTTTTTAGCAGACTTGTTTAAAGCTCAGGGTTTGCAGGAATGTACTGGAAAGCCCGTGTACGGTATTTTTTTCTAATAGCAAATGGATATCCCCGAGTTCAGAAGAATATATACATACTGCAATCAAAAAGGAACGTTGCAACGCATGTATTGTATGAAAAAATGATAGTCATTTTTGAAGGTCTGTGCGCAAAATATTGCATATTTATAAAAGTTAAGTGAACAAAGTTCACTTTCCCCTGCTGTTGTTTTGTAGTCATTTGGAGTCACATCATATACACCGAAGCAGTAAATTAAAAAAAATGGAGCCATGGCTGGTTGCATCTCTGATCGACGGCCCCCTTTTGCATTTGATGGCTGAATTGCTAATTTAGCTGGTTGTTGCAGTCGGGCAGCTGTCATGGGATTACCCAGAATTAGGAGAACACATTATTGTCACATTGCATCATCTGATGAAGCGGTGTACAATCCCGCAAAGTGGCTGGAGAACAGAAGGTCAGGATTACCACAGCAAAAATTATCATATCTCAGGAGGGCTGTCAATGGCAAACATTAATGGTTTTTCAAGCAGACACCATCTCTTTGAGTGAAAAAGACCTACATTGAGCTCGATTCATAACCGTGCCCTCGTTTCCTAAACTTGACCATTTTCCTTACTAAGGCTATAAACTTAATAGCCCCAGGAATCGTGGCTGCGCGGCGCTGGAAGGGTCACGTGACCAGGCAGGCCTACTGTACATTTGGGTGGATTCTTATGACTAGTGACGTTTGTATATGAGCGACTTTCGCTGAAAGGAGTTGTGTGTTTTCGTCCCTCGTCCATGCACTGTCAGGTGTGCTAGTGGACAACAGAGGGCAGGACATGTTGCAAAACAACGCCTTTGACGCTGTGTAAACCCCATTAGAGTCCTGTCCGGGCTCCATGTCTGAGCCAGCTGCTGCCACACTCTGTGGGTCACTTGACACTTTCAAGGGGAATTTCAGCTGGCAAAACTGTCTGCATGTGTTGTAAGGATGCCAATTTGTTTTTTTTCATACATGTTATATAACCAAAAAATAAAGTAAAAAAAAAATGTATATTCAAGAAGGGTTTGCGTGGAGTCCGAGCTGCGTGTGGAGTCTTGCCCTTGGGAATCCAGCGGGGCTGTGGATTTGCCGCGGCCTCCGCATGTGTGTCTCTGACGCTGAGCCCTGCTGGAGTTTCAATCGGGCAATAGCACGTCCAAAGCCAAGATAGGGTAAAAGGCTGCTTTATTGGACAGGTAGGCAATACGTAATATAAATGCATAACAGATCATAATATAACATTTTTCCAAGTTAACCACCCAAGCCCCTAAGCCATATCCCCGTAGGAACAATTTCCCCACCTTGTTTGGCCTAAACCTCATCCCCAAACGCCTATCTCCAACTCCTGCCTACCTCTTGACTCCAACTTCTCTCCCCTGCTTCCCTCTGTACAAACCTATTCCTAATGCCCCCAACCCTTCCTGCCTGTCTTGATCTCCTCCAAATCTGCCACCTGTCCAAGCGACAACCACCATAAATAAAAAACGTACATATAATAGATTTGTTTCAGAAAAACCAAGCAGAATTTTGAAAAAATAGGGTGGGAGGGGGGCCAAAATACGCAGCCCTACCTCTCCTGGGCTGTGGAAAGTGCACAACGTCGAACGTTGGGGCACCAAGCTCGCGCTCCCCGCGGTCAGCCAATCCCTGAAGCCCACCTGCCCAACAAAGCGGGGGAGGGCGTACCATTGCCCAAAATCGCCCGGGGGCGCACACTCTGCGAGTGTCACCCCCAGAAGCCTCCATTAGCGGTGTGTTTCGAGGGGGCACTCTGACTAACAAGGCCCATTAGCTCTTCACGTCACGCTTTGGTGATGGCGGCTTTGTTGATTCAGAGGTAACAAGAACGAGAAGATACTGATGCCTCTTTGGAGTTTAAAAACAAACTGTGTTTATAAAAGGCGACAGCAGGCTAACACTCCTGCTATTCTCTTGCTTTCTCAAGCCTCGAGAGAGCCTTTAGTTACACCCACACTGAGATCCCCGGGAACCTGCAGGCTATCAGGTCAGGGTGAAACAGAGGTTGATGCCTTTCTGTTCCCTACACTGGGACGGAGGGTAAACTGACACTGTCTAGCGAGACTATCACAGGAGGCATTCTGCACACCAAGGACCCGCTGTACTAACAGTCACAAAAGAAGCGTGGCCCATCATTGGACGGACAGAAGATGTGCACGCGGGGTCTGCCTTTACTGGCAGTGAGAAAAAAAGTCCCCAGTGTATCACGCCGCTAGTAAAGGATCCAATCCCAATGTGCACATCTTTTGTCTTGTTTGTATCCCCGCATGCACGCTGGAATCGTATAGATTTCAAAAGGTCCACTGCAAGGCAGAGCAGCGCATGCGCTGCTTTTTGCCAGCCCGAGACCAAAAAACAAAAGGTCTCAAAGAGATAGCACATTCGCTGTCTAGGTGAGACCTAAATAGGATAGTAACCCTCACCCACAATCACTGGCATGTGTCACATTGGGTTTGTCCTCAGCATGACCGTATTTCTGGTGTATGTGGGACTCCCGTAGGAACTAATATGGAAAGGTATGTGTCCCTAGTTGCCTAGGCCATAAATCAAGCAGAATGTATATTTAACCCTGTCAGGGTGTGTTATATATGTTCCAGCTAAGTGAAAAAGAGCAGAAGGAGACACAAGTTTAAACTTGTTGATCAGACACATTTATCCTATTTTATGTTTACCACACACATGGTTAGCAAATGTCAACGTTCAATAGAGGTTGTGCTGTGAACTCTGGGGTGTTATCAACATGATTATGACCCATCTAGTGCCGTTCACTGGTCCTGGACATTCATCAGGTCAGGACCCTACAAGGTCTTTCCCGATCAGTTGCTTATTCAGTCCAGCAAGTGATGTAACCAGTGGTAAACATACAATACAGGTGCACATCCTGTAATAATTGGAACTGTTGTGTCAGTTTGGTGGTTTGTTTATAAACGCTGTTGTGACTGGCACTAAGGTATTTATCAGAGACAGTATTTCCCTCATAATTAATACTAAGCATTTATTTGACGGTTCATCTCAAATCCTTATGATGTTTGACATACAGTCATTATACACAAGCATGTCCCAACATGACCCCTTTATTTTCATGAAGAATTTATTTAACAAGCATAAGTGCCATATTTTGGTTCCCTTTGATGTCATTGTGAATCTTACTGAGATAGCACTATCATGGAATTACCTTAGATACCAAAATTATGTTTTTTATACCAGGCTAAAATGAGTAGGAATGAGGGCTGGGTTTCTCGTTGTTCTAGCAAAATGATTTTATGGATGAATTGGAACAGCTAAACATCTTTGCTTACACAAGCCTATTTCTAGCAAACATCATTACATGAAGAACATACATAGATGATGTGTTCCTCATTTGTAGAGCTGATGGAGCAAGTCTTGTCTGATTCCGTGACCGTCTGAACTCTTGTTCAGTTTACTTTGAATTATGAATCTTATGGGATCACTTTTCTTTATTTGACCATTTAAGTAACTTATACTCCACAGTGCTGTGGTACTTTGTTCCATAAATCTACGGAATGTAGTCAATTTTTGAGATACACTAGTCAACATCCACAGAGTCTTAGAAATAATTTACTCTTTGGTCAATTCTTTTATTTTAGAATGAATTATAAAATGAAGGAGGACTTCTTTTGTAATTCAGATATATTGATTGATCGACTCATGGATAATGGGTACCCATTAAGGTTAATTAAACAGTCCTGAAAGAGGGCTTGGTACTTACCTAGGGAACAACACATCCTGACTCCAAAACCAAAATCAGCGAATAATTAACAGCTGTTGTAGGTGATCGCATACTTTGTTGTGTTTAACCAGATGAAAAAATTGTCAGCAAATAATGGCAGATTGCACAGGGTGTACTTAAACCCTCGACCAAACCTATGTTTTCATTTAAAAGTAGTCAATACATTCATGACACGGTGGCCAGAGCTCTCCTACCATGTGTTCATAATGGGGGCTCACAATAATAACTGGACACTATAAGTGTGGAAATTATAGTGCCTGTGTGTGCTGTATTGAGAATAAATCATTGAACATGAAAAGATTAAATGTAAACTGAAACAGTTTAAAAACTGTTAATTCCTCTAATGTGGTTTATGCATTTTGGTGTCTCTGTGTCAGTAACAATATTGGACAGATGACCTAAAAAGTCAGGGCATACATACTTTCGAAGTTAGATAAAATGTAACACTCTTAGAGCACCTCTTGTGGAACACTTAAAATAATTTGGGTACACAAGTCCTTGTGAGTGGCTGGAGCCGGCTTCGGGGTCGCTTTGTCCCTGATCGTGAGCAAGGGCGATTTGTAAGAGCGGAGCCAATCCTCTAAATTGCATCGACTGGACGCATGACCTGTCCTATGCTAAGTTCAGCACTATTTTGAAATTAGTGACCATTGTCCTGATGATGTCATGAAATCAATCAGGTTGAAACGTCGTCATCTACCAGGCACAGAACTTTACCGCTGTTGTGGTCAATTTATTTATCCTGAATACAAAATACCAATATTGTATATCTTTAGATTGTATTATTGACCACATTGTTACTTTCCTTACTCCTTTCGCCGTTTGTTATATTCCTGTATTAGATCATTCTTAGAATGATCATAGGTCATGTAGAATGTTTAGTATGTCATGTAGAATGTGTGCAAGTAGGAATGATCGAGTTGGAGATTACCTGCTTACTGTGGATGTATAAGCTGTCTTATCTCTGTAATAAATCTACTTGGATCTACTCCATGCGTGGACTTCTTGCGTTAATTACAACATAATTAATGGAGACGATCGGGAGAACAAGTACCACCGACAAGTAGAGGAGTTAAAGACAGCGCTCACATTTGGAAAAAATTTTTATTTCAGCGACAGGAGCCCCTTCTTAAAGAATATCTGCTTCCTGCATTTTCCACGCTGAAAAACCTTTGCAGCGCATGGTAACCATTCTGCAGCACCTAATTTTCAATGCTCGTAACTTTAAACCCGTGAACATCGACTTTGAAGGACAGCTACCGACGGAAAACTTTTCAGCAGAGAAGGCTACTGTCTACTGTGTCCCCCACAGACGGGAACCACAACCGTGAGTGAACAATAACAATTTGGGAAGAAATTGTGATTTTTACTTGCACTTGGTATCTCCGTTGGTTAGTGCATCTTTTGAACGCAACGAAGTGCGCACCCGCTGCGGCACTGTTTAATCGTGTGTCATAGCAACACACCGAAGACTCCATTTCGCACTCCGTAATCCCGCGACTGTGAGCAACTCTCCGGCGGACAAACGTAGTGCATGCTGGGTATTACCCTTTCACCTGTCTGACGCCTGACGTCAGCAACGTGCCGCCATTTTGTTTATTTTCCTCGTATTTCTCCACAGAAAATTCAACCACGAAGCATTTGTACACAACAAGATAGCTAACTCGACGAAAACACAAGAAAATTACTTTTAACAGGAATTGACTACCATTATCAACAGTCAACAAGGTAATAACAATTAAAAAAAAAAAAAAAGAAAAAGAAAAATAATATATATTTTTTTTTTTTTTCTCTTTTGTGGTAATTACAATGTCCAATATTGCTGCCCCACCTCACTTTCTACAAACTGCTGGCGAACCAAGTATTGAGTGGGATTTATGGTACCCAATGTTCTTAGCCTATGTTGATGTACTGGAAAAAGATGGGTGTTCAGCAAAACGTAAGTTAGCTCTCCTTAGACACTGCCTTGGAGGAGCAGGGATCAAAGAATTTGATAATCTTCCACCTATTGAAGGTGCTGGAGACATTGATGTATTTGAAAAGGCCTCTAGACAAATGAAAGTCCGTTTTGGAAGAAAAATAAATACAGTCATGGAACGTTTTAAGTTTTATTCCCGCGTCCAGAAACTAGATGAATCGATTGAAGACTATGTTTCTGCTCTACGTTCATTAGCTTGTTCTTGCGCATTTGAAACTATTTCTTACGAACAAGTTCTACGAGATCAAATAATGATGCGCACAAAAAGTAAGAAAATTCAGGAGAGACTTTGGCTGGGCACAGAATCCTCCTTAAGTGCTGTCATTAACATTGCGAAGGGGATTGAGCAATCAGAACTATTCGTCTCTGAGATTAGGGGCCAAACTCCTAAATCACAAGTCCCTGAAACTGAAGTTGCGTTAGTAAAAGGTCAATCCGCCTCATCTGGTCCTAATAAGTTTCCTTCCAAGAAAGACAATGAGAAAAAATTTCCAGACAATAGGAATGTTACAGATAATAAGTTTTCTTACAGGAGAAATGTATCTTGTTATAGATGCGGCAGTTCAAACCATTTAGGGAATTACCGGGGATGTCCAGCATGGGACAGAGTATGTGTCAAGTGTAAGAGAAAAGGTCATTTTGCTAATGTGTGTCGTTCTTCCCAAAGGGTTAACTACATTTCTCAAGAGGAAGAAGAAGTTTAACAGAGTTTCAATTGTATTTTATCTGTAGATGAATCGGAACAAAAAGAATTTCCCTCTTACACAATTTTAATCGATAATCAACCCATTCTTTTAATGATGGATTCATGTTCATGGTATTCCATTATTGGTTTGAATCTCTTCAAGAGTCTTTGGGGTGAAAGAAAGTTATCATATCCTGACATTTCTCCAGGTGGCTATTCTGGGCAAAAAATAAATATTGAAGGTTTCTTTTGGGCTGACATTCAAGTAGAAGATAGATACACCAAAGGGAAAGTATACGTAGCTACCAAAGGTGTCGCTATCCTAGGGTGGCCACATCAGGGGTTGTTGGGGATCAAACTCGACCCCAATGCCGATCCTCCAGTGTATTTGGGTGATCCATCCATATTAACCATAAGTGATTTAGGTGATAATGCTCTTTTTGTAGAAGACACTAAAAAAAATTTTCCTGAAGTTTTTAGAGATACGCTAGGAAAATTCACAGATTTTAAACACAAGATTATTCTTAACGATAATGCTGTCTCAGTCAGACACAGAGTCAGAAATGTTCCCCTAGCATATCGCGAGAAACTTAAGGAAATATTAAGGGATCTAGTGTCTAAACATATCATAGAGCCAATAGAGTCCTCTCCTTGGGTTTCTCCCGTAGTTTTGTCCCTTAAGAGTTCTGGTGAGCTCCGCCTATGTGTGGATCTCCGCAGCTTAAATAAAGAAATATGGGTCGATAAACACCCTCTCCCGAATATTCATGAATTGATTTCCTCACTCACTGGTGCCACTGTATTTTCCACAATTGATTTGGCCAGTGCCTACCACCAGGTTGAATTGCACGAAGAGTCAAAGAAATTAACAGCTTTTGTAACTCCAGAGGGCATGTTTCAATACTTAAGGATGCCTTTCGGACTTGCCAGTGCTGCCTCTGTCTTTCAACGTTTGATGAAAGAAGTTCTTGCTGACTGTAATGGAGCTATCGCGTTCCAAGACGACATCCTAATTTTCGGAAAAGATCTTAAAGAACATGATCACAATCTACATTGTGTATTGTCTAATGTTCAAAGAAAAAGTCTCACTTTGAAATTTAATAAGTGCAAGTTTAGACAACCAAAAGTGGAGTATCTTGGGCACGAGATTTCTAAAGATGGCATCAAACCGAAATTCAATCACGTTAAAAGCATTACTGATGCTCCTGTTGCTTCTTCTAAAGAGCAATTACTGTCTTTCTTAGGACTTACTGAGTTTTATGGCAAATTTGTTAAAGATTATTCTACTATTGTGCACCCTTTACGATCCTTGTTGAAAAAGCAAGCTAAATTTATATGGGGTAAAGAACAACAGTCTTCCTTTGACACTTTAAAGAGTAAAATCATCAATTTCCTGAAACCTTTTTCAGTCCATAATGAATGTATAGTTTGTGTGGACGCGAGTAATGTGGGCCTAGGTGCAGTGTTGATGCAAAAAGACCATTTAGGTGAATGTGTGGTATCTTATGCATCCAGAACATTGCGAGATGCTGAATTTAACTATTCCACAATAGAGAAGGAGCTTCTCGCTTGCACATGGGCGACTCAGCATTTTCGCCAATTTCTTTGGGGAACAAAATTTACACTGAGGACAGATCACAAACCACTTGTAAATATGTTGTCAGCTGGTGGTGGAAGAACTCTCACTGCTCACCTTGCACGTCTTGCTGCTAAATTGCAGGAATATCGCTGCGAGGTGGTTTATGTTCCTGGACGCTCTAACGTGCATGCAGATTGCATGTCACGTTTTCCTATTAGTAATTTTTCTGGCAAGGATATCTCTGATGAGTGTGATGTGGCATTCACCTTGTGTGATGTTAACTTAATCGCTGGGAAAGATCATGAAAACCTTATAACCGAGAGTAGTTGGGCTACCGCCATGGGTCAAGATGTGGCTCTTGAGAAAGTTAAAGCTTTCTTAAAAAATGGTTGGCCTGAGGAGAAGAGAATGAGCGGTGATTTAGCTTCCTTTTATAAGGTAAAGGACGAATTAATGGAAATTGATGGTATGATATATAGAGAAGATAAGATTGTTCCTCCGAGTAGTATTAGAAACTCCATTTGTGGTCTGGCCCATGAGGGCCATATGGGGATGTCTACCACTAAGAGAAGGATCAGAGAATTTTACTGGTGGCCCAGTATGGATGCCATGATTGACAGATGGGTCAGAAACTGCTCTCCTTGTTCATTAAGTGATAAGTCTGTGAAACCTATTTCTGCTGGTATTTCTCCTATTGAGTTTGCTCTTGGACCTTGGAGGAAGTTAGGAATTGACATTATCGGTCCTTTTAATTATCAGTCAGGGAAGGATATGTTTGCTGTTGTTCTTGTAGATTATTTTTCAAAATGGCCCGAATTAAAAATTGTTGAAAAGGTCAGTTCTGAAAATGTTGTGGAATTCCTTAATGAGGTCTTCTGTAGAGAGGGTTTGCCAGAAGAAGTTGTTTCTGATAATGGACCACAGTTTGTTAGTGAAGTTTTTGTTTCATTTCTGAAAACTTGTGGTATCCAACATAAGAGGGTCTCCAATTATTCTCCAAAATCCAATGGCCAGGTAGAACGTTTCAACCGAGTAATTAAAGAGTCTTGCCAATTAGCCTTGCGAAGTGGTCTGAAATGGAAAAGAGCTTTACAAGCCACTTTGTTTACTTATCGGATGTCTCCTAACTCTGTAACAGGATTATCTCCTTTTGAGATTTTGCGGTGTAGAAAACCAGGCACTAAAGTTTTCCCTTGGTGGTTGAAGGCGAAGGATTCTGGGTATTCGGAATTAGATATGAAGGAAGTTAGAAATCGTGTTAGTAAATACCAAGAAAAGATGTTACAGAATTTTCCTCAGAAGAATATTTCTTCCAAAATAGCTGTAGGTGATCTAGTTAGGGTGAAGTTTGGTAGTATTATTCCGAAGGGTGTTTCCAGGTGGTCTTCTCCAGTTAAAGTCACTGAAGTTTTCAGCAAAGCTGTTAGAGTGGAAGGTGGGAAAATCTGGAATTTTAGGCGTATATCGATTTGCTAATCTGATGTTTCAAAACAACAAAGGAATGTTTACTCAGATGTGAAGTCTCAAGGAAGTAAACCATTGACTGAGATTGATTCAGGTCTTCCTGGGTCACATGAAGTTTTTGATAGTTTGCAATCTCCCTATGCATCTGTTCCCCAGATAAACAACAATGTTTCTTCACAGGTTACTTCTTCTGTGGATGAAGTTGTTTCTGATGAATGTACTCTGGATTGTAATTTAGAACCTGTTGTACGCAGCAGCTCTAGGGTGAAACATTTTCCTGGAAAATTCAAGGATTTTGTATGTTCTTTAAAAAAAAAAAAAAAAAAAAAAAAAAAAAGAAGAGAACAAAGCATACTGGATATATACTATAAATTAATTTTTGGTATTTCATGTAGGAATTTTTTATTTTTTTGTTGTTTTTTTGTTTCTTTAAGGGGGGAGGTGTGTTATATTCCTGTATTAGATCATTCTTAGAATGATCATAGGTCATGTAGAATGTTTAGTATGTCATGTAGAATGTGTGCAAGTAGGAATGATCGAGTTGGAGATTACCTGCTTACTGTGGATGTATAAGCTGTCTTATCTCTGTAATAAATCTACTTGGATCTACTCCATGCGTGGACTTCTTGCATTAATTACAACACCGTTCATGCTGTAATTCTTCACCCCTGTGTCACTGCGCCGTTCACTATCACTAGCACGCCCAGTGCTCACTTGTGTGGTATGGTCACTGTACATTGAATTGTATTGTAGTTCTGTTATAACTACTTATGAATAATAATTGTTTCACCTTACCCTTTTCGTTGTGGTCTCCCTTCATTTGCCCCCGCCCTCTGTGATTTATACCACTGTTTTTATTGCCCTGTTCAAATGATTTCCAGCTGAGACATTGTTGTTCTGAAACAACATGGGACTTTAACTTAGTTTGTAATGTGACATTGGACAGAAGTGGGCAAGGTGGGTCCTCAATGGGTGCCTTGTCAAAAACACTGAAGGGGTGCCTTTGGGAGTTGGCTATCTCAAACGCTTGGCGCAAGACTTACCACATAGATAGAGCCTATTCCTTTTATCACATGTCCACTGCACCTACTCTGAGATTGATCTAATATTGGTTAACACTCCCCTGGTTGCCCTCATTAAAGAAGTAACTATTGGCACGTCTGTCGAACCACGCATGGTTGAAGATCCACTTGGAGCTGTAGCGACCGACACGACATACTATCGCATGGAAGCTTCCTCTATGTTTCCTCCAGAATCATCTACTAAGGGATGCACTGAGACCGCAGAATTTGTTTAACTTAACAACATGGAAATGGTACAGGTTTTTGTGGGTGCATCAAGAAATTATTTAACTGCTATTCCCTGCTTCACGTTTTGAACAACCTGAAAAGCAGAGATGCTCAACTCTGTAAACTAAATGCTGTTATGTCAGTGGATAAAGAACACCTAGCCAAACCTAAAATGGCCCCACCCTTCATATTGACAATTTAACTGCAAAACTATGCAAGTCCAGTGCTGTGAAATGTTCTTTAATTGCCTTGTCAGTGGTATGAAGTGCTACACAAATGTTGCAGCACAATACAATGATGTTTGTTAAACAGTTGAGGTTATTTGTCTTAGAGGAAATGAGGGGGAGTGTGAACTTAATAATGTTTTATTTGTAAATGAATGGGCCATGTCAGTGAAACACCGGATTAGCTTCAGAGCAATTAGCTCCAGAGCAATAGGAAGAAGATTATATCAGATTTTAATGTCTTTATTTCGATAAATGAAATCATAAAAGACAACTTAGCAAAATATTTACAACCACAATATCGACATCAATTCATGTTACAAATCGTTACATATAAGGGAAAAGTTTATAAAATCATCACAATACGTCCTACTTGAATCCAAAGTTAAAAAGTTATTAAACCATCAACGACAAAATCAAGACATTATTTAATCCAAATATGTTTTCATAATAGTTAAAAAGCTCTTAATATGTGTTTTAACAAGTGTTAGTGGTGGGCACTATACAGCTTACTCTCTGTCCAGTATCGATAGGATTCCTTTTTGTTCTGATTACCCAAGCCCAACCTAGGTACTTAGCCAAGCATATCACAATAAAACCAGTAGTGTTTGTTTTTAAAGCCCATATTGCATCTGAAGATTTATTACACTTTATATGTTTAAAAATGGGTTTTAGCCACTTTGATCGAGGTTCGCTATATCGCGGGCAAACAAACAAAAAATGTCCCTCTGTTTCCTTACACCCGGGGCAATGGCTACATAGATTACTAGTTTTGTTATTCCATGTTGCTGTGAAGGAATTGAGGGGTAAGGTGCCCACCCGAAGTTGGTGATATAATTTTTTATCTAGGGGCTTTGAGATAAGATCCCAATATAGCTCCCGAACCGGATCCAATTTAAATCTTAAAAAACGCCCTGTCAGATCTTCAGAGCCAGATGCCTGGACCAGAGAATGGCGGGTAGAAGCCCAGAATAGGCTCTTGAAATCCTTTTTTGAAGGAAAGTTGCTAATATCTGGCGAGGACCACAGGTGGCTAAGGCCCATGTCAAACAGGGTCTTTTTCACCATCTGCAACCATGGGATTCTCTCTGAACCCCCAATAGCCTTCACCTCGGATACCTCCTTTGCAAAGAGTGACAACTCCTCTGTAGTCCACAGACGCCTCCAGGTAGACACTACTCTGTAACGTGCCATATCCGTAATTGGACGGCAGCCCATGTCGTGGCAAAGAGGGATCAGTGGTGTAGATTGGGGGAGTCCCACCAAACCACGAAGGAACCTGCACTGGATTTTGTACAAACTTGATAAATCCATAAAACCCCATAACTCTGCCCCGTACAATGTCGCAGCGTTGATTTTAACATCGTAAATTTGTAGAGCCGGGGCAACCCTTTTGGTGATCGATTTCTTTTGCTCCCGCAAAAGGCAACCTGTGAGTTGGGACAGTTTTAATTGCTGGGTCTCTATTTGTGGTTTCCAGGACAGTCGGCAATCCAGAGTGACCCCCAGATACGTCATCGTGTCAACTTGTTCTAGGTTGACCCCATTAAGTTGTACACTACTACGTATTGGGTTTTTTTTTCTGGAGAAAACCATAAATTTTGTTTTCCCCACATTTATCTGAAGGTCATTACGATTACAGTACTCCTCAAAATGGTTCAGAGCCCTCTGCAGCCCCCCCCTTGTTTTGGATAAAAGGAGGGTGTCGTCCGCAAAGATCAACAATGGGAATTTTGTCCCCGCCAGAGACGGAGCATCAGTGTTAATTAACCCAAAGAATTTCACTACCTGGTCTATAAATAGTAGGAATAAGGTGGGTGCGAGAACGCACCCCTGGCGAACTCCTCGGGAGACTGAAAAAGACTCCGTAAATTGGCCTTGTGTCCCCCATCTGACCCTAGCGAAATTGTCTTCATGTAGTCTGATAATAATGTCCACTAGTTCCCCCGGCATTCCTAGATCCCTTAAAACCTGCCACAATTTTCCTCTCGGCACCAAATCAAATGCTGATTTGAGGTCTATAAATGCAGCAAAGATCGTTCCGCCGCCTAGTATGACAAATTTCCAAAAAATCATACAAAACCTCAGGACCTGGTCTATAGTACTTGTACCGGGTCTAAAACCTGCCTGTAACGGGGATAGTATTCCTTCTATATCCATCCACCCATGAACCCTCACCAAAATCATACGGGCAAAAACCTTTTGAAAACAATCAATTAGGCTAATCGGGCGATAGTTCCCTGGATTTGTTCTATCGCCCTTTTTATGTATGGGGAGAATCTCTGCCCCTTTCCAGGTCTTGGGAATGTGGGCACCTCTCGCAATGAGGTTAACTATATATGTTAAGTAAGGTACCCACAGGCCTGTATTTGCTTTAAAGAGGTCAGCCGGAATTTGGTCCAACCCTGGTGCCTTCCCCCTTTTTGTTAGCCCCAATGCATAATCTGTTTCCGCTTCGGTAAAAGACAGAGTCAAATTGTCTGATGTTGCTATCGGCAACATAGACATTCTGGACGTGGAATCATGGGCCACTGGACAGAATTGGGTAGAGTAATGTTTGATCCAGTCTTCTGGGCAAACATGGTTGGACGGAATGCGAAGCTCACCATCTTTACCACATTTGACAATGTCCCAGAATTTGACATGGTCGTTTGATTGACTAGCTTCCAGAAGATCTGCCCAAAATTCGTCTTCCCATTCCTTTTTTGCCACCCATTGTACTTTTTTGTACCTCTTCCTCGCCTCTTTAACAGCACAGATGTCTCTAGATTTAACTTTTTCTATGAGATGGCTATGAGCCTCTCTACATTCTCTATTGTACCATTTACTTCTTGGGGGGTTCGGATGTCCAGTATTACGATTACATGGTTTCGATAGAATATGTTTAAGTTCGGAAAAACAATTATCATGAATACCCATCAATTTATGTAAATCATCCTGACCCTTTTCAACAGCAACAGACTTCATGTTATTTAGAGCACATGACACTACATTTTCAATGTTGGACTGAACCGTTACATCATTTGAAATTAGTGACCACTTCACTCTCCTCCGGTCATTTGATACAATTATCACCCCTTGCCCCCTAGGATCAGATTCCCTTAATCTTGTCTGATCACACGTTAAGAATTTCAAGGACAAGGGGTTATGGTCACTCTCAGGTCGTATTATAATTTCCATGTCATCGATTACATACCAATGTTCCATTTTTATAAAAATATAATCGATACGACTCTTCCTCACGCCATTATCAAAGGTAGGGTTTGCTCCAAAATCTGATTTTGTGCGACCGTTCACAGCCCTTAAACCCCATGTGAGGCAAAACGATGTCCAGTTCAGGGCGGCCTCCGTTGCTTTGACTATAGTTTTGTTGGAAAGTTCAGGAATTTTCCACGTGACGTCTTCTTCGAGCCCCCAATTATCCTCTGGCTGGTACAAAGGCTCAATCGTGCAGTTGATGTCACCTGCTAGCATGATAAGGGAGGCTTTATCCCAGCCCGTGAACAATGTATCTAATTCACCGATCAATTTGGGGCATCTGCCGCCAGGGAGACCTCTGGAATATATGTTAATAATGAACAATTCCTGCCCCCCCGTTTTACTCAACCTTACAGCCAGTATGTCAGGGTTATCCACATACAGTTCAGAAGCTGAGAAACCCCAGGCCTGTTTAACCCATGTGGTTAAGCCACCAGACGCCCGCCCCTTTACACCTTTTACTGCTGGTTTAAAAAAATTAATATAACCAGCCATGTAAAACGGGACTGTAGCCCATGTTTCCTGCAGTAGCACCACCTCATGTTTACCTATAAACCCCGACCAGTCGTCAGATACCAGGCGTGACTTGGCTCCAGCAACGTTCCAGGACACCAAGTGTGAATGTAACAAATCTGTCTCTGCGTAGTTGTTACTAGCAGAGAACAGGGATTGGGGACTCGGTGGATAGGTATTTATTGGTCCTGCTTCTTCTACATTACGGGAGGTGCCTTTAACCCACAAAGATCCCTTTACTGGCCTGCCACTCTGGGGCGTGGGCAGTCGCTCTTCTACCAATTCTGGGGTGGGGGGGGGTGAGGTTTGGACTCCTTCATCATCCACTAGTGCTAGATTGGGTGACTGGTTTGGTGCATGTAGTCAGTCAACCCATTCTAGATCGGACAGTGCCTCAAAGTGGTTGTAGAGCGGGGGATAATATGGGGAGTGATGAGTTACAGGCTCTCTTAGTCTTCCCCCTTTGGCTTTCCATGAGTTATATCCCGTATGGTTTGTTTGATGAATATAGGGATAAAAGTAGCCAAGATGTAGAGTCTGGACATCTCCCAAACGGGCAAATCTAGCTTTCCGTTGGATTCTATCCACTACCCACGGATCTCTAAAAGAAATTAGAATGCAGTCCCCCTCTAGGTCTTTTTCGCCCTTTCCAACCCAATCTACTCTCCTTACGTATAGAATTTCGGTGGGGGACGACGGGGGGAGTGGGCGGTGTTTATTCAACCAGAATGTAACCTTGTTCCGCAGGTCCACCTGGGATTCTCTAGTACCCTCTTTAAGTGGAGCCACTCCTGTTAGCACAATAGTATATTCGGCTGCTTCTGGTGGTAGATTGACCCTCTGGGATTTCCGTGAGTTTCTATTATCTAACCTCTTGTTCCTATCAGAGTATGGTATATTATTATCCCTATTTGATACAGGGGCGCGTGCTGAGGTGTTTTTTGGTTGTTTTGGTACAGCATTAGCTTGATGTTTTTCCCCTTGCACGGTGTTGACCACCGATGCGGGTTTAGCCTTTGGTGGGTCTTTAATGGTGGCTCTAGTTATAGGTGTTGTTTTTGCCCCTGTTAATGGTTTCTTGTTAGTGTTGATAAGTGATGACACTGCGGGAATTGTTGTGGTTATCCCGGTACTTTGGGTAGAACCCCCTTTAGGGACTGCGCCCCTTGGCTTAGTGCCAGATATGTTTTGTAAGAGGTCCATATTAATATTAATTGCCGCTTCTAGGACATCTATTTTGGCGGACATTATCCTTATGTTTTCGACCATCGGAAGCAGTAGGTTTTTAACTATTGTTTCCATTTTTGCCAGCAAGATGTCATCGCTACTAAGACAGGTTGGGCAAGGGTTAGAGGATCCTGAGAGGGCCAATGATGGACAATACACTATCTGTGGCATTTGGATGGACTGAGAGTGGGAGGGACTAATCTCGGAATCTATTTTAAGTTGTTTCTGTGTCTTTCCTCCCTCGGGGCTGGATACATATTTTCTTTTCCGTGGTGCCTGTTTGATGGATTCTATTGATGGGGCAGGGGTACAAGGTAAAGTAGTGACATTTATTTGAGAGGTTTCAAGCACAAATGATTGGCTATTCTCTTCTAAGCTAGTCACATTACTATTGGAGGCCACGTCCATGTTTTCATGTAGCCTAGATGTAGTGGCTTCGATCCCTTCTTCATGGACAATTATGTCGGTGTCTGATGTTAAAATACAATTAAATGCTGCGTTAGTTAAAGGGCTTTTGACACGAGCCAAATCACCTATGGAGGAACGTTTCCCAGTAACCAGGTCCAGGGACAATCTATGCTCAACCAGTTCAATTTCTTTTTCCAGTATACCGGTTGCTCTGGTAATAAAGGCATCTAGGGGGCCTGAAACAACCCCCTGTGAGGTTTGGATGTGCACAAGACGCTGCTTACCAGATCTAAGAGCCATTTCTTAGTGGCAGATATTTAAGCCTCAGGATACGTGTTCGCAAGAATATTAAACTATGATTCAAGAATTCTGGACCCAACCCAACCTCGTTAACCCCCCCTACTCAACCTTATGCCTGGGCGATTCAAAGGGTGCTCATGAAAGCCCCACTGACCCCCGTCTGGCAAAATGGAGGAGGATGGAGAAATACTAATAATTGGGGATTATGCAACAATGTTCAGTGGCACAGGATATCAAAATTCTAGCATTTATGTCTCTTAGTCAATAACAGTACCTTGGGTATGCCTTAGCGTAGAATGTAGGATGTTAGGGAGTGGGCCCAGCCCGGCCTCATTCGGCCCCGGACGGCCACAGACGGTCCCGCCCTTGTCCCGGGCTTCTCCCGGCGCCCTCCCGCGCGCTCCCGCGCAGCGGGGAGGCAGTCCGACTTTTGTAGTCACTTGATTTGGGGGAGGCCAAGGGGGTGGGGCCGGCAGGGAGAGCAGCCCAGATGGAGGCGGGCGCGCGTGGGCTCCTGGACCTTGGAGTCCCCACGCCACTCGCTCGCAGCCCTGCCGGTCGACCCTGAAGGCAGGAACCAGATATGCCCCTTGTGCTGTAAGTCCTGCCGCTGCAACCTCGAAGCGGGACCCGCGAAGCGGGTCCGGCGAGGCGTGAGGGTGACAGCTGGCTCAGGGGGCTCCCGCTAACCGTCAACAGCAATCCCGATATGCAGGCAAATGTAAGAAGATTATATCACTCTCCCTTACACAAGGGACCATCCCCCAAACCTGGAAACACGCTATAATCCGGCCACTGCTGAAAAAGCCCCAGCTAGACCCATCAGAACCAGGGAACTACCGACCAATCTCGCTCCTGCCATTACTAGACTAAATAACCGAAAAACACGTTAATCAGGTCTTGTCCCAAAACTTAGAGGACACTGCATACCACTCAAATGGGCTTTTGACCCCAACACAGCACAGAGTGAGCCCTGTTGATGGCAACAGAGGAACTGAAGGGAATCCCAGCCCAGTGGAGTATAGCAGCTATTCTGCTCCTGGATCTCAGTGCCGCCTTTGATACGGTGAACCATAAAAAAATGACCCGCAGGCTAAAGGAAGCCGGTATCACAGGCTCTGCATTAAAGTGGAAAACCTCATTCCTAGAAAACTGATTCTTCCAATTAATGGAAGGTGAGCATCTCTCTGATACTGTACTGTGATCTCTATTAATAGGGATATCAAGTATCGATGAGGCTCAATCTGAGTGATTATCAATTTGTTTATTGATTCTTATGTCACAATCCGGTATACTGGGGTCCTCGTCTGGTTGGAGCTGCACCCTTTTTCACCAGCTTCCTCCCTTGGGGACTTTGGGATAAGTAATGGCGTCTTGGCTTCACAGTACTTCTATGGTCCTGGTACCGGAGATCGGCCAACCCCAGAAAAACAAAAGGAAATAATAATGCGGTCAGTGGGGAAGCAACATTCTTCCAATACAGGGTAGCGGGGAGTGAAGGAGAAGTCACCCAAAAACCGCAGTAACCGTGTGGACTCAGTTGTGACCTCCCTCGCGTTCACCACCCTCCCCCTACCCGTGCCCTGAGAACCCCTGAAGCTTTGCCCGTACCTTGGTAATCCACCCTCCTCCTGTAGGTTGGCGGGTGGAACACAGTCCCGTTGGCCTCCTGGCTTGATGTCTTCATCGAGGCCATCGATTCTTCTCTCTTCTTTTTGTCCGTCCGTCTTTTGTCCGTCCGTCTTCTCCGGTTTCCACGCTTCCTACTCTTCTCTCACCCGGGATTCTCCTTCCGCATATGTGCGGAGGTTCTCCTCTCTTGTTCCGTACGATCGCTCACCTGATTGGACAATTGAGGCAAATGTCAAAGGCCATGCCCTGGGGACTCCTCCGAGGGAATTTCGTTAAAGAGCTCCAGACCTGCCTGCGTAGAAGACAACATGACGGTGTTAAGCTCGTCGGGAAGCCAATCAGTTCTCCTATTATCCGCGAACTCCTGACAGATACCCTCCAAATGTCATATGGAGTCCCACAGGGATCTGGATTAAGCCTGACACTATTCAATCTGTATATGCAACCACTAGCAGAAATAATACAGCAATTCGGAATGTCAATAGTGTCTTACGCGGACGATACCCAGCTGATACTATCTGTGACGGAGGGCCCCCAATCCTTGCACTACAACCTGGCACAGTGCATGGTGCAAGTAGCAAATTGGATGAATAAGGGTTGCCTAAAACTGAACGGAGTAAAAACAGAGTCATGTTCCTGGGTAATAAGGGAGTCCCAAGAAACATGATTAGCTGGCCTCCAGAACTGGGAGAACCCCCGGTCCCAAAGACAGAGGTAAAGAATCTGGGAATTTGGTTGGACAAAAATTTGTCCATGGAGACTCAAGCTAGAAAAATATCAGGATCATGCTTTGGAGCACTGCGAATGCTACAGAAGATCCTACCGCTCATTCCTGAAACCACACGCAGAACCGTGGTACAGGCCCTAGTGCTGTCACAACTGGACTATGGCAACTCCCTGAGTCTTGGTGTACCCAAATACGTCATAAACAGACTACAAGTGGCACAGAACGCCACAGCTAGGATACTACTGCGCATCCCCAGACATCAGTCAACCAGGACAGCTCTGAATACACTACACTGGCTCCCAATAAAGGCCAGGATAGAGTTCAAATCACTCTGCATCGCCCATAGAGCCATGAATGACAAAGGCCCAACACTTATTAAAAAAACTCATCATCATCATACATGCCGGTAGACACTTAGGATCCTCCACAGATCAACTTATGAAACAGACCAAGATAAAGAGAGCTAGATGGGGAGGTAGATCCTTCTCAAATCTGGCCCCTGGCTAGGCAAATGTGTATGCTAATGGACGAACTGGCATTCAGGAAAAGGCTCAAAACTTGGCTTTCCCTTAATCACCAATGTCACCTCCGCCAGTCTCTCTCAGCGCTGGGTAGCCCTCGGGCAGCTATGCTCTCTTTAATGCCTTAACCGCGGCGGCAATTCTGCCGCAGTGCGGGAGTTCTAAAGAGTGGGCGTGGCTGCGACAGCCGTTGGCCGTTCACAGCACCAGGGAGGGAGTGCGGCCGACGGGAGCACGGAACGGGTTAAATCCATAAAACATGAACATAAACATTTAATAGTGCACAAACCTGGGCTGGAAAAGTTCTGTCCCAGTTATGGGACAGGGCTTTTTATTTACAGTGTGATCTGTTTCAACATGCATTACCCTCCCTTCCAGTACAGCGGTTGCAATCCCTGTATATTGTAATGTGTTTGGTATTCAACTGTATTAAGTGCATAAGCAGCCCCTCTGTCCTTAGTCCTGCATCTCAGTGTATTTTTTCAGCTCACTGCTCTCTCGTCTTGTTCCAAATACTGTCTCTCAATCTGCTCTTCCACTTATTTCTGCTCTCTCTTGTAAATGCTTGATGTCTGTTTATTTTCCTCAACAGTGTCATGGACCACCCTTGACCCTGTTGCAGCTTTTTCTACTCAGGACACTCTCTCCTGTCCTCTGTGATGTTCATCAAGCTTTTTTTTTCTCTTGGAGCAGCTTGCTTGTCCTTACTGTACTGTCTGCTCTTTTCTCATATTGCTGACACTCTCCTCAGTGATGTATTTCACTTCATTTTATATCTTCTATTTTGTTATCAGTGCATCGGCCACGACGGTGCAAAAAAAACAGGACAGACAATAGAGAGAAAGCAGCAGCTTTATCTGTACGGACATGAAGCTCGTTTCCAGTATTAAAATAAACAATTTATAATTCCCAGCCTTACTAACCCATTCCAGTGCTTGTTCCTCCTTTATGGCGTAGAAGCGTTATTCAATCAATCAATCAATCAATCATGCCATTTGTATAGCGCACTACTCACCCGGGAGGGTCTCAAGGCGCTTGGGTAAGGGGTATGCTACTGCTCGAACAGCCAGGTCTTGAGTTGTTTCCTGAAGGCGAGATGGTCCTGGGTCAGCCGAAGGTGGATGGGGAGGGAGTTCCATGTCTTGGCAGCCAGGTAAGAGAAGGATCCTCCTCCGGCGGTGGCTCTTCGGATGCGTGGTACGGCTGCGAGGGCGAGCCTGGTGGACCGTAGCTGGCGGGTGGGCGTGTAGAAGGTCAGGCGGTCGTTGAGGTACTTGGGGCCCAGGTCGTGGAGAGACTTGTGTGCGTGGGTGAGGAGCCGGAACGTGATCCTCTTGTCGACGGGGAGCCAGTGCAGGTTCCTCAGGTGGCTGGAGATGAGTCGGGCGGAGGCGTTCTGGATGCGCTGGAGTCTTTTCTGTAGCTTGGCTGTGGTTCCGGCGTAGAGGGCGTTTCCGTAGTCCAGTCGGCTGGTGACGAGTGCTTGGGTGACAGTCTTCCTGGTCTCGGTCGGGATCCAGCGGAAGATCTTGCGAAGCATACGCAGGGTGTTGAAGCACGAATAGGAGACGGCGTTGACTTGTCTGGTCATCGAGAGGGAGGAGTCCAGGATGAAGCCCAGGTTGCGTGCGTGGTCGGTTGGCTTGGGTGTGGTGCCCAGGGCTGGGGGCCACCAGGAGTCGTCCCAGGCGGAGGGCGAAGATCCCAGGATGAGGACTTCCGTCTTGTCCGAGTTCAGTTTCAGGCGGCTGTCCTTCATCCACTCGGCGACGTCTTTCATCCCTTCGTGTAGGCAGGTGCTGGCGGTGTCGGGGTCTCTGGTGAGGCAGAGGATCAGCTGGGTGTCGTCGGCGTAAGAGATGATGTTGAGGTTGTGCTGGCGTGCGATGGCTGCAAGAGGTCTCATGTAGACGTTGAAGAGGGTGGGGCTGAGTGAGGATCCTTGCGGACGCCGCAGATGACTTCGGTGGCCTCGGAGCGAAACGGGGGGAGGCGGACTCTTTGTGTTCTTCCGGCGAGGAACGAGATGATCCACTCCAGTGCCTTCTCTTGGATACCGATGTTGCTGAGGCGCTGGACTAGGGTGCGGTGGCAGACAGTGTCGAACGCAGCGGAGAGGTCCAGGAGGATGAGGGCCACTGTTTCCCCCTTGTCGAGCAGGGTCCGGATGTCGTCGGTGGCTGCGATGAGGGCGGTCTCGGTGCTGTAATTGGCTCTGAAGCTGGACTGCGAGGGGTCGAGGGATCCGTTCGTCTCGAGGAAGGTGGTCAGCTGTCTGTTGACGATCTTCTCGATGACTTTAGCAGGAAAAGGGAGGAGCGAGATGGGACGGAAGTTTTTGAGGTCGGTGGGGTCCGCTGTAGGTTTCTTCAGGAGGGCGCTGAGCTCGGCGTGCTTCCAGCTCTCCGGGAAGGTGGCGGTGTTGAAGAAGGTGTTGATGATGTTCCGGAGTTGGGGTGCGATGGTGGAGTCAGCCTTGTTGAAGACGTGGTGTGGGCAGGGGTCGGTCGGTGATCCGGAGTGGATGGTGTTCATCGTGCGGGCTGTGTCTTCGGTGGTCACCGTGGTCCAGGTGCAAAGGGTGGCGGTGGGGGGCGTTGGTTCGACGGTTGGGTGCGTGGGTGGTGCGCCAAAGCTGTTGTGGATGTCGGCGATCTTGCGGTGGAAGAACGAGGCGAGGGAATCGCAGAGGTCTTGTGACGGAGTGATGTCGTTGGTGCCAGCGCTGGGGTTGGAGAACTCCTTGACGATGCTGAAGAGTTCCTTGCTGTCGTGGGTATTCTTGTCCAGTCGTTCCTTCAGGGATTTCTTCTTGGTGGTGCGGATGAGCTGGTGGTGTTTGCGGGTGGCGTGTTTGAGGGCGGTCATGTTGTCGGTGGTCCGGTCGAGGAGCCAGGCTTTCTCGAGGGTGCGGCAGGTCTTCTTGGAGTCCTTGAGTTTGTCGGTGAACCAGGATGCCTTCTTGCTTCTGGGTCTGCTGGGAGGGTTCTTCAGTGGTGCGAGGTCGTCGGCGCAGGCGGTCAGCCACTGCGTGAAGTTCCGGGCTGCTTCGTTGGGGTCCGTTGCGCTGGTGGGTGGGTTCTGGCTGAGGGAGGTGGTGAGCTGCTCGGTGGTGATCTTACTCCAGCTTCTGTGGGGAATCTGAAGCGGGTGGTGGTGGGTCGTGGTTCTTCTGAAGCTGAAGTGGACGCAGCTGTGGTCGGTCCAGTGGAGTCCGGTGGAGTGGCTGAAGGTGATGTGCTTGCTGGATGAGAAGACGGGATCAAGCGTGTGGCCGGCGTAGTGGGTGGGGGTGTTGACCAGTTGCTTGAGTCCGAGGTTGGCGAGGTTTTCCAGCAGGGCGGTGGTGTTGCGGTCCTTGTTGTTCTCCAGGTGAAAGTTGAGGTCTCCAAGGAGGATGTAGTCAGCAGAGGGGAGGGCGTGCGGGCTGATGAAGTCTGTGATGTCTTCGCTGAATTGTGTGCGTGGTCCCGGGGGTCTGTAGACGAGGGTGCCTCTGAGGGTCGTCTTTGGGTCGGTGTGAATCTGGAAGTGGAGATGTTCAGCTGTGGCGAAGGAGTCGTTGGCGTCGGTCGTGATGCGGATGGTGTCCTTGTGGACGATGGCGATGCCTCCTCCGGTCTGGTTGACGCGGTCCCTCCTGATGATCTTGTACCCGTCCGGGATGGCGATGGCGATGTCGGGTGCAGAGGAGACGTTCATCCAGGTTTCCGTGAGGAAGGCGACGTCCGGTGATGTAGCGTCGAGGAGGTTTCAGAGTTCCACGGCGTGTCTGTGGACGGAGCGGGTGTTGAGCAGGATGCACTTGAGGTGGTTGCTGCTGGTGCTTGGCTTGGCGGGTGCGGGGGAGGTTCGGAGGCAGGTGAACTTGCAGGTACAGCAGGTGAAGGGTCCATGGGTGTGTCTCGGGGTGGCTCGGTAGCAGGCGTGGGTCCGGCCGGCATTGAGTGCGTTGAGAGTGGCGACGTAGTAGGTCCGTCGAGTGGGCTGGCATCGTCGGGGGCCAGGGGTCCTGGCACTGGGCGCGGTCCAGGCGCGGACGGGCGCAGACGGGTTTACCTTTGGCGCACCTTCGGCGCTCAATCGGTGCTCCCGCTGCGCGCTTGCTCTGGGGGCGTCATAAGTAAGGAGCCGGGAGGCGGGTCAGCTGGGTGGCGGGAGCGGGGCGGCGAATGGGCTGGTGGTGGGCGGGGCCGCAGGGAGGCAGCGGCGGGAAATCTGTGCAGGCAGGCGGGCGGCTAAACGGCGGCTGGGTCGCTCGGGGTCAGCTACAGGCAGGAATCGGCGTCAGGAGCAGGAGGGGTGACCCGGCCTTGTTACAGGCACAGTGGTCACTCCATTCCACTTGCTGCAAGCGCAGTACGACCAACAAATATATTATTAAAATGGTTTGAATCATTTCTATGATGTGCTTAAGTTGCTACATGCGAGTGTGAGTGTGGGTGTAGTTCCTTCTGATTGACAGCAGCAGGGATGACATGACAAGTCTAGATTGCTCATGTTGGATTGGCCAGCTGCTTTGCGACGGCCAGCCTGACATGCGCACTTCTGTCGAACTAACACAGCAGCTGCGTAACAGCCATTGGATTGCATACACTGTACACAGGTCCCCAGTCACAAACGAAGCACTGGGGTCGCCTGCTCCATCCAATACTGACACTTCTTATCCTGCTGAAAACAGCATGAGAGCAGCTGCATGATTGGTTATAGGTTGGTGTGACCAAATAGCATTGAGGCGTAGAGCAGCACATGGAATCTAAGAGCATAACTGGACTCTGTGGGGGAGCTGAACTATTTTAACCACATCCTGGAACTAGCCAGGTGAGGCCACGGGGGTTCTAGTCTGTCATGACCGCCGTCGCCTCGCACAGTGACTATCCCTGCGACGTCGCTGGCTGGGTCACCGGACAGCCCACCCGGCCACTCATTGATAAAGACGGTCGTCCGTCGGAGCTGAGCTATGTGGTAAAACGAAAGGCCTTCACCTCGGTTGGACTGTGGGACACAATTTAGAATACGCATGGTACTTTAAGAAAGGCGTACTGTTGTTGAAAGGAAGCACCAGTGGTTCTGGTATCCGTATTCCATTTCTCCTCAGCTCCTCATAATTAGTGACCATAATCCGTTACAAGTACACGCTGTCACCGAGGAAGTTTATGAGGTCAGGCAGGGTGAACGATATTTCTTCCCTTGGCTCTTAAATTTCAAACCATGGGGGCAAGTTCCTTCAGTCTAAAGTATCTTCGAATCTTCACATTTATACCATGCGGTGGACACTTAGGTTAAAGACGGAACAAGTTTAAGTGGGGAACACAAACTTTTCTTTGAGTAGGCTTTGTATTCAGCAAAAACATATAATCTACATCTCTATAGAGAAAAAGCACCCATTCTCTTCTACCCCGGTTCAGAAATCTACCACTCAGGGCCTTGCCCGCGTCTACAAAGGATTCTAAGACTGGGCCGTTTGATATATAATTTTGGACCTGATTACCCAAAAAGTTCCTATGTAAAACCTTGAGCGTAGAGAATAATCACAGCACTTCCTACCTTCAGAGTGAATCATTTATTTAAGCATATTTTGTAATTTTTTTTTTTTGCTTCAGCCCTTTTCGGGTTTGCAACTAATTTTTTAACCGAAACCTACCATTCTGCATTTCATGTAGCCACACTCCTAACTTAGGCAAAGCCACACAGCGTTACGCAGGGAATAGACAATATGTTCAGTGTGCTTTGAGGCAACCTCAGGGCAGCATTGGCGCTAAAATACAATAACAAATATGTTTTTGGAAGAGGCAGTGCCCAGTGTATGTTGGCACTAATTACTTGCTAACTGAAAAGCACATCTTGGGAGCTGGTGCCCGTAGGCATCATGGGTTGCCTCAGTGGCAGTGGGGACTTCCCGTGCCAAGGGGCGGTTACACATCTGTATGCCCCGCATGCAATGTTTGCTATTGAAAGTAGCATGTCTGCACTGGCTGCTACACTTGTAGTACTTGCTGCACCATGAAACCCATGATTCATCTTGATGAGGCGTTAATGTTTATTTTTCTTTATGTTAGAATATTGTATTTCTGAATTTCGACGTGTGCTGCATCCAATTCCATTGTTGCCTCAGTATAGAGATAAATATACAGTAGTGTGGTGACTGAAATGATGTCTCAGCGAGCTGATGGACGTCAGGAAGAAAGTTTCAACAGTTATCAAGGCATAGCTGTCCTGGTGTGTTCCTGTAATACTTACAGTGACATGGGTTTTGTATTCTGCCTTACGATAGGACTGCGGACATTCTCGGAATATAGATGTGTTTTTATTAAAACACCACCAGAGGCTCCATATTATACAAAGTAGTACCCTGTGTCACGTGTTACCATCTTAACCATTTTGCGCCCTAATGATGTCCTAACTACAATTGCTTTATTTACCTTCTTGCTTTCTCAAATGTAATGAAAAGTACCATTTACCTACTCTTTTTTTCCAAACTTTTCCCTTAGGGAAACTGTAGCAAATAAAAGTCTTTAAATCTAGAATATGAATAGATCTGATTTATTGAAGATTAGTTCAAATCAAGTTGATAACACAAAAGTCTGGAGATCCAATTGTAATCCAATTTAAAACCCCACCAGGAGCAAATGTACTCCTGCGCAGCCTCAGATGTAACTGACTCAATTCAAGCATACACAATCAGAACCCTATGTGACATCATAAATGCATGCTGAGCAAGTTATAACAAACACTAAAGTAGGACAGAGAAAGAGGAAAAGTAGGATGTAACAGAAACCCTCTCGCACCTGTCCTGCTCGCCCACCACAGGACACTCATCCCAAACTTTTACGCCCTACCACTTTCAAATGTCTTCAGCCGCCACTGATCCATTCTCAAAAACCTATTCACCTCATCCTTCAACCTCCTCCTAATTATGACACCTGTATTCAAACAACACAAACATCCGCTTACATCTTGCTTCCTCTCCCATCACCATCCTTTCAAACCTGACCAGCTTTTGCCTTCATGTACAAGACTTGTAAGCATCCATCCTGTGACGCCTCAACCCTTCTGCCGTATAGTCTCAGCCCGGAGTTTTCTTGCCAACCAGGAAAAACCTGAATAGGCAATTTCCTGCCCTCCCCTCCCATGCCCCTAGGAGTTGCTCTAAATGTAACGTGAGAAACATAACTGAGGCTATTGCTCCAACAGCCACAAACAAGCTTTCCCCCACAAGGTTTTTTACTGTCTCCTATAATGCCTTCCACTCAAACAGTTGCTTCAAATAACACACTTAACACCATAATATGCCACTTTTTTTTGACAGGGATTCAAGTAGAGCTTTTTGTTCATGAGGAAAGATGCACATCGTCTTGCCTAAATTTCCAGAAATCATCTTGCAAAATGTTGCTATGCTCAATAAAGGCAATTTCGATGAAACTGCAAAATCTTTGTATCTCCTTATTCACATTCCACCTGTCCTTCTCTACGGCATTATACTTGATCACCCAGTGCAAAAACCTTTGCGGCACAACCTCTGTCCACACCACATGCGTCGCTGACCATAACCTCCATATCCTCTTTTATTCGCCCTTCATTATTTTCTGCAGAGCTACACCAGACGATTGAATCAAGTCATTTTCACCTAGGTGAATTAAAAGAATGCCTAAGCATGTTCTACAAAAAAACAATTCCTCCAGCCATGGAAATAATTGCTCGTATTGCATAACAGTTCAACCCCACTACTAAACCACAAATCTATCTATTTACAATCCCAAAGATCGTCGGAAGGACCTTTTCTCTGCCTATTTCGCCTCCCATCATAGGCGTGACTCATAATCCATTTAGTAATTACAGCAAACAAGGGTCCCACCACCAACCTGAAAAGAACAGAGACATTATTTGAAATTTGTTACCAATAAGACACATCCTAATTCTAGTTCATAATGAATCTAATACAAGACTGAACTGGCCTCATTTGCTGACCGATGAGTGGCCCAAGACGTGGGCCCCTCTTCTCTCCACTTCTCTCCGTGCAGGCGCTTGCAGCCCCAACAGCTCCGGAGCCCCCCAGTGTGATTGGCCGCCGAGTTGGGCGGTGGGGAGGGGTGCTGCATCCCTGAGCACTGCCGTCCCCTGGGACCCCTGACCGGGGTGAACTCCAGGCCCGAGTATTGACTGCCTGGGCCCTCGTCCGGCCCCCCTGGGGAAAAACATGGCTGGCTGTGATCCTTCCATCCACTTGGAGAACCATCCGGGCCCGACCCTCACAGCAAAGATGGGTAGAGACCGTGCCCCGAAAACGCCGGTGCCACAAACTCAGACCAAGATGGACCAGTACACTACCACCGACCTGAGTACACTAAGGGGAGCATCCGTTGGCCCCCCCTGGTGGGAGGTGACCTCTCAACCATCCTCCAGGCGATTGGCACCTCTCAAGCTTCTGTGGAGAGCAAAATTTGGGAGGTGCGGGTCATTGTGGCCCTTATCCGCCAGGACCTCCGCAACGCAACGCTGCGATTGTCAGAGGTGGAGTCACGCATCTCCACTGCAGAGGACGACTTGAGCCAGTTAAAAACGCAGGTGGCCTGCCTGCAGACCCAGACCTCAGAGCTGCACCGCCGGGCCGAAGACGCAGAAAATCTCTTGAGGCGGAACAACCTACGCCTCATAGGCTTCCCTGAAAATGTTGAACAAGGCCATGTGGACACCTTCACTGGGATATGGATTAAGTCATGGATACCCGTTGAAGCTCTCTCGCCATGGTTTGCCATCAAGCATGCACACCGTTCTTTGGCGGTTAAGCCTCCCACCGGAGCACCCCCTCGTCCTATTATCATCTGGATCCTCAATTTCCGAGACAGGGACGTTGTCCTGAGAGAAGCTCGACTCCATGGTCCCCTGAAATGCCAGAACAATACTAGAATGATCTTTCCAGATTGCACACGAGACGTTCAGGCCCAACGCCGTACTTAGGCAGACGTTAAGCAGAAACTCCGTAACCGGGCTTGCGTTATCGGCTCCTCTTCCCGGCTTGCCTTCGAGTCATTTTTCAGGACAAGGCAATCTTCTTCGACACACCTCAGGAGGCCTGGACATGGCTCATGGAAGAGCAGCCTCTGAGAGTCCATCCTGTCTCTCCCCCTCCCATATCGGGCCCCTCCCGACCACCTCCTTCTCTGCCCAAGCAGCAGCGGAGGCACAACCGCTCCAGTCGGAGGGGAGAACGATGAGGAGACCACTCACGATCACCTGGAAACGGCCTGCAACAGTTCCTCTCCACTGCGGTCCCTTCGACCCTGGGCGACCATAGCTGGGCAAGCACCCTGCAGAGCCTAGCACAAGACCGAGATCCCACCTCGACGCTGCTCCCGGCTCTCTCTGACTCAGATCTATCTCGAAGCCCAGCGCTCCAGGAGTCCGGAGATGAGTCTGGGCTCTTACCGGGAGGTCCCATGGCAACAACCTTGACTTGCAACTCATATGGCTTGAGGGAGTGTTATTTAAATGCTGACAGTGTATTATCCGACTACATGGAGGGGTCCACCGCCGTTGCCACAATTTGCCCTGCTAGCCGTTTTAGGACAGCTTCTTGTTTCTAGTTTGGGGCGACAGATGCTTCGGGTTTGGAAGTATAGGGTGGGCGGTGTTGTGGGATCTCAGGGGGGGCCTTTGCCCTCCGTCTAATGTTTAATTTGTTTCTGTTTGAGTTGTTAAATGCAGCCCTATTTTGTCATTGCTTTTAATCTTTTTATGTCACCCCACTCCACACTCACACCATCTTCTTCGGCAGGAGCTACATAACCAGGCACCGGCCCCGTCCTTTCCTTATGACCACGCTCTGCCCTACTACTTTGGGCTTAGATCCCCTCTGGCCCCCTGTGCCCCCACCAACCACTCCACAGATGCACCTATACAATAGGTCTCTCCAGGTCCAGGCCTGGAACGTCAATGGGTTGTTAGACCCCATTAAACGCACTGCTGTCCTTAGGAGCGCTCAGCGTCAGTCTCCCGATGTCCTCCTCCTGCAGGAGACAAGTCTTTTGGGCACCCAATGCTCCTTCCTTGCCCGATATGGGTTTGATAGGGTTAGGCAATTGGGCTTCGCGCGGGGATCTGGGGGGGTGGCAATATTGCTCTGACGCGGGCTCCCCTTCACACCTCTCCAGGTCTCGACCGACACACAGAGATGCTACATATCCCTCTCCGGACGGCTTGAGGGAAAGGCTTTTAATTTCCTATCCATCTACATTCCCTCACCACGCTTTTCGCCAACCTCCACCGCCTAACGGAGGTGATCACCGCCTTACACCACGGACATACCATAATCGGTGGGGACTTTAACGCGGTACTGCAGCCAGCCTTGGATGCCACAGGCGCCCCTTCCTCCTCATGTCTCACCTGTTCAAAATGACTCTCGGACTGGTCATCTGCACTTGGGCTCTGCGACTCCTGGAGGCTATGGCAGACCCCGAGAGGCACAATACAGTCTTACCTCCGCAGCCCACTATACCCACTCTCGTATTGACTTGCTATTCCTCCTCGCCACCGACTGCCAACTGATCTCCGGAGTTTCTATCCTTCCATGGGGAATTTTGGACCACTCCGCTATCTCTCTCCGCCTTGGTACTTCCTCTCGGGGGACAAGTCCGGTCTGGCGGTTTAATGCCTGGTTTCTGCAGGACGCAGAGACTAAGGACGCCCTCGAACTAGAGTTGAAAAACTACTTCTTGGCCATCACAGGTTCGGCTCCCTCTGACGGCATGCTGTGGGAGGCCGGCAAGGCCACCATACGTGGAGTGGCCAGAGGTCTAGTCCATTCAAAACGGGCAGAGCAGACCGCCCGCCTGACCAAGCTTGAAGCACAGGCCGTGCGACTGAGGCTGTGTCTGGCGCTGCGAAGGACGCCCACTCAGACAGACAACTCGCGTTTCTTCATAAGGAGATCAGTCAAATCTCCCTCGACTCGGCCAAAACACAGTGGCATTCCTCTGTGGCCCGTGTCTTAGGGTGGCGATACAAAAATGGTAAATTGCTTCATAACCTGGTCTCCTTTCCTAGAGCTAACAGAACTGTCCCCGATGTAAGAGATGCCGCTGGCACCCTTCCCTGTACCTATGCAGCCATAGCCCAGGCCTTTGCTGGGTATTATGCCCAGCTCCACATGACCGACCTCCCACCACATCCTTGGCAGCGGTACTGGGGCGTGCGGACGTCCAACTTCCCTGCCTTTCCCAGTCTGACTCAACCGACCTAGACAGACCCTTCAGTCCCGATGAGATCCAAGGTGCCATTTCCTTGTTACACTCTTGGAAGACGCCAGCTCCGGATGGTTTCCCTCAAGAATACTATGCAGCGTTTCGAGATCTACTGGTTCCCTATCTCACTAATCTCTTCAAACATGTGGTCATGGAAGGGTCATTTCCTCCTGAGACTGATATGACCACCATCGTGGTCATTCCCAAGACCCATCCACCCTCCCTCTCTTGTGCGGATTATTGTCCAATCTCTCTTGTTAACACTGAAATGAAACTTTTCGCCACAGTCCTAGCCCAACTTGTTCGGCCCCTTGTTACACGACTTGATCCACCCCGACCAGTGCGGCTTCATGCCTGCACGCAGCACCCGACACTGCATACGATGCCTACACTTGGCCCTAGCCCATCGCCAGTAAATCACCCCATATTTGGCCCTGCTGCTAATAAACTTTGAGAAGGCCTTCGACACCATAGACTGGTCCTATTTAGGGGATGTTCTGGCCGAGATAGGTTTCGGCCCCCGTTTTCGGAGCTTCATTCAGGTCTTTTACTCAAACCCTCTGGTGCGGGTCCTGATTACTGGCGCCCTTTCCGAGGCATTCCCCATCCGAAGAGGCACCCGTCAGGGCTGCCCCCTTTCACCACTTTTATTCGCTCTGGCGACGGAGCCGTTGGAATGCCTCATCCGCGCCGATCCCCAGATTCAAGGGTGGTATTGGGGTTCTCAGCAGACCGCCAAAATTGCCTTATATGCGGATGATGTTCTGCTTTTCTTGGCCAATCCGGAGACTTCCAGTCCGTGCTGTCTGGAGGTGCTTCTGTCCTTCGAAGACGTCTCCGACCTGCGACTCAATCCGGCGAAATCCACTTTGGTCCCCCTTCACCCCTTCCCTCTGCGAAGACAGTCATTTAAATATTTGGGGATTTGGATAACCCTGCTCCTTGAACTGGAATGGACTCTCAACCTCACCCCCCTGGTCACAAAAGCCAAATTTGATCTCAAACATTGGCAATCCCTCCCACTTAACCCTCTCGGTAAAGGAGCCCTTTTTAAAATGATGATCCTTCCGCGTTTTTTATACATTCTACAGAACATTACTTTTCACCTCCCAGGTAGCTGGTTTCATGAGTTCGACTGGGTTATTACAAAGTTTTTGTGGGGGAATGGCAGATCACTTATGTCCCTGGCCCGCTGTCGGATACCTCCCTATGATGGAGGTATGAGAATGACCAACCTCCATCTCTACTATCTTGTTACCCGCTTATTGTTATTCACCACTGGTTTGTTGGGGGCTGGTCTGATCCGGCTAACCGGGTTAAACTCGGGGTCATGGACTTTCCTCAGCTGCAGGCCTACCTATACGACTCCCCTATCCCGCAGACTATTCCTCCCATCACAAGGGCAGTCTTAACGGCATGGCGCTCGGCCCTGCGCTACACACGCTGGGACAAGAAACTCACCCAACACACCCCCCTGTGGCACGGGACCTGGCTGCCGGAGATATCGACCCTCAGTGGGATTTGCCAGTGGGACCGAATTGGAATCACACTTCTTGGAGACGTCTGGGTTGGGGACCACATCTGAGCCTTCTCAGATTTGCAACGTCACTCCCTCTACCCGACACAGTTTTACAAATATTTGCAACTTCGCCATGCCCTCCTTGCACATGTTTCCCCCAGTACCTCTCTTTCCGAGTTCAACCCGCTTGAGGCGCAGGTCATGTTGTAAGACTTGGGGAAGAGAGGAGTGTTACGGATCTATCGCTCACTGGTGAATAACAGTCCCGCTACCCTAAATGTGCTGCGCACATGATGGGAGGGATGGGTGGGCCCCCTAGAGGAAGCAGACTGGCGAGATGCCCTCATGCACACAAAACCCCAACTACCTCCTCCAAATTACGCCGTATCCAACTCGATTATCTCCACACAGCATTTCTGACTCCGGTCCGCCTACATAGGGCGGGCTTGCTTCCCCTACCGGACTGTACCCAAAGCAAGCATGCCCCGACCGATTTCTATTACATGGTCTGGCAATGTCCCGGTCTTACCTCCTTTTGGGCGGGTGTAGAATTTGAACTTACACAATCATTGGGCTGGCAGGTCCCCCACAACTCCCTACGTCTCCTCCTAGGGGTCTTTGATGGATTGGAAGGCTCACGGGCCGACAAACGCCTCCTGGGTACGGCGGTGGCGGTTGCTAAGTGGCATACTGCCGCTGCTTGGTCCCAAGCTAAGCCTCCTACTGTTCGTAAATGGCGCAGGGGATGGAATGGTGTGCGGCCCAGGAGGAGTCCCTCTTTGAGGCGAGGGGATGCCCTGAAAAGTTTTAGAAGATATGAGGCAAGTGGTTAAATCTACTGTTTTGCAGTATGTGTCAGCTTCTCCTTGCTACAAATGTTTTGTCTTTCCCCTTTACAGGACACATTGTGCTTATGGACGATTTTCTTGGCTTGTGCCTCCTAATGTCCGAAGGTGTTGAGTATTGCTATATTGTGTACTTCATGACTGCTTTTCTTTTGTTTTCACTATTGAAAATGTCAATAAAAATTGATTATCAAAACAAAAAAAATGTAATGCAACAATCTGATGACCACCTGCCTAGTCTCTTTGTTGTTTTTAGTGACAAACCCGGCCTATTCGCTTCCCTCACTGCACCTATGGCAAACAAATGTGTCCCAAAATTGCTAAAATCCTTCCCTGAACTGTGCAATACCTTCTGCATCACAGCTAATAACTTGAAAGACTGTTAACCTGCTGTCATCAGCATGGCAAAAAAAAAATGCCTTTCACCATCTCCAAGTTTTGTACTCCCAGGCCCTAACCGGGTACCGCTCCCTCCACAAGTGTCCAACACCATCATTGTATCGTTATGTCACTGATCAGTGTTAGACATGCGCAGCCACAGCTTATTAGCCGATACTTGCAACCTGACCTGGGTACCCAAATCTCTATTGCCGTCCTACTGTTCAACTCAACACTCGAAAGGCTCTGAAAGACATCCCCAATATGCATTGCTTGAAAAGGCAAGATTCAAACGCTACCTATCGTGCTCCAGCAATTCTTTTGTAAAAAGGTTCTCTTGCCCGTCTGACTGGCCCATGTTCTTTTGCCTAGCCTTGTCGAATTCTCTTAGCTAGGTCTCCCACAGAGGGCTCATAGCCTCAAAAGTGTTTCTGGTAGAAAGCAACACCAAAAACTCTTTCCTGCTGTTGTCAATGCAGACATCTTCTTTTCAATCATCCATATGAGGAAATGTACTACATCCTCTCTTCTTGCCACCCTGTCCCCCGAAGTCTGAGCCCTCCGTGAAGCACCACTTGCCAGAAATTCCTAGTTGATGCCAAACGAGTTCTCAATTTTAGACGAGACAAAAGCGACCTCACATTGATTGGGAGAACTCTCCTTATCTTAACAAATTTGGATTCAGGTTTTATGTTACGTGCTTTTAGTGTTTTTTCTCGACACTGTTTAGTGGCTTTTGTCTTGTCTAAAATTGAGAATTTTCATGCAGTCAAGCCCTGATAAAGTCATAGTATTATCTACCCAATGACGAAACACGTGTTGGCTGACCTCTTTGTGATGAATATATAACACTGGTGATGTTGGAAACTTTCATGGATTGTATCAAAATCGAACCTAATGTGAAGAGCGTTTGTGACTGTACACTCAGGAACTCATACATGGATTAAAAGTGGACTTACTACTATCTATCCTGTTTGGACATTGATGTAAATTTTGTGCCCTGACTTTCCTTTGTAGATTATTCATTTATTTATTTATTTAAGAGTTTTATATAGCGCTGGCCAGACCCGAAGGTATCGGAGCGCTTTACAACATTTATAGTGAGGAAATCGAACACACGGTATAACAATAATAAACACATTGAATCATGACTAATCCAGTTCAGGGAGGGGGGATAAAGGAGTGAGTCGAGAGGTAGGTGATGTGGAAGTCTTCTTATCAAAGTGACTATATGCTGCAATGGGCAAGACTCTACATTAGGGGCAGCTATCCATTCGGAAGAGTTCGGTTGAGATAGAGGTCTTTAAGCTGGCTTTTGAATATTAAGGAGGGGATAGTCCTGAAATCTACTGGGATGGAGTTCCAGATTTTGGGAGCATTTCCAGAGAAGGAGCGTGATAAAGTTTTTTGTTTGCGAGTTTTCGAAGGAATGAGAAGTAGAGTGTTAATACTCCTGAGGTTCCTTGTCTGACCGGCCTTATTGAGTTTGGAGGCCAGGTAGGTAGGTTTCTCAGTGTGCAGAGCTTTGTGTGTGAGACAGGCTGTTCTGAAGTTAGCACGCATTTTAATTGGGAGCCATTTTAGCTCTCTGAGAGCGGGGGAGATGTGTTCCTATTTCTTTACTCCAGTGACCATCCTGGCTGCTGCATTTAGAGTTGATCTGAGGGGATCTAAGTGAGATTTTGCTGTGCCTGTGAGGGTTGCGTTCCCATAATCCAATTTAAACAGCACCAGGGATTGAGTAGCCTGTTTGAGGTCGTTGGGAGGGATGAAGGGTTTTATTTTGTTGAGTAGTTTTAGGTTGAAGAAAGTGCTCTTTGCGGTGTTCTTGATATGTTTGATCATGTCTAAGTTTGGGTCCAGAGTGATTCCCAGTGATTTTACGGAGTCGGACGGGGTGTTATTGCAGTTGAGAGCATCAATTGTTTTTAGCTATTCTGTGATTTGGGGGTCTGCTCCTTGTTAGATACGAGAAGGATTTCCGTCTTATCTTGGTTGAGTTTCAGGTGGTTGAGGGATAGCCAGTGTTGGACTTCTCTTACGGTGTTGTTTAGTCTCTGAATGTCACCAATGGAGGAAGTTTCCAAATAGATCTGGGTATCGCTCGCATAGAGGTGGAAGGGAATGTTGGCTTTTTTGAGTATGTTGAATAGTTGTGAGGAGAGAACTGATCCTTGAGGGACACCCCTGCTAATGGGGAGTAGGTCAGACGTGACATTTTTAATTTTTATTCTTTGGGTGATGTCCTGTAGAAAGGAGGTAAACCACTGCAAGACCACCTCTTCAGCTCCGACCCTTTCTTGAAGTACATTGATGAGCAGTTTGTGGTCAACCTTGTCGAAGGCTGCGACAGGTCCAGGAGTATGAGTAGACAGCTTTGGTCCGTATCGAGTGATTTGTAGACATCATCAATGACATTCAGGATCGCTGTCTCTGTGCTGCAACCTTTTCTGAAGCCCAATTGGTGAGGGTCTTGAAGGCTGTTACTGTCAATGTGCTGAGTAAGTTGAAGGAGAACACATCTTTCCAGGATTTTGGCTAGGAATGGAAGATTGGAGACAGGCCTGAAGTTATTGAGATCGTTTGGGTCAGAGCCCGTTTTTTTTAGTAATGCGTGACTTGGCTGATTCTGAGACAATCTGGCATGACTCCGGTTCTCAGGGATCTATTTACAATCTTGGTCCAGAGCAGGGCAAGGGTGAGTTTGAGCTCTTTAGCCAGTTGGGCAAGAATAGGGACTGAAATGTGTGACGAGGGTTTGGAACTGGTAATCGTTTCGATGATCTCTGCTTAGGGGATGGGGTTGAATGATTTCCAGTTGTTAGGGGGGTGCCTGGGTGGGTTGTTATCTTCTTTGTCAGGGTGCGGGCTTTTGTTGGGAGGTTGGCGGTGGTCGTCCAGGGAGAGCTCAATCTTGGTGATTTTATCATTAAAGAAATTGGCAAAGTTATCACATCGGAATTGGAAGCGTGCACTGATGATGAGGGGGGCTTGGATGTTTGTTGTCTAATAAGATTGAAGATTAAAGTGCCCTTCTTTTGAGGAGCCCAATTGGGTTGTATGGTAACCAACCCTTGTCCTGGAGCACCATGTGCAATACGCATCCTTTTACTTTCCCTATACAAACTGCAGGGCTCCTATTGCTGTAAACCGGTTCCTATATCCTTATAGAGCTGGATATCGCACTCCTCTACTCTGCAAAATTTAGAGTGGCGGATCAAAATGAAACCCATTTGTTATGGTGGCAGAGGCCGCTGGGACTGGTTGGAAAGGCAAGGGTGCCAACCACTGAAGAAGGAGAAGGAGCTGTGTTAGGTCCCAAGATGACAGGAGCGGAAGCAGAGACTGAGGGCAGGATGACCGGGGTCAACAGCCACCCCAACTAAAGAAAAGGCCCAAACGGACAGGGAAAAGCTTGTCGCGGATTTACAACAGCGCACTAACCTGAAAACTACTAACAAGTGTGGGGCATCGGCAGAGCAGGAGTGGTCGTCGTCATCAGAGAAGAACTTGTTCTGTGATGCAGATGGTGTGCTGGCCCTTCCCCGCGGGTCACCCTGATGACATTGGACGAATATGGGATACCTGTTAGAGGATATCTGTGGGGACTTGCGGGGTGGATGGGTGTATAGGATGTGGAAATCACTGGGAGGAAAATTAGGTCTGCTTGTAGCAGTGGCTACGAGTAAGGGACTATGATTGATGCTTTACAAGACTAGTTGGCTCCTGGGACCATGGTGGGTTGCTCTTCTGCTTGCACTGTTGTGTGGGGTCGAGTGTTGTTTAAGTTGTTTCTCTGATTTTCAGAGTGTGTTGTGTGACGGACGTACTATGTGTTGGGGGTGGCGGCCAGGTTTACAAATGTAGCATAGTAAGGTAGGGAGGGTGGGGAAGTTGGGTTTGTTTCTTTTTTGTTGTTATTTACAGATTCTCTTGGTTTCAGCCAGTGGGCGATGATGTGCCCCCCGCCCGGTATGTGGACCTTCCAGGGAAGAGTCTCCTTGTAGGTTTATCCATGAAGTCACACGCTCTTAGGTTACCAACGTGGAATGTAAATGGGCAGCAAGATTAAGAGGGGGTTGGTGGCAAAGGCCCTTATCCGCTACGGCACCAATGTAGTGTTGATCCAAGAAACGCATCTAAAGAGATCTAACTGTATTCCCTTGGGACAAAGTTGTTATGTAGTGGTGGGCCACTCTGGTTACACCACAGGATCTAGAGGGGTAGCGATATTAGTGAGAAAGTCCCTCCCCTTTCAGGTGACACAGATGCGGTCGGACAATCACTGATGCTATACAATGGTCATAGGCATGTGGGAGGGGGAACCAATAGCTCTGATTAATATGTATGCACCCTCGGGATTGCAAGCGGACTCCCTACGGCTTCTGGATCAACTGCTTCGGGACCTCACACCTTTGCTGAGGGTCATTGGAGAGGATTTTAAGATGGCAATAGATCCACAACTGGATAGGCCGAACCTCTCACAGTCCTGTAACCCTCAAGTGGAAAAGTTGAGAGACTTTGTACAGGCTAAAGGGTAGGCAGACATTTGGCGATTCTTGCATGAGGTGGACAGGGGTTATTCTTGTTACTCCAGGGCACATAACACTCAGTCTCACCTGGATTTCTTTCTGAATCCCCTGCCAACCTTACGTAGATTTGTGGAGGCAGAGTTTCAGGTGTAGTGAATCTCGCATTACTCACCACTGAACATTACTGTGGCAAGAATTAACCAAAAAGGAAGGATATAATGGAGGATGGCGTTGTGGGGAAACAACCTTTACAACGCAACTTTTACAACGCACTACCATTACAACGAAACTTTTACAACGCAAAAACCATTACAACGCATGTATTTACAACGCATGTTTTTACAACGTAGGTACCTTTACAACGCATACCATTACAACGTAAGTATTGGTAAGTATATAAATATATTTAAAATGTTATATGTTTGGTTTTTTTTAAGGGGTATTTTTAGGGTTCAGGGTCAGTTTTGGGTTTTTGGGTAAAGGGGTATTTTTAGGGTTCAGGGTCAGTTTTGGGTTTTTGGGTAAAGGGGTATTTTTAGGGTTCAGGGTCAGTTTTGGGTTTTTGGGTAAAGGGGTATTTTTAGGGTTCAAGGTCAGTTTTGGGTTTTTGGGTAAAGGGGTATTTTTAGGGTTCAGGGTCAGTTTTGGGGTTTTGGGTAAAGGGGTATTTTTAGGGTTCAGGGTCAGTTTTGGGTTTTTGGGTAAAGGGGTATTTTTAGGGTACAGGGTCAGTTTTGGGTTTTTGGGTAAAGGGGTATTTTTAGGGTTCAGGGTCAGTTTTGGGTTTTTGGGGTACAGGGGTACAGGGTAAAAATAAAGTAAAATTAAATGTAAATTAAATTAATTAAATGAAATGAAATTAAATTAAATTAAATTATATTAATTTAAAATAATTTACATTAAAAAAATTAATATATACTTACCAATACTTACGTTGTAATGGTATGCGTTGTAAAGGTACCTGCGTTGTAAAAACATGCGTTGTAATGATTTTTGCGTTGTAAAAATTTCGTTGTAAAGGTATGCGTTGTAAAAGTATGCGTTGTAACGTCATACATCCGGCGTTGTGGCACAAGGCAAATGTGGAAGTAGTAGACCGCCTAGGCAGAGTCACAGAGCTTTATTTCAAGGAAAATGTGGCAGCAGAGACTAATGCATTGGCCCGTGGAGAGGCCTATAGGGCCATTCTTTTGGGGGGTTATCATCGCCAATGAGGTAGTGGAAATGAAGGAGTGGGCTCGCCGTAGGATAGCTCTGGAAAAGGAAATCCTGGACCTCAAGGCAGATTACCATTTGGCTCCATCTGCTATTAAAATGATGCAAATCCTGTCCGAAATAGAGGAATGCCATACATTGGTCACAGTGGAGGTTAAACGGATGCATACCGTCAACAGAAGCTCATCTGTGAGACGGGGATAAGGCAGGGAAACTTCTGGCATGGTTAAGTAAGGTGGATGAGAGCAAACTCACATTGGGAGCATTCTTGCACTGGATTGGATGCTAGAGACCAGCAGTGAGGGCATAACAGACACAATGTCTGCTTGCTAGGGGACACAGAGTGAGGTAGCGGAGTCAGAAGTGGTACAATTCGCACTGGAATGTACTTGAAGGAAGCTGGGAGAGGCTGCCGCTCTGGGATTGGAGGCTGAGCTCACAAAGGTGGAGCTTCTTCTTGCGCTGACGCAGCTACAAACAGGGAGGTCTCCGGGCCTAATTAGCCTTCCAGCTGAGTTCTTTAAAAGGACGGCAGGGAGGATTGCTGGTCCCTTGTACGAGATGTATCTTGTGGCATTTCAAGCAGAACGGGCAAGAGACCTTCGCACAGCTACTACAGTCTGGATCTCCAAGGCGGTAAACCCCAGGAGCAGTGAGACTCCTATCAACTCAGATCACTGCTGAATGCAGATGTCAAAGTATTAGTTAAAGCACTAAGGAACAGACTGGACTAGTTCCCCTGGCTGCGACATCTTTAAACACGTGCAAGGGCTTTGATTCTATCCACTGCAGATAGAGAGAGCGCTAGAGATAGAGGTAGAGAGATAAAGATAGATAGATTAATTGGTGTAAAAGCTTATGTTTCCAGATTCTGAGAATTAGATCCCTGCCACCGTCTTGTAGATTAAGCAGGGCTTCCTTTACCACCTCGAGTCTCTGAACTCCAGCACTTCTGCAGCTCAGCAGATGAGTCCACCTTCTTAACAACGCTGCCTCCTTGATGAGGGTCATGACACTTATCCCTGCTTGGAATGGTTCTCACGGCCATAGCAAAATGGAGCTGCAATAGCATTTGCCTTTATGATGCCTTTTAATAATGCTGCACTTTGACACTGGTAACCTCTCAGTCCAGCAGAATGTCTGGATGAACTCTGTTTTACCTGCCTTAGTGACCTTGCAGTAAATGTAACAAATGTGCATTAGTTGCCACCTTCCTGAATGCTAGAAGGTTCTATCCATGGCTCGAGGCAATGTAATGTATCTGTGGTATGTTGCTCTGCAAAGCATGTTGTAGAGACAACATTTCTATAACATTCCAGTCCAGAGACTGGAACTCATAGCTATGTGGCTCATATACACAGCACTGTTACAGGTGTATTTAACGCTTGTGCACTGCGTGACGCATTGCAAGAAGTAGAGCAAAAGTCAAATGTTCTGTATTTATCGTCTGTGCGTGTCACAACTGCCATTTGCACGTACAGCTGCAACGCGCATACACATCAGATGCAGAACACTGCAGTTAGACTGGTTACTTCCTTTCTGTACTTCTTTAAACATCTCTACATTGGCTCCCCTTAGGAAAATGCACTTTTAAGCTTCTTTGTCAGAACACACAGAGCCTTGTAAAGGGATGGTCTGGCCCATCTTCACTATATGAGAGGATGGGGCGTAACGGCCAGAGGGGCCGACTTTGTAACTGGGGTTTCAGGTTCAAGTCTCGACTCAACATCCTGTGATTCTGGGCAAATCACTTAATATCCCCGTGCCTACTAAACATGGACAGTGCCTGGATAACCCCATGGGTGATTAGCCGTGCTAATTCTAGTACTTATCTTCTTATTTTAGAATACGGTTTTACCATCCAACCAGGAGCCTTAGATGCTCTAATGCTGCATTGGCATTTCTGCACAGTATTGGAACGACTGACAGTGGAGGTCACTCCTTTTCTTTTCAGGCTCCGCACCATTGGAACATGTTACCACTCAAAATATGCATGTGCCAGAATTTGAAAACTTAAAAAAAAACAGTTGAAGTTTTAGCGCTGGGATACTTCTGTGGGAGTAAGTTGCTGTGCTTTACAAATGCAATCAACATAACATAACACATCACTCTGACGTAAGTCCAGTTAGCTCTCTTGGGTATGCATATATGGAAGTTCGAAGGCCATGTCTGATGAGCTGCTCAGGTCCTGGCTTTTCCTTTGAATTCTGAAAATTGTAGTCCTTATTTAATAATGGAATAAACAATAGTACAAGTCCCAGAATTCAAAGAAAAAATTGAAGTGGAAAAGCTAGTGAGCCCTTGTTGGAACCTAATGTTGTCAGGTCACCTAGGGTAGCCTGGCCTAGGGTAAGGCAATATCAACAGAGGCACATGTGTAAAGGTTGCAAACCACTCAGCAGAAACATCAAGCAATTCCACTCAAAAATGACGCTACACCAATCTTTGTGTAAAAAATACGAGCTGTTTTATAAAAATATTCTTTGCTCTCTTGTCTTCAGATGGTACAGTTCAATACATTTCATTCCAACAGTAGATTTATAAATTTCTTTAAAGTTGCCAAGATATGACACTTTTCAACTTCCCAGCTTAACAACACAACCCATTGGCCTCTAAGGAGCAGGATCTATGCTCCTTTAAATTTAGCTAGACCTGGCTCATCTGTTTGAGGTTATCACATTTAAAGGAATGATTTCTTAGGTTAAATCCTTCACAAGTGCAGATTAGCGTAGACAGTTTCTCAGCTTTAACCTTTCCCTCTCCTGCCTGAAAAACAGGGCTATCAAAAAGCTTTAGACAATTCTGTCAGTGATTTCACGTAAACATAGATCAACCTATAACTGTTAGCCCAGAATTTCACAGAGAGGGTGCCACCATCATTTCTTAAACCTTTCCCTCTCACGGGCGGATGGCATTAATCGTCTCAGGAACCCCCCGTAAGGTACATAACTGGTTTCTCTTATACTGTACAGAAAAGTCCTCCACCCGCCCTCAATCACAGACTGTCTGCTAGTGCCAATTCCTATAGTTCTGGCTAAATGAAGGCAACTTGGTCGCTGTTCTTAATTTCTCTCCGCTCCTAGCTTTGCGGTGGATTTCCCGCTCTGGCCAGCTCTGAATTGTATGCAAAATCCTTCCGTTGCTTCCCCTCCCTCTCCTCACCTACTTCACTCGCTGCCCGGCTTCTCACCGGTGGGAGGGCTCCGCTAACTGAAGGGTTCAGTCCTATCCCTCAGATGCCAAGGTTCTCAAAGCTGGTTCTCCCGGTGGCAGGAAGGACTCCGCCCCTGTCCCCGGTCGGCCGCTCCTCCCGCTGAATTCCCGTGGGAGGAGTACACCACAGACTCCTTCGGCGTTTTCCCTCACCTCACCTTCGCGTAGGCCGAGGGAAGCGCTACTCTTCCTGACCTGCACAGGAGTCGCGCGTTGACGCCGCCTCTCACCTCGGGGCCTCAGGACACTCCTACCGGTCCCGCCTCCTCTGCGCCGGCACTAAGGAGAGACGCTTCTCTCTCTCCTCCGCGCAGAAGCGGAACCAGGACACCACGGCTCGGCAGCTTCCCTGAGCTTATCCTCCACAAGAGCCAATGATCCGCTGCAGACAGAAACAGGGGGGGCACCCGGCTGGGTTGTGGAAATCTCCCTCCGCACCCGCTAGGATTTGACAACAATGAGGGTAAGGAGAGTCTCGGGAGTCGGGTTGCTCTGTGGCTCTATCCCTATTAACGTCCCGGTACAGGTTTACCTCTCTGAAGATCCCCAGGTGGGTCAGATCCACTCGCGGAGATATGCCAGAAGGAGGGGAATATGAGAGGGGGGGCGATTGGGAGGGCTAGATGGTCCTCCCCTTTTCTCTCACTGTCCAGAGGATGGAGCCTCACTCCGTACAAGCTCCTTCTCCCACTCTTTCTTCAGAGACCAGGTGACACAGGTGCCCAGGGTCTCCAGGAATCCCACACAGCGGGTCAGGTCAAATAATCACAAGGAAGGAAGGGTGGTGAATCAATAAGGAAGCGTCCCTACTTGGGAGGTCAACCCTTTGGATATCCTACCCCCACCTTATGCTACAGCCTGTCCTCCAGCTGACTCTCTCTGGCCAGACAAAATGGTTGCCCAGCATTCCGCCTATTATAGGCTGACCCTCAGAGGTCCAGAAGGGACCAGAAGGTTCTGGAATGCCCTATGCTATCCTATGGGACAGGCTCCAGGTGTAACAGTTAGGACAGTTGGTAGCCACCATTTTGTGGATCTGTAATAATTCCTGTCAGGAAAGGCCTCTAGGTCTGAGGTGAAAAACTATGAGGGCAAAAGAGCACCTATCCCCCAGTCCAACACCATAAAAACTCTAGTGGACCCAAAAAATATAAAGGCATGAGGGGCAAAAAGGGGACAAAATAAATAAATAATAGGAGGGACTACGCAAAGGGCCAGACAGGTCTAACAGCCCTGGACATATAAAACTTTGCTGGGCTAGGTATTTCTGAATGGTCTGCCCATCATTCAGCACAGTGATCTATCATCATTTTAGGAGAAGATTGTTAGATGCTAGAAATACCAAGATTTTTCTGGAATTCTCTGTCCCTCCCAACTAATTAACTTTTTTCTACACAACATATAACTAAAACCAAATATATACATTTGTGTCTAATTAGTAAAAGAACTTACTTGCATAGTCAACCCTTCACTCAGGTGTCCATTTGTACCCCTCATTGCTTGAAAATCGCTGAAAAAGTGTCTGGTGCAGTGTACATTCATGTGCAATTTTAACATTTACGATGTGGCCCAAGTCTCAATGAAAAGTAGGACAGGGCAAGTTGAATAAGGCATTTGATGACTGTGGCGGAGGAGCATCGACCCCCAAAAAATGGCAGGAAAGGAAAAATAAAGCAACACTCGTTTTATTTTTCCTTTCCTGCCGAGTCTTGGGGGCGGGGCCTGGTAGTGACAGGCACTGAGGAGAGTGGTGGTGCACTCCCATCACTGCGCATGATGGTTTGGCAGGCCGTCTCAGGCCGGCCAAACCCCCATGCACAGTGAAACGCTCTCTCCAACCCAGCAACGCAGCTGGATTGGAAAGCACTGACTCGCAGCCTGTCCTGGAGCACAAATCGAGAGCGCTCAGGCCAATCCTTCAGGATTGGCCCCAGGGCATTGTAGGTGCCGGTGCCTTCCCGCGGTGAAGAGAAGCAGAAGAGTGAGCTGGGGACGGCTGCAGGTACGTTTTTTTGGTCCTTCCCCCGCAACACCTTCCCCCTGATTGCCCTTATCTGGCATACCCGCCGCCTCTGTTGATAGGTAAGCAAGCAGACTTAAATCTGATGTGCAGTGCCACGGTATGCCAATAAAACCTCCCGAAAACTGCTTCTCCTTCCCTTCCTTGAGGCCGGTCACATCTCTTAAAGTGGCATTTGAGACCTCAGAAGGTTATCAATCACAGAGGCTTTGTTCTACACCTGAGGGGCCAGTGTAGCATCGGAATCGAGACGAAATCTGATTGTTTTTTACTTTTTCTGTTTTTACTTTTTCTCCTGAAGACAGCCTAAAATAGATTTTTTGGGGGGCGGCAATAAAGGTAATTGGTTGAGTGATTTCCCTTCCAACGCAAAGATGACTAATTCAGCAGTTTTGGCAGCATTTGTACAATCCATCCCTGAATATTTCCTAACATAGATTCCCATGCATGTCTTGGAAAGTAACGATCTAATGAACAATAGACAAGCCAAGAACTGATCCAGTCTTTGCTTGAGGAGAACACCAAAGCTGCCAAGGGGGTAAGAAACACAATGGCATGACCTCTTGGGAAATAAATCCGCAAGAAATACAAGTTAGTGGAAACATTGGTAGATTATCCATTCCACTATACAATACAGTAACAACCAGCGGCCCTCGAGAGTTAATCTCAGCGGGAGATGACTTTTAGAATGAGTGATTTGCAATTTCCGCTGAAATATTTTATGAACAAATGACTGGTCTAAAAAGGTCTTACCATTTATGCTTTGATTCAATTTGTGCACTAACTGTTATTGTTCTTCGTTTTCTTTTTTTTATTTGCAAATTTGTCACAGTATTTTCGGGAAAAAATCCTTTAAGCCGTGCAAATCATTTAATCACCACATCTGCAACAAAAGGAGTATAAACCAGTTTATTGCATATGCCAGAGTAATTCAGCTAGGAGAGTGGCATGCTATAAGAAAAGCACAAGTCAGTCTCAATTTACATACACTTCGAGTCTACTCTTATAATACTAATTTTGGCCTAGATCCTGCTTTTCGTTTATGCTCCACCCAGATTACATACATTTCCTGAAGGTTTTCCTTGTGCTCGTGACTTCTAACGCCACACTTACAGGCTACGATGGGAACATTCTGGCTGCTCCGAATTTCCTGTCACATATTCCAAGACAGGAAGTTTCTCAGCCAGAATACAATAGTAAAAAAAAACCACTTTAGCCAGACCGCATTTTAGACCTTTTTTAGGTCGAGGCTACCGTCGCACTGTGAAGCAGTGGGGGGCGGAGCCGAGATTTCATGAGTTCAACAGTGTGGGGCTTTATCCCGCCTCTCTCTTCCATTGGCTAGCTTCCTAAATGGAGGCTAGCCATTGGAAGAGATGTGTGTCAATTACTCTTTTCCCCGGCTTAATGCGATTCGTGGGCGTTTCTGTGTCTTTTTTTATGTCCCGCCCCTTTTTCGTCCTCGTTTAATTCACGCTCAGCACACCATGCCCGCTTTCACTTTCAAAGCAGGGACAATGGTGGCCGTCGAGACTGCGATCGCTTTCTATGCTGCTCGTTTATTTCGTGGCCGCCGCTGCTTGTGTGTTTTAATTCTCCTTCTTGAAAAATGCTAAAGCTGTTTTGGGGCAGATCTAAATGGAACCTCGTCGGGTATCTTCTTAACATAATAGATACTCAAGACTACTAATAAGCACGGGCACCTTTAAGACACACGTTGAAACAGTGATGTCAGACGTATTGACGGTAGATTGCCAATTAGCATTTTCGCGGAAGCTAAGAAAGAGCGAGGTTGATCATGGAGCTTTTCCCAGTAAGTGCAGTAGACTTTTTAAACCGCCCTGATTATTTTATTATCACTATTCTTTCTCATTGATCTTTCGCGGTCACAGCTAGGTTTGCAGGAATCATTGCCTCTGCGTGCTCCCCATATGTTCTTTTACAATGAACAGTTCACAATTTGTGGCACAGAAAAGTTAAAGCATAGCTTCATGCAGATTTGTGACGTAGTTCGTCAGTTACGATTTGCTTTTAAGAGTGATGTGAAAGGCCTCTTTCATCCCAGAGCTGCAGACTGTTGCTGATTGCTTCAAATTTATGTGAGCTTGGAGCTAATATGCAGACGTACCTGGCGGCCAGGAGACCCATTATCACCCGACCGAGTGTTGGAGAGCCACACCCTCTTGCCACCACCTGCACCAGGGCCTCCACTCCTCGCGCCCTGTCTTCCAGGTGCATGCACCGCCAGCTGAGCCAAGGATGGCTGGAGTCCACTCCCGTTTTTTACTACAACACTATCAGCTTGGCATTAAATGTGCTTGCGTGTTTTTTTACTTCGTTCCATCCATTTATAGGAAGGCAATTCTAGGGAAACATCACGTCTTAGCTCTCGTGCATCGATTAATGGGGCCTCGAGCAGTGGCGGGCTACCTTTGCCCAGCGCTGCACTGCACTATGGAACGCGCCGGTATATTGTCTTACATTAGGGGGTTAATAGAGCACGGCGCAAAGATTCTGTTGGCACAGTTCCCTACAAATGAAAATTAATGTTGTGGGACGGAGCGCGGTCCAGCTCATTGGATAAGGCATTGAAGAAGGAATGGAGGCGTGCAACAAACTGAGGTACTTCGAAGCCCGCTTTTGCGCGTCTAGGCACTGAAACTGCAACTGTGTGCTAAATGAGCTTGTTTCAATACCATGAAGAGTGACACAGAGGGAGTTGGCCCCACCGAACCCCAATGCCAACAGCTAACTCCAGAGAGTGGAACCTAGACCTACCTGCCACAGTTTACGCTTTGCATAAGTGGCGGTACCACATGCATTCCCGTGCAGGTGGCAAGAAGAGGTGAACTCGCCCTTAAAATAAGAATGTCACTCTCGCCCTCAGCTGTGATTAATGTGTAAAAAGATGACGAGGGCAGAACACTTGGTTGCTGAGGTGACAGTGGCGTTCAGCGGAAACCCACTTCTTAGTTAAGATGTAGTCAATACCTCAACCCCGCTAATAATGAGCGGCACTGTGGCGTCAGCAATTATGTCACAGTTCAGAAGAAGGTCTGGAATGCAAAGTCCACTTTCCATACGGCGATTTCCCATTGCTGGACAGCTGAGAGCAGCTGTTGGAGTCCAGGGTCCGAAACCTGCCAGATCATCGCCTACAATTTCATTTGCTATTTTATTCAACAATAAAGGTATGGGCTCCCCGAGTTTGAAGCAAAGTCAAAATGGATTGTACCTTACGTCATTCATTCAACAATGTGCCTATTTATTAAGTGCATACAACTACAAAAAACAGATACAAAGCCTACAAGAACTGCAAGTTTGTGTGTCAACTTAATTGAGTTAACATTGGCAGCGTAAGGACTCCAAACTTGAAATCGAAAATCGAACACCCTTAAATGGCATATTCTAAAGGTTTGGGATTTTTTTAAAAGAAAAGATGGGCCGAGTCCAGGTGGCTGAGCACATAATTCTGGATTCTATTGAAATCACTAAATCCATTTAAATCGCACACTTGCACATTTTAGGGCAATATCTTTTAATATTTTTTTAAGGGAATCTCAGTCAGAGCAGATTACATGCATATTTATCACAAATTCTACACACAGAATTAAAAGTTCATAGTGTGGTTGTGGTCAATGGAGAAATTCGGGCTGTGTTTTCACCAGCATGTGCTTCTGTGGTTGAAAAAGAAAACATCTAAAAACAGAGGGCTGGATAATTATTCCATGAATGCATGCCATAACCTCCAAATCGAGATGAAGTGAGCGAGGTGATCTCTGGTAAGTAATCATCCGCTATGGGCGCCCGGGTCATCCTTGACTTTATTGTTTTGTGTGGCTTATAAAATTTTGTTTTATGAAAATACAAAGTAAAACTGCGATAAGATGTGACTAAGAGTTAAAACAATCCGCTCATGCCAACAGCTGTGTGGAGAGCGACCAGATGGCAACCCAAATCAACATTTTTTTATTAAGATCCAATTTCTGCTTAGCTGCCCCAAAATATCTTGTTAGAGGAGTTCGGGTCATCCTTGATCTAATTGACGCCAAAGTAATTAAACTAATGTACATGAGGACGTTAGTTTCAAGACTGTGTGTGTAGCAAGGGCGCACTGAGCCCTAATGCAAGGATGGCAAATAGGCGTCTAAGGGAACTCACTGAATATTAAAGGACAGCCATATCTGGAGGACACAGGGCTCCTCTTCCCCCCCACCCACCCCACACTTGGTGCGGCTGCACCTGCTGCACCCTTGATAGCCATACCCCTGCCACACGCTTGAAGTGAGGGGGTCGATCGGGGTGGCGTAAACAAAAGCTTTAAAGAAACTTTCAAAAATGTATACAGTGCCCCTGATGCTCCTTATGGCTTACACAAAGGACAATCAATCAATCAATCAATCAATCAAAGCATTTGTATAGCGCACTACTCACCCGGAGGGTCTCAAGGCGCTAGGGGGGGGGGGTCTGCTACTGCTCGAACAGCCAGGTCTTGAGCTGCTTCCTGAAGGCGAGGTGGTCCTGGGTCAGGCGGAGGTGGGTCGGGAGGGAGTTCCAAGTCTTGGCGGCGAGGTAGAAGAAGGACCTTCCCCCTGTGGTGGCTCTTCGGATGCGGGGGACGGCGGCGAGGGTGTGGCCGGTCGATCGAAGCTGGCGTTTGGGAGCGTAGAAGTTGAGGCGGCTGTTGAGGTATCCTGGGCCTTGGTTGTGCAGGGCTTTGTGTGCGTGGGTGAGGAGACGGAAGGTAATTCTCTTGTTGACCGGGAGCCAGTGCAGGTCTCTCAGGTGTCCGGAGATGTGGTTGCGACGGGGGATGTCCAGGATGAGTCGTGCCGAGGCGTTCTGGATCCGCTGGAGTCTCTTCTGGAGTTTGGCGGTGGTTCCGGCATAGAGGGCGTTGCCGTAGTCCAGTCGGCTGGTGATGAGGGCCTGGGCAACCAATGCCACGGAGAATTATTGGTATTTATCGACACCCCTTATCCACCAAAATCCACGTCACCCTAACTACTAAAACTATTTTATCCATTCAATTTAAGCAGGTTTGACATGCCAAAAATTACCAGGGGGTGCAAACGTTATGCCACCTGCTAATTAGATGGTGTGATAAACATCGCACAACTCCTAACTGCCCAACAGTCCATAATAATAAACTTTATTTGCACAGTTAATAAAAACCATTGCAATCGAATGATAACAAAAAAGGCTGCCCAACAGCGATATCTGGCTGGTGAATGCACCGAGGGTTTAGACAGGGCTTAAAGTGGGATGAGAAAATGTGGGGGGGGGGAAGAGGGGTGTAAGGGTTTCTCAAAGAGGCGTGGTCGATATAATTAACAGCTAAAAATATGTGTTTAGCAGAGAGTGCCGCCCCGCTGGTTATATTCTTGTGTGCAGGAAATTACCACCAGTTGAAACCTGATGGTAACTTCTGAGCAAAACAGGAGCGAATGTAAATTGTGCTCTATTCAATTTAATGTAAACAATGTCATATTTGAAAAAATTTCTAGGTATTCATCTTGAGCACAAACAGGGGTAGAATGTCCATTCATTTGGCGCGGTGGCTCGCCAAACTCTTTACATAACTTTTCTAGCCCGCGACATTTGAGTCCTAGTTGTCATTAAACAGAGCATACTTGTGTTATGCTCCTCCGTTGCAGGTGCGTGAACTATATACATCATGCACAATGACAGCCTGCATCCAGTGCTTGTTTGTGCCTCTGTTCCCTAGGGCGTTACTGGGCAGAAAGGTGTGTGTGTGTGTGGGGCTCTCTGTGTGTGTGGGTGCGTGTGGCTCTGTGTGTGTGTGTGCGTGTTGCTCTGTGTGTGTGGGTGGCTCTGTGTGGGTGGCTGTGTGTGTGTGTGGTGGCTCTATGTGAATGACTCTGGGTGCAAATGCAATAGGTCTCGCATTTGCGAGCGATTAAGCTATTGGCATTGTAAATGACAATGCCATTTATTTATGTTTTAAAAACAAATACATAAATAAAAATAATGTCATGAGCAATGCCAATAGCTCTAACTTTAACAAGACCGAGACCATTGCATTGTAAATGCTTGTTTGAAAGCAGGCTGTAGGTTATTTCCAGATACAAATGTGCAACTTATCATGCATGTTTAACCACACTTTTAAACCAAATTATTATATTTTTCTTTTTTTACATAATATTTCACAGTTTGTGGGCAATTGACAGGTAAAACAGAATAATGGACACAATAATTAGGGCCTAAATCTAAATTATGGTTTTGATTCCTTTCAGTATAATATGTTATTTGGTTACAACAAACATGTGGCACTTTTATAACATGCATAAAAACTGTAGCATATGTTGAAACGATTGAAGAAAAATATGTGAATAAAACACAAGGGCTAAGAAAATTAAATTATTGGTCACTTTTGTTAGATCATTATCATAGTAACAAGGGAGCTAGAGCCTTTGTTTTGTTTACTCAATACTGATATGGCCACAATGTTTAGTCATGTATCCTTGAATGTTGCCCAGTTCTAACATGTAGAATGGAAGGAGTAGTTTCTGTCCTGTAACTCCAGTTCTGTAGTAGGGGTATCTCTGTTATAGTCATAATCTAGTGAATAGTCCCGCCCATGTGCGTGGACCCCGGAGCAATCAAAAATAATCTCTTATAGTGTCAAAAAATGCAGAAAAGCATAGACACTTAAGAGAGAATTTAAAGACAGATAATGCAGCCTAAAAAGGCTACACTGTCCAGTACTTCAACTAGAAATTCCACCATAAAATCCACAAAACAGCAAAAGCCTGTACAGATTTCCTTTGCTTTCCCAGCAAAATCCCTCAGGAATGATAGAGAGAAGAACCTGGACAGACAAGCCCCATAGGCTGCCATTATGTGGCTCAAAACAGGATACTGTGCCTTTAAGAGAATCTTCCAGAACCTTCTCCCAGTATCCCAGAATGCATAGCAGGTCCAACTTAGTTTCAGTTCTTTTTGAAGGCGTAACACGCCAGACCTGTAGCATTCCATAAGGAATATGTCTCTCTCCACCGGGGAGGAGGGAGGGCGCTTATGACTATAACAGAGATACCCCTACTACAGAACTGGAGTTACAGGACAGAAACTACTCCTTCTGTAGTAGGGGATCTCTGTGTATAGTCATAATCTAGTGAATAGAATGGCAAGCCCATCCCCACACCAAAGCGGCGGTGGAGAAAAGAGAATTAACGCCACTACTGCGCGAACAGATTTCGCAGCGAAGCCTGCCCAACCTGAGCGTCTGCCCTGGCATCAGTGTCCAGGCAGTAATGCTTAGCAAAGGTATGAACCGACTTCCAAGTGGCCACCTTGCAGATTTCTGCAATCGGAACATTACGGAGCAATGCTGTCGTGGCAGCCTTGCCCCTGGTGGAATGAGCCTTAGGCTTACCTCCTAAGGTCTTATTAGCTTTTTGGTAACACAACTGTATGCAGGACACAATCCACCTAGAGATAGACTGTTTAGAGGTCGCAAGACCCGTCCTGACAGATCCATAATTGATGAACAATTGGTCTGACCTACGAATATCCCTGGTTATATCCAGATAAAATTTCAGCACCCTCCTAACATCCAGGGAATGCAAAGACCTTTCCGCTGGAGATGAAGGATTCTGAAAGAACGTAGGTAAAGATATAGTCTGATTGATATGAAAATCAGAAACAACCTTGGGAAGAAACTTAGGGTGAGTACGCATAACAACCTTAGCAGCATGAAATACAGTATTAGGTTCTTGGCAACACAACGCCTGAATTTCACTCACCCTGCGGGCCGATGTAATGGCCACGAGGAACGCCGCCTTCCAGGACAGGTGCTGCAAAGAAGCCTTATGAATAGGTTCAAAAGGCTCCTTCATCAATCTGGACAGCACTACATTCAAGTCCCATGAAGGCGAAGGAAGCCTGACAGGAGGGAACACTTTCTTCAAGCCTTCCAAAAAGTCTTTGATCACAGGGATCTGAAAGAAGGAAGTCTGTGAAGGGCATTTCCTGTAGGCAGTCAAAGCAGCCAGATGAACCTTAATGGAATGGACATTAAGGCCAGACTGCGCCAGATGTAGCAGATATGGAAGGATGACATCTTCCTTGCATGTCGTAGGGTCATAGTTCTTAGACTTGCACCAGATGCAAAACCTCTTCCACTTGTAAGCATAAGACGTCCGAGTGGAAGGTCGTTTAGCCTCCTTCAGTAGGTCCATACAATCCGCCGGGAGATTCAAATGGCCATATTGCACTATTTCAGGAGCCATGCCGCCAAACTCAAAGACGAGAGGTTGGGGTGCACCATCCGCCCCCCGAACTTCGTGAGAAGATCCGGCCTGCACGGCAGCTTCATGTGAGGAAGGAGAGACCGGTGAAGCAGGTCCGTGAACCACCACTGTCTGGGCCATTCCGGGGCAATCAGAATCATCTTCGCCCTGGATTGGGAGAGCTTGATGAGAACCGCTGGAATCAGGGGAATGGGTGGAAAAGCGTACAGAAAGCTGTTCGACCAGTTGATCCATAACGCGTTCCCCAGCGTCCCTGGCTGGTAGTACCTGGAGGCGAAGTCTCGGCATTTGCTGTTTTCGGCGGTGGCGAACAGATCTACGTCTGGAGTTCCCCACCTTGCGAAGACTTCTCCTAGTACTTCATCGTTGATGACCCATTCGTGGTTTTCCTGAATCAGTCTGCTCAGCTCGTCTGCCTGAACATTCTGCACACCTGGCAGATGCGTGGCCGTTATCGAGAGTCCTCGAGCCAGAAGCCAATGCCAGATCGCCTGCGCCTCTTGAGACAGAGTGCGTGATCTCGAGCCCCCCTGCTTGTTGAGGTAATACATCGTGGTCGTATTGTCCGTCTGCACAAGCAGAGAGTTGGTCCGGAAGGACGGTTGAAAAGCCTTCAGCGCCAAGTGAACAGCCCTGAGTTCCAGGAAATTGATGTGGTACGTGGACTCCGACGGGGACCACGTCCCTTGAATCTGCAGATCTCCGGAGTGCGCTCCCCATCCCAGGAGAGAAGCATCCGTCACGATCGTCTGTGTGGGAATGTCCTTGTGGAAAGGAACCCCTCTGAGGAGATTCTCCGCCGAACACCACCACTTCAGAGACTGAAGAGCATGTAGAGACAGTCGTATCCTGTCGTCCCAAGATCCTCTCCTCTGGTCCCATTGATCTTCCAAGCACTCCTGCAGCGGTCTCATGTGCAGCCGCGCATGTGGCGTCAGGAAGATGCACGAGGCCATCGATCCCAGCAGAGAAGACACCGTCCTCACTGTCGTGGATGGAGTGGACAGGAGAGCCTGAGCCTTCCGAAGGAGTGATAAACGTCGCTCTTCCGAAGGAGACACGCTTGCCGACAGTGTATTGATGGAGGCTCCCAAGTACTGTATGCACTGGACCGGAGTTGGAACAGACTTGGACATGTTGATGTGCAACCCCAGCTTGTTCAAGAGAACGCACGTCTTCTGGAAGTGTGCTTGAGCTGCAGAGAAGGAGGAGGCCTTGATCAACCAATCGTCCAGGTACGGGTAGACAAACACCTTGTTCTTCCTCAGGTGTGCCGCTACCACTGCCATGCACTTCGAGAATGTCCTGGGCGCAGACTTCAGCCCGAACGGAAGTACCGTGTACTGATAGTGATTGGTGCCGACTTGAAATCGCAGGAACTTCCCGTGCTTGTGTGCAATGGGCACATGGAAGTATGCATCCTGTAGGTCTATGGCACAAAGCCAGTCTCCCCGTTGCAGCTGAGGATAGATCTGATGCAACGACAGCATGCGAAACTTTTCTCTGCGAATCCATTTGTTTGCCTGTCGCAAGTCCAGAATGGGCCTGAACTCGTTCTTGTCCTTCTTGCGGACCAGAAAGAACCGAGAGTACAGACCTAGTCCTCTTTGAGACAGAGGTACATCCTCTATCGCCCTTTTCCTTAACAGGACGGTCGGCCTCCGCCTGAAGCTCGCGCAGTTGATACTGCGAGCTGATCGGAGGAATCGACGGAGGAGGGCTGGTGAAACGAAGACTGTATCCATTGCAAACAATATTCAGCACCCACTTGTCCTGAGTAATTTTTCTCCACTCTGCCAGGTAAAATTGAATGCTTCCCCCCACCGGAGCGGGTAACGGACGAAGGGGAAGTAACTGCTCAGGGTCGAGACCCAGCCGGGCCCTTGGTCGCGGTAGAGGACTGCTGTGCACCTCTACCCCTCTGACGTTTTTGGAAGGGTCTTCTGTACTGCTGCTGTTGTTGCTGCTGCTGATGTTGCCCAGAAGACTGTCCCCTTCCTCGACCCTGCGACCCAAAGCGCCGTTGGAATTGGCGGAAGGGTTTCTTATCTTTGGGCTTCTCCAAGCCCACCGCCGTCAGGGTTTCCGCCTCGGCCTTCATCCTGGCCATCTCGTCATCTGCGTGTTTCCCGAAAAGGGTATCCCCGGAAAACGGCAGATTTGCCACACGCTGTTGCGCCTCAGGTTTAAGCGACGTCAACCGAAGCCAAGCATGGCGCCTCTGATTGATACCGTGGCAGTATCCATGCGCGGCCAGCAGGGAGATATCCGCCGCGGCGCTAATGGCCTGGTTAGAAACCAGCATCCCTTCCTGGACGATCTCCATGAAATCCTCTCTCCGGTCGCGCGGAACGAGGTCCGCAAACCGTTCCATGGAGTCCCACAGTGCACGGTCGTACCGTCCCAACAACGCCGAGTCACTGGAGGCCTTCATCGTTGTAGAGGACGTCACACAAGTTTTCCGTCCAGCAGAGTCAATCCAGCGGCTCTCCTTATCGGGAGGCACGGTGGAGGCAGGAGAGGTTCCATGGAGCTTCCGAGCCGCCGTCACAATCACCGAATCCGGTGTCGGGTCCTTCCGCAAGAAAGCTGGGTCCGACTCAGGAGCCCTGTATTTCTTCATGAGCCTTGAAGGCGCAGCTTTCACCACCGCCGGCGTAAGGAAGAGTTGTTCCGCCGGCTCGAGTAGTCCTGGCACCAAAGGTAGCAGGGGCGAGACAGGTGTTTCTTATGTAATGTCTCAAAGATCACAGAAGTTGAGGGCGTAGGGGCTGTAACCTCGATCCCCAACTTCGCCGCCCCGCGCAGGAGAACCTCCTGGAACGTGCCAATATCATCAATCGGGGACACCCTCGTCTCCGATGAATCTGACAACGTAGGTGAGTAGGAACGGGTCCCCGAGGCAGAACGAGACCTGGACCTATGCCTCCTATGTCGATGCCTGGATCTCGAGGAGGATCCGCGTCCGCTCCTCGACCTGTCCCGTCTACCTGAGCGTGACCTCGATCTCTTGGGTCTGGGACGCTCCGCCGGCCTCCCCGGGTCGGACGTCTTGGGTTTAGGAGGAACCTTCGACTTAGGAGTCTTCTTCGGAGGTGTCGGGAGTTGGGGCATCGACACCGATCGCGGTGGAACCGGGGGAGGAGGAGCAGTTGGAACCGGGGCCTGAGGCGCCGGTAGAGGAGGCAACTGAGGAGGGGTCGAAACCCTCGGAGGTGGGCCCTTAGGCATAGGAGGCAAAGAAGGCGGTGCAGTAGGCTTCTTCGGGGTATACACCTCGGAATATGCCATTCCCGACGAGCCACCATCCTGTCCTGACTGTGGGGAGCCCCCCACAGTCCTGGGCCTGTCCTTACGGCCTCCTGACGTCGACGATCGGTGCTCCGACGTCGATCGTGGTTCCCTTGACGGCGAGCGGCCCTTCGGCGTCGACCGTTTCACACTCCTCGGCGTCGACCGGCTTCTCCGCCTCGACGTCGACCCTGACCAGATGGACGAACCTCTAAATCTCGACGACGGGCGATGACGCCTCGACGGCGACCTCGACCTCTTCGAACGCCTCGATGTCAACCTCTTCGAACGCCTCGACGTCGACCTCTTTGATCGCCTCGACGTCGACCTCTTCGACCGTCTCGACGTCGACTTCTTCGGCGCCGGAGACCTCCTCCGTCTCGACGGCGACCGTGACGACGAGGATCCCCTCGACGACGACGATGTCCTTGTCTTCGACGGTGAACGGCGGTGACGCCTCGACGGCGAGCGCCGACGCCGGTCCCTCCGATGCCGTCCACTCGACGCCGACGGCGACGACGAGGAGATCGACACCGGGTTCGACGGCGGCCTTTAAACGTCCCTCGACGTCGACGGGTGACGTTTTCTCGACCCAGAGCCCTGGGGAGACCGGGAACTGGCCGTGGACCTTCCTCTCGACGTCGTGGTCATAGCAACTGAACCAGACGGAGACCTCGGATGTTTGCTGGACTTCCTGCCCCTGGGGAGCCCCCCAGAGGCCTCAGCATGGGCAGCAGAAGCCCCTCCAGACCCACCTTGAGCCTTCAGTCTTCTTTCTTCAAGTCCCTGAAGTCTGATTTTTCTCCTGTCCTTCAGGGTCCTGCCAGAGAAGCCTCTACAGATCACACACTCGTCTGGGATGTGGGAAGAGGGAAGGCAGAGGATACACACCTCATGGGGGTCTGACTTGGCCTTCTTCCTGGAGCACTCTGGGCATTTATCAAATAATGCAGGCATTATGAACAGCCAAAGAGAGCAGAAATCCAAGAAGAAAGTCACCAAAGTACTTTAAAAGTACACAAAATCGAAATTAGTGAAAACACCAACAAAAACCCTTGAAAAGGGAGAGCTCAATGCTCCAGGGTCCTGCTTGCAGGAGCCGGAAAAAAGAACTGAAACTAAGTTGGACCTGCTATGCATTCTGGGATACTGGGAGAAGGTTCTGGAAGATTCTCTTAAAGGTACAGTATCCTGTTTTGAGCCACATAATGGCAGCCTATGGGGCTTGTCTGTCCAGGTTCTTCTCTCTATCATTCCTGAGGGATTTTGCTGGGAAAGCAAAGGAAATCTGTACAGGCTTTTGCTGTTTTGTGGATTTTATGGTGGAATTTCTAGTTGAAGTACTGGACAGTGTAGCCTTTTTAGGCTGCATTATCTGTCTTTAAATTCTCTCTTAAGTGTCTATGCTTTTCTGCATTTTTTGACACTATAAGAGATTATTTTTGATTGCTCCGGGGTCCACGCACATGGGCGGGACTATTCACTAGATTATGACTATACACAGAGATCCCCTACTACAGAACTGTCGTACCAATAAAAAAAAGCACCTACCACATGTTCACTGTTTCATTTCTATGCCTATGAATATTACTCAAATGTTCCAAAAATATCAATAAAAAGAGTTATATAAGAAAAGGATGGTAGCTGGCTGACTTTTTTAGTGCTTTTTATTGTAAAGTCTCACACATCTTTTGCAAGTAAGATGGCTTTTTATACATTTGAAGGCATAGTATTTAGCCCTATTAATGAAGGGTGATATTTAGTTTAATGTCTGCAGTTCTGCTGCTTAATGGCTTCTAATTCTACTGTGAATCATGGAAACTTAGTCCGAGATCTACACACCATACTGAGATGATTCATGTGGCCTCGTGTAGGTAGAATGTTGGTGGTGGGCAAGAATACGGTGTAGAAGGACTGTCCAAAACCTAAACATTGGTGATCTATTGGGGCTAGGCAACATGGACACCAGAACTGAGAAGGCACAATAAAATACAAAGACCATCAGCCATATCCTTAATAAGCCATATGGTAAGCATCTGAATTCGATATTACAGAGCTCATACCCTCCTCAGGACTCTCTGTAGTCATGGAATAGGAGGATGTGTTCACTTTTGATGGATATCTCCCATTTGTTATTCATTTTCTTCAAGACCCTTTCTCTGTCGCGAGAACCTTCTATTTCCTCTATGACATTATCTCTGCAAACATTTTTATGCTTTAGGTGGAAAAACAATACTCTGCTCACCTAAACATGAGGTAGAGTCAGTTCAGATTACCTCTGTCCAGGAATCGGCGGTTGGTTGTGCTAAGGGACATCCTGGCCCAAAGTCTATTGTGGTAGCCAAGGAACCCAAAATTGTTGGTCTGCAGTATATCCTCCATGTGTTCAATCTAAGACTCCATGTGTGTGAAAGATGAGATAATTTTTTGTTGAGGAAATACCTTCCCTTTTAATTTTGATACATAATATTCCAACATGGGCACTCGAATGTCAATGCTCTGCACTTCCTTCTCTGTTTTGGAAAGCTTCTTATCCAAGGGTGTAATCAGGCTGGCACCATCATGTACTGCTGTTGACCTCGGGTTCCACACTAACAATGGCACCTCAATTTCACTTTCTTCTGCAGCGAATAGGAGCACAAACACTTCCTAAAGACTTCGTTGTACTTTCCAGGCAACTGACGTTCTCAACACCATCAAATGGTGTTCCGGTGATTCATTCGGAGCACCAAGTAAATAAGGGGCATATTATCAAGGACAGGCGATACATTATCGCCGCTTTTATCGGCAGGAAACTGCCGATAAAGCGGCGACAATGGGCTTGGTATTATGCTCAATGAATTCAAATTGAAGCCCATGTTAGATGTATTCACATCTAGCATGGGCTTTGATTGAAATTCCATAGAGCCTATTATCAAGCCCATTATCGCCGCTTTATCGACAGTTTCCTGCCGATAAAAGCGGCGATAATGTATCGCCTGTCCTTGATAATATGGCCTTATGTCCATTGAGACCAGCCCCTGAATAGCACATTCTAACACTGGTGATTTCAAGCTGTTGTTTTTGTGTGTGGAATGGGCTGCCTGATGTTAAAGGTTTATAAAAGCTTGTCTGTAGCCACGGACATGGTCAAAGCCTAACATACAATTTGATAAGCTTGTCAGGAAGGGAAGTAAGGTTGTAAACACAAACTAAAGGGCTAGCAAGGGACAGGAAGACTGAGGGGTGCCCTCCACTCAGGAAAATCAGAAAAAAGCAAACTTCATTGTCAATCACCCCATTCAAAACTTTCTTTCAGTCACTTATGACAAGATCCCTTCTAAATAAATTAATTCTAGAACACAACCTAGCTCTGGTATAATTCAGAGTTGAGTCATCTACTGGGGTGTATATGTAGAGCAAAAGATATGGTGCCAGTGGGCACTACACCTCAAATACAGGAGTGTTAGTAAAACATATAGGAAGTGCCTCACGTAAGAAACCACCACAAGCCTGTTGGCTGATGTTTACCAACAGGATCCCTCCATAATTATTGGCTCTTTCCTGTTGTAGTAGGAGGAATCCAAATAGTGTGTATGTCTCTAACTATGTTGGGTGTATGTGATGGACTGATCAAAATCTTAGCAAATACATTAATGTCCTGCTTCCTATTGTATTTAGGTCCTCAAAATACTAGAGTTGATCCCTTCCTCTCAATCACATTAGGTCCGAGTAGGTACACCACCATTTTGTATGCTCACGTTTTAATGTTGCCTTCTTTTCTTAAATACTGACATTTGACACATATTTGCTTGCATGCCTGTGCAGGATAATATTCACTGAAATGGCTTTGCTTACATTTACACTTCTTCGTAAGCATATTATCGAGTGCCTTGAACACTGTACAAGGGCGAAGTTCACTGTGAAAAATGCTGTTGTTTGTTATTGTCCGCTTGGCAACAGAGCTATCACGAAAGAATGAACAATAGCGATCTGACTTGGGTTTCGGCATGATTACATGAGTGAAGTTCATTATGTAAACAACATCACTCATTTGTTAGACAGAGGAGCATTTTGCTGACACTGTTGAGGTCACCTCAAGCCAGAATTCCAGCCCGGCTGATTCCTCTTTCACTCCTGCAAGGGTTGATGCCCAGCTCTCCACCATGACAGGCTTCCTGATTACACTTTTCCACAGGTAACAGGGGGAGTTAGATCTCCCTACAGGGATTCTGGCAGATTCACACACCCTAGACACACTAGGATAGGTAGTGTAGGATAGCAGCACAAAATATAACGGTACTGATTTGCGAGCATATAATCTATGTAACAGCACAGTGGTTGAATTGTTCATTTTCTTTACCATGCTCCTGATGCTGATTACTTTACTTTGCTGCCTTCTATTAATAATTGAAGTGCACGTACTTTACATAAAAATCATATTGCGTCAATAAATATTGAAACGCCATGCTGTCTTTTTCTTGTGGCTCTCTTTGGGTATGAATGAGTTTCCAAACGAAAGGGTTCTAAGTCTTTATCCACACTTTCCTTGGGTAGTCAGGGTTGTCATGTTCTGAAGTTGCAAATACCACCTGTTACTTTGCTAGGTTAGGGGTACAGATGGTGCACGGTGAGCTAGCCGGGACCAAGACCAACATATCCTGATGGTGTCTGTAGAATCAGTCTTGCACAGTTTTGACATTTATGTTGTCCAACAAACGCATAGTTCACTGAGAAAGTATGAACCGTACGAAGGGGGGAGGTGAGATGGGAAGAAAACAAAATCACGAGAAAGCCAAATAATGCGATGCTCACTCAGAGAAAATACTAGTCTGTCAGTAATAATATATATTTACCACATAGTCACCTGGTGAATACCTACCAGTGGATAATGGGAGTAGTTTCAAAGTAAAACACCAAGTCACCTAGTCTTACTTACTCCATGCCAAAGAGAAAGCATGTTCACATATATGAGTAGCAAACACACACCATCCTACCCAGGGTCTTAGCCAGACCTCCCCGAAAACATGGCAACCGCATTCATCAGCTAGGCATTACAAAATGTCTAAAAGTGCAGAGCATCATGAGCCAGAGGCTCTTCAATAGGTCTTGCATACAAAGATACATAATAAACACCAACATTCCACCAGAACCCTTACCCATAGTGTTGGGGGACGGTAAGTTAGCAAAACGCCCCAGCCGGTACTGCATTTAAACAAATAAAGCTTCCTGCACGCACCACACACGTCACAAGTCACACACGTCGCAAGCAACCCTCCAGAGCAACATCTTGGAAGGAGGATAAAATGAAAATGGCCACCTGCACTACAGGACCTTCAACCAAACGCTGCGCCATCTTGAGAGTATGTAAAAAAAACAAGATGGGCGCTTATAGAGGCAAAAAAGATAACAAAACATGGCAAACACAGAGGACATCATGGCCATACAAAAGGAAAATAAACCATAAATGTGTGTTGTTATAAAGCACAGAATTACACTTCAGTGTCAAGTGTGGTCAAAAGTGTATAACAACTTATCAGGACTGCGTTGTCGCCCTTATCAGATCCTTTAGATACATAATTACAGCCACTGAGCATGGCAATGCAAAACAGCTGCTCTCGGGTGCTCGGAGCATGAGTTCCACTCCATAACCATAACTAAATAGGGGCAATTGTACACCTGCTTGGGAGTTAGTTTGAATCACCAATATCACACTTTTATTCATGTATTGCACGATTTGCTTGCCTCACCACCCTTTAGATCTCCATAGAACTTCTACTATTTTTCAAAACATCTGAAGAGCTCCTCCTTCTTGGAGAGGGAGTTGTAGCCCACACCATGATCTGCTGTCACGGTATTAGGAGAATCTCAATGAAGAAGCATGCAGACTCTGGCGGGTGAAGGATTTCGTACTAAGAAAGGAATACTTTTGTTCAGCTAGGTTTCTAATTTCCTTCTAGATGTGGTAATTTCTTTGTGTGTATGCAATATTAGTTGGGAGTGAACACCCGCAGGGCTCTAAATCTCCCCTAGTACCACTTCGTCTTTACTGCTAAGACAATAGGCCCATACTTTCATTTCCAAGGAGAGATACCATGGGGAACATTAAGGCCATACAAGAGGTAAGTAAATCTCTAATGTCTTTATTAAGAGGGCTAAGAAAATATATGTACTCATTAATTTCCAAGGAGAGGTACCACAGACGATGTTGCTGTCAAACAAGAGGAAAGTAAACCTCTGATGTCATTACTGTGAGGGCTAAGAGAGTAAGCCCAAACATTCACGTCCAGGGAGAGATACCCAGAGCCACCCATTACCTCAGTATTGTACAGCTAAATGACAACCAATCGCCAATTCAATGCCAAATCTTGTGCCACTACACCATTTCATTTATTTTATTTATAAAGTTTTGTATGGCGCGAACAAGACCCAATCGGGTATCAGAGCACTTCAAATTTAGGGTAGGTAGGATAAAAAGAAAAAACAACAACAACAAATGTGTTACCTATATGTGCACAGTATGTTAAAACTGGGATTCCCAGGTGTAGAACTATGTAATAGCCAATAAGAGCATCAAAATATAGTGCAGGTTGGTAAACAGTAGAGCTAAGGCCTTTTGGGGCAGAAACTTGTTTATTAGGATTTTTTTCACTCCCTTTTTGAAAGAATCGGTGGATGAGATTCTACAGACTTCCGGTGGAAGAGAGTACCAGATATTCGGGGCACTGCCTGAGAAAGCTCTGTGACTTGTTCTCTTTTTGTGGGAGATCTGTGGTTTCAGAAACAGTGAACTTGCACTTCGTGACTGTCTGCAGCACCCTGATAATTCTAGCTTTTGAGCCAGATAAATGGGGGTTTTGAAATGTAGGGATTTGTGAGCCATGCAGGCAATCTTTATTCTTGCTTCAGATGGCAGCCAGTTTAAGATTTTTAGGGCTGGGGATATGTGATCATTTCATTTTGTACCAGTAATCAATCTGGCTACAGCATTAATGGAAGCCCTTAGTGGGGCCAAGTTATGTTTGGGAAGACCACACAACGAGGAGCTCCCGTAGTCAAGCCTAGGCAGAACAAGAGCTTGTACCGCCAGCTTAAAGTCTTTATGAGGAATGAGTGGTTTGAGATTTCTTAGTGTTCTCATATGATGTTAAGGTCCCTTGGTTGCATTGCTGATATGATTCTGCATGTTCAGGTGCATGTCTAGTGTTACTCCAAGGGATTTAGCTAACTCAATAATGTGGAGAGAACAGAAGAAGGCTGTAAGATGTTTCATCCAGAGGTCAATCTTGGGAGTGTAATTAGGGGGAGCAATGAGGAGGAATTCTGTTTTGGAGGTGTTGAGCAAGAGGTGGTTCTCAGTAAGCCAGTTTTGAGTGTTTGTCAGAGTAGAGTTGAGTAAAATGAAGTCTTTTGCGGAGGTGATTTTCAGATATAGTTGGGTATCATCCGCATACATGTGAAATAGAAGGTTTGCGTAGTTCAGAGCATTAGCTTTAGATTTAGATATTTTTTATCGGTCTACACGGAAAAATCCAACATGCCTCCTTTTGATATAGGGCCTCCTTTACTCCCATACATCTCCGGTCAAGAACTTCTAGAACCGTCCTCTGTAAGTCCTGTGTACCATGACCAGCTTCCTTAAAATGTTGCACCAGTCGAGTTGACAGTTTGCCTGTTTTTAAGGTACTGAAGTGCATCCTTGTGCTCATCGTACGTGTCATTAGACCAATATAGTGCAAATCACACAGACATGTGACCCTGTAGATAACAAGGCTGGTATTGCAATTATTCATCTTGTTCTGAAACCAGATCGGCAATTGCTTAATTTTACTCTTTGGGACAGGGATGTGAGTTTACACATGAAGCATTCCCACACTGAAAATGTCCTATAGTAGTTTGACCGTATTCACCATAAGCTTTCTTTAGAAATATGTACCAGTATATCTTTCAGGTTGGGAGCATGGCGAAACACAAACCCAGATCTTGGCATTTTGATAGACCACCACATTCAACAGATGCCTGTGCTTCCATATGATTTGGCTTATTTTAGTGGATAGAGGATCAATAGTAAAAACAACAGGAATACACCCTGTATTGAACTTTGGATGCTTTTCCAGTAAGGCTGAAATGCTCGTATTCAAAGCTCTCTTCTGAACCCTATTGATACTGTTTTGGGGATAGGCTTGATGTTTAAACCATTCCACCAATGAAGATAATTATGTAATAAACGTACTGACATTATTACAATCTCTGCTGTATCTAAAGAATTGGCCTACAGCAAAATTGTTCCTCAAGGCTTGTGGATGGAAGGACATGTAGTGTAAAAGAGTCAGTTTTTGGTGTACAGATATGAATGACAAGTTAAAAGGATGGCAAAGCAGGGAACCACTATTGGAGCACCCCTTGTTTGAGTGAGCACTTCCTCTCCCACCAATAAAATCAACATCCTCTTCTTTCCTAGAACACTAGTGTCCTTGTTGCTGTCAGTCTTAACCTTGCTTCATTGTGGAAGTCAATTGAAAAAAAATTACAAGGATCAGACAACTACATAGACTCGTAAACTAAGTTACAATAGAAACATTTAGCCTTTTTGGGAGGATGAAATCAAAACATTCTTCGGAATTTGGTCTGTGCTTCCTGCAGTGTATCTCAATTAACTTAACTCAATTTGAATTGAAATTGCACACTATTGTATTTTAAAAACTGTCTCTAGTTGTAATTCGTAATTGTGGGCTGCTCACTTGATACGCCACTACTCCCCGGTCCACCGCGGGTTTATCCCAATTGCATGGAGGGAGATTAGGACTATTTCTGGCCTGGAAGGGCGGTTGGCGGTTTAGCTGCCTAACACCCTCCATAAAACCGAATGACAGTTCAGACACGCAGCGGACGCGCGTAGTGGGCGCGCCGGCTGCGCGCCAAAGACAAGCCCGTCTATGCCCCTCCGTGAACCAGCCGCGAACAGCGTCAGCCATGCTGCATGTTATGACAGAAGTACAAAGGGGGACAGGCGCCTCTGTTACTCAAGCGAACAACTCCGTAGTTTAGGTGAGCCCGAAAATAATATGAGCAAGCTTAAACACAAGGGGAGAAGGAAATAGCCACGGAGGAGGATAAGTTAAAGTGTGGCTTAATTAATGCCAGATCCACCTGGAGATCCAATTAACTTTGGAAACACGTGATCTGGATATACAGACTTTGAGCTAGGGCTGGCATGTCCACTTGGATATAAAGCTTTTCATAAGCCTAGGAAATGTGGTAGAGGGGGTTGGGGTAATTTTCAAAGACAAAAGGAATATCACCTGAATGGATATTGATGAGGTGGCGGGTTCAGAATTACTGGAACTCTCTCTGAAGGACCACGAAGGACATTTATTGACCGGAATTGTCTGCTATAGACCCCCAGGTTTAGCTAGTCATCAGCAGCAAGCACTCATTGATGTCTTCAGCAATATGGCGCTTACTCCTGCAAGACTGATAATCTTCGGGGACTTCAATCTGTGGCCTAATGGAAGCTTAGATACTGCCTTTAATAACTTTCTCCAATCCTGTGAGAACTTGAACATGCAACAGTGGGTAACAGATCCAACACATAGGGGAGGGCACGCCTTGGATTTGATCTTCTCTACGGAAATTGTTATAGGCTTAGAGGACATTTTGCCTGTAGACTGGTCTGATCACTATCTGGTAACATTTCTGGCATCTATACTTAGACGCAATACCTCCACCACTAGTAAAGTAATCATTGGTAGAAAAAGAGACTGGAACAGACTCTTATAAAAATAAACACTCTTTCACCTGCCCTGAGCTAGGTCCTCGATACTTAAATAAACAGGTGGATGAAAATTACACAATGTTTTGTGACCAAATAAGTAATATGTTAGACCAGGTTGTCCCTCTGAAAAATCTCAAAAAACCTTGTCTGCAGCCTGCCCGTGGTATAATGAAAGTTTAAAAAACTTAAAAAAGGACTGCAGGCAAGCAGAGCAGAGATGGAGGAGAAAATATACAGAGGAGGATACAGTTTCCCTAAGAAAAGTCAGAAATAACTATAAAAAAGAAATGACTATGGCTAAAGCCAATTATTATGCAGATATTATATTGAAGGGCACTAATAGAACAAAGAGTGTTTTCAAAATAGTTAAATATCTCTCCAATCCAGACTGCACAAGAAGTAAGATCATTGTCACACAGGAGCTATGTGATAAGTTAGCAGTCTTCTTTGTGGAAAAAATCAGTAACATCATTGATGGCCTCAGATCAACTGAGACAGATGAAGTGGAAGAACCTGGCAACACTCACAAGGGCTCACCACCACCGCCTCAGAAGGAGATAGGTTTAGATAGAGAGCGATCAGCTATTCTGGATCATTTTGATATTCCGTCGGAAGAGGAATTTAATAAGCTAGCTTTAAGCATCTCCTCAGGCTCCCCAATGGATCCACTACCCCATAAAATCTGGAAAGAACTAAAGACACATTTTTTACTGCCACTTCGGTAAATTTGCGAACAGTCTTTAAGCAGCAGATCTGTACCAGTTTGTTGGAAACAAGCAATCGTAACACCTCTGCTGAAGAAAGCCACTCTCGATCCCCTGAATCTAAAAAACTACGGAGCAATCTCACTTCTACCATACCCTGTGAAGATTATAGAACGTCTGGTCAGTAAATCACTCTCAAAGTTCTTGGAATTGGAAACAGCGCTGGTGACTGTCCTGGATGAAGTTCAAATGCGAGCAGACAAGAGACAACTAGTCATGCTGATCTTATTAGATCTGTCTGCCGCATTCTATATGGTTAACCACAAAATCCTCCTGAAGAGACTGAGTGATGTGGGGATAGAGAGTATGGCACTTCAGTGGTTTCAATCCGATCTGGCAAACAGACAACAAGCAGTGGTTTTGCCTCCGTATCGATCAGATTTTGTCAGTATCCAGCATAGTGTTCCGCAGGGCTCAGCAGTTAGCCTGATTTTGTTTAACATCTACATGAGTCCCCTGAAAGCTATTATTAAATCACACAATGTCAGCTTGGTGAACTATGCGGAGGACACTCAGCTCACCTTGTCGCTGGAGGGGGACTAAATAACATCTCTGGATAACTTCCACACATGTATGCAGGATACTGAACGCTGGCTTATAGATAACTCTCTTCAATTTAATGGAGAGAAAACAGAAATTGTCTGTTGCACACCTAAGAAAATCCCATGTCCACTTCCGATAAACTTTTGGCCAATGTCAGCGGACAAGCCACTAACACCCTCCAAAGCGGTATGTAATGTGGGAGTAGTAATTGATGACAGACTGAGCCCAGAATCTCAAGTTACCAAAACCGCTGGAACTAGTCTCTCCCTCATATGGGTGTTACAGAAGATCCTCCCAATGCTGCCAGACGCAACCAGGGCACAAGTGGTTAGAATGGTGATCTTGAGTCGGCTGGACTACTGCAATGCCTTGTTGCTGAAGGCCCCTAAGTATCTCATTGAGAGACTACAGAGATGTCAGTCTATGGCGGCTAAGTTAGCCCTTAAGAAACCATGTAGATAATCTGCATCCCTGGCTCTTAGGGAACTTCACGGGCTCCCTATGACGCAGAGAATTCAGTTTAAGTCACTGTGTGTAGTCTTTAAGGCCATTAATGGGATGGGGCCTAAACCATTGCAGCAAAAGTTTAATTGGTATGCCCCTAACAAAAATCTGCGCCTGTCCTCAGCTAAACTAATAACAGTACCGAAGTTTAAAAGGACTAAACTTGGAGGTAGAGCCTTCAACGTGGTAGCCGCCCGAATATGGAATACACTACCTTACAGCCGTAGACAGACAGAAGATCTCTTGCAGTTTAGGAAGAAAGTAAAGACCTGGATTTTTCCCACTGTTACTGTATAATGTTGTTGCTATCAGCTAGGCATTTTAATGCATTCTCTGTGCATGGCTTGAATAGGGTACTTAGCGCCAGGATGCATGTTGGCTGATAGCGCGCTCTATAAGTCCTAAATACAATACAATACAATTTCTTCTTTTCTTTTTTTGTGAGATATTGTTCTATATAGGTCTTTAGGTGCATAGGACTAACTTGGCCTGGCACTAAATAGAAGCTGTTATCTCAAATCTTGCTTTTTAGTGTGATTACATTCCTATCTCTTTGCTGTTTTCTATTTTCCAGTCCCATTTTTGTCTTCCCTAGTAATATTCAGAGTTGTGCAAAGTCTTGATTATTTGATTTATCTGACAATTCCCTATTCTCTTTCCACCTTTGTTTCCCGTTTGCTGCAGAGAACAAAGAGCATAGTGCATGCCTGCTTAGGTACTGATTACTATGTATTGCCATAGGAAAATTTCCTTTCTTCCATCAATGAAATTCAGGAGGAAGGATTTTTGGTGTAACCAGAATCTATTTTTCTATAACCATAGTGCCTACGTGATTGACTGAAATGTTATTGCAATTTCAGTTGTTTTAAATGGGTAGTAGTAGGCATAATATTGAATGAATTACATTCTTGTATACCTGGATGTTTGTTGATTCCTGAAGTTTAAGTTGGGAATGTTTCTTTTCTGTATTATTTTGCAACGTTTAAAAAATAAGAATTATTTGAGCAAATTAACATAATGCCAAATTTGAGTTTGTTTCTTGATAATGCTTACTTTTAACTTTAAATTACTTATATTTGTTTCAGGTGCATTCACTACAAATCACAGTTGGAAATATTGAAACAATCTTAACAGACACAAAACAAAGACAAGAATGGACTGACACAGCAGTTCAACATGCAGATGCTGAAGTCAAACGAATTGATACTATTCTGAAGAAAATGCAAAATGAAATTCTTAAAGACCTTTCTGATGGAATTCAGGATGTCAAAAATGCCAGAGAAAGAGATGTTCCTTTTTTTGAAAAAACTGTGGATGAAAAACTAACAGATTTAACTACATCAATAAATGATAACATTGCTGTATTCACAAAGGTACAAAGTCAAAGTCAAAATGAAATTAGCGATATAAAGAAAAGGATTGTATCATTAGAGGAAGCCCATTCATTGGAAAACGACTTAGGAAAGATTAAAAATGTGGTCAATGAAATACAAACATCAATGACATCTAACAAAAATGCAATAGACTTGTTAAAAAATGCAGTAGAGTTGGTGGAAACTTCTTTATACAATAAAGTCAGAGAAGTAGGATTACTTAAAGAGGAACACAACTCCTTCAACAAATCTTTAAGCGCACAATATTCAACAATTCAAGCTCTGAAAGATGACGTTTTGAAAGTAGAAGAGAACATTGAGCATTTCCCAAATGACATGGAAAAAATTAACACAGACTTTCAACTACTGAAAGATACTTTTGTTGAACAAGAAAAACATTTATTCTCAGAGAAACAAGATATAATTGATATGAATAAAAATACAATTGAACTGTTTGAATCTAGATTAAGAGGTACAGAAGAAAGTATTGAATCTTTAAATTCCATTGCTGCTCAACAGTTAGAGAAAATTGATTCTTTTATTGTTGGACAAGATGACCTACATCGGAGGGTAGATACCTTTGACAGAACACAAGCTGAAAGACTTGAATCGGAAAATGATTTGCGTTCAATTCAGGAAACAGTGACAAAACTTACAAATTCACAAGAAGCCCTCGTTAATGGCATTGAGGAATTAAAACGGCATACCAATGAAAAAGCTGATGAATTACAAAAACTACAGGAGGAAATAAACAGTCTACATGATGGTCAGAGTGATCAAATAAAGGAATTGCAATCAAATCAAGGACAAATGTCAGATGACCTAGAACAACTGCAAGGCAGTTTACCCACAGAAAAGTATTTTGAACAACTAGTTAATATACAAGAAGTTGTAAGCAGTTTAGTACCTTCAGTTCATCAATTAGATTCTAATTTACAAACACTTTCAATTAAAGTGGAGAGCATGGCAGATCCAACAAATCAAATTAGATCCAATGAAAAAAAAATATTGGCAATGCAGGACTCCATCGAGGAAATAAGGAGCAGTCTAGATACATTATTGGAGAAGATTGAAATAATGCAGGAAATGGTGTAATTTACATGCATTTTGAATGCCACAGCTTAGATAATTCGTACCAAGTATACCGCCCCTTCCTTATTGGTTTGATCATGTCTTTGGTGTCAAGGATTCGTACCTAAATTAGATAACACAATAAAGTAAAAACATATTTATAAACATTTCTTCTCAGTAGCATTAGTACTGTAGCAAATCACAGTTTTAGTTCCTATGCCCTTTGTTTTTAGGCATATATCACTTCGTGCTCCAGTAGAAAATCAGTTTACATTCATTATTGAACAATCAAGTAATGTGTTTTTGTGTGTTATGAACTGAAAAAAACATATTTTTGCTCAATTATTTTTATTGGTATTTTATTGCAGGTACAATAACCAATATTTTGTTTAAATTTGTTACCAATATATATCACAATATACCAGTGGTTTGAATAGTATACATCTCCTGTACTATTCAACTATTAAACCCCACATAAAAATCTTCAAACATAGATAAAACATGCACAGGAATAAATAATACACCTCCCTCATTCTCTGTGCACATTCACACTTTTGAGAATCCCTAATAGTCATTAGTTAGTGGGTGCGTGTTTGGGTGAGTAAAAGCAGTTACATTTCTAAAATACATTCTTGCAAGCAAACCACCGATAAGCACAGACCAGTACACTGAAATTGTGGTTGGATGAGAAATTAGCACAGTGTGCACTTGAATTTCTTCACCTCAGTAAACAAGTATAATGGGTCAAAAATATAATTGTGGCACACACTGTGTATCTTATTTCAGAAAAATGAAGAGCCTATAAAATCGATAACTGGTTCATATGTTTAGATACCAATGAGCACCACTTGCTAAAGACTAGAGATGTTGTTTACTTTGATTTTAAACAGGCGCTCATATGGTGCAAATCATTGAGCCAATTTACTTACCGTTATTAAAACCCAATGGTGCAGCACACAATTGTTGAGCTCTGTGAGCGCCTGCTCAACAGGTGGTAAGTAACTACCCTAGTGTTCCATTCCTGGTCTGCAAACCAGAACTTAAAGTCAGATGCCAGGGAGCACAGATCTACAATGCTATTTCATTTCCTTAAGCATAATGTATTATCCATTTGTTTCTTATCACTTTTATGTGATATCGTCAAATGAGATGTATTTACCATAAATGAAACATACAGCACTACAGTTCTTTCATCTATGTGGGGATATTCTTTTATTAGGTATGTTGAGTGAGACCCTTCATATTGAGAGAGGTCAAATTAATTATGTATTTTGGAAACAAGATCCTCAATTAAGGTATATTATTGGTCAAGGACACATTGGTTCCTACTTGAACTGTAGATTGCACAGTGCAGATGAGCACTTCCTCCAACATAACTAATTAAAGCAATGACATAAAGACAGAACTGGGTTTGCACTAATGTATCATAAAAACAATTACCCCAGCTAAATAATTACAATTCATCATCCAACAATTTACATATTCTCCCTACCATTACACTGACCCTAGAAATATGGAGGACAGTAGAATCTCCAAGTGAATGGAATAACCACATCTTGCTATCTTCTAATATGTTGTGAATTTGTCTTTGTAAACCAGATAACACTTAATTTTGGGTCGCACTGTGCTGAATGAGAAGGGGGAAGCCAAGCTTAGACTCACATCCCAGTCTATTGCTCGGTTTTAGTCCGCCGCATAACCATGACCAGATGTAGGAACATTGCAAAGATGTTCAACCTTCTGCTACAGTCACCATAAACTGGAAAAAACATTTTATTTTTTGCAGTTTCATATAGTGCGAGCTCGACCCAAAGGTATCAGAGTGTTTTACATGAGCACCAGTTGCATTACAAAGGGACATTAGGCACAGGGAGATTAAGGGCCATATTACGAGTCTGGCAGTCTGAGGACCGCCACTCATTGTGGCGCAGTGGTCCTGCCACCGCCGCACCGGCAGTTCGACCACCCCATTAAGACTGGGTTGGTCGGACCGCCATGGGACCGCTGCCATCGCCAGGGTACCGCCTTTCCTTGGCGGTGGCGCAGCGGTCATAAGGCTACAATATGCTTGGCGGGACCGCCACGGTCCCACCAAGCATATTATGAGATTCCTCTCCACTACGGTACCACCTCCATGAAAACCGTGGCGGAGAGGAAACAAAGGGGGTCATGGGGGGCCCAACATATCTCCCCTTGTGTGCATGTAAACCAGTTCCTTCATGGCATGGACTGTACATGGACTTTACAGTCCATACCGTGCAGTAACTGTTTTTGGTGTTCCCATTGCGGTGACTCATTTTTAGAGGCACCACTGTGGGAATGTGAAAATCAGCCTGCCAGACAGGAGGAAACTCCTAATCTGCCAAGCAGCCTGACCACGGCTTTGGCGCAGAGGGAGCGTTGGGGTGCCATAATCGGGTCCTAGGGGATTTGCTCAGAATGACAGTATGTTTGAGCCTCCCGCCAGACTTCACCTTGATTCCCCAGTTTCAAAGTCGGCCACTCCAGCTGTTAAGCCACAACCTCTTCACTTTCTCATGGCTTTTGCAGAAAGTCAGCACTACCACTGGGTGTAGCCCTAAGGATGCTGTCTTACCATATTATAAAGGTGCCGGCCCTGATCCAGCACATGCACACTGGAGCCTCATTGCATCAATGAGTAAGGAGTAGGCTTGTCCTGTAACATGTCTAAAATTTATTTTACTTCTGCAAGAGTAATTAACTCCTGTGTGAACCCTGCAAAGTTTGAGCTGAACCTAAATTGGAGTGGCCAGTGGTACTTGATTTTTCTTTTGTCGAGTTTATCGGTTATTGACTTTTTTTTAGTAAATGTTTCTATTAAATGTGAATCACTAACAAATATGAGTTGGATTTCTGTAACGATCGAGCTGGGAGTCCTCCTAGTTAGCCCAATCGGGTAGGCAGCTTGCAATAGATTGGGGCCAAGATCCTGAGAAGATTACTGCATGCAGAACAAGAAATGGCAATGGCTCAAAGTGTAACATGAAAGCACACATTAAACATCCCTAAGAGAGAACCTTCATAGCTCTCAGAAAGTTATCTTTAACCTAAATTCCACTGATAATGAAGATCCTGTTCCTCGACAACTATGAAGACAAGCATTGGAAATGCAATAGGGCTCGCATTAGGAAAGTTTGAGCTATTGGTCTTATAAATGATTTTTTTTATTTATGTGTTATTTTTTTTAAATAGTTAAATTAATAGCTTTGTCATTTACAATGCCAATAGTTATAACTTTCGCAAATGTGACACCTATAGCATTTGTAATGCAACGTGTTTTGTATTTACGTGACTTAGATGTATTGATATTACCAATAACAATGGCTTTTAATTTTTTTAAATAATTAATACTTAAATAATTAATTTAATTTGTAATGGCAATAGCTTAAACTTTTGTAAATAACTTTTGTGAAAATTATGTTCAGTGTTTTTTATTGTGACGAAAATCCAAGAACAGAAGTGAAATATTAACACCTTTTTGTGATTTGTAATTAAGCGTGAAAGCTTGAAAACAGCTTGAAACATTGAAAGAACATATTTGAACCAGTGATGCTGTGGTTGCGCTGAGTGATGCTGTGGTTAAGCTGAGTGATGCTGCGTTGGTGCTGAGTGATGCTGTGGTTGTGCTGAGTGATGCTGTGGTTGCGCTGAGTGGTGTGTGCATCGGTGGAGCTTAGTGGGTGCATTGGTGGAGCTGTGTGGTGGGTGCATTGGTGGAGCTTAGTTGGAGCATCGGTGGAGCTGTGTGGTGGGTGCATCGGTGGAGCTGTGTGGTGGGTGCCTCGGCGGAGCTGTGTGGTGGGTGCATCGGCGGAGCTGTGTGGTGGGTGAATCGGCGGAGCTGTGTGGTGGGTGAATCGGCGGAGCTGTGTGCTGGGTGCATCTGTGGAGCTGTGTAATGGGTGCATCTGTGGAGCTGTGTGGTGGGTGCATATGTGGAGCTGTGTTGTGGGTGCCTCGGTGGAGCTGTGTGGTGGGTGCATCGGTGGAGCTGTGTGGTGGGTGCCTCGGTGGAGCTGTGTGGTGGGTGCATCGGTGGAGCTGTGTCGGTAGAGCTGTGTGGTGGCTGCATCGGTGGAGCTGTGTGGTGGGTGCATCGGTGGAGCTGTGTGGTGGCTACATCGGTGGAGCTGTGTGGCGGGTGCATCGGTGGAGCTGTGTGGCGGGTGCATCGGTGGAGCAGCGATGCACCCACCACACAGCTCCACTGACACAGCTCCAGCGATGCACCCACCACACAGCTCCACCGATGCACCCACCACACAGCTCCACCGATGCACCCACCACACAGCTCCACCGATGCACCCACCACACAGCTCCACCGATGCACCCACCACACAGCTCCACCTACACAGCTCCACCGATGCACCTACCACACAGCTCCACCGAGGCACCCACCACACAGCTCCACTGACACAGCTCCACCGATGCACCCACCACACAGCTCCACCGATGCACCCACCACACAGCTCCACCTACACAGCTCCACCGATGCACCTACCACACAGCTCCACCGAGGCACCCACCACACAGCTCCACCGAGGCACCCACCACACAGCTCCACTGATGCACCCACCACACAGCTCCACCGATGCACCCACCACACAGCTCCACCGATGCAGCCACCACACATCTCCACCGATGCACCCACCACACAGCTCCACCGAGGAGCTGTGTGGTGGGTGCATCGGTGGAGCTGTGTCGGTAGAGCTGTGTGGTGGCTGCATCGGTGGAGCTGTGTGGTGGGTGCATCAGTGGAGCTGTGTGGTGGCTGCATCGGTGGAGCTGTGTGGCAGGTGCATCGGTGGAGCTGTGTGGTGGGTGCATCGGTGGAGCTGTGTGGTGGGTGCATCTGCGGAGCTGTGTGGTGGGTGCATCTGTGGAGCTGTGTGCTGGGTGCCTCGGTGGAGCTGTGTGGTGGGTGCATCGGTGGAGCTGTGTGGTGGCTGCATCGGTGGAGCTGTGTGGTGGGTGCATCGGCGGAGCTGTGTGATGGGTGCTTCAGCGAAGCTGTGTGGTGGATGCATCTGTGGAGCTGTGTAATGGGTGCATCTGTGGAGCTGTGTAATGGGTGCATCTGTGGAGCTGTGTGGTGGGTGCATCTGTGGAGCTGTGTGGTGGGTACCTCGGTGGAGCTGTCTGGTGGGTGCATCGGTGGAGCTGTGTGGTGGCTGCATCGGTGGAGCTGTGTGGTGGGTGCATCGGTGGAGCTGTGTGGTGGGTGCCTCAGTGGAGCTGTGTGGTGGGTGCCTCGGTGGAGCTGTGTGGTAGGTGCATCGGTGGAGCTGTGTAGGTGGAGCTGTGTGGTGGGTGCATCGGTGGAGCTGTGTGGTGGGTGCATCGGTGGAGCTGTGTCAGTGGAGCTGTGTGGTGGGTGCCTCGGTGGAGCTGTTTGGTAGGTGCATCGGTGGAGCTGTGTAGGTGGAGCTGTGTGGTGGGTGCATCGGTGGAGCTGTGTGGTGGGTGCATCGGTGGAGCTGTGTGGTGGGTGCATCGGTGGAGCTGTGTGGTGGGTGCATCGGTGGAGCTGTGTGGTGGGTGCATCGCTGGAGCTGTGTCAGTGGAGCTGTGTGGTGGGTGCATCGCTGGAGCTGGGTGGTGGGTGCATCAGTGGAGCTGTGTCGGTGGAGCTGTGTGGTGGGTGCATCGGTGGAGCTGTGTGGTGGGTGCCTCGGCGGAGCTGTGTGGTGAGTGCATCGGCGGAGCTGTGTGGTGGGTGAATCGGCGGAGCTGTGTGGTGGGTGAATCGGCAGAGCTGTGTGGTGGGTGCATCTGTGGAGCTCTGTAATGGGTCCATCTGTGGAGCTGTGTGGTGGGTGCATCTGTGGAGCTGTGTTGTGGGTGCCTCGGTGGAGCTGTGTGGTGGGTGCATCGGTGGAGCTGTGTGGTGGGTGCCTTGGTGGAGCTGTATGGTGGGTGCCTCGGTGGAGCTGTGTGGTGGGTGCATCGGTGGAGCTGTGTGGTGGGTGCATCGGTGGAGCTGTGTCAGTGGAGCTGTGTGGTGGGTGCATCGGCGGAGCTGTGTCGGTAGAGCTTAGTGGGTGCATTGGTGGAGCTGTGTGGTGGGTGCATTGGTGGAGCTTAGTTGGAGCATCTGTTGAGCTGTGTGGTGGGTGCATCGGTGGAGCTGTGTGGTGGATGCCTCGGCGGAGCTGTGTGGTGGGTGCATCGGCGGAGCTGTGTGGTGGGTGAATCGGCGGAGCTGTGTGGTGGGTGAATCGGCGGAGCTGTGTGCTGGGTGCATCTGTGGAGCTGTGTAATGGGTGCATCTGTGGAGTTGTGTGGTGGGTGAATATGTGGAGCTGTGTTGTGGGTGCCTCGGTGGAGCTGTGTGGTGGGTGCATCGGTGGAGCTGTGTGGTGGGTGCCTCGGTGGAGCTGTGTGGTGGGTGCATCGGTGGAGCTGTGTCGGTAGAGCTGTGTGGTGGCTGCATCGGTGGAGCTGTGTGGTGGGTGCATCGGTGGAGCTGTGTGGTGGCTGCATCGGTGGAGCTGTGTGGCGGGTGCATCGGTGGAGCTGTGTGGCGGGTGCATCGGTGGAGCTGTGTGGTGGGTGCATCTGTGGAGCTGTGTGCTGGGTGCCTCGGTGGAGCTGTGTGGTGGGTGCATCGGTGGAGCTGTGTGGTGGCTGCATCGGTGGAGCTGTGTGGTGGGTGCATCGGTGGAGCTGTGTGGTGGGTGCATCGGTGGAGCTGTGTGGTGGGTGCATCTGCAGAGCTGTGTGGTGGGTGCATCTGTGGAGCTGTGTGCTGGGTGCCTCGGTGGAGCTGTGTGGTGGGTGCATCGGTGGAGCTGTGTGGAGCTGTGTGGCGGGTGCATCGGTGGAGCTGTGTGGTGGGGGCATCTGCGGAGCTGTGTGGTGGGTGCATCTGTGGAGCTGTGTGCTGGGTGCCTCGGTGGAGCTGTGTGGTGGGTGCATCGGTGGAGCTGTGTGGTGGCTGCATCGGTGGAGCTGTGTGGTGGGTGCATCGGCGGAGCTGTGTGGTGGGTGCTTCAGCGAAGCTGTGTGGTGGATGCATCTGTGGAGCTGTGTAATGGGTGCATCTGTGGAGCTGTGTAATGGGTGCATCTGTGGAGCTGTGTGGTGGGTGCATCTGTGGAGCTGTGTGGTGGGTACCTCGGTGGAGCTGTCTGGTGGGTGCATCGGTGGAGCTGTGTGGTGGCTGCATCGGTGGAGCTGTGTGGTGGGTGCATCGGTGGAGCTGTGTGGTGGGTGCCTCAGTGGAGCTGTGTGGCTGGTGCCTCGGTGGAGCTGTGTGGTAGGTGCATCGGTGGAGCTGTGTAGGTGGAGCTGTGTGGTGGGTGCATCGTTGGAGCTGTGTGGTGGGTGCATCGGTGGAGCTGTGTCAGTGGAGCTGTGTGGTGGGTGCCTCGGTGGAGCTGTGTGGTAGGTGCATCGGTGGAGCTGTGTAGGTGGAGCTGTGTGGTGGGTGCATCGGTGGAGCTGTGTGGTGGGTGCATCGGTGGAGCTGTGTGGTGGGTGCATCGCTGGAGCCGTGTCAGTGGAGCTGTGTGGTGGGTGCATCGCTGGAGCTGGGTGGTGGGTGCATCAGTGGAGCTGTGTCGGTGGAGCTGTGTGGTGGGTGCATCGGTGGAGCTGTGTGGTGGGTGCCTTGGCGGAGCTGTGTGGTGAGTGTATCGGCGGAGCTGTGTGGTGGGTGAATCGGCGGAGCTGTGTGGTGGGTGAATCGGCAGAGCTGTGTGGTGGGTGCATCTGTGGAGCTCTGTAATCGGTCCATCTGTGGAGCTGTGTGGTGGGTGCATCTGTGGAGCTGTGTTGTGGGTGCCTCGGTGGAGCTGTGTGGTGGGTGCATCGGTGGAGCTGTGTGGTGGGTGCCTTGGTGGAGCTGTATGGTGGGTGCATCGGTGGAGCTGTGTGGTGGGTGCATCGGTGGAGCTGTGTGGTGGGTGCATCGGTGGAGCTGTGTCAGTGGAGCTGTGTGGTGGGTGCATCGGCGGAGCTGTGTCGGTAGAGCTTAGTGGGTGCATTGGTGGAGCTGTGTGGTGGGTGCATTGGTGGAGCTTAGTTGGAGCATCGGTGGAGCTGTGTGGTGGGTGCATCGGTGGAGCTGTGTGGTGGGTGCATCGGTGGAGCTGTGTCAGTGGAGCTGTGTGGTGGGTGCATCGGCGGAGCAGTGTCGGTAGAGCTTAGTGGGTGCATTGGTGGAGCTGTGTGGTGGGTGCATTGGTGGAGCTTAGTTGGAGCATCGGTGGAGCTGTGTGGTGGGTGCATCGGTGGAGCTGTGTGGTGGATGCCTCGGCGGAGCTGTGTGGTGGGTGCATCGGCGGAGCTGTGTGGTGGGTGAATCGGCGGAGCTGTGTGGTGGGTGAATCGGCGGAGCTGTGTGCTGGGTGCATCTGTGGAGCTGTGTAATGGGTGCATCTGTGGAGTTGTGTGGTGGGTGAATATGTGGAGCTGTGTTGTGGGTGCCTCGGTGGAGCTGTGTGGTGGGTGCATCGGTGGAGCTGTGTGGTGGGTGCCTCGGTGGAGCTGTGTGGTGGGTGCATCGGTGGAGCTGTGTCGGTAGAGCTGTGTGGTGGCTGCATCGGTGGAGCTGTGTGGTGGGTGCATCGGTGGAGCTGTGTGGTGGCTGCATCGGTGGAGCTGTGTGGCGGGTGCATCGGTGGAGCTGTGTGGCGGGTGCATCGGTGGAGCTGTGTGGTGGGTGCATCTGTGGAGCTGTGTGCTGGGTGCCTCGGTGGAGCTGTGTGGTGGGTGCATCGGTGGAGCTGTGTGGTGGCTGCATCGGTGGAGCTGTGTGGTGGGTGCATCGGCGGAGCTGTGTGGTGGGTGCTTCAGCGAAGCTGTGTGGTGGATGCATCTGTGGAGCTGTGTAATGGGTGCATCTGTGGAGCTGTGTAATGGGTGCATCTGTGGAGCTGTGTGGTGGGTGCATCTGTGGAGCTGTGTGGTGGGTACCTCGGTGGAGCTGTCTGGTGGGTGCATCGGTGGAGCTGTGTGGTGGCTGCATCGGTGGAGCTGTGTGGTGGGTGCATCGGTAGGGCTGTGTGGTGGGTGCATCAGTAGAGCTGTGTGGTGGGTGCCTCAGTGGAGCTGTGTGGTGGGTGCCTCGGTGGAGCTGTGTGGTAGGTGCATCGGTGGAGCTGTGTAGGTGGAGCTGTGTGGTGGGTGCATCGGTGGAGCTGTGTGGTGGGTGCATCGGTGGAGCTGTGTCAGTGGAGCTGTGTGGTGGGTGCCTCGGTGGAGCTGTGTGGTAGGTGCATCGGTGGAGCTGTATAGGTGGAGCTGTGTGGTGGGTGCATCGGTGGAGCTGTGTGGTGGGTGCATCGGTGGAGCTGTGTGGTGGGTGCATCGGTGGAGCTGTGTGGTGGGTGCATCGATGGAGCTGTGTGGTGGGTGCATCGCTGGAGCTGTGTCAGTGGAGCTGTGTGGTGGGTGCATCGCTGGAGCTGGGTGGTGGGTGCATCAGTGGAGCTGTGTCGGTGGAGCTGTGTGGTGGGTGCATCGGTGGAGCTGTGTGGTGGGTGCCTCGGCGGAGCTGTGTGGTGAGTGCATCGGCGGAGCTGTGTGGTGGGTGAATCGGCGGAGCTGTGTGGTGGGTGAATCGGCAGAGCTGTGTGGTGGGTGCATCTGTGGAGCTCCGTAATGGGTCCATCTGTGGAGCTGTGTGGTGGGTGCATCTGTGGAGCTGTGTTGTGGGTGCCTCGGTGGAGCTGTGTGGTGGGTGCATCGGTGGAGCTGTGTGGTGGGTGCCTTGGTGGAGCTGTATGGTGGGTGCCTCGGTGGAGCTGTGTGGTGGGTGCATCGGTGGAGCTGTGTGGTGGGTGCATCGGTGGAGCTGTGTCGGTAGAGCTGTGTGGTGGGTGCATTGGTGGAGCTGTGTGGTGGGTGCATCGGTGGAGCTGTGTGGTGGGTGCATCGGTGGAGCTGTGTGGTGGCTGCATCGGTGGAGCTGTGTGGCGGGTGCATCGGTGGAGCTATGTGGCGGGTGCTTCGGTGGAGCTGTGTGGTGGGTGCATCTGTGGAGCTGTGTAATGGGTGCATCTGCGGAGCTGTGTGGTGGGTGCATCTGTGGAGCTGTGTGCTGGGTGCCTCGGTGGAGCAGTGTGGTGGGTGCATCGGTGGAGCTGTGTGGTGGGTGCATCGGTGGAGCTGTGTGGTGGGTGCATCGGCGGAGCTGTGTGGTGGGTGCATCGGTGGAGCTGTGTGGTGGGTGCATCTGTGGAGCTGTGTAATGGGTGCATCTGTGGTGCTGGGTGGTGGGTGCATCTGTGGAGCTGTGTGGTGGGTGCCTCGGTGGAGCTGTGTGGTGGGTGCATCGGTGGAGCTGTGTGGTGGGTGCCTTGGTGGAGCTGTATGGTGGGTGCCTCGTGGAGCTGTGTGGTGGGTGCATCGGTGGAGCTGTGTTGGTGGAGCTGTGTGGTGGGTGCATCGGTGGAGCTGTGTCGGTGGAGCTGTGTGGTGGCTGCATCAGTGGAGCTGTGTGGTGGGTGCATCGGTGGAGCTGTGTGGTGGGTGCATCAGTGGAGCTGTATGGTGGGTGCCTCGGTGGAGCTGTGTGGTGGGTGCCTCGGTGGAGCTGTGTGGTGGGTGCATCGGTGGAGCTGTGTAGGTGGAGCTGTGTGGTGGGTGCATCGGTGGAGCTGTGTGGTGGGTGCATCGGTGGAGCTGTGTGGTGGGTTCATCGGTGGAGCTGTGTCAGTGGAGCTGTGTGGTGGGTGCCTCGGTGGAGCTGGGTGGTGGGTGCATCAGTGGAGCTGTGTCGGTGGAGCTGTGTGGTGGGTGCATCGGTGGAGCTGTGCTGTGTGGTGGGTGCATCGGTGGAGCTGTGTGGTGGGTGCATCGGTGGAGCTGTGTGGTGGGTGCATCGGTGGAGCTGTGTGGTGGGTGCATCGGTGGAGCTGTGTAGGTGGAGCTGTGTGGTGGGTGCATCGGTGGAGCTGTGTGGTGGGTGCATCGGTGGAGCTCTGTGGTGGGTGCCTCGGTGGAGCTCTGTGGTGGGTGCCTCGGTGGAGCTCTGTGGTGGGTGCAGAGGTGGAGCTGTGTCGGTGGAGCTGGGTGCATCGGTGGAGCTGTGTAGGTGGAGCTGTGTGGTGGGTGCCTTGGTGGAGCTGTGTGATGGGTGCATCGGTGGAGCTGTGTGGTCGGTGCATCAGTGGAGCTGTGTAGCTGGAGCTGTGTGGTGGGTGCATCGGTGGAGCTGTGTGGTGGGTGCACCGGTGGAGCTGTGTGGTGGGTGCATCGGTGGAGCTGTGTCAGTGGAGCTGTGTGGTGGGTGAATCGGTGGAGCTGGGTGCATCGGTGGAGCTGTGTCGGTGGAGCAGTGTGGTGGCTGCATCGGTAGAGCTGTGTGGTGGGTGCATCGGTGGAGCTGTGTGGTGGGTCGTTCGGTGGAGCTGTGTGGTGGGTGCATCGGTGGAGCTGTGTGGTGGGTACATCGGTGTAGCTGTATGGTGGGTGCCTCGGTGGAGCTGTATGGTGGGTGCCTCGGCGGAGCTGTGTGGTGGGTGCATCGGTGGAGCTGTGTGGTGGGTGCATTGGTGGAGCTGTATGGTAGGTGCATTGGTGGAGCTGTGTCGGTGGAGCTGTGTGGTGGTTGCCTTGGTGGAGCTGTGTGGTGGGTGCATCGGTGGAGCTGTGTGGTGGGTGCATCGGTGGAGCTGTGTCGGTGAAGCTGTGTGGTGGGTGCATCGGTGGAGCTGTGTCGGTGGAGCTGTGTGGTGGGTGCATCGGTGGAGCTGTGTGGTGGGTGCATCGGTGGAGCTGTGTGGTGGGTGCATTGGTGGAGCTGTGTCGGTGGAGCTGTGTGGTGGCTGCATCGGTGGAGCTGTGTGGTGGGTGCATCGGTGGAGCTGTGTGGTGGGTGCATCGGTGGAGCTGGGTGGTGGGTGTATCGGTGGAGCTGTGTGGGTGGAGCTGTGTGGTGGGTGTGTTGGTGGAGCTGTGTGGTGGGTGCATCGGTGGAGCTGTGTGGTGGGTGCCTCGGTGGAGCTGTGTCGGTGGAGCTGTGTGGTGGGTGCATCGGTGGAGCTGTGTGGTGGGTGCATCGGTGGAGCTGTGTGGTGGGTGCATTGGTGGAGCTGTGTCGGTGGAGCTGTGTGGTGGTTGCATCGGTGGAGCTGTGTGGTGGGTGCATTGGTGGAGCTGTGTCGGTGGAGCTGTGTGCTGGGTGCATTGGTGGAGCTGTGTGGTGGGTGCATTGGTGGAGCTGGGTGGTGGGTGTATCGGTGGAGCTGTGTCGGTGGAGCTGTGTGGTGGGTGTGTTGGTGGAGCTGTGTGGTGGGTGCATCGGTGGAGCTGTGTGGTGGGTGCCTCGGTGGAGCTGTGTGGTGGGTGCATCGGTGGAGCTGTGTGGTGGGTGCATCTGTGGAGCTGTGTGGTGGGTGCATCGGTGGAGCTGTGTGGTGGGTGCATTGGTGGAGCTGTATGGTGGGTGCATTGGTGGAGCTGTGTCGGTGGAGCTGTGTGGTGGGTGCCTCGGTGGAGCTGTGTGGTGGGTGCATCGGTGGAGCTGTGTGGTGGGTGCATCGGTGGAGCTGTGTCGGTGGAGCTGGGTGCATCGGTGGAGCTGTGTGGTGGGTGCCTCGGTGGAGCTGTGTGGTGGGTGCCTCGGTGGAGCTGTGTGGTGGGTGCCTCGGTGGAGCTGTATGGTGGGTGCCTCGGTGGAGCTGTATGGTGGGTGCCTCGGTGGAGCTGTATGGTGGGTGCCTCGGTGGAGCTGTGTGGTGAGTGCCTCAGTGGAGCTGTGTGGTGGGTGCCTCGGTGGAGCTGTGTGGTGGGTGCATCGGTGGAGCTGTGTGGTGGGTGCCTCGGCGGAGCTGTCTGGTGAGTGCATCGGCGGAGCTGTGTGGTGGGTGAATCGGCGGAGCTGTGTGGTGGGTGAATCGGCGGAGCTGTGTGGTGGGTGCATCTGTGGAGCTGTGTGGTGGGTGCATCTGTGGAGCTGTGTGGTGGGTGCATCTGTGGAGCTGTGTGGTGGGTGCATCGGTGGAGCTGTGTGGTGGGTGCCTTGGTGGAGCTGTATGGTGGGTGCCTCGGTGGAGCTGTGTGGTGGGTGCATCGGTGGAGCTGTGTGGTGGGTGCATCGGTGGAGCTGTGTCAGTGGAGCTGTGTGGTGGGTGCATCGGTGGAGCTGGGTGGTGGGTGCATCGGTGGAGCTGTGTCGGTAGAGCTGTGTGGTGGGTGCATCGGTGGAGCTGTGTGGTGGGTGCATCGGTGGAGCTGTGTGGTGGGTGCATCGGTGGAGCTGTGTGGTTGCTGCATCGGTGGAGCTGTGTGGCGGGTGCATCGGTGGAGCTGTGTGGTGGGTGCATCTGTGGAGCTGTGTGGTGGGTGCATCGGTGGAGCTGTGTGGTGGGTGCATCGGTGGAGCTGTGTTGGTGGAGCTGTGTGGTGGGTGCATCGGTGGAGCTGTGTCGGTGGAGCTGTGTGGTGGCTGCATCAGTGGAGCTGTGTGGTGGGTGCATCGGTGGAGCTGTGTGGTGGGTGCATCAGTGGAGCTGTATGGTGGGTGCCTCGGTGGAGCTGTGTGGTGGGTGCCTCGGTGGAGCTGTGTGGTGGGTGCATCGGTGGAGCTGTGTAGGTGGAGCTGTGTGGTGGGTGCATCGGTGGAGCTGTGTGGTGGGTGCATCGGTGGAGCTGTGTGGTGGGTGCATCGGTGGAGCTGTGTGGTGGGTTCATCGGTGGAGCTGTGTCAGTGGAGCTGTGTGGTGGGTGCCTCGGTGGAGCTGGGTGGTGGGTGCATCAGTGGAGCTGTGTCGGTGGAGCTGTGTGGTGGGTGCATCGGTGGAGCTGTGCTGTGTGGTGGGTGCATCGGTGGAGCTGTGTGGTGGGTGCATCGGTGGAGCTGTGTGGTGGGTGCATCGGTGGAGCTGTGTAGGTGGAGCTGTGTGGTGGGTGCATCGGTGGAGCTGTGTGGTGGGTGCATCGGTGGAGCTCTGTGGTGGGTGCCTCGGTGGAGCTCTGTGGTGGGTGCCTCGGTGGAGCTCTGTGGTGGGTGCAGAGGTGGAGCTGTGTCGGTGGAGCTGGGTGCATCGGTGGAGCTGTGTAGGTGGAGCTGTGTGGTGGGTGCCTTGGTGGAGCTGTGTGATGGGTGCATCGGTGGAGCTGTGTGGTCGGTGCATCAGTGGAGCTGTGTAGCTGGAGCTGTGTGGTGGGTGCACCGGTGGAGCTGTGTGGTGGGTGCATCGGTGGAGCTGTGTCAGTGGAGCTGTGTGGTGGGTGAATCGGTGGAGCTGGGTGCATCGGTGGAGCTGTGTCGGTGGAGCAGTGTGGTGGCTGCATCGGTAGAGCTGTGTGGTGGGTGCATCGGTGGAGCTGTGTGGTGGGTCGTTCGGTGGAGCTGTGTGGTGGGTGCATCGGTGGAGCTGTGTGGTGGGTACATCGGTGTAGCTGTATGGTGGGTGCCTCGGTGGAGCTGTATGGTGGGTGCCTCGGCGGAGCTGTGTGGTGGGTGCATCGGTGGAGCTGTGTGGTGGGTGCATTGGTGGAGCTGTATGGTAGGTGCATTGGTGGAGCTGTGTCGGTGGAGCTGTGTGGTGGTTGCCTTGGTGGAGCTGTGTGGTGGGTGCATCGGTGGAGCTGTGTGGTGGGTGCATCGGTGGAGCTGTGTCGGTGAAGCTGTGTGGTGGGTGCATCGGTGGAGCTGTGTCGGTGGAGCTGTGTGGTGGGTGCATCGGTGGAGCTGTGTGGTGGGTGCATCGGTGGAGCTGTGTGGTGGGTGCATTGGTGGAGCTGTGTCGGTGGAGCTGTGTGGTGGCTGCATCGGTGGAGCTGTGTGGTGGGTGCATCGGTGGAGCTGTGTGGTGGGTGCATCGGTGGAGCTGTGTGGTGGGTGCATCTGTGGAGCTGTGTAATGGGTGCATCTGCGGAGCTGTGTGGTGGGTGCATCTGTGGAGCTGTGTGCTGGGTGCCTCGGTGGAGCTGTGTGGTGGGTGCATCGGTGGAGCTGTGTGGTGGCTGCATCGGTGGAGCTGTGTGGTGGGTGCATCGGCGGAGCTGTGTGGTGGCTGCATCGGTGGAGCTGTGTGGTGAGTGCATCTGTGGAGCTGTGTAATGGGTGCATCTGTGGAGCTGTGTGGTGGGTGCATCTGTGGAGCTGTGTGGTGGGTGCCTCGGTGGAGCTGTGTGGTTTGTGCATCGGTGGAGCTGTGTGGTGGGTGCCTTGGTGGAGCTGTATGGTGGGTGCCTCGTGGAGCTGTGTGGTGGGTGCATCAGTGGAGCTGTGTTGGTGGAGCTGTGTGGTGGGTGCATCGGTGGAGCTGTGTCGGTGGAGCTGTGTGGTGGGTGCATCAGTGGAGCTGTGTGGTGGGTGCATCGGTGGAGCTGTGTGGTGGGTGCATCAGTGGAGCTGTATGGTGGGTGCCTCGGTGGAGCTGTGTGGTGGAGCTGTGTGGTGGGTGCCTCGGTGGAGCTGTGTGGTGGGTGCATCAGTGGAGCTGTGTCGGTGGAGCTGTGTGGTGGGTGCATCGGTGGAGCTGTGTGGTGGTGCATCGGTGGAGCTGTGTAGTGGGTGCATCGGTGGAGCTGTGTGGTGGGTTCATCGGTGGAGCTGTGTCAGTGGAGCTGTGTGGTGGGTGCCTCGGTGGAGCTGTGTGGTGGGTGCATCAGTGGAGCTGTGTCGGTGGAGCTGTGTGGTGGGTGCATCGGTGGAGCTGTGTGGTGGGTGCATCGGTGGAGCTGTGTGGTGGGTGCCTCGGTGGAGCGTTGTGGTGGGTGCATCAGTGGAGCTGTGTGGTGGGTGCATCGGTGGAGCTGTGTAGGTGGAGCTGTGTGGTGGGTGCATCGGTGGAGCTGTGTGGTGGGTGCATCGGTGGAGCTCTGTGGTGGGTGCCTCGGTGGAGCTCTGTGGTGGGTGCCTCGGTGGAGCTCTGTGGTGGGTGCCTCGGTGGAGCTGTGTCGGTGGAGCTGGGTGCATCGGTGGAGCTGTGTTGGTGGAGCTGTGTGGTGGGTGCATCGGTGGAGCTGTGTGATGGGTGCATCGGTGGAGCTGTGTGGTCGGTGCATCGGTGGAGCTGTGTAGGTGGAGCTGTGTGGTGGTTGCATCGGTGGAGCTGTGTGGTGGGTGCATCGGTGGAGCTGTGTGGTGGGTGCATCGGTGGAGCTGTGTCGGTGGAGCTGTGTGGTGGGTGAATCGGTGGAGCTGGGTGCATCGGTGGAGCTGTGTGGGTGGAGCAGTGTGGTGGGTGCATCGGTGGAGCTGTGTGGTTGGTCGTTCGGTGGAGCTGTGTGGTGGGTGCATCGGTGGAGCTGTGTGGTGGGTGCATCGGTGAAGCTGTATGGTGGGTGCCTCGGTGGAGCTGTATGGTGGGTGCCTCGGTGGAGCTGTGTGGTGGGTGCATCGGTGGAGCTGTGTGGTGGGTGCATTGGTGGAGCTGTATGGTAGGTGCATTGGTGGAGCTGTTTTGGTGGAGCTGTGTGGTGGTTGCCTTGGTGGAGCTGTGTGGTGGGTGCATCGGTGGAGCTGTGTGGTGGGTGCATCGGTGGAGCTGTGTGGTGGGTGCATCGGTGGAGCTGTGTCGGTGAAGCTGTGTGGTGGGTGCATCGGTGGAGCTGTGTCGGTGGAGCTGTGTGGTGGGTGCCTCGGTGGAGCTGTGTGGTGGGTGCATCGGTGGAGCTGTGTGGTGGGTGCATTGGTGGAGCTGTGTCGGTGGAGCTGTGTGGTGGCTGCATCGGTGGAGCTGTGTGGTGGGTGCATCGGTGGAGCTGTGTCGGTGGAGCTGTGTGGTGGGTGCATCGGTGGAGCTGGGTGGTGGGTGCATCGGTGGAGCGGTGTCGGTGGAGCTGTGTGGTGGGTGTGTTGGTGGAGCTGTGTGGTGGGTGCATCGGTGGAGCTGTGTGGTGGGTGCCTCGGTGGAGCTGTGTCGGTGGAGCTGTGTGGTGGGTGCATCGGTGGAGCTGTGTGGTGGGTGCATCGGTGGAGCTGTGTGGTCGGTGCATTGGTGGAGCTGTGTCGGTGGAGCTGTGTGGTGGCTGCATCGGTGGAGCTGTGTCGGTGGAGCTGTGTGGTGGGTGCATTGGTGAACCTGGGTGGTGGGTGCATCGGTGGAGCTGTGTCGGTGGAGCTGTGTGGTGGGTGTGTTGGTGGAGCTGTGTGGTGGGTGCATCGGTGGAGCTGTGTGGTGGGTGCCTCGGTGGAGCTGTGTGGTGGGTGCATCGGTGGAGCTGTGTGGTGGGTGCCTCGGTGGAGCTGTGTGGTGGGTGCCTCGGTGGAGCTGTGTGGTGGGTGCATCGGTGGAGCTGTGTGGTGGGTGCATTGGTGGAGCTGTATGGTGGGTGCATTGGTGGAGCTGTGTCGGTGGAGCTGTGTGGTGGGTGCCTCGGTGGAGCTGTGTGGTGGGTGCATCGGTGGAGCTGTGTGGTGGGTGCATCGGTGGAGCTGTGTCGGTGGAGCTGGGTGGTGGGTGCATCGGTGGAGCTGTGTGGTGGGTGCATCGGTGGATCTGGGTGGTGGGTGCATCGGTGGAGCTGTGTCGGTGGAGCTGTGTGGTGGGTGCCTTGGTGGAGCTTTGTGGTGGGTGCCTCGGTGGAGCTGTGTGGTGGGTGCATCGGTGGAGCTGTGTGGTGGGTGCATCGGTGGACCTGTGTGGTGGGTGCCTCGGTGGAGCTGTGTGGTGGGTGCCTCGGTGGAGCTGTATGGTGGGTGCCTCGGTGGAGCTGTATGGTGGGTGCCTCGGTGGAGCTGTATGGTGGGTGCCTCGGTGGAGCTGTGTGGTGGGTACCTCGGTGGAGCTGTGTGGTGGGTGCATCGGTGGAGCTGTGTGGTGGGTGCATTGGTGGAGCTGTGTGGTGGGTGCCTCGGTGGAGCTGTGTGGTGGGTGCCTCGGTGGAGCTCTGTGGTGGGTGCATCGGTGGAGCTGTGTGGTGGGTGCATCAGTGGAGCTGTGTCGGTGGAGCTGGGTGGTGGGTGCATCGGTGGAGCTGTGTCGGTGGAGCTGTGTGGTGGGTGCCTCGGTGAAGCTTTGTGGTGGGTGCCTCGGTGGAGCTGTATGGTGGGTGCATCGGTGGCGCTGTGTGGTGGGTGCATCGGTGGAGCTGTGTGGTGGGTGCCTCGGTGGAGCTGTATGGTGGGTGCCTCTGTGGAGCTGTATGGTGGGTGCCTCAGTGGAGCTGTGTGGTGGGTGCATTGGTGGAGCTGTGTCGGTGGAGCTGTGTGTTGACTGCATCGGTGGAGCTGTGTGGTGGGTGCATACCCTAGTGAGCAACTAACTTTAAAACTTAGTACCACCCCCATTACTTACCAAAATTGGGAGTAACTAAATATGTTTTTGTTTGTATTTGTGCAACCAGGTAAAGCTCGTTTATTCAGTTGCTGCTCTTTACTGTTGTCATGATTGTTTGACATCAGATTGATAGACTTCAGTCAAAATTAAGTAATGTTAGGCTAAACGTGCTTCCCAGCGGGGCAAGGAGAGTTAAGTGGAAAGGTAAACAAGTGTCGTAGAAACAAACAAATGTAGCCGTGCCTGGGCAGTGAAAGGGGAGGAGGGAGGAGAAATGCGAGTCATGGCAGCAGCAGCCTTTGATGTTGCCGCCGGCCGTGCATGAATAATTAGGGGAGGAGAAATGCCGGCTGGGGAAAGCTTGAGATGCCTGGTGGCTTTGATGTGCACGCTCTTTTTGCCAATGCGCTTGCGCATTGAGCATGTTTTTCTCAGGCACAGCAACAAATCGCCGAGATGGATAAGCTCTGTTTAAACCACAATATAGCTCGCCAGCTATGCGCATGCGCATCAGCAGGCGAGCCCTAAAAAACAAAACATAATGAGCTGTCCCATTCAAGTAGGCATCTTTAAAGTTACTAAAACATGGGGGGCATCTTCTCTGTGGAGTATCCAGAACATCAGTATCAAATAATAGTGCAGAAGGGTTCAAGGGGAAGTAAGCCTTAGAAAGATTGAGTGTTAAAGGTTGGCAGAGCTGCTGGGCAATGACAGACACCCCCACAGCTCTTACCTCCTGATGCAGCAGGCATGAAGAGCATCTGTTACTAGTATATTGAGTTACTTGACTGAATGGCAGTTTAGTGGAGGTTATTTTGGAGCAAGATCTAAGGCCCAGGGATCACATTATCAGACTGAAGAAATGGTGACAAAAATGTTCATATTCTTCTGAGAGCTGCAATAAAAAAGAGGGAGAGGTGATTGTGGCCCTGCAGGAATGAATGGAAATGTCTGCTCCAAAGAAACATTTATTTATGTCATGGAACGCTAGAGGTTTGAACAGTGTAGCTGAGCAACATAAACTATACTTCTAATAAGGTGGATGGAATTTCTAGTTGTCTGCTTACAATCAACAAATATTACTGGCTTGGAAAACACCAGATTAAAATAAAGATGGACAGGCCAGAAATGTAATATGGCATACTCTGCATATGCAAGGGGGTTTCTAATATAGTTGACAGCTGGGGTACTTTTCTCAGTGTATAAAACACATATTAACCGAGAAGGGAGGTGCATGGTGGTGGAAAATTTGGGCGGAGCAAATACATTGCTGGTGAGTAAGTATGCCCATAAAGTTGAACAACCACACTTTCAGGACTCCCTGCCAAACAGTAAGGCTAAGTATACTCATCTGGCATAATTATTAATGGGGGGCTAGAAAGATGTGGTTAACATAATTATGGATAGATCACAATGCCCCTGCCATCTCCAGGTTCGCAGGTGGCTCAAGAAACCAGGGGATGAACTTCTAAATAAGACCTTGTAGATTGCTGCAGATACATAATCAAAATATTAAATAATCCTCACATTTCTCGTATGTTCCTGATATCCATGCAATTGTGGGCAAGATATACTGCTTGGGACAGTTTCAATAATCAGTTACCATCCACTGATACTGGGGTTACAGTGGAGATTTTATAGAATAAGAATACACTCCTATGGACTGCAACCCACTTCTTTCGATAAGGGAATAGATGAAAAACCTATTTCATGAGAATGTGGGGTCTGCATTGCACATCGGACATAGTGGTGGGAGGAGAGGATTGCCAGGTAGCAGTCAGGGCAATCTGTATCAAGACGTCTCGTGGCATGAAGAAAGAGCTGGAAAAGAGTTAATATCATTAAAATGGGAAATTAAATACTTGGAATAGAAACTGCCCCAAGACCGAGCAGCAAAGAACAGTTCGAGAAAGAAAAAGAGACAACATGCCTTTACTTCACAGTGAATTAACCTTCCTCCACCTACTCATTGACTTCATACTTGTCTTTACCATGTACAGCGCTCTGCTGCCTTTTGGCTAGGTGTGGGCTATAAGAAACATTGTAAGAAAAATAAAGAAGGTAGATTGTTAGCCTAGTTGATAGAGTCTGTATATGTACACATGGGTGTGTGTGTACATATGTGTATGTATATATATATATATTCACCACAATGTCGCTCAGACGTGAGGCCGCACACCAAGGCAGGTAAGGCATCAATCCTTTATTTTTGAAACATGCGGCTTCTCATCCCGTCATGAAGTCCCGCTGCCTAACGCGTTTCGAAGCCTTTGCGCTTCTTCATCAGAGGCATATGTCTTGGAACCATTTCTGCTGTGTTACTGCATCCTCCCCTGCACGCTTTATAAAATATACTGGCTTCCGGTAAGCCCTCCTTATGGACTCTATTTCGCTGCACGCTGGGATATGTAGTTTAATCTGCACATTTTACACCCACCATTGGGTTTTGGTGACAGTCATTTCACTTTGGGACAATGTTCAACAGCCCTCCAATAGGCTCCTGGATAAGACTACGCATGTTTTAAGTAAAGTACCTGCAGCGCCTCAAGAAATGAACATTTTCACTCCTGCGGTTTACTTCAGAACATGACGTGTTTCAGCCGAAACGTGTCAAGTTCGGAAGTAAACCTTATGCATCAACACAAGTCTGAGTGAGCTTTTTTCCTTCGTCTTATTGGATTTTTGGTGATATAGCTATATATATATATATATATATATATATATATATATATATATATATATATATTAATTGCAAAACATGAAGTATAACGTCACAGTTATAGTTAAGTATTAAAAAAAACGTATAAATTGACTGAAAAAACATAAGGTTAAATGGATGTATAGTTAGGTGAAAATATCAGTTAAAACATACCGTTATAAATGAACAAAACCAAATAAATTCACCAGTTATAGTTATCTCAGGTAACTATAACATGTGCTCCAAAGTAATTATAACTGGCGCACCCGCTATGCAAAGTGTTGTCATTTTAGATGTTGCACTGATGTTATCAATGATATCTACAATATGTAATGAGTGATGTAACATGGTAGGTAATTAGCAGTGCATGGCAAGGGCGTGAGTTATAGTTACTTTATTGTGCAAGTTATAATCTTTTAAGCTTAGATCTTTTCAGGGAATACCTACACTTTTTTTAATACCTAACTATAACGTAATCCTTTGTTTTTTTCAGTGAATGTCTAGGTTTTTTTTTAGGTAAATTACTGTCCATATATAAAAGGAAAAGCCTATTGGGTTTGACAGTAATCATCCAAATAAAGTGTTTATAGTGAAAATAATTATTTGACACTCTTCAGGCCACATATTGAAGTCATAATACCAACTGCAAGAGGTCTCTGCATTCTCAAGCTCAAGAGCAAAAGCTCCAGCTATGGGAATGCTTAAGTATACCAATATTATTTTCTAATATTTTATGGATGTCAGGAAGCATAGTTCTTTTAAAGTATTTCTGGGGGCTGCTGTCCTCTCTGCCGCCCCCCTCCCACAACACTTAGAAAACAAGCTGGTGGTGCTCTTGCCCAGATCGAGGCACCACCATGCAGGAATATGTATTTATAAAGAAAGGCATTATTGGTACTCCATAAGAGCAGTGAATAATAAATGAATAAAAATGACCACCCCCTACCAGCCCTATGGGGGAATGGTATCCTTACCCTGACAACCTATATCATTTTTTGTCAGGACAGGAAACTGAGTCCCTAAGACCTAAAATAGCTGCAACCACATCTTTGTTGATGTGGTGGCAACAGGCCCGGACTGGAAACAGAAGCCTGCCCTGGCAAATTGCTCAGCTGCCCCCCCTGGGGTGAGGGGGAGTGCAGCTGAGCAATTTGCGAGGGCCGGTTTCGGCCGATTTTGTTACTGGGGGTCGATATTGCTGACCGCCGGTAACAAAAACAGCCCCCAGGGGCCCAAAACCAGCCCCACCCTAGCGCCCTACAGGGGAAACGCCCGGTGCCCGCTATGGCCAGTCCGGCCCTGGGTAGCAGCCAATCGGATGTCATCTTAAGATCTGTCAGCCCCGCAGATCCTCTGTGGCATGAAATATACAATTCTTTTGAATTTTCATTTCTCAGAAAGTACTAAACGAATTTACACCAAATCACAATATGCACCAAGATCTAGCTTTCTGCCAAATTTGGTGTAATTCCGTTCAGCCTTTTTTGCGGTATCACTGTTTAATATTCCTATGGAAAATTGCATGCGGAAAACATGTTTTGAGACCCCCTTTTTTCAGGCCCTGCTTGACGGATCACAGTGAAACTTTCCATGAAGGAGCTGAGATGGATAAAGTTTTTTTTTAATGTTTTGTGAAAAATTTTCAAATGGCGGCAACGTTATTAGCAAAACAAAAAATGCTTTTCGGATCGCCCTATCAGTTAGGGACAAGAAAAAAGGAGGTGCCTAAATGCAATTTCCCCATGCAATTTTCCACTAGAATATTGAACACAGACAAGAAAATGGCTAAACCAAACTATACTAAATTTGGCAGAAAGCTAGATCTTGGTACAAAAAGTGTACTTTTTGTGATTTGGTGTAAATCTGTTCAGTAGTTTTTGTTTGAGAAATTAAGGTTAAAAAACCATGTCTATCTGGATATTTGGGTTTGCAGGAGGTTCACACGAGCTCGCGATCACACAACTTCAAAAAATTGAGCTATTTGATTGGCAGGGTGGACTTTTTTACCCTGCAGCCTCTTTGCGGAAGTGACTGAAATATATTTTTTAAAAAGGTAGGGGGGTACCCTGACTTCCCTGGAACTTGTGGGTGGGAGGTTCTAGGACACACCACCGGACCCAAAGTTTAAAAAAACAAACATTTGGGGGACTCGCTCAATCCCGTGTGTGTTCCACAGGAGCACAGTGGCTGCGCCACATAGGGCTTTGGCTGGCAGCAGGAGTTTGACTTGCTTAACCCCATGCCGCATATAGCCAAAGGCTGTACACAGCAGGGAGTTAGCCTTATGTATTACTTTATGTTAAAAAAAACCATAGAAATTCACTGAAAAAAACAAAGGCTAAAGTGGCGTTATAGTTAAGTAATATTTTATTTTAAATTAAAATAAACCTCAGAAATTCCCTGGAAAAAGCAAAGGTTAATGTGAAGTTATAGCTAGGTGAAAATGTCTATTTAAATGTAACATTTCAAACAAAAAAAAAACACTGAAATTCAACAATAGGTCCCACTTTTGTAACTATTAGCTTTGCTAATGGTTTTAGAAACATGTTACTGTACATATACTCGATATTGTGTGCAAGTAAAGACTTTGAATTTGTTAACATTTGTAAATTCTCTTTGTTTTAGTGCTATTTTGTATTGTAATTGTAATTTACTTTACTAAGTATTGGCAAAGCCATGAGATGGTCCAAACTCTAAAATCTGAGTTATTGGGTCTCCAATGCTTATATGATACAAGTGAGTTGAGCCACCCTTAGGTGTCCGGGTGAGTTCTGGTTGTGTGAGAGTGTACATATTGAGGCACAACTGAGAGCTCTGGAACTGAAACTGAAAGCAGTGTGAGTCAGAAGGCCATAACAGTGGGGAGAGGATGTGGCGTAGTGGGTACAGCTGCTGACTCTGGAACTGGGTTTGAGTCTCTGTGTTGGCTCATCCAGTAATTCTGATAAAATCACTTAATCTCCCATGTCTAAAAAACAGAAATTAATGTGTCCCTGTGTAATGTACCTGGTTCTCATCTAGATACCAAAGGGGATGATGGACGGAGCGTTTGAGCAAATCAAACACTCACCCCCAGTCAACTGATCTGGGTTTAATCCATCACAATTCTTTAGCTTACTCCACCACCCCAGTTTAGACATGGCCATATGCAAATCAGTCTGACCCTGTGCCTCATGGGAACAGTCCAGCCCGAAAGGCCAAGCCATGTCTTCCCTGGACCGGAAACAAGCATCCTGGGACCGGTTTCGGGTTCATAACCCTCATCAGCCAGGCTATCTTGAATCCAGTGGCAAAGTGAGCAAGGGACCCACGTCCGGGCATATCCTGCCAACTTAGGGCAAACAAAGCGATACCAAAGGGGATGATGGACGGAGCGCTGAAACTTTTCAGACACTCACCCCCAGTCACAGATCTGGGCTGAATCCATCATCGTTCTTTAGCTCAGTTTGCCACCTCAGTTAAGACCCAGCTATATGAAAATCAGTCTCGACCCTGTGCCTCATGGGAACAGTCCAGCCCAAAGTACCAAGTCAGGTCTTTCCTGAACCGGAAACAAGCATTCTGGGACCGGTTTCAGGGTAACACCCCTCTTCAGCCAGGCTAGCTTGAATCCAGTGGCAAAGTGAACAAGGGACCCACATCTGGGCACACCCTGCCAACTTAGGGCGAACAAAGCAGACACAAGGAGATGATGGACGGAGCGCTGAAACTTTTCAGACACTCGCCCCCAGTCAGAGATCTGGTTGAATCCATCATTGTTCTTTAGCTCACTTTGCCACCTAAGTTCAGACCCAGTTATATGCAAGTCGGTCTTGACCCTGTGCCTCATGGGAATGGTCCAGCCCGAACTGTGAAGCCAGGTCTTCCCTGAACCAGAAAGAAGCAGCCTGGGACTAGCGGTGGGCGGAAGTCGCGTAAGGGACTTTCGCGGAGAGGCACGGAGATTGAACCAATCTCCGTGCCTCTCTGCATATTTCCGTTACGCAACACCCACCCGCCGCCCGCCATATTAAACAACATTAAAGCCTAAAATAAGATTTTAAAAACGTACCTTATCGCGGGGTCATCTTCCTTGTCCATCTAGCCTTCTTCTTGGAACTGCGCATGCGCATTCCTCGCCAGGAATGCACATGCGCAGGCTTCCGCGCATGCGCAGTTTCAAGAAGAAGGCTAGATAGACAAGGAAGATGACCCCGCAATAAGGTAAGTGTTATTTAAATCTTATTTTAGGCTTTAATGTTGTTTAATATTGCGGGCGGGAGGCGGGCGGCCAACTTCCGTTCCGCCCCCGAGTGTGTGGAGATTTGCCCCGTTTCTCCGCCTTCTTTGCGAAAGGGGCAAATCTCCGCACATTCCGTGGGCGGAACGGAGATGTCTGCCCACCCCTACCTGGGATCGGTTTCGGGATAACACCCCTCTTCAGCCAGGCTAGCTTGAATCCAGTGGCAGAGTGAGCAAGGGCCCCACGTCTGGGCATACCCCAGATCTCTGTACTGGGGTGAATGTATGACATTGTTCTACATTCTGTCCATCATTTGTTCTTTTTGCATTTGTCCCCCTGAGTGGGATGGGTATGCCTAGACGTGGGTCCCATACTCTCAATGCCACTGGAGTCAAGCTATCCTGGCCTGGCAGGTCAGGCTGGACTGTTCCCATTGGGCGTGGGATCAAGACTGATTTGCATATGACTGGGTCCAAACTGGTATAGCATGGTGAGCATAAAACGATGGATTTAGGCCCAGATCTCTGTCCTGGGGTGAATGTAAGACATTGTTCTGCATTCTGTCCATCAATTGTTCTTTTTGCATTCCTGCTAATGACCATGGAAGCAGATTACTCTGGAATCTTTTAAATCCGCTTTTCCCACCCCTAGAGCTGAGTTTGTGTCACTGGACACAAACTCAGCTCTAGCTCAGTTCCTTGACACTTTCTCCCACGCACTTGATATCGTGACTTCTCATGAGCAACTTTCCGTTAAACTATGTAGACCTAATGTTCGATGATATACTGCGGAATTGAAAACCGACAAATCAAGTTGTAAAAGATGCGCACTGTTGGTGAAAACAGTTAGTAATATTGAACCTTATCTGACCTGGGACATACCTCGCCATCAACGCCGATTGCTGACCTATTTTAGGTTAAACTTATTTCATCAACTGGTCCCTTTTAATCGGGGTCTGTGTACTCAGACCTGCCCCCATGTAGCTGCAATAACATCTCGATTAATGACACATTCCATGTGGTTATGTTTTGCCCAAAATATTTTATACGCCCGATCTTATCACCGCTTAATTGTAACCAAGGTATGCCAGCATTACTTTTTTTTTACAGCTGTTGAATTCACCTTTTACCTGCATTTTGCTTTGGCGCTTTCTGGTGGGAGTTTTAAAACATGAATGACTATGATACTGATATTCTATATGTTGTTTTTAAATGAAATATTTTGTCTTTTGTGATTTTATCTATAAAAATAAATAAAGATTATGATGATGATGGAAGTTGTAAAAGATTACAACGTAAATGAAGGGTTTAAAAAACGAGCACCGACAAACTAATATACAAATCAGCACTAAGTGCCTACCACTGCAAAATAAGGTAAGCACGCAGGCATTACATTGTCAACAAGATAGAGCAAGAAAGAATTATTTAAAATCCTTAATGACTTTCTCAACCACAAGCCTGCTCCTCTGTCATCCCTGCCTCATATACACTCTGTGACAACTTAGCGAACCATTTTCAAACTAAAATAGACAACATCTACAGTAGTTTCCACTCTGTGGCTAATCTTACAACTCATCATTACACCATTGAATCGCCTTCAATACTGCCCCAGTACTATTGGAAAGACTTTGGCCTATCAATCTCAGATGCTCAATTTGCTGGCTAAAGCAAAATCTGTTTCTTTGCCCCCCCCCACCCCCACCCATATCCGTGTTACTCTCTCCCCTCTTGTTCCACCAGCTATCACATCTCTGTGCAACCAGTCTCTGACCTTAGCTTCCATCCCATGGTTATGGAAAGCAGCATGTTACATCTATCTTGAAAAAAACCCTAATGAACTGGTTAACTACTGCCCCATCTTTATCCTCTCTCTGTTGGGTAAAGTTCTGGAGATCTACCTCAACAAACAGCTCTCCTCTTATCTAGAGAACATTAGCTTGTTGGACACTTCTCAATCGGGCTTCAGACCTTCCCACAGTATCAAACCTGCCCTACTTGCAGTGGTGGACACCATTAGGCTTTCCCTCAATGCTGGAAACCCTGCCATGCTGGTTTTGCTTGAATTGTTAGCGATGTTTGATACCCTGTCTCATTCCATCTTGTTTTAGCGTCTCTACCAGATAGGCATCTAGGGTGTTACCTTTGACTGGTTCAAAGGCTTTCTCAAAGACAGGGTCCAAACAGTCTCCATCTGCACTTATCACTCTAAATCTGTTCCCTTGGACAAGGGGGTCCCTCAGTTAGTCAAGTACAGCGGGTTTAAAATACTTTCTTATGCATACAACACCCAATTTGTTATCTCGTTTGGGAACTACACTGAGAATGTCTGTCTTGCTCCCCCTTTCAGATAATACAGAATCTCCCATAAATTCCACTTCCACACGGTGGCTCAAACATGGCGGAGCAGGAGACATAAAACACAAAAATACCTCGAAAAGGGTTTCTCTTTACAAAATGCAAAGACTCTCTTTTGTAGAATAAGGTTTGGGGTTTTATTTATGCAATGCTCTCTAACAGAAAGGCTTTACCAGATGCCAAATGAACTACATTGAAATACACATAGAGATATATATATTTATATGCAAGCAATAATAACACACTTGGTAAATGCAACAGTTAAATGCATGAATAATAATATGAATAAACAAGCAGCAAATAATATGAGCTAAAACTCAAGCAAATATACTGGAAGTCCTTCAAGAGATAAGAAAGATATATACACTAAATACATCGAATGATTACTTTGGATGTGCACTCTGACTCATTTACACATCACAAAGAAAACACCTCAAATGATTAAAGCTGCTGGCCACACATCACAATGGCAATAATCAAAACTCAACACTTCCCCTGGTGCAAACACTGCATCTTAGCCCACTGCTGACCGGGGGATTAAACAGCCATGGATAAGAGCCTCATCAACCAGGGTTCCGCTGTACCGAAGTAGACGCGTCCGTCCCCATTCGGATTCCAAAATCCCGTTTTCTAAGTCAACAACCCTCAGCTTTATAATCTCAAACCAAACAATAGAAGGTTCGAGAGTCTTTCTCTCTGCGCCAAAGAAACTTACTGAAACTGGCCAGCTTCCAAGCAAGCATTCCACGGCAGGAAAGAGTTCCCACGTTCCCTCTACATTCTCGCATGTTCCAGCCTTTATTTTAACAAAGCTTATGAAAGCCTTCCAGGGTACATTAAACAATCTCTCACAAAACAATCCTTGAACGTGATTAACCCAAACAACTTGCAAACCTGTCTGTGCACGCAGAAAAGCTCAAGCAAGGCAGAGTCAGAATTCAGGATGTCATGAGGCCATGTCAAAGCCAATAGTAAAAATCTTCCCAATGTACAACTTAATGCACATTTGTGCACCACTGCCTATAGCATCACTGTGGGGTTTCAGCTTGTCTGTCGGTTTGCCTGTCGAATAAATCAAGAGACACTGGGGTTTTGGGAAGAGCGGGTTTTATTCCGGTGTACAGTCTCCTTTTTATAGCAGGTATCCGGTAAAACGGTAGAGGGTTTGCCGCTTCCTCCGCCGCCTCTCGCACTCCGCTCCGCCTCCTTGTCTCCCGGTGCCTGCTGGGCGTTGTAGTCCGTGCTTCCGCCGTGGCCAGGACGATTCCGGGTGGAGTTCCGCCCGACGTGCAACAAAGGAAAGGAAATCAGAGTGACTCGGTTGTCCCAACACACTCAGTGGGAGGAAGGGGATGTGAGGGAAACACACGTGCAGTTATCTACCCCTCGGTAAGTGCCGGACGGTGAGGGAACAAAGAAACAGTCCAGAGGGGGATAGAATTAACGCTGTCCCCTAGGGTCACGGAGGTTTACCCAGAGTACGTCCAGCCCAGCCCAGGAAGCGGGACCGTACCTGTCCTAGCCACACTTCCCGGGAAGCGTGGCTGGGCGATGCGCCTTCTCGGTGGCCTCCTGGCGTGTCGCTGCAGTCTAGCTCCTCAGTAGGGCGGTCTCCTCCGTTCTCCGCTCTGGGTCCGTCCTGGTCCCGCCTCGTCCCGCTTGGGTCGGTATTTCTTCCTTTCTCCGCCCCGTCCTTGGTTCTCTTCCACTCTCCTCCGTCCTGGCTCGACTTTCTCCCGTCTTCGTCGTCGATCCGCCACCACTCCTCTCCGTCTTCACTCCTTCGCCACTCCGCTCCGTCCTCGCTCTCCAGTCTCCACTCTCCGCCTCCAGGTGTAACACACACCTGTCCAGGGGCCGGGCCGGTATTTAAGGAGCGGCCTTGGACAGATTCCTGCTCTGCTGCCGCCCATTTAAAGGTACAGGGTTCCTCGCAGTCCATCACCGGAAGGCAGCTGACCACATCCGCGGTTTTCCAGGTGTCGGTATGCTGAAACAACAGAGGAGACACATGAAAAGGTAGGCCAGGGGGGCCCGCGTCCGGGTCCCCCGCGTCACAATCACGTACGCCATCTCTCAATGTACAACAAAGTGCACATTTGTGCACCACTTCTCATAACGTTGCACTTCGAGACAAAAAAGTACATTCCACACCTCTCTCTCTCTCATGCTTTCAAATGCACATCCCGCATGTTCTTTTTTTGGCAAGGCTGTTCTACTCTGTGACAGCTCCCACTTGAAAGACTGCAAGATTACAAGAACAAAACCTTCAAAAGAAACAAGGCATATGCAGGATGCCATACATTTATGCTAGGATGAAATAACACACCAAAGTCAATTAAAATGATGGCAGTCAAGGGTCATCACAGGGTGTCAGACCACAAGAGTGCCTCTAGCACTACAACTGTCACATGCATGAGGAAAACTGCCATCTGGATGTCCCTCAATTATCTTCAATTGAATGGGGGCAAAACAGATTCTTCTGCTTGGCAAAGCCCATCTCTATTGGTCGAATAGTGGCTGATTTAATCAGTTGCCTTATACACCCCCAGCCTGTCCGAGCGCCGAGAAATCCCTTTGGGGTCGTACGTTGCGCTATATCAAGAAACAATTAACATACCATAACATAGCATTCATGCTCCAGAAGGAGGGACAAACACAAGATTAAGGAAAGCCCTCCCAAGCTAAGGAATAGGAAGCAATCGGCCTACACACAACTGCTCAATAAGGGCCTCACCTCCAGGGTAGGAATAGGCAAACTCATATCCGCTCCATTTCCGGTGTAAACGAGGGACCAGACAGGGGTGCTCCCTGTCCCCCATCCTATTCGCTCTGGCAGTAGAACCCTTGGCAATATGATAACCACAGGAGGGGGAAGCACGGGGTATTCCAGTAGCAGAAACAGTGCACTGTGTATCGCTGTACACAGATGATCTCCTAATCTACGTCCGAGATGTCACAAATGACCTCACCCTGATATGGACAATGCTACAGGACTTTGCAGAGACCTCCGGCCTCAAAGTCAATTGGGATAAATCTACGATTTTCCCACTTAGCCCTCATCTGGAACCTCTGGATATATCAGTAGGAACCCAGAAAATCACCTGGAGTACCGTAGCTCCTCGATATCTCTACGAAGGAAATCATCATAAGACATTGGTGGGATTGCGAACGGCGGTAAACTTTTGGAAAACACTACCCGTGGCCCCCATCAGACGCGTAGCCATAGCCAAGATGATTATGGTTCCTAGACTACTTTATCATTTCACTAATCTCTCTATAATACCACTGCACTCCTTTTTTCGGGAATTAGATATGCTACTCACAACATTGATATGGGGGGGTGGTCGACATAGGATAGCTTTAAGCACACTATACTTACCCATGACTCAGGGAGGGCTGGGAGCTTCGTCCTTTGAAGCATACTTCCTAGCGGCACAACTCCAATGGCTATCTCATTGGACGGCAAAACGACATATAGGGGAAACAATCACCGACGAAGGCCTTGTACCCCTTTCAGCCATCCGGAGGCTGCTAATGCCGGGTGTCAAACCACTACGCACACACCCCCTACAGGTATCTCTGGCCGCGCGTGTATGTTGCGAATTCACTGCATGTCAAAGGGAAAGCCCCTGTACTCCCCGCTACTCTCATTAGTAGGATTTCCCCGAAAGGACAAATACTATACCACAGGAGCCCTTCAGGTGTGGACTGATCACAAAGTGACCGAGGTGGAGTCCCTGTTTGAAGATGGACAGTTAAGGACATATGCCCAAATGGTTGAGCATTATGACCTCCCACCAGGACAATTACTGATACACAAACAACTCTTAGATGGCAGTTGATACTGCTGGAATCTTCACGAAGGGAAACCCCCGACACACCCGGTGCTCCACACAATCCTACGTAAAGGGGCGGGCAGACACTTAGGGGTCCATTAGGATGGCGGGCGAATTGCCCCGCCAGGCTGGCGATAGCCACCGCCAGCCTGGCGGGGGCAATCCACCCGCCATCCTTCCCTGTATTCCCCCCCGCCATATTAGTATGGCAGGGGGGGACCACGGCGGAAGAAAACACCGCCCGCCACTTTTCCGCCCCGGTCGCCTTGCGGCCGGGGCGGAAAATGTTTAATATGCTGGCGGTGTCTATTAGACATTGCCGCCACGCAAAAGCAGGCGGTCTTCACTCTGGGGGCCCCCTGCGGGCCCCCAGAGTGAAGGTGTGTGGGGGGGTGCACACGGGGGGGTACCTGTGGTACCCCCCTTCATTTTCATTTCCAAAGCGGCAGGCACCGCGCGGTGCCTGCCGCTTTGCAAATGTAAATGCTGTGATGTATGCTGAGAATACAGGATGTGCCCGCCACTGTGGCGGGCACTTCCTAATTGCACCCCCGGGACCCCCGCCCTTAAGGCGGGCGGTCCCGTTTTCCGATAGGGTGGCGGGCCATCCTAATGTGCCCCTTAGTCACCTGGCACTTCAAAGCGATCCGGGAACTGACCAGTACTTGGGAAATGGGAGGACGAGGTAGGACGGGTATTCCATGATAACGAATGGGAAAAGGCGATAGAGTATCCGAAAAGGTCTCTAGGAATGCACGTTTCAAAAATATTCAATTCAATATCCCACACAGAGCATACCTCACGCCACATCGACTACACCGTTTTGATCCTAACACACATTTCACGCGCCCCTGCTGTCAGACCCCGGAGGCGAACCTTAAGCATATGTTCTGGGATTGCCCCACCATCCAGCAGTATTGGGACAAGGTACACCGGACACTCCGAGCGACGGTTAATCTTTCAACCATATCCACATGGGAGGCATTTGCCCTGGGAATTTTCCGCAAAAGAAAGACCGAATAACTACAACGTCGCTTTGCATCCCTAGCCACTCTCTTAGCAAAAAGGGGAATAGCCATGCACTGGCGAGCCCCAGCGGGAACCCCAGTAGCGGCCTGGGTCGGCACTATGACAAAATGGGGCGCAGCAGAGGAAGAGGTACTAAGGGATGAGGAGGTAAAAGGGACACGTAAACATTCCATATCTATGGAATGGGCACAGCTACTATTCCAAGTTCACACAGGAGGCGACAACGGAGGTAACACCTGCGGCCTCACAACCTCAACCCCAAACTCCTCTCTTATCCCCTGCGGAACAGATAATAGTCAACACCATACAACATCAGGACACACAAAGCCGATGACATATCCAGGACATGCCAGACAAGTTCCCCCATCTCACACAGACGGTCTCTCCCCACTTACACACACAGCAGTACAACTAAACTGAACCATAGCCAGTCACATCACTGATCAACACCGATGTACATTGCGACCGCTTCCCACCTTCCCCCACACCGGGTTCCCCCCCCCCCACAGTTAACAGTTCTGTTCTCTCCCTCGGTATTTCCGAAACCGAATGATTCTGACTGGGAATGTAATCATGAATCCTATCTGAGACGACATACAAAGGTAGAGGTGAGGGCGAAATACCAACCTTCACGACAGGGACACCCACCTAACCAGACACCACAAAACATACCAATGTATGGAGAGTTAAGCTAGAGGGTAACTCCCAGGCTATCGTAAGGTATCCTATCCAATGTGCTTGATTCGCGATGGGACGGTGGAATTCTTCATTACAGGTATCATTCAAACACCTGCAACTGTATGTTAAAATATGTTAATGATGAAGTATCAACTTGTAACATGAAATATAAAATCCCAATAAACAAATTTGAACCAAAAAAAAAGAATAAGAAGCAATCAAATGAGAGTGACAATAAAGCTGACCAAGGAAAAGGAAAGGGTGGCCTCTAAGCCCACAGTAAGCTAACAAAATGTTTCTTGCAACAGACCGTGCACACACTGTCTAGTAGGCAAGCTACAAATGAATCTCAGATTCTTCCATAAGATTATCGTACTAACATGGCTTGCTTTCTTGCATATCCAATGTGCATTTACAAATAAATGTGGCCAGATATAAGGTGTCCAGCCTAAATTTTATAAATCAGGTCTTGGCCGTCTGTGGTCCAGTTTCACTTCTAATTTCTTTTTCATAAAAGGCAGTCAATTTAAAAGATAAAAAAGCTCCAACCTAACAATCCGGTGGAACCTGTCTTTA